>NC_082663.1:162008525-162628837 GCF_025265405.1 Mesoplodon densirostris
CCTCTAGGCTCTCACAGCCCCCTGGGCTTCCCCTCCCCCACTTACCAAACTGCCCTGTCCTTGGTCGTCTCTCCCACTAGACCTGGAAGTTTGGTGAGCCAATGCAAACTGCAAAATGCAACCTGCCAGGCAGATTCTCCTCCTCAGAAATGAGGTGTCTTGGACAGGGCTCAAGGAACCCTTGGGAACTGCTGTCAGTGCTATGAAAGGGATGCCTCCCAATCCAGCCCCTCAGCTCGGGGCTCGTGGTCACCTGGGGGCAGAGCTTTCAAGGCAGGAAGTGAAGGGCACTTGTCAGCCAGCCCCGTCTAGGGACCCCAGGGGCAGGCCTGAGGCCTCTCCTGTCCATGGTGGCAACAATAACCATGACAGCGACTGCCCTGGGCTGTGCTAAAGCCTCCGCCCACTCTGTTCCGTTTAACTTCCACTCCCACCAACTGCGAGGGAGCTACACATCCTCCCCGCTTGCAGGGAGGAAACTGAGGCACAGAGAGGGGAGTCTTTGCCCAACATCACTCCACTGGGAAATGGCCACGCTGAGATTTGAACCCAGGTAGCCTGACTCCAAGATGCATGTCTAGACCCGGACACCAGACCTCCTGCTGCTGTAGACCAGTGAGTGGGCTCACCATAGCCCTTAACCACTGCGACCCACGGAGAGAAATGCATTTGACATTGTGATACGCAACACGCACAGGTGCACACACACATGCACAACTGAAGCCAAAGTTTCTGAGGCAAAAATACTCTTCCTACATGAATGCACTCGATATTTTATCTTTTATCCTATTCTATGTCATTAGGATTTTTTTTAAAAGGTGGTCGTGCACGACCCACAGTAGACAGATAACAAGGCCAGGCCTTGTTCGGGGTGTTGGGCCTCGGCCCCTCCTTCTTTGAGGCACAGGGTAGCAGCACCTTATGCTCTGCAGTGATATAACCAGTTATGTGACCTGCTCTACTAGAACATTCTATCCCTCTCCCACCAGTGGCCAGCTCCATGGGGCCCGCCTGCGGCTGTCTATCCCATTCAGGCCTGAACCCCAGGGCTGGCACACGACACATGCCCAACAGATGTCAGATAAGTGAACGAAGGTGCACAGTCAGGAAAATGCAGAGCAGGACACACCCCAGGGTCACCCAGCCTGGGCGCATGGCACTTAAGCAGAGATCAGGATGGCTTTGGTGCAACTGAGTTACAGAAGACCCTAAAAGCAGGCAGAAAAAGATGACATTCGAATGGGGGAGGCAGACATTCAGTTGGACTTTCCTTCAGATGTCACCTCCCCCAGGAAGCCTTCCCTACCCCCCTTTCCTGCCTGGGGAGAGAGAGAGGGAAGGGAGAAGAGGTGGGATAAGAGGGTAAAAACAGAGGGAGGCCCCAGTTCCTTCTGGCTCCAGATTCTCCACAGGCAACTTCTCCATGTTTCCTATACATTGGACAGACCCATTCCTCTTCCTCACTTCCACGGATGGATAAGACTGCTCCACCCTTTCCCCCAACGCCCACCCCAACCTCCAGCATCCTCGCAGGCCCTCACCAAGGAACCTTGACTAGTCAGGGCCCCTGACCATGTGTTGACAGCCTGGTAGGTTTCAGAGCTGTTGGACGAACCACTATCACTTTGAGAGGCTCAGGCTCAGGCCTCTTGCTCAACTGGGAGGCTATAAAAGTGATTCTTCATGACCCAGTGGGAGAGAGGCAGATGGGGCCAGATAAGGCGGGCAAGCCCAACCTAACTTTACGTTGTGACTGGGTAAAGGAGGAAGAGCGGTGCAGAGAGAGGGGAATGTCACTGGTTGGGTCATCCATGTAGCCCCCGTGATGGCTGTGAGAGTGACAAAGGCTGCTGTCCTCCCTAGAGCTGAGACAGTCCAGATTCAGGGAAAAGAGTGGCTGCCAGGCCCTCGGAGCATTACCGCCCACTGCCAGAGGGCAGCAGATATGACCCATGTAGGCCCAGTAGCCACACGGTTCCGTATTCAGGTCAAATTAAGAAAGAGGCTCTACAGGGAAGGCACCTGAGTGGCCCAGTAGGAGCAGGTGCTTCCGGTCTGGACGTAGCACTTGCAAACTGACCATCTAGGTTAGGAAGACTGGTTCTCCCCCTTATACCGGTGAGCCTTTGTCCTTTACATCTCCAAGCCTCCATCTGCCTCCCTGTAAGATGGGGATAAGTATAGCCCCTCTAAAGCATTGTTATGAGGATCTGAAATAGGTAATGTGGGTAAAGCCCTTGACTCAGGGCTTGGCACAGAGCAGGGTCAACACACTTCCCTCACTCCAGAGCTCCAGGATACCACTCACTGAACTAACACTAGAAAGGGCCATTGACTTGGTCAAGCATGGACCGACTTAATGATTAAACCCAACCGACAGTTTGAATTCAGCCTCTTCTCCAACCAGAACTATGGGTGAGCCCCAGAGGCGTGTGGAGGGAAGGGATTGAAACGTGCTGGTGGGAGAAGGGGGAGAGTTCCTCCTCCCATCCCCCTCCCTGCTGGAATTGTGCCCTCCTCTCCCCCCCACCCCACTCATGTTTACACTTTTCTTTCTTCGCTTTGCAAAACCCAAATTAAGGCTAAAGGAGTGCAGAAAAAAGGACCATGTAGTATTACGAACAAGACAGACCTGGGTCTGCTAAGCCCAGCTTTACCACTGCCCTACTGTGTGAGTTGGGGCAGGTGTCTCAACCTCTCTGTGCCTCAGTCTCCTCATCTGTAAAATGGAGGAGAATGGCACCGTATTTTGCAGGTCTGAACTGCAACTAGAAAGGGAATGGGTAATGCACACAGTAAGAGCATAGTAAATGCGAATTCCCATGCTGACCCCTGCACACTTGTTTACAGGGCATTGATCTGAATTGCTGATGCCCTTTATGAAGGCCACCAAGGGCTTCCCCTCAATCGATCATAAAAGACATTCCTTTTGGGGGGCATTTCCTTATTGCACACAATAGCATGCTAGGTGTACTCTGGGGCACCCAATAAATGGTATCTGAACCATGGATGTCAGGGGAAGAGTGCAGGACTTTGGAGCTAAATAAACCTGGATTCAATCCTGGTTCTGCCAACTGGATGACCCATGTGAAATGGGATGAGTCATTTTACCTCTCTGAGACTTGGTTTCCTTGTCTGTAAAATGGAGATGATAATCCCTACCTTGCAGAGCTGTTGATAATCCCTACCTTGCAGAGCCACCAAGGGCTTCCCCTCAATCGATCATAAAAGACATTCCTTTTGGGGGGCATTTCCTTATTGCACACAATAGCATGCTAGGTGTACTCTGGGGCACCCAATAAATGGTATCTGAACCATGGATGTCAGGGGAAGAGTGCAGGACTTTGGAGCTAAATAAACCTGGATTCAATCCTGGTTCTGCCAACTGGATGACCCATGTGAAATGGGATGAGTCATTTTACCTCTCTGAGACTTGGTTTCCTTGTCTGTAAAATGGAGATGATAATCCCTACCTTGCAGAGCTGTTGCAAGAACTAAATTTATTCATTCAGCAAATATTTACTGAACATCTACTATGTCCCAGCCACTGCTCCAGACGCCGAATATACCACAGTGAATAAAACAGGCAAAATCCTCCCTGGGGAGACAGACAATAAACAGCTAACTACATTTACAGCGTGGCACATGGTGAGCCATGCTCAGAAAAAACACAAAGCAGGGGAGAGGGAGTGGGAGACGCTGGGGGCAGGGGCAATGGCAGGAGCCGCGCGGAGCAGAGACCTGAAAGAAGCAGGGGGAAGCCATGTGGAGATCCGGGGTAAGGATGTTCCAGGCAGAGGGATCGGCGAGTGCGGAAGCCTTAAGGAGAAGCATGCTTGGCATGTAAATGAAGCCACATATGCAGGAAGCCTGGCATGGAATCCAGGTGCTCGGCAAATGCCAGCTCTCTATTTCAAGTCCCGTAGAAGGAACCCCACGCATGTGTCCTTTTCCTGAGAACGAAAGCACAAGGATTTCTACAGGGCAACACTGAGCCAAGTGTTCTTTCAGCCTAAGATGCAGGCAACATGTGAGCTCCACCGCCAATTTTTGGGCTCCCGCCAGGCACCAGGCTCTGGGCTGGGCAATCAGGGATACAAGATGATCAAGACGTGGGCTCTGTCCTCAGGCAGCCCCAAGGCGAGTAGTAGAGATGGGTGATAACAATGCAAAGTGGTCTGATGAACAAGCAGAGACAAGAAGGTATTTAGGGAGCAGAGCAAAGGTGTGGGTAGTCAGGGAAAGCTTCCTGGAGGAGGTGACAACTGAGCTGGGTTTTGAAAGATGGACTAGACAGTGAAAGGATATTCCAGGTGTGGGGAGCATCATGTACTGAGCACAGAGGTGCAAAAACCAGCACAATGTGTGTGAGAAACTAATTACGGGCAGGTCAGAAAACAATAAATGTTTCTTCGTGTTTTTGGCACCTACAGCCTGATGTGGCACAGGAATGCCAGTTCCATCTCCTTCCTCTAACTCGATGCAAGCTTCAGCACCAGTGGAGTTTGAATTTTCCACGATTAGCTACTGCTGTGAGTAACCGACCTTAACCCCAGGCTCCCAGCGCGGGGTGGCCCTGTCCACAGAGAGAGGGCTGAGTGGGATGGAGACTACATAAATATCCAGCTATATTTAGCCCGCCTGGCGTGCCTGTGTCCCTTCATCTACCCCAAGGCTGACCCACAGGTGGCAGAATGGCTTTTCTACTAGAACAGCATAAACATTTCTTAATTAAGAAATCCCGGGGCCTCCCTGGTGGCGCAGTGGTTGAGAGTCCGCCTGCCGATGCAGGGGACACGGGTTCGTGCCCCGATCCCGGAGGATCCCACATGCCGCGGAGCGGCTGGGCCCGCGAGCCATGGCCGCGGGGCCTGTGTGTCCGGAGCCTGTGCTCCGCAACGGGAGAGGCCACAGCAGTGAGAGGCCCGCGTACAGCAAAAAAAAAAAAAAAAAAAAAGAAATCCCACAAAGGGGGCTCATGTCTTTGTGGCTGGGAGGACATCTGCTGCTCTATTTGCCAATATCCCTGGACACCTCCAGACTGGGTGGCGGGTTCTCCCCATCCCCATCCCCATCCCGTCAACAGCCCTGGCCATAGGAGGCGTGGCCACTCTCAGGTAAGAGGACCTGGATTCGAATCCCACCTCTGCCACTGATTAACTGGTGACGCTCTTCTGGTGACTTCACCTCTCAGAGGATTTGGTAAATTCTGTGTGCAGTGGCCTGAAAGCTGCCCAGGGGCTTATAAAGTAGAAGGAGGGGCTCCTCTCCTATAAGCGGGCCTTGGGAATGTGGGGGTCGCACCATCCATTTCAATCCCTTCCAGGGGAAGAAATAATTATTTTTTGATATATAATTA
Organism: Mesoplodon densirostris; assembly: GCF_025265405.1. NCBI lineage: Eukaryota > Metazoa > Chordata > Mammalia > Artiodactyla > Ziphiidae > Mesoplodon > Mesoplodon densirostris. Next base: position 162,013,885 of record NC_082663.1, read on the forward strand.
CGAAGGAGAGAGCTATATGGGACTGTTAGAGCATAGAGGTGATACCTCCCTCTCCTCCTAAAACCTCACATATGTGTCTCTCACCTTCTGCCTAAAGGATGCTACAAATGCCCAGCCTTAAGGCAAAATAAAGATTTATTCTAAAGACTTGGCAGGGAGGAGGGTGGGCAGACAGACATGGATCCCAACCCAGACGCCCTCCCCACTAGCAACATGGCCTTGGGTGTGTCATTTCGCCTCCACTGAAACTCAATTTCTTCATTATAAAATTGGAATACACACCTTTACCGTGAAGCTTCTTTGCATACCGCGCTGGGGTAGGCAAAGTGCCAGACACTGAGCCTCCAAGCCTTTGAGCAGCGCTGATCTATTCCCACAATTATCAGGTATTTTCTGGCAAGGCCTCCTCTATCTTCACAGCCCCACCTCCTCCCAGCTCTGGATCCCCTTACTCTGGCTCCGGAAATTCTCGGGCGGTGTTAACTAGGGGGCGATGCGCTCGACAGTGGCGACTGCAAGGGGCTAGAGAGCTCCCAGCTGAGCAGACACCAGAGGGGGGCGCAGCCCGGGTGCGCGTGGGAACGTGGCCAAACCAAGGCAGCATGTACTGCGGGGGCGCCGAGCGGCTGGTAACTGAGGTACCCCTGAGAGCACCCCCCCCCCTCAGCCGCTGCAGTCTCGGCACAACGGGCGGCTTTTGGCCGTCGGAAGCCCTGCGGAGCCTGGTTCCATTCACCCCCCTGGAGCGCCCCGGGCTCCTTCATCAGCGCCCTTGGGCTGGAACAAAGGCAAGGGGTCGCGCAGCATCGCCCCAACGGCCCCTTCGCGCATCTGGCCAAACCCGGGAGAAAGAGCACCGGGGTCCCCAAGGTAACCAGGACGCGGTACCCGCCCTCCCAGAGCGCAAAGCTCAGCCGCTCCGCGCGCGCTGAGCCGGGAGTCGGGAAGCACCGGAGATTTCAGCTCGCCGCGCCCGCCGAGGGCTCCAAGGGTAGGTGGGGTGGCTCTCCGGAAGTCACCCAGAGGGTCCCTCGAGGAGAGAAGAACCCCAGCGCCCGCCTCCCGGGAGGGGCTCCTCGGCGTACCTGGCAGGGTCCTGTGCACAGTGTTGCCCATAGCTGCGTCGGGGTGCGGCGTTGGCGGTGGCGCGCTCGGGACGCACGGAGGCTAAATACGCGGTGGGCCGGGGACCCGGGCCGGGGTCGGGCTCGGGCTCGGGCTCGAGCTCCGGGGCATCGCGGCTGCACTGGCGAGCCGGCGGGCTGCAGCTGAGGAGGGTGCGGTGAGGGAAGCAGCGGCGGGAGGAGGAGGCGGAGCCACCGGCCGGGGCCTGCCGGCTCCGCCCCTGCCTCCCGCCGCCTCCAACCAAGCGGAGAGGGGCGGGGCCGCGGCCGCAGCATCTTTTGAAAGTTTGCACCGGGAGGCGGGAGGGGAACGGCCGAGTCTCCCGCTCTCGCGGCTCCCGCGCCCGGGGCAGGAAGGCGCGCTGGGCAGCTGGGTGCCCTCAGGGTGCCAGGCTCGTTAGCCTGCTGGCCTTTCTGTCATTAATTGTAACACTTTAAGAAGGCCTACTGTGTGCCAGGCGCTGGGCCACAGGGGACCAAGCCCTCGCCCTGCGGAGCTTCTATGCGGCGTGTTGAAGGTGCGGGGGTAGGGGTGGGGGATGAGGAGTTCCGGGACGGAAACACAAGCACAAGGTCACCTCGGACAGTGTAAAGGGCTTGAAAACAGTTCAACCAGGGTGATGGGTTGGGGTGGGATCTCGTGCCTACAAGTAGGAGAAACCTAGGCAGTGTCCAAAGGCTGGGAGGAGGGAACCTATATTCATTAATTCACTCACTCGCTCATTCATTAAAATATTTATTGAGCACATCCTATGTGCCACAGGCTGTGCCGGGCACTGTAGATACAGACAAGCCATGCTTGTCTAGTGGTGAAGACAGAAATAGCAAGCAATTAAGATCACATAATACAATGATCAAAGCCAGGAAGAAAATAAAACAAGATTAAGACTGATGGGGTGACTCTGCTGGGCTCAGGGAGAACCTGGGGGCGTGTCAGCTCCATCTGATGCACAGCAAAGAATCGGCGTGGGAAGAGCTGGAGACAGTGTCTCTGGCAGAGGGAGTAACAGGCGTTCCTTATTCATTCATTCACCCCACAGATCTCAGTACCTCTCCTGTGCAGGAACCCAGACCACACTCAGTGGGGCATGAAGCCTGCTAACCCCTGCCTTCATTCGGCTCCATTTTTCAGATCAGAACACTGTGGCTTAGGAGGTGAAATGACTTGCCCAAGAAGACCCAATTCCAAACCAGTTTTTTTTTCCGGCTTTACTTTCCATGCTCTTGTATCCTTTATGACCATATGAAATGTGTTATTACCCCCACTTCACAGATAGGCAGACTGAGGCACAGAGAGTGGAAAACAGGTGCTCCAAATTTCCCAGTAAGGGGCAAAGCTGGCCTGGAGATATGTGATTGAAAGATGGGTATCTGGGAGAACAAGCCCCCGCCCGCCCCCAGCCCCCGCAGCTGTTTCTCTGGTGCCTTCTGCCTCGAGTGCCTGACCCATCCCAACAGGGTTCTTGTCCTTCAAGGTCAGTTCAAAGCCTCCACCTCTGGGAAGCCTTCTCTATTCCCCACCACACCCTGATTTATCATATATGTCTGAACATAAGGTTGGCTTGTGTTTGAGTCACAATTTCTCATATTACGGGTACTCTCTCAGTCGCTTATTTTTTAAACACAAAGTCCTATTTGGGAAAGGTACAGTAGTTCCATATACCCTCAATCCATGTGAGTTTGGGATGCGTACAGAGGTCAGTATTATTATAAAAGGAGTCTAGGAAATTTTACTCATATAAAGCAGTGCAGTGCAAATGGGATTTTGTAACTGCAAGTGTCACAAAGGGAGGGTCACAAAGGGTGACAGCAAGGGAGGTTGTCGTAAACAGGCCTTTGAAAGGTCACTCTCAGAGCACCCGAATAAGTGGCAGCGTTGTGCAGATCACAAATGCACACCTGCCAATGAAGCCCCAACTGTCCTGATGCAATGCAGATGGTACCTGCAGAGGGGACACAGTGTCCAGTGGTCACGTGACACTTGGATCCAAAAGGGCTGTGTTTGAGCATCTTGGTCCCTGTGATTAAGATGTGCTCTGGAAAACCAAAAATTCTTTCCCCCCACCCTCCTACCAGCTGATGGTGATACTAGTATCAAAGCCACGTGGAAAGAATTTGAACCAAGTGGGCTTCCCAGGTGGCGCAATGATTGAGAGTCCGCCTGCTGATGCAGGGGACACGGGTTCGTGCCCCGGTCCGGGAAGATCCCACATGCCGCGGAGCGGCTGGGCCTGTGAACCATGGCCGCTGAGCCTGCGCGTCCGGAGCCTGTGCTCCGCAACGGGAGAGGCCACAACAGTGAGAGGCCCGCGTACAGCAAAAAAAAAAAAAAAAGAATTTGAACCAAGTAGTTTCTTGAAATTTTAGATTGGACAAAAGCAGTCTTTCCAAATTAACCTTTTATTAAATAACTGAAATATTAAAAATTTAAATATATAAAAGTGATTTAAACTATCTCTCAGTAAAGAAATAAATATTACCATAGCCATTTGACTATTTCATCTCCACACCTTAAAGTTTATATCATGCAACTTTACTGTGCATCTTCTCATTGGGAGAATAGGGATTTCCCTTAACCTTTACTTGGGTGGCCTACTATTTGGGCATAGAGGGTAGTTGCTCACCCCTCTGAGGTCCCTCTGCACGTTGTCTTTTCTGTCAATTACACCCTCAGGGCAGGTGCTTCAGCTGTTACCCTTCTGTCCTCTCCATTGGCAGATGGGAAGCCTCCTGTGGGCAGGACCCAGGACATATTCACTTATGAATCCCCGGTGCCCGGAGTAGGAGTAGCATGCACAGATGCTCAATACACATTTGAAAAAACTGACTGCAGAGGGGCTTTGCTCTAAAATGGGAGAAGAAAGGAAAGAAGGATGGAAGAAGGGAGGGAGGAAGGGATGGAAGAAGGGAGGGGTAAGAAAGAGTTGTGAAGGAATGAGTTTTAGTTGATAGCAGCCCTGGACTTGGGTGTCATCAATAGTGCTATATGTGTGGGGAGAAACAAAATAGGGATATATTAACAGAAGTATAGTCTGTAGAGCAAAGGAGGAGCTTGCCACTCCAGTGCATGATTAGACCATTCTGGGAGAAGTTGCTTTGGTTCTGGGCACCACACTTGAGAAGGAAGACAAAGCTGCAGGTGGCTTTGGGAGAGACGGAGATCCCAGTCACAGGAGGTGTGCAAACAGAAGCAGAGGATGCGGGGCATCCTTGGGCCAGGACAGCAGCCTCTAGTCATAACCTCTCCTGGCTTTGACTTCCACACTGCCCCCCACCCTTAGCCACATCTAAAACTGTGGAGACAATGCTACCCTCCCTTGGCACCAGGACCCGTGCTTGGGTTGCAGGAGCCCCCGGGTGGGGCTGCCTCTCTTGACTGTGCAGTGTTGGCACCGTCTCCCACGGCAGTGGGTAGAGGGAGGGCCCAGGCTCTGCTCCCTGGCATTGCTCCCTCTGGGCATGCCCTAGCAGATCCTGCCCCATGCATGGCAGGCCGTCAAGTGCACCTCGTAAAAAGGGCACGCACTGAGCTGGTGGGGGACTCCTGGGTAGAAGACCCCTGCCTCCAGCGAATCCAAGGGCCTTTGCACAGACTCGTCCTTGCAACTCAAGAACTGAGAATCCAGGCTACAGTCAAACCACAAAGCTTGGTTTTTAAATTGCTACAGGAAGCCTCTACTTTTCAGCAAACTCTGCCCATCAAACCTTCGATTTCCAAACCCAGCGGTCTTCCCCCACAAAAGCAATATATTTTCAGTTCCTGGTTACAAAGTGCCAGTCATGCAGTGGGCACCAGGCTGTGCCCTTTGAGTGATCCTCCTCACAGCCTAGCTCATTAGCATGCTCATTAACATAATTCCTGTTTGACAGGAGAGGAAACTGAAGCGAAGGGCGAAGAGGGAACTGCCAAGTTCACACATCCAGGAGGAAGCAGAACTCAGAGACTTCTAGCTCTCCCTCTCTTTTTACAGAAGAGGAAACAGGCTCAGAACCACAAAGCCACTCATCTAGTGTGGCACAGTGGTGAACAGAGGAGCCAGGTGTCTTGAGTTTTTCTGGCTCCCATACCTATGTTCATGCAGGGCCGCCCTCAATGAGCAAATCACATTTGTGTGGTACTAAATCTGGCCACAGTTTACCTGGCAGCCAAGGCAAAAAGGGAAAGAAGCCCTGGCACATGGCTTTCCTTGTCCTGTTCCCTTGCAGATACATACTTGGTGCTGGCATCAGTTCCAAAGGGGAGCTCATCACTGGTGCACAGGAAGCCTGAATGGACAGAATCTTCCTCTAGAGTCTACCCAAAGACACATCAACAATATTCAGATGGATGGGTCCCATGCTGGCCATCCGGAAACGCCAAGCACTGGCATTTTCCTGAAATCCAGTGGAGGCATCTCTGCCATAGGCTGGGGTCATGGGTGTCCTGGACTCAGCTTTCTCATAACACAAGGACAGAGCTTAGATGCTCTGAGACACATGGTCATGATGGCCATGGGATGGAAGCCTGAGGCAGGGGGTGAATTGAAATCAATTTATGATCCCAATAACCTGCAGTTACAATGATAATTACAACACAGAAATAGCTAACATTTATTGAGTGTTGGATGCTGTTTTGAATCCTTCAGATGTAGTAAGCTAACAACAACCCTAGGAGGTAGTATTATTAATATGCCCATTTTATAGATGGGGAAACCAAAGCCCAGGGAGTGTAGGTAGCAGGGCCCCAGTCACATAGGCAGAGAGCAGTATGACTGAACATGTTAGGTTCTGATTTATTTAATCCTCATAAAAACCCTATGAGTGAGAAAAGGAGTTAAGTGTTGTTACGGAGTTGCTTGTATTTGTTGCCTTTTAAAATCTTCATCCCCTCCAGCAGAGGTAGGGGCCATTATCATCTCCATTCTATATGACATGCTGGGAGGCTCAGAGAGGTACAGCAACTTGCCCAAATCTATGCAGCCAAGAGGGCAGGACCCGAACAGGAACCCAGCCTGCTCTGACCCCAGAGTCTGTGCATTCCTCCTGTTGGCCCCTCAGGTGGCTGAGAGTTTGCAAAGAGCCCAGCCCATCCTACCTAGAGCAACTTGAGGGCAGGCCTGTGCTGATCCATCCCAGGGTCCAGCGCACAGCTTGTCCTGGCCCTGGGAGAGCCCACTCTTCTCTGCTGCCTTCCTAGAGCTGTGGAGAACCCACCAGGGGGACATGGACTTTTAAAGAAAAACTGGAATGATGAATGTGGAAAGGGCCAAATCCTAGCTAGGCTACTTACTTAATTACCTTGAATCTTGTTGGTTATGTGTCTCTGCATAGTTACTTAACCACTCTGGACATCAGTTGCCTCATTTGTAAAATGAGGATGATAATAACGCCTACCTGATAGGCGCTATAAACTTTCAATGAGATTATGATTGCAAAGGGCACAGAATAGGTGATCAGTGTTTAATTAATGAATGAATTGATGAGTCAATACATAAACCCCAGGGACAGGGATTGGATCTCATCCACAGATGATGTACTGGCTAAGGGCTCAGTCTCTGGAACCAGACTATCTGGGTTCATAGTCTGGCTTCCCTCCTAACTAGATGCGTGACCTTGAGCATGTTACTCAAATTCTCTGTGCCTCACTCCCCTCGTGTAAACTGGGCTAATAAGGGTACTAGCCTCATAGGATTGTTTTGAGGATTAAATGAGATAATACATGTCAAGTGCTTAGAACCGTGCCTGGCACATGGTAAATGCACAATAAAACTAAACTACCATTATTATTAATTAGTAACTATTGTTATTCCTGGGGCCAGTTGCTTGGGAAGAGGACATTTCTTCTAGAGGAAGGGAACAGAGTGGGGACATGGGGCGGGACAGTAGAAGAAGCTGCTTCTCTTGGCCTTGAACACTGTGGTGTCTCATGTCCTGGGGGAGCTCCTCAGAGCTGGGTCAGGAGCTGCCAGGTCTGGGGAGCCTGAGCAGGGGACCAGAGGGGTTATGCCAGCCTGGGGCCCAGTGGTGCCACTGCAGGCCATGTGAAGCGTGGGTTATGCCTGGCAGGCCTGGGACGCTTGGCTTCCTGTGACCCTGGGGTCTTTCAGGCAATCTTCACCTCCCTCAGCTGGCCCTGCACTGCTCAGAGCATCAGGGGAGTCACGGAGGCTCTGGGGCCATGTGGGCTGCAGCAGGAACCTGAGTGGAGAACCCCAGGTTGTCAGGGATTTGAGGCAGATTGGGATCTGGGACAGCTGGGATGTGTGTACCTTAATGTGCAGGGCCTTGTTCGTCCAGGAGGCCAGGCCACTTGCACCACCAGTGGGTTCGGTGGGCTCCAGGATTGGGGGGCAGACCCAGGCCTTCCTCCGGCTCTGATGGGAGATGGTGCAGAGGGAAAGAGTCCAGCTCCAGGCCCTTGGCTTGAGTGCACACCCAGCCCACTACTGCCTAGCTGAGGGTCCTTGAGCATGTCACGTGCCTGCTCTGAGCCTCAAGTTCCTTATCTGTAGAAGGAGGACAGTCGTTCCCAGTGTGGGAATGAAATGAGAAGCAGCCTGGGAAGGGATCGGCGCAGGGTGGAGGCTCAGTCCAAGTGGTCTGACGTTAGAATTACCGTGAGTTTGGAATAAGATCCAGTGTGGAGCACACTTTTTCTCCAAAACACATCTGTAGTGTAAAACGCATGCATTTCTTTTTTTTTGCGGTACGTGGGCCTCTCACTGCTGTGGCCTCTCCTGTTGCGGAGCACAGGCTCTGGACACGCAGGCTCAGCGGCCATGGCTCACGGGCCCAGCCGCTCCGTGGCATGTGGGATCTTCCCGGACGGGGGCATGAACCCATGTCCCCTGCATCGGCAGGCAGACTCTCAACCACTGCACCACCAGGGAAGCCCCTGGGCTGCATTTCTTGAGGCATTGCCAGGAGCCCGGTGAGGCTGGTAAAGGCCAGAGAACAGAGGCAGACCTTGGTGGGACAAGTTGGGGGTGAGGTGGTGGGAGGATGCCACCAGGGGCCACAGCAGGTGCAGCAGGGTATGGTTTGGACCCTGAGGCCAGGCTGACTTGTTCAAAACCCCTGGCTTGCCCTTTCTTGGCCATGTGGCCTCTGACAAGCAACTTCCTTCACTAAGCCTCAGTTTCTCCCCCTGAAAAATGAGGACGGGGGACAGAGTCTGTTTCTCTGACTATTGGGAAGAGTAAATGAGGCCAGTGGCCCTTCCGTTGCCCCAGAGCCTGGCATGGAGACTGGCTCAGACCAGGCTTTTCATCTCAGCGACCACTGTTACAGTCTCAGGAAGAGAAAGGCTGGGGCCTCTCTCTCTGCTCTCTGTGCTGAGGGATGCTACTCCTTGTTTATGTAGGGAATCCATAAAGCTACCCCAGCCCGTGCTGGAAGCTTCTCACCATGGTCCGGTTCACGCTCAGAGGTTTTTTCATCATCGTCTGCCCAGCCTGAGGGAAGGTGTCTGTGCTGTGTGGCTGGGGGAGCTCGGATACTGATTGGGACTTGGAGAGCCCAGGATCAACTCGAGGCTGCAGCACTTACCCAACTGAGGCCTCAGTGTCCTCATCTGTATAATGGCCAGGAAAAATCATTTTCTGGGTTTACTGGGGATCAGACGGGATTCGACTTGGACATTCCGGCTGTGCGTATTGCAACACTGAAGTCGGACGTACAGGACCAGGTTGGCAGTCCAGGATTTGGTCCCATAGACCAGGGTTCAAATAGTGATTCGCCTTCTTACTTGCCCTGTGACTTGCCCTTATGTCTCAGAGCGATGGGGACTCAGTGACAGGCTAAACTCTTGTGAAACAAGGACCATTAATTCTATCAGAGGTATAGATATAGAAAGATAAATACCCTTTTTTTTTTTTTTTTTTTTTTTTTTTTTGCAGTACGCGGGGCCTCTCACTGCTGTGGCCTCTCCCGTTGCGGAGCACAGGCTCCGGAAGTGCAGGCTCAGCGGCCACGGCTCACGGGCCTAGCCGCCCCGCAGCATGTGGGATCTTCCCGGACCGGGGCACAAACCCGTGTCCCCTGCATCGGCAGACGGACTCTCAACCACTGCGCCACCAGGGAAGCCCTAAATACCCTCTTTTATCTCCCACTCCTCCCCCCAACAAGTTCTGGTCCCGGCTTGCTCTGCCTCCACTTGTCCCATAACTGGGTGACATCTCACGAGGGCTCTTTAAAACTCAGTCCCACAACCATTGCAGGAGCACTCATTCTGCGCCAGGCCTAGGGTCGCACCCTCGCTGGCTGGAGATAATCAGGCAGTACAGGTGGGATGGGAGGAGATGGGACCTGAGCCACCAGAGGTGGGTGACTGGGAGGTGGCCCTGACAGCTGGTGCCGATGGACTGGCCGTGGAAGCCCAGCACCCAGGAGCGCTGTCCAGTTCACCGAGCCATTTCCCTTCATGGTCTCTTCGCCCTTTTCACTGATGAAGAAACTGAAGCTCAGAGAGTGGAAGGATTTGCCCGTGTCACACAGCTGGACTCAGGGGACTCGTGCCTGTTGTGGGACCCCTACAGTCGGGTCCTCCCTCTCACTGACCCCTCACCTGCAGAAGGAAGAGGCTCCTTAGGCCAAGAGGAAGGAGACCATGAGAGGAGACAAGCATGTGGAGAAGAGCCCACATTATCCTCCATCCTCCCAGAGTGGTTAAGGATGGGAACCCTGGGGGCAGAGTGCCTGGGTTCGATTCCCAGCTTGGGTACTCACTGCCTGTGACCTTGGGCTAGCCACTCCACCTCTTTGTGTCTCAGGTTCTATTTCTGTGAAATGAGGCAAATGATAGGGACTCCCTGAGAGGTTTGTGAGGAGGGAATGAGCTGATAGGCCTGAAGCATTTACAGGGGTGTCTGGCAATAGTTACTTCTCAAGAAACACATGCCCCACGGGCAGCCATGGCTACAGGTTCTAACTCCTGCTTTGAAATGCCTCATAAGCTTCTGTTTGCATTCTCTGAGTCTGAAATACACTTCTAAGCATCTATTCTGAGGATGTAATCCCAGACGGATAGAGACTAAGCTAAGAAATGCCCAGAGTTCTTCAGTACACACTGCGTACACCAGCATGAATTCACAAACATCTCCTACCACAGGTAATGTTTAGTAAATAGGTGTCACTCACAGAACCCTACAGAGCTCCTGGCCATGATGCTTCTGAAGAGTTTGGAGTCACAGGAGAGAAAGCTTACGTCATAATGTTAAATGAGAAAGGCTGAACAATGTGTATAAAAACAAGGTGAAAGGAAATGCATCAAAACATGACAAGTCATTTTCTCTGAGTAATAAGGAATATGGGTGTTTTTTCCCCCTTCTATCTGTGGGCAATATTTAAATGTTCTGTAATGAGCATGTACAAAACTTTTCTAATGGTAAAGAGCTCAATAGACTACTTTTCAAAGGTAGAGTTTTATCTAGTAGCTGAACCACTGCCCGACCGGTCCTTAGCATTTTGGCATGGATTGGGTTGTCAGTTTTAAAGCAATGAGTTGAACGCTGTGGGATGGGAGTGTGACAGGTAGTGCTTAGTTCATGTATATTTACTAAGTCCCAGCCTTGGGTCAGCTTCAGATTGTGCAAAGTGTGCAAGGGAAGTGGGCCTTGGGGAGGGCCCAGGCACAGCTTGAAGTCCCCTTGATACCAAGCTGGCAGGAGGTACCAAAAAATATTTTGGGAACATTTCTGTCTTCATGATTTTGCCATATCCAAATGTTGCCTGTACTATCACTCACTTCAGAGTTTTAAAAAAATTGGTTCACCTAAAAAATACTCAGAAAACTATAAAACATTATTGAGAGGAATCCAAAAACTAAATGGAATGATATCACATTCATGAATTGAAGATCCCATATTTTAAAGAAGTCAATTCACTGCAAACCGATTTATAGATTCAATGCTTACAACCCTAATCAAAATCCTAACAGGTGTGTGCATGTGTGTGTGTGTATGTATGTATGTATTATAACTTGGAAAACAAGTTTGTAAAACCTGTGTGGAAACACAAAGGGTGAAGGATAGCCATTTTTTGAAAAAGACATTTTTTGATAAAAAGGAACAAAGTAGAAGGATTTGCTCTACTGGATGCCAATACCTATTATATAGTTAAGTAACTAAGATAGTGTGGTATTGGTACAGGATAGACAAATAGACCAATGGAAGAGAGACAGATGCCAGACATAAATGGACTCATGTTTTTTGACAAATGTGACATTACCAAGTAGTGGGGGAAGAGGAACATCTTTTCAATGACTAGTGCTGTGCCAATTGGATACCTATATAGGAAAAAAAGAAACTTGATCCCTACCTCACACCACTCACAACATCAATTTCAGGGAAATTATAGATCTACATGTTAAAGGCAAAACAGTAAAACTTCTAGACAATAACGTAAGAGAATGTCTCGATGACCTCAAAGTGATAGAAAAATTCTTTAACAAGACACAGAAAGTACTGACCATAAAAATGGATTGATAAAATTGACTACAATAAAAGTTAACATTCTTTTTGCCAAAAGATATTAATGAGAAAATTAAAAGGCAAGTTACAGAGTGGGAAAAATATATCATACCCATATAACCAACAAAGGACTTATTTGTTTCCAGAATAAATACAACTACAAATTGATATGAAAAAGACTAACAACTCAATACAGGAATACTTCACTTTATTGAGTTTTGTTTACTGTGCTTGACAGATACTGAATGTTTTACAAATTGAAGTTTTGTGGCGACGCTGTGTCGAGCAAGTCTATCAGCACCATTTCTCCAACAGCACTTTTTCTCACTTTGTGTCTCTGCGTCATATTTTGGTAATTCTTGCAATATTTCGAACTTTTCATTACTATTATATGTGTTATGGTGATCTGTGATCAAGGGTCTTTCTTGTTACTCTTATAATTGTTTGGGAGTGCCATGAACTGCTAACATTATAAGACAGAGAACTTAATTGATAAATGTCATGTGTGTTCTTACTCCTCCATTGACCAGCTGGTCCCCTGTCTCTCTCCCTCTCCTCGGACCTCCCTATTCCCTGAGACACAATAATATTGAAATTAGGCCAATTAATGACCCTACAATGGCCTCTGACTGTTCAAGTGAAAGGAAGAGTAGTACATCTCTCACTTTAAATCAAAAGCTTGAAATGATTAAGATTAGTGAGGAAGGCATGTCAAAAGCTAAGATAGACTGAAAGTTAAGCCTCTTGTGCCAAACAGTCAGCCAAGCTGTGAATGCAAAGGAAAAGTTCTTGAAGGAAATTAAAAGTGCTACTCTAGGGCTTCCCTGGTGGCTCAGTGGTTGAGAGTCCGCCTGCCGATGCAAGGGACACGGGTTCGTGCCCCGGTCCGGGAAGATCCCATGTGCCGTGGAGCAGCTGGACCCGTGAGCCATGGCCACTGAGCCTGTGCTCCACAACGGGAGAGGCCACAACAGTGAGAGGCCCGCATACCGCAAAAAAAAAAAAAAAAGTGCTACTCCAGTGAACACATGAATGATTACAAAGTGGAAGAGCCTTCTTGCCAATATGGAGAAAGTTTTAGAGGTCTAGATAGAAGATCAGACCAGCCACAACATTCCCTTAAGGCAAAGCCTAACCCAGAGCAAGGCCCTAACTCTCTTCAATTCTATGAAAGCTGAGAGAGGTGAGGAAGCTACAGAAAAATGTTTGAAGCTAGCAGAGGTTGGTTCATTAAGTTTAAGGAAAGAAACTGTCTCTATAACATGAAAGTGCAAGGTGAAGCAACAAGTGCTGATGTAGAAGCTGCAGCAAGTTAGCCAGAAGATCTAGCTAAGAGAATTCATGAAGGTGGATACACCAAACAACAGATTTTCATGTGGACAAAACAGCCTTATATTGGAAGAAGATTCCATCTAAGACTTTCATAGCTACAGAGGAGAAGTCAATACCTGGCTTTGAAGCTTCAAAGGACAGGCTGACTTTCTTCTTAGGGGGTTAACGCAGCTGGTGACTTTAAGTTGAAGCCAATGCTAATTTACTATTCTGAAAATCCTATGGCCCTTAAGAACTATGTTCAATCTACTCTGCCTGTGCTCTATGAATGTAACTACAAAGCCTGGATGACAGCACATCTGTTTACAGCACAGTTTACTGAATATTTTAAGCCCACTGCTGAGATCTGCTGTTCAGAAAAAAAGATTTGTTTAAAAATATTACTGCTCATTGACAATGCACCTGGTCACCCAAGATCTCTGATGGAGATGAACAATGAGATTAATGTTGTTTTCATGCCTGCTAACACAATATCCATTCTGCAGACCATGGATCAAGGAGTAATTTCGATATTCAGGTCTTCTCATTTAAGAAATACATTTCATAAGGCTATAGCTGCCATAGATAGTGATTCTTTTGATGGATCTGGGCAAGGTCAGTTGAAAACACTCTGGAAAGTGTTCACCATTCTAGATACCATTAAGAACAGTCATGATTCATGGGAAGAGGTCAAAATGTCATCATTAATAGGAGTTTGGAAGAAGTTGATTCCAACCCTCATGGATGACTTTGAGGGGTTCAAGACTTCAGTGGGGGAAGTAACTGCAGATGTGGTGGAAATAGCAAGAGAACTAGAATTAGAAGCGGTGCCTGAAGATGGTACCGAATTGCTGCAATCTCATGCTAAAATTTGAATGGGTGAGGAGTTGCTTCTTCTGGATGAAGAAAGAAAATGGTTTCCTGACATGGACTTACTCCTGGTGAAGATGCTGTGAAGATTGTTGAAATGACAGCAAAGGATTTAGAATATGACATAAACTTAGTTGATAAAGCAGTGGCAGGGCTTGAGAGAATTGATTCCAATTTTGAAAGGAGTTCTACAGTAGGTAAAATGCCATCAAACAGCATTGCATGCTACAGAGAAGTCATTCGTGAAAGGAAGAGTCAATTGATGTGGCAAACTTCATTGTTGTCTTATTTTAAGAAAGTTCCACAACTATCCCAACCTTCAGCAAACATCATGCTGATCAGTCAGCAGCCATCAACATGGAAGCAAGACCCTCCACCAGCAAAAGGATTACGACTCACTGAAGGCTCAGATGATGGTTAGCATTTTTTAGCAATAAAGTATTTTTTTAATTAAGGTTTACCATTTTTAGACATAATCCTATTACATACTTAATAGACTACAGTATAGTGTAAATATAAAATTGTATGCACTGGGAAACCAAAAAGTTCATGTGACTTGCTTTATTGCAATATTCTCTTTTTTTTTTTTTTTTTTTTTTTTGCGGTATGCGGGCCTCTCACTGTTGTGGCCTCCCCCGTTGCGGAGCACAGGCTCCGGACGCGCAGGCTCCGGACGCGCAGGCTCAGCGGCCATGGCTCACGGGCCCAGCCGCTCCGCAGCATATGGGATCCTCCCAGACCGGGGCACGAACCCGTATCCCCTGCATCGGCAGGCGGACTCTCAACCACTTGCGCCACCAGGGAGGCCCTGCAATATTCTCTTTATTGAGATGGTCTGGAACCAAATCCTCAATATCTCCGAGATATGCCTATATAAAAATGGGGAAAATAACAGGCATTTCAAAATAAGAACATTCCAATGGCCAATAAATATATAAAACAGTACTGAATCTCATCGATAATCAGGGAAATGAAAAATCAATTCACAATGAGATAACCATGGCACCCCAGCCGGATTGGCTAAAATTTTAACTTTTGACAATACCAAGAACTGGCAAGGATGTGGAGCAACAGGAACTCTCATACACTGTTGATGGGAGTGTAAGTCATACAATCACTTTGGAAAATTATTTGGTGGTATCTGTTAGAGTTAAACATACGTGTACTCCCGTGATCCAGCAAAACCCTCCTAGATATAGACCCAACAGAGACCTGTTCATGAATGTTCCTAGCAGTTTTATTCAAATAGCCCCAAACTAAGAACAGCCCAAATGTCCATCAACAGTAGAATGGTCAATAAATTGGGATATACTCATACAGTGGAATATAATTCAGTAATGAGAAGAAGTAGAGTCCACATACCAACCTGGATGACTCAGCAACACAATGTCCTGTGAAAGAAGCCAGGCACCAGAGAGTACATAAGACATGACTTTATTTATG
This sequence comes from Mesoplodon densirostris, assembly GCF_025265405.1. Lineage (NCBI taxonomy): Eukaryota > Metazoa > Chordata > Mammalia > Artiodactyla > Ziphiidae > Mesoplodon > Mesoplodon densirostris. The sequence goes on from NC_082663.1 coordinate 162,029,081, forward strand.
TGATGTTGAAAACAGGTATGTGTAGGTTATAAAAGCGTACAGAAAAGCACGACGTGACTATCATAAGACTCAGAGTAATGGTCAACTTTGAACAGGAGGGAGGGGTACCATTTGGAGTGGCCCAAAGGAGGGGCTTCTGGGGAGCGAGAAATGTCCTATTTCTTGACCTGGATGTTTGTCTTTTGATAAATTATTGAGCTGCACATTTTAGTTTTGATGCAAGCTTTAGCCCCACACAATGTGGCTTCTCTGTGCATGTTATATTTCACAACAAAAAGTTTAAAAGAAAAAAAAACTTCCAGGGCACCAGAGGGAAGGCAATTTGAAAGAGTCCGGCTCCTGAGGGAGCATCCCTGGGGCAGGAGAGCAAGATAGTGTCAGTAAGAAACACAGAAGACATCGAAGCCTTATTTTATCTAGGCGTCAAATGCCTTACCCATCTTAGAATTAGAAACAGAATTCAAGAGAGAGAGGGGCAATGCAGAGATGTGCATTAGCATGTTTACACACTGGAAAATAAATGCATATAGTTTTCTGACTGTAAGTCAGGCGGACCTGGATGCACTGTTTGGCAGAGATGGTCAGCTGTTCAGTTTGCGAGGTGGAGTTTTTGGGAAAATGTATGAGTGGAATCTACATCTCCAAAGCTGTGATGAGATTTTATTTAAAGCACCTGTTGGGTATACAGCATGCTGGAAGTTACATCCTTTGCAACTATTTACTTCTATGATGAAAACATTTAGGTGCCAACTAAAAATGTTTGTGTGCTGTAGGTAGTTTTCAAAATTCTTTTAGGGGCTATGTGAGCCCCCAGTGTGAAGACCCCTGTATGAATAGACAGGTGGAAAGAGGCAAGCCGGGGCCTTCTAAGGGTGGTAGAGAACGGGCAGAGGCCTGGAAGGCCAGCTGTGCTGGGAAGGGGCTGGGGAAGAAGAAGAATGGTTGTCTGGTCTGTAGGGGAGCCCTGAAGAGTCACCCCTGAGGGTCTGCAGGAGGGAGAGCAGGAAGAGGCCTAGGGACTGGGGAAGCAGAGCCCAGGAGAGCCAGCAGGAAGAAAAGGCCAGGGGCTGGGAGCCTTTGGGTGAACAGGTGGTCAAGCAGATGTAGGAAAAGAAAGCAAAGAAAGGGGGCATCCCTGGCCCCTCGTTGTGTGCAGCCACAGCTCTTGAAAAGACCCAACAAAGCAGGCCCCCTACTCTGGCAGCTGCCTTGAAAAGGCCTTGTGCCCACCCATCTGCCACCAGCTCCCATCCCCAACTAGCGCCAGGGTCTCCCAGCAACACTGGCCTTTCCTGGCCAGGAGTGGGGCAGGGGAGGGAGGTGGAAGGCCACCCAGCCACCTAGCCCTGTGCCTGGGGACAGAGACCGCTGGGGGCGACTCTGTCCTTCACATCTCTCTTCGGAAAATTGTCAATAAAAAAGATAGTGGCTATAATAAAAATTGAAATTTCAAATAGTGCCAACATTCAAAGTGAAACTGTGCTCTCTGTAAATCTCCACTGCAGCCAGTTTGCTATGTATTTTTTATTACCTCTGGTCAAATTCTCCCCAAAAGAAAATAGCTGGGTCTTTAGAGTCAGCCAGTTAGGATGTGCATCCCAACTCTGCCACTGTTGTGTGATCTTGAACAAGTTCTTTACCTCTCTGAGCCTTATTTCCTCATCTGCTAAATGGAGCTAGGTTTAGTACCAGTCTCAGAATATTGATGCAATATTCTGGGTCCTCCTCGGCATGAATCCCTACCCCCATCCCTCCTCCACCAAAGTTGAAAGGGGTGGGTGTGTCCCCTGGGGAGGACAGTGGAACACTCTGAGTACTGTCCGCAGCCCACCCACACACTCAGAGGGAGCTGAGGCCCCTGAACTAAGGTAAGTCCATTCTAGTGGACAAGGCAGACAAGAAACCAGGGTGATATGTGGAATGAGGGAAAACAAATCAGTGGGATGGGTGGGTGGCAGTGGCCTTTCCAGCCAGGCAGTCAGGGAAGGCCTCTCTGAGGAGGGGACCTTTGAGGGAAGCAGGAAGGAAGCCAGGTGGACGTCTGAGGAAGGGTGCACCAGACAGAGGGGCCTGCAAGGGCATGAGCTGAGAGGCAGCCCGGTGTGCTTGCACATGACATAGGTATCACCTGAAGAAAGAGGGGCTCAGAAGGACAAAGAATCTCGTTCAAGGCCACCTAGGATGCTGAGTGGCTGAGCTAAGAGATTTCAACCCACGTCTTTCTGACCCCAGAGTCTTTGACCCTGAAGCCTCCCCCAGCTGAATGCTGGCTACCTAGCATCTCTCACCTTATCAAAAGGTCAAAGTCCTCCTCTCTTCCTTGGAAGAGCAGGGGTGGGCGTGGGCGGGGCTTAGCGCAGGATGGTTCCCCCTCAGCCAGCCCTGGTCACAGCCCAGTGGAGCGCTCCCCACTGATCCCTCCAGGTTCCTGTCCCTCCGGTCTCTACTGCCCCTAAGCTGGACGCTGTGGGAGGAGTTCCAGGATCAGGCATCCCTCTGAACTGTCCAGCCACTCTCGGCCACCTTGTCAGAGACTGGGATTCCTGCATAGCCCAGCTGGGGTCCTTTGGGGTCCTTGTGACCTCCTAGGACTCAGACAGCTGAGGGCACAAAGCCTTCTCCGGCCTGGGCTTCCTGCCAGTGCAGGCCACTCTCTGGTCTCAGGTACCCCAGTTGAGGACCAGGGCCATTACTGAATATTAATGAGGAAATGAATGAATGAAGAGGGAGTGACAATGAATGAAAGGGATGCGCAAGCAGCCGGGTGGCCTGGAGAGTGCTGAGAGGCAGGAGGCTCCAGACAGGTCAGAGAGGGCAGGAGGTCAGAGAGGGGAGGAGGTCAGAGAGGGCAGGAGGTCAGAGGGGGCAGGAGGTCAGAGGGGGGAGGAGGTCAGAGGGGGGAGGAGGTCAGAGGGGGCAGGAGGTCAGAGGGGGGAGGAGGTCAGAGGGGGGAGGAGGTCAGAGGGGGGAGGAGGTCAGATGGGGGAGGAGGTCAGATGGGGGAGGAGGTCAGAGAGGGCAGGAGGTCAGAGGGGGCAGGAGGTCAGAGGGGGAGGAGGTCAGAGGGGGGAGGAGGTCAGAGGGGGCAGGAGGTCAGACGGGGGAGGAGGTCAGAGGGGGGAGGAGGTCAGAGGGGGAGGAGGTCAGAGGGGGGAGGAGGTCAGAGGGGGATGCCATGAAAGGTTAGACTCAGCTGGGCCTCCTTCAACCCCAGCCCCGAGGCTCATGTGCCCGTCTCTGAAATGGACCCATTATGGACTCTGCGAGCAGTGAGTGCCTCTCCCTCCCACGGACCCAATTCTGGCCACTGGCCAGAGGCCATCAGCTTCTGAAGGCCCCTGGCCGCACTTGAACTCCACAGCACTCACGATTTCAGGAGGGGAGCCTCTGGGATAAGCAGCTCCTGTTTGCCGTGCACATCCCAGCTCTGAGTGTTGGAACTTCCAGTGTCTAAGCAGCCCTCACAGTGGGCGCTACTGTCCCTGTAGTCTAGGGGCAGAAGCAGCCACCTGGACCTGGCATCCCAGCACAAGATGACACGGGGGAGTGAGAGCCAGAGTCACCCCTGGGAGTTGGACTCTGGAGGCCCTGGGTGTGCACTTGCCCCCGGGGGGCAGACCCTCTGCGGCTGCAGATCCTTTCCTGGGCAAAGCTCATCCTGGGCAGGTCTCTGTGAATCTGTTCTGATCTTCAGCTTGACGTGGGGGTGGGAAAGGCGGGGGCTATATTTCAGGACCTATCACATGAAAACAGACTGAGGATCCCCCTATTTTTAGCAACCAAGCTGCATGTACCTGTTCCCTGCCACCCGCCCCCCCACCCCCCCACCAGGAGCAAAAGCTCAGATGAACATTCATTCACACCAAATAATTCCTTAAATAAAGACAGCTACATTTTGGCATCCCCTGTGCTCGAAATATATGCTTCTTAGATTTTTAATATCACATGCAGTCTGCATAATTTTAACCCAAGCGCATCAGCTGTTGACTGTCTTATTATGTGAGTCACCGTTTGGGGTCTTAAGATAACAGGAGCAGACTGGCGGGCTCAGTGAGTGTGGGGATCCTGGTGCTCAATCCTGGTGGTCTGTGTGAGAGGTCTGGGTTCTCCTCATCTCCCAGGGAAGGGGCTGTAATCATAGTGAGGCCTACCACCTACTGAGCTGGGCTTCCTGTATCCATTTTGCTCACAGCCGGCAGAGTTCTCACCCTGCGGCATGCCCTGGCTGAATCCCTCCTGTGGCGTCCCCTCCAGTGCAAGGGATATGGGAACAGATGTATATGTATAATTGATTCACTTTGTTATAAAGCAGAAACTAAAAAAAAAAAAAAAGCTCACCTCCTGACCTGCCCACAAGGCCCTCTCTGATCTGGCTCCTGAGGACTTCTCCAACGCATCTCCCACTAGGCTGGCCTGTGCTCGCAGTGCTCTTTAAGTATTCCGAGCTTCACCTAGCCTCAGGGCCTTTGCACCTGCTCTACACCCTGACTGGAATGTTTTTTCCCCAGATCTCCTAAGTGGCTTCATCTCATCACTCAGGTCTCAGCTCAAGTGTCGTGTCCTCAGAAAAGCCCCCTAAACATTGACCATCCTGACTAGCTGGACTTAACCTTCCTGCCCCTCTTCCCTCAGGCACAAGTTATCTCAGCCTTCTATTTTATTGTCTTCAAAGACTTTCTGTAATACAGATAGGGCTACTCATTTATTGTCTTCCTAGGAGGCCAGCAACATGAGAGCAGGAATCTCAACTCCCTTGTTCACCACTGTATCTTCAGAGCCTATGTGACACACAGCAGGTGTTCAATAACTACCTGTTCAACCAATGAATGAACCCTCAGCAATGCTATTGCTATTTCTCCTGTGTTCCAGATGAAGAAACTGAGACCCAGAGAGGTTAAGTGACTTGTCTAAGGTCACACAGCCTGTACACAGGGATCCCCCTGGTCCCATGAGCCCCACAGTAGGTCTGGGGTTGAGAATCCCACCTGGAGCACAAACCCTCCTTCTCTCCTCAGGGAATAAACCTTGAGGGGCATGCAGTGAAAGGCTGAGCAAAGTCTGTCTAATGAACCAGTGCAGGGGCCTCCGTGCAGAGAGGATGGACCTTTGATCACAGCCCACAGGTGACAGGACAGGAACTCCACCCGTAAAGACGATTGTGTCATTAGGCCAGCGGCACTGACAAGCAGCTCACTAGAGCTTGCTCTCATCAAGTCAGGTAATTACAGGGCGTTACTGTCCATAAAGGGCCTTGGCATGCAGGTGACTGGGGAGAGGCCTTTTTAGAAATGTCTGAGCCAACTCCCAACACCTTTCACCAGCTTAGGGGGAAGGGAGCTCATGCTCACTGGGTTCCTACTGTGTGTCCAATGCCACGCTAGGTGCTTTCCTTACATTTTTCCATCCAATCCTCCCCTCAACCGTGGGAAGCAGGTACTTTCGCCATGATGAGCCAAAGTTAAAATGCCATCCATCGTAAGATGTGTTTCGATTTCCGACACACAAAAAATGTGAACAGGGCTTCCCTGGTGGCGCAGTGGTTGAGAGTCCGCCTGCCGATGCAGGGGACGCGGGTTCGTGCCCCGGTCTGGGAAGATCCCACATGCCGCGGAGCGGCTGGGCCCGTGAGCCATGGCCGCTGGGCCTGTGCGTCCGGAGCCTGTGCTCCGCAACGGGAGAGGCCACAACAGTGAGAGGCCCACGTACCCAGAGAGGACAAACGATGTTCAGTTGTGGGTGGGGTAGGTCCTCCAAACTGCTTGGTCCGGTTCCCCACCCTCTCCACTGTGTGCCCAGCCACCAAACCTTTCTGCTGTTCCTTCTGCTTGGAGCATCCTTCCCAGTCATCTGCCCCCCTTCAGCCTGGTGAGATGCCTGGCCGAGACATGACCCCCTCTTTGGCCCTCCCTGGCCTCTGAGCTCTGTGGATGAGTCTCTGTTGGCAGCTTGGCCTGCAAAGCGGTTCATCAGTTCTTCCAGGGCTGTGACTGTCCGGTTCCCCATCATCTGTCAGCCGTGCCGTAGATAGATCACCTGAGGGGCTTCGTTCCTCCTTGTCATGGACTCTCAGACCTCAATGGACATAAGAATCACAAGAGGGAGTGTGTCTGAAATGCAGAGTCCTGGGCCCTCCCCTTAGAATTCCTGATTGGCTAGGTCTGGGTGAGGCTTCGAAATCTGCACTTCTACAGTCCTGCCCTGTGATTCTGTTGTGGGAGATTTTGCAAACCACTGCTCTAAGTTTTAGAGTCTGAGGTTGTCTTGACTGGCAGGATGGCCCCCAGGGAGTTTGCCCTTGTGAACTGAGCAATCAGGGCCCTTCTAGTTGTAAAGTGGGAAAGCAATACAATAACAAACATACCTGCCCCAAACGTTTATTAGTATATTACACCATCCCACCCATGCTGACCTACCTGTTTATCCCTACTGGAGTCAAAACTTACCCCTCCTAATTCAACTGTACTTCAATTTAAAAAAATAATAAAAGTAATAAAAAGTCACAAGGATGTAACGTTCAGCATGAAGAATGTAGTCAATAGTACTGTAATAACTTTGTATGGTGACAGATGGTTACTAAACTTATCGTGGTAATGATTTTGTAAAGTATTTGAACATCAAATCACTATGTTGTACACCTAAAACTAACATAATATTGTATGTCAACTAAAATTAAAAAAAAAAAACAGAAAAAAAACCCCATATCCCTCCTATCCATGCATCCCTTAGTGTTCTGGTCTTGCCGGTAGAGCTCCGGCTCCCTGACACCCTAGCCTTTTTGGGGTGCCAAGGTAAAGGTGTACAGTGTAGGTGTGAGTGTTCACTGCTCTGTGTTCACAAGGGCTGTCGGGAGATAACACCTTCAAGCAAAGGAGCAATGCCAGTGGTGGAACTCTAGGCCCAGTTGCAAGCCGCTGGTAATAGGTGCGGGACTGACAATGCTTCTGTGTATGTCCCTGGCACTTGGTACGTGGTCTAGCCATAGTTTATAGAAAAACCGAAGGGCCCGGACCTTACTCCTGAGCTCTCCTATTTACAGCCTTGCTTGATGTTCTTATGGCTCCTCAGACGCCACTTACCAAAACGCAAGGCTGGAGGGGTGAGTGCGAGCCTGGATGGTGAGAGCCCTAGGCCTGAGAGTTTGCCTGCTACTCTAGGATAATGGCGATTTTGAGCAGGTGGCAAAGGGATTGGAGGACAGAGAGAGTGGAGACATGTACCCCGGTGAGAAGGCCGTTGCAATATTTTCTCCAGCCATTTATGGAGTGTATTCTGGTGGATAAGGAAGGTCCCTGCCTCGGAAAGCCCACAGCCTGGACACTCAACAGTAGCCAGAGGGCATCAGGCTGTGGACAGGTGGGCATGTGGTTCTGTCATGCTCTTCCAGGAAGCACAAGTTTATTTTACAATTGATGACAAGGCCGAAAGAATCTGCCCACTAGAACTCTCCTCTATTCTCGTTCTATATCTTAGAGGCCAATGACCTGGGGACTTTGATTCTCCTCTCCTGCTTCGAACCTCAATTTCCAGCTCTGTAAAATGAGTATCAAATAAAATCTGCCTCACAGACTTGTTGGAAGATTCAAAGAAGGAACCAGATATGTAACCATGCCTGGAGTGTAAGTGGCCTGTAAGGGTTAGGGGTGGGGACTATGTCGGGGTCATGTTAGTAGAAAGAAAGAGAGGGGCAGACATTTCTACTAAGTCTCTCAATGAGTAGGAAGTGCAAACAGAGCAGAGAGACATTTGAGAAGGAGGTTGATTTTCTACAAGACTGTACTGTGTGGTTGTTGCCCCAGTGCCTTCTACCTTCCCAGCCAGCCTGACCAAGGCAGCACCTCCAAGCTTAGAGATAGCCCCATGCAAACTAAAGCTCTCACCTGCAATAATCTTTTTTCTCCTCAGGACCTAGAGTCTCTTCCCCACAAATCTGATCATGTCATACTTCTGCTTAAAACACTTAAGTGGTTTCCTACCATCTTGGCGTCAAAACCCAGTTCTTCCCTATGGCCTTTGGACCTTTGCATGGCCTGACCTCTGCTCATCTGACTTTATCTCATCCCTCTTCGTTCTGCCCATAGGATCTCTCCCTCCAGGTACCTGTTCTTCGTCCATTCTGTTTCCTTTGCCTGGAATGCTTCCCACCCCTCCTTCTTCCCCTGGGTACAGCCCTCAGACCTCAAGGAAGCCTTGCCTTTACCCCTTCTCTCTCTCTTCTTGCTCTGAGCAACCTCCCTCCCCCGCCCCGCCACACACACACTTTTCCTTTGTAGAACTTTTCAAGGGGACAAGTATGCATTTATTCATGAGGTTATTTAGTTATTGCTTCTCCCCCTAGACTATGAGCTCACATGGGCAGCAACGTAATCATCTGTTCAGTGTGGCATCCCTGGCTTCTGGCACAGGGCCAGCATGTAGTATGTACTCAACGAATGCTGGCTGAATGAACAAAGGAAAGGACAGACAGAGCACAGAAATCATTAGGGAGGAAGGACTTACCATGTGCACAGAGCTGAGTTGTGCAGAGAGATCCAGATGGGTGAGGGGAGGCTGGGAAGAGACCAACCTTGATTCCCTAGGCCAGTGGCTTCCACAGAGGACTCATTCAATCCCATGCAGCCCCAAGGGTAAGGGACTTCTTCCCCATATCTGACTCAGAGAGGCCTGGACCCACTTCCTTGGCCCGCACACAACTTTCTGTGTGACCTGGGCAAATCCCTTGGCCTGTCTGGGCCTCAGATCCCTCACCTGGGAGATCATCACAGCTGCCTTCTGCATTGTCAGAGGTGAGCAATTGAAGGCAGATGCTGACCCTGTGCCCGGCACACAGTATGTGCTCAATAAACATTCATCCCCTCCTTGTTGCAAATAAGCCTGTAATTTAATCCATCAGGAGAGCATGTTTCTCCCAGGATCTTTCTCTCTTCACATTAGCCAGTAGGCTTTAAAAATCCCATTCACACCATATTTTTAAAAGCTGTGTTCTTGGGAGGAGGAAGGGAAGGGAAGACATTTCCTTGTGAATTTGATTTAGTGGGAAATGATCTTTGAGTTAGGAAATTCTTGTTTGGGGTCCAATCGCATTAACAGTGAAGAAGGCATGATGGGAATGGCCAGTGGACCAAGGCCAGCTCTCGCAGCTCAGGGTATGGGATACAGCCCGTGCACCCATGGCGCCTATGGTTCTACTGTTACCATCACCCTTTGCATTAACTGTGCTCTCTAGAAGTCTCTGTACAAAAATAGCTCTTTGGTCATAATGGGTCCCTGGGGGGATGCCGTGGGGTTGGGGAGACACAGTGTGTGTGTGTGTGTGTGTCTGTGTGGAGTGGGGGGATTTTGTGTTATGCCTATAAAGCGTAAACCTCCTCTACCTGAAAGAAGCGGATAGAAAAGCGGAGAGGGACCCACACACAAAGAAAACAAGCTAGGGTTTGTTTTTCCACAGCTTAGGAGAGACCGTGAGTCAGCGGGTAGATCAAGAGGGGGAAGGTTCCAGCTGGAGACGCTCAAAGCAGCCCTCGGTTCTCTGAGGGAGACGCATGGGAGCTGGCCTCAGAGCTGGAAGACACCCCCATGAGTCAGTTTTAAGGAAGCACCAACCCCATCCTGCTATGCCATTCATGTCATAAAAAGGAAGTACCTACTACATGCCACACAGTGTAACGTGACGACTGCTTGGCACCTGGTGTCTGATTTAATCCTCACCACAGCCCTGAGAGGTGAGGGATATCATACTCTTTTTTATAGATGAGGACACTGAGGCTAAGAGAGGTTAAGTCACTTACCCTAGGCAGCACAGGGAGTCACTGGTGGGGCTCTGGGGGCTGTGTAAACTACCTACGGACAAGCTGACAATATGCAGCAAAATGTGCCTGTTTTTGACCCAGTTGCCCCACTTTGAGAAACTGAGGAATATAATCAGGCAAGGGCCACCACCTCAGCTCTGTGCATGTTCTAAGAAGCGCCCTTCATCACGGGAAAAACTAGAGGCCATGTTTCAGCCATGAGGAATTTGTGAAATAAACTCTAACAATGGAATACTATGCAGTCATTAAAAATAATAGATGCATGCTGTTTACTGATGTCAAAAACAGTCACAGGGCTTCCCTGGTGGCGCAGTGGTTGAGAGTCCACCTGCCGATGCAGGGGACGTGGGTTCGTGCCCCGGTCCGGGAGGATCCCACATGCCGCAGAGAGGCTGGGCCCGTGAGCCATGGCCGCTGAGCCTGCGCATCTGGAGCCTGTGCTCCACAACGGGAGAGGCCACAGAAGTGAGAGGCCTGCGTACCAGAAAAAAAAAAAAAAAAAAAAAAAAAAACAGTCACAAATGGCAGAGCCAAGATTTGAATAGTCTGTGAAGTCCCTGGATCCCAGGCTGGGCTCAACCACTGATCAGCTGTGTGACGTTGGGCCATTGGTTAACCCTCCAGGCCTCTGTTTTTTGATTTTAAAGTGGGGATAAATCAAGAATTATAGAGCTTTTATAGGCATTGTAAGAAGTAGATGAGTTAATGTGTGTAAGCACTTAGAATGGCACCTGGCACATAGCAAACCACCTGTAAGCAGTAGCTATTATTTCCTTGGTTGGGAAATTTGGGACCATTATTTCTTCAAATAGTTTTTCTTTTACTCACCTAATTACACATATATTAAGCAGCTTGAAACTGTCCCACAGCACCAGTGGATGCTCTATCCTTTAAAAAAAAATTCTCTTTTTGTGTTTCATTTTTGGTAGTCTCTACTGCTGTGTCTCCATATTCACTAATCTTTTGCCATGGAGCCCATCCAGTGTAATGTCTCAGAAGTTGTAGTTTTCATCTCTGGAAGTCTGTTTTATATCTTCCAAGTCTCTATTTAACTTCTTCAACATATGGAATGCAGTTATAATAACTGTTTCAATGTCCTTGTCTGCTCGTTCTAACATTCATGTCAGTTCTGGGCCAGCTTTCGTTGATGGATGTTTCTCCTTACTATGGGTCATATTTCCTTGCCTCTTTGCCTGCCTGGACATTTGTGATTAGATACCAGACATTGTGAATTTTACCTTCTTGGGAACTGAATATTTTGTTCTAGGATGAAATTAAATTATTTAGAAATGGTTTCATTCTTTCAAGTCTTGCTTTTAAGATTTGTTATGTTGGACTAGAGCAGTGCTTAGGAATTAGGGCTGATTGTTCTCTACTACTAAGGTAAGATCCTTCTATGTATCCTGCGTGATGGTCCATGCATCATGAGGTTTGCCAGTCTGGGTGGTGCAAACAGGCACTGTTCCTGGCCCCATATAAGTACCAGGCACTGCTCCATCTAATTCTTTCAGGTAGTTTTTTCCCCAGCTCAGATAGCTTACTTGACCAGTGCACACTGGTCAAAGGAGGCCCCCTGAGTTTCCCTGGACGGCTCTCTCTCTGGAGCACCCTCCCGTCCAATACTCTCTTCTGGAAACTCTAGCCACTTGGGACTCCCTGGGCTTTCAATTCCATCTCTTCAGCTCAAAGAGACCATCTAGATCTGCCTGGTTTCCACCCCTCACTCTGCCCCATGCTATGGTCTGGGAACTCTCTAGCCAGTGAGCCTGTCCTCCTTTGCTTCCTGACACTCCAGAATCACTGTTGCCTCCTGCCCAGTGTCTTGAAAAGTGTTATTGGGTATATTATGTCCCACTTTTGTTTGTTTCAGGCTGGAGGGTCAATCCACAGTCTGTTCCTCTATGGCGGTCAGAAGCAGCAGTCCCTGCATTAGCTGTGATTAACGACTATCATTAACCCCGTGCTCTAGTGCCTTTTCCAGGGCCCAGGATCTTCAATCGGAGACACAGAGAGGTTCATTGACTTGCCCAGGTTGCACAGCTAGTAAGTGCTAGAGCCAGGATTCACACTAGGCTTGGCTGATTCGAAGTCCCTTCCCTCTACTCCAACTATTGCCTCTGGACAGAGAGCTGGCCTGAACCGGGGGTGGCTGAGTAGCAGCAGGGCAGGAGGCCAGCCTCGTGCTTCAAGCTTTGGGATTCACAATCACCAGCAGCAGGGTGGGCTGGGACTGAAGGCCAAGCTGAGCCAGAACAAGGCCTTCGTGGGTTCTGGAGCCCAGGTTAGCTGTCCTGCCTGTTCCCTCCATTCCCTGGACCTTGGTGGTGTGGGAGTCAGGAGTGGGGCTTGCCAGGCCTCTGCAGCTGGGGTGGGGTGCCCAGTACAGGTAGCAGGCAGAGGCGAGGGCAACAGGAGGGCCTGTGTGACAGCTACCCTTGCCCTCACCTAGGGGGCAGGACCCCTTCTGGGCCCTGCATGGCTGTGGGGTGGGCTGATAAGCAAGGGCCTCCTCATTCATCTGTGTATGGAAGGGCCAGTGGGTTTGCTGCTGATGAGAGGATGGAGAAGGGAAGGTAAAGTGAATTTCCAAAGACTGATGATTATCTCTTAGTTAACCCATTAGAACTCATGATCCTCATTCTTGCAACACGCTCTTGTTCCTCTCAAAAAAAGACCTCACACGTGAATCAGGTTGCCATTTTTCTGAAATAGAATATTGTACTCATATGCGGAAAATGCAGAAAAGCATGAAGCAAAGGAAACACAAAAAATAAATAAAACTTTAAAAAAGTCCTCCATAGTCTCAGAGACAGTCCTGCTAACATTTTAGCCTATATATGTCCAGTCTTTTTTCTGTGCTGGAGTTAGAAAGGTGCAGAGTTACATTTTGATGAATGTATTTTTTAAAAAGTTTAAGGAAAGCATGCTCCTAATAAAATCTCTATGGTGAAAAGAGTTCATAGTGAGAAAGTAAGTTCATCTTCCATCCCGGCCCAGCCCCGCTCTTTGCTCTCCCTAGAAATAACTCATGCTACATCTTCTTGTAGAGACTTCCATACAGTCTGTCGTTATAGAAAGGTGTGTGTGTGTGCATGTGTGAGCACACATATGTGTGTTTGATATCAGAATGTACCTACTGTACTGTAAATACTTCTTCACTCAGCCTCCTTTGGGAATGTGTTCCCATGTCAATCAATCAACACTCCTTCCCACGCACTATTCTATCTGATGGCTGCACTTACTTATGGAACCAATTTCCAATTGTTGGGCATTTCAGTTGTTACCAATTATAAATCATCATGAGCACCCAGTGTGTTAAATGGGCAAATGTTAGGCTGTCTAGGGGAGAAAAAAGCCCTGATTTACAGTGCTTGCCCATTTCCATGGTGTAAATATTCCCATTCCACCGTGGCTGATTTTAGGCTACTGAAGACCCCAAAGGAGCACAGTCCATGGAACCCTGTGTAAGCAGCTTCCAGCACACCAGAGCCCGGCCGAAGACCTTTGGGACCACCTTGGTGCATATTCCTAATTCTTTCCTAGGAATAAATTCCCCAAACTGAATGATTGTCAAAGCATATGCTCGATCCCAAAGCTGTGGATGAGCAATACCAAATTGCCCTCCAGAAAGATGTTACCAGTGTACTCTCCCTCAGCCTAGTGTGAGAGATCCTTGCTCATCTCACCCTGCCCCTCCAACCATGCCTGTTATCCTGCCTTTTCATCTCTCCTGTCTGATAGATGAAATAATCGTAGCTCATTGCTAGTTTCATTTGCATTGTTTTTGGTGAATAACTCTTTTTTTCATGCTTATAGTCAAGTGAAATTTTATTTGGGCAACTTTCAGAACATTTCACGAAGTCTCTGGGGATTATCAGTGTCCGGGAAGCAATTTGAGAACATGGCTTTTTTTTGCATGGCTTTGTTTATGGATGAGATCTAATAGGAGATCCATTCACTCACCAAACATCTTCAATGCTTTGCCCAGAAGGTACCTTACTTGCTGTGTTGCTCAATCTCATTTTGTCCCAGTCACTCTGCCCCCTCCCCCCTCCCCCCTCCTATCTTTGTGTCAGGCAAATACATCTGGAAATACCAGAGCATCCACTCAGCATGCTGTGGATACAGGTGCCAACTCAGAGCTGTGCTCGGGGAAGGTGGAGGTGGGCAGTATGAAGTATCTGAGGTGCTTTACAAGTAAAGGAGGCATTCTGGAGAGGCAGCTGTGTGGCCTTGGACAAGTTACGTCACCTCTCTGAGCCTCAGTGCTTTTATCTGCAAAATGGGGGTAGGGGGTAAGGTGGCAATAGCACAGCCTATGCAAGATTGCAGTGAGAGTTAAATGAGCAAATGCATTTTAAGTGCTCAGCATAGGGTCTGGCATCTGGTAGACATGCAACAAATACCATCATCATCATCATCATTATCATCATCATCATCATTTTATCACACTGTCAGAGTGCCTTGTAAACCACAGGGGTACATACAAATGTGAAGTAGTACCATTACCATCCTCCATGTTTCTTCTAGCCCCTCTGCTCTGATCAGAGAGGTCACTGTAGACCTCACATGTCCAGTTCCAAAGCCAATCTTCTCTGGAATGGACTGGACCCCCTTTGGATTCTTTGAACACAGTGCCTTCATTTGACCAAACATGACTTTTCTCAGAGCAGAGCTAAAGGCTTCTTCAAGGACCTTCCTCCCAAAGGTCCTTTCTGCCTTTGCTTGGGTGGGGACAAAAGTGTCTTAATGGAGCTCTTACCTCCTGTCTCCCCCAGCCAATTTGTCCTGCCCAGATGTCTTCATGAGTCTTTCAGGACACAGCCTTTAATCCATCCATCCATTCATCCATCCCTCCATCCAACAAATTGATTGCTTACGTCTGTTCTCAGCTACAACACAGTATCACAGAAATCCAGGCACTTGCCAAGGGTTCTACTTTCAAACAAATTTTAAAAAACAACCACACCAAATTTTACCCTGACCTTCATGATATGACCCTGCCCATCTCTCCCATTTCATCTGCTACCACCCTCCCCCTCATCCACCACATTCCAGCAACACAGTCAGCTGACAGTCTCTGGAACACACTCAGCTATTTCCCTACTCAGGGCCTTTGCCCATGCTGTTCCTTGGCCTGGAGGGCTTTTGTCTCTCCTCTTGGCCTAGCCAGTTTCTTTTCATCATTTAGTTTCCAGATTAAATGGTATTCCCTCCAAGGCCACTTGCATTGCCCCGCCCCAGCAGAAATCATGCCCCTTTCATGATGCTTCATTCACAGACTTATCATAATATGTGAAGTTGTGTTTTCTCTGTGTTTTTACTCATTTAAAGTTTGTCTCTTCTGGAAGATTGTAAGTTTATGAGGATGGGGATCCTGCTTGCTGTGCTCATAGTGGTGGGACTGGAGCTTAGGACTATGCCTGGCAGTGTACAGCCTCAAGATAAATGTGTTGAATGAGTGAGGCAATATTTAGCCAAAGCTCAGTGAGAGAAACAGTATTGAGCAAGAATTGCTTTAAAGACAGATTGTCCACCTTCCTTTCCAGATATTCTCCAATCTTTCCTGGAGGCAGCCAGATGGCAGCCATTTGGAAATGGAGACTCTCCATGGGAACTGGGGCTGCAGACATGAAATGTGTGTTGCCGGGAAAGTGTAAATGCGTAGATGGATGGGATAAAACATGAAATTCCTCCTGTGCCTACTTCAAGAATGTTGGTCATTACACACCATCCACACTTGTGAGAATTCTTGGGAGAGATTCTTGTCTTAGAACCACGAGATGGATTAGAGCTGAGGCTCTGAATTTAAATGGTCTGTATTCCAACGTTTGTTCCACCAAGTGTATGACCGGGGACAAGTTGTGGATCTTTCTTTTCCTGTTAGTGAGGATAAAAATAGTGCCTCCCTTGTGAGAAGTAGTAAACACCTAATAGATGCTAGCTATTATTATAATTCTCCTAGGTAACTGGTTTGTTCAAATGGCATGATCATTGTGATTTATGTCACTGACCAAATTTCCCTTTTCACACTGGCTGCTAGGAAGCTCAGCATCAATCTTGTTCCCCAACCATAGCAAATTTCTAGAACCTCATGTGTGCTTTTTGTAAGTGAGCTTTAGCTGTGGTTTCATTTATGTCCCAACTTTGTCATTTGTTTCTTCACTTGCTCTACTATTTATGTGTGTAGCTTGCTCTAATTTATGTGTCCTTGGAAACTGCCTTTACTCTTTCCAGTAAGAGCTCTGGTATCTTGTATGAGAAGTTTCTTCTTGCATGTGGCTACTTTTTCTCCTTAGTGAGACGACAGTGCATTCTAAGCTGAGTGGATGAGCTGATAAAATGTTAGAAAGACGAGAAATTCAAAGAAGCCCCCTGCCTTAGCCCCAAGAGAGGATATAGCTGACCCAGGAGATCTCCACTCTCTCAAGTGTCCATAAAATTGAAAACAACTCCATGTGGGAAAGGTCAGTGACCAATGGGCATGTTTCCTGTGTTTTAAGACCACAGAGAGCAGTGAGGATGTCTGGAAGAAGGAGATGGCAACTAGAGGGAGACTTTGGTGGTCCAGGAGCTGCCTCACTGGTTGGTCAACATGAGGAATCAAGTTCCATATTGATTCCTGGGAAGGGTAGAGATTCCAGTGGCTAATGGCTCCCTCACCGACATCTGTGTCACCCTCTTCTTTCTGGATTCGGAGGACTCAGATCATATATTTCGTATCTTCTCATGAAAAATTGGACCATTGGGCAACTCTGGGCCCCTAGTCCTATGTGGCAACCATTGGTGGCTTTTCTGATGGGCACAGATCTTTGAGTGTTGTGCTGGTTCCCACTGCCTGGCCTGCCTCACCTACCCACTACCTCTGCCTGCCCCAGTTGGCATCTGAAGCTAAACCCTGGTTATAGTGAGACCTGAGCAGCTTTCCTGTCTCCTTGGAGACTTTTACCACCCTGGCCAACCCTGGCAGGCCCTTCTCCTCTCAGACACCCTCTGTTTTCCCATTTGTAAGTTGTAGTCTTCTCCGTGGCAACTCCAGTCCCTTCAGACAGCCATCCTCACACCACCCCATTCAGCCAAATCTTTCCTGTCCTTCAGACTTGAGACATCTCATTTCTGGAAGAGCTGCCAGGATCCCCAGGCAACCCTGTCCACATGACCTCGTGTTGTTCTGTAATTATTAACCCATAGTCCTGCCACAGATCCATAGACCTCGCACCCGCTCGGGGCTCAAAACATGCTTGTTGAATGAATGAATGAGTTAGGGAAGGAACCAAAGCATGAGTGAATAGATTAAAGCTGCCCAAGTGCACGTGGGCCCAAGGAGCAGAACCCAGAGTTGAATATGGGACTCAGAATCCTGTGCTCTCCTATGGCATCACTCGGCCGCGAGACCCTGGCCCACCTGCTATCCCCCTGACTGTCTCTCCAATGTCAGGCTTTGACCACTGAGCCACTGTCAGCCTGGCCGCCCTCCCCAGGCTGGTGTCCAGGGGAGAAAGATGTCACAGCACTGGACAGTCACACAAGGGCCCCTGCACCCTCAGCTGCCTTTGCTGAGAAGAGCCACCCCCTCCCCCTACCAAGGAGTCTTTCTTTTCTCCTTTCCTTCCCCCCTCACCCAATCCTCTGTTTAACTGATGTTCCAGGGAGCAGGAATAATGTCGTAGATGGTGCATCTGTTTCTCTGGAAGACTGTGAAGCCGCATTAAAATATGTGCTCTGTGCTGGGGCCTCTCTCACAGCTTCATAAGGCGGGTGAGCTGGGGAAGGAGGAAATGGGAGGGGCAGACAGAGAAGGGGACACTCAGTAGTAGAGAGAGAACACAGAGTGACAGAGACTCAAAGAGAGAATCAGAGTCTGAGGAAGAAACAGATGAGAGAGAGAGAGATGGGAGGAGGATTGTGAGCTCGTGGCCATCGCCACGTTCCTCTGATTTTCAGCATTTTTCTAACGGGCCCTGGACAGAGATTTATGAGGGTTTATCTTAAACATCTGCAGCACGAGGCTGACAAGACACACATTGCATTTATTTTCGGGAGCAGCGTGAGCTGTTCATGGAAGCCAAGACCGGCCAGGGCCCCGAGGCTGCTGCCCGCCTCCCTGGTCCCCTCTGTTTCCGTGTCTTCTCCGAGATGCTGGCAGGAGACAGGACTGAGTTTCCTTCAAAGTTCATGGGTTCGAGTCGCCGAGGCTGGGAGAAGGCCCTCTGCGCAGGCTGGGCTGCTTTGCAGTGGGCAGGGGTGGGGCTGGGTGGGGGGGCAGCCTGGCCTGCGGAGGAGGGGCGCCAGGATGAGGGATGCCTAGAGGGATGGGGGAGGAGGTAAGGAAAGTTGGGGAGCAGCCCAGGGGCTCTGGGAGGGAATGTTCTGTGAGTACAGACTGTACGTTTAGTCATCATCACTAGTCGTGTGGTGAGAGTCATCAGTCCCCCCATTTCACAGACAGAGAAATGGAAGCTCAGAGAGGGAAGGGGCCTGCCCAAGGACACACAGCCAGGGGGAGTGCGTATTTGACCACTGGCCTCTCAATGACCATTCCCTGGGCCCCTCTCCCAGCAACTCCTGTTTCCATCTAGGGATCTGAGTGATTTGGGGATGCTGACTCCACTCGGAGTCTGGGACGAGCCCATGATCCAGCCTAGACAGGGGAAACCATTCTTCCCTTCTGGCAACAGTAGCCACAGGAGGCAGGGCTGCAAGGATCATGATGCCTGGCCAAGGGGCTTGGACAGGGTCATATGGGGGTAAAGATGTCTTTCAGGAGGATCCTAAACAGAGCCTGGAGAGGATCGGGGTGAAGGGGTAAGGTGGGGTGGGTGGTCAGACCAGGGCATGGATGACAAAGGCAAACATTCAACTATCAATAAATCCAGTTACCAACGTGCTGTCCCAAGCCAGGGTGTGACCAATTAAAAATAAATAATAATCCTACGTACAAAGGCCATAGAGAACACATAGTCTAGCTGCTCACCCATTTTACAGATGGAGAAACTGAGATACAATTGTATTCAGTACTGTGTGCTCAGAATTGTCTCAGAGTAGTTCATCAAGAAGAGTGGGGTGGGGTCTTAATGATTTCCTACACACCATCCTCTACACTCTCTCTCCATCCTAGTTTCCACTCCACAACCCGCCCAGCTCCCCAGATCGTCTACCTTCCATGGAAAGCTGACACTCATCCCAGACTTGGGTTGGACCTATTGCCTTAAGGCCCCTGGCAACAGTAATTGGTTAGGGGGAAGAGTGAGCCAAACATACCTAATCACAGTGACTCTCCAGAGTCTTGTTTGGAAACGCTGGGACAGAATGCTCTTTCTGACTTCTTGGATTTGTTTGAAGATGCTGGACGGGTTGTTTGAGGATGCATGAAGATTCCTTTTTTGGCAGATGTTAGAAGCCATCTGGCTACCAGGAGGGAAATCAGCTTAAGGATGAAGCTTACAGACACACAACGGAAGGTAGAACTGAGAGAACAACTGAAAAATGGAGTCAGAGCCCTGATCAAGCCTCACCCGAAGCTCATACACTCTTAATTTCCCAGCTACGTGAATCAATAAATCTCTTCTCTTATCTGCATCAGCTTGAGTTGGGGTTTTTTCACTTGTATCTTATTATTTTTTTTATTTTTAAATATTTATTTATCAAACAACCCATACATTGTTAGTATAGACATCGTGCAAGGTTAAAACATATTCAAACATCAAGATCCACATTCAGGGCTTCCCTGGTGGCGCAGTGGTTGATAGTCTGCCTGCCGTGTCCCGGTCCGGGAGGGTCCCACGTGCCGTGGAGCGGCTGGGCCCGTGAGCCATGGCCGCTGAGCCTGCGTGTCTGGAGCCTGTGCTCTGCAGCGGGAGAGGCCATGGCAGTGAGAGGCCCGTGTAAGTTTTAGAGGCTGGAAGTCTGGGGTCAAGGTGCCAGTGTGGTTGGGCTCTGGAGAGAGCTCTCTCCTTGGCTTGCAGATGGTTGCTTTCTTGTTGTGTCCTCACATAGCAGAGAAAGAGACAGAGGAAGAGGAAGAGGAGTAAGAGAGAAAAAGAGAGAGAGAGAGAGAGAGAGAGAGAGAGAGAGGGAGTTCACCTGTATCTTGAATGATGCATGTGGTATAGTAGGGTTAGGTCGCAGACCTGAATTTCAGACCTAGCTCCAGGTGTGGGATCTCTGGTGGGTCACTTCCCTCTCTGAGCCTCAGTTTTCTCACCTGTAAGATGACGATGGCAAGCCCTGATGGACTGGGCTGTTGGGAGAGACTAGCATGATGGGCACCTCTAACGTAGTACTTGGCACCAAGTATGCCTCCGGGATTGCATGCTCTGGGACCTTGCCCTTGGGCTACTGACCAATCTTGCTTCTGGGCTTGTAAGAGGAGCCTCCTAAAATCCCATCCCATGGGTCTCGGGTAAAGCAGCTTCTTGGAGCAGGGGTTAGAGGTACTCTGATTTGGGCCCCGGGAGACCCGCCAGGAACCTGGGTGCAGCACCCCAGCTGGCTCTCAGGCCTGTAGGCCAGGTGGCCAAAAATCGTTGCTTTGCTAGGTTTCTAATGGGAAATTGATCCCAGGCCCAGAGAGAAGGACTTCATGACCTGTCCTCTGGGAACCTCAGGGGCCTCTACACCGGCCCTCACAGCCCCAAGGCCTGCTTCCCAAGGAAGGCTGGGCCAGCCCAAGGTGACCAAATGCAGGGCGGGTCTTTGTTTTCATCATGAAAGCAACACAAGTGGTGAAAACTTTACACCCTGTACTTTATATTGAGACATAGAGCTCCCTCTGTGTGCAGCCCCCGTGCCTCTCCTCAGAGCATCCCTAGCAGACAGTGTGTTGGCGATACCTTTCCAGAAGATTTAATACTCAGACAAGCATACTCATGTATGTCTTTTTTTCTCACACATGTAGAATCATACTATAACTGCTTTTCTACAACCTGATTTTTCAAAGAGCTTTATTGAAATAGAATTCACATACCATAAAATTCACCCATTTAAAGTGTACAACTCGGGCTTCCCTGGTGGCGCAGTGGTTGAGAATCCGCCTGCCGATGCAGGGGACATGGGTTCGTGCCCCGGTCTGGGAAGATCCCACATGCCGCGGAGCGGCTGGGCCCGTGAGCCATGACCACTGAGCCTGCGCGTCCAGAGCCTGTGCTCCGCAACAGGAGAGGCCACAACAGTGAGAGGCCCACGTACCGCAAAAAAATAAATAAATAAATAAAGTGTACAACTCAATGGCTTTTACTAAATTCACAGGTGTGTAACCTTCACCATAACCAGTTTTAGAATATTTTGTGAACTCCAGAAAGAAATCCCCACTCCTTAACCATCACCCTTCAATCCCTCTATACTCCCACCCCTAGGTAAACACTAATCCACTTTCTGTCTATACAGACCTGCCTATTCTGGACATTTCATGTAAATGGAATCATACAGTATGTGGTCTTTTGTGACTGGTTTCTTTCACTTAGCATAATGTTTTTGAGGTGCATCGATGTTGTAACACGTACCAGTACCTCTTTTTATGGCTGACTAATATTCCATTGCATGCACAGACCACATTTTATGCATCCATTCCTCCACTGGTGGACATTTGGGTTTTTTCTACCTTTGGGCTATGACGAATAATGCTTCTGTGAGTGTTCATGTACAAGTTTTTGTCTGGATATATTTCTCCTGGGTATATACCTAAGAGTGGAATTGCTGGGTCATGTGGTATCTCTTTGTTTAACCATTTGAGGAACTGCCAGACTGTTTTCCACCCCAGCTATATCATTGTACACTCCCACCAGCAATGTATGAGGGCTCCAATTTCTCCACTTCAACACCAACACTTGTTATTATCTGTCTCTTTGATTCTAGCCATCCTGGTGGGTATGGAGTGGGATCTCACTGTGGTTTTGATTAGCAACCTGTCTTCTTTTTTTTAACTTAATAGATCTTGGTGGTGTCATGGACCCATTTCAACCTTTTCAGTACTCACACAGTATTCCTCTATAAGATGTATCCTATTTAATCAGTCCCCTATTGATGGGCAGTTGGATTATTTCCTGCAAAGAACAACTCCTGGGCAGGGGAGGGGTCCTGAGCAGATCCTTCCCAGGCCCCTGGGAGGCTGTTTGGAGGAGACCTCCTAGCCTCTGGCTAGTATTGTCTCAGTGGCACAGAGAGAGGGCTCCTTGCCCAGTTCTAGCCCAGGCTCTGCCCCTGAAATGCTATGTGACCTTAAGGCAAGTCACACAACTTCTCTGGGCCTCCTTTTCCTTATCTGTAAAAAGCAAGGCTTGAACTAAGTTCCCCAGCATCTTGCTTTCCTATCCCATAGCCTCCTTATTCTGACGATCACCCTTATCCCCTTGGCGGATGTACTGAAAACATTTTTCCTTGCCATCTCTGTCACAGACCCTCTGCTATAGTTTCATGGCCTCATTTGACGCTCCTAGAACTCTTGAGACAGAGACCCTGCTGGGCTTATGGTCTGACTGGAGGTTCAGAAAGGTTCAGAGAGTGTAAGTGACCAGCCCACGGACTTCCAGAAGGTATATGGGCTCTTGTACCCATTTTACAGAGAGGAAAACAGAGGCCTAGAGAGTGAAGTGGCCTCCCCATGGACACACAGTGGGCCAGAGGTGGAACAGGGGTTTGAATCTAGGCCAAGGACATTTTCTTGGCAACTGTGCTCATGCTCTTGTGTTCCAGCCTGCTCACTGCAGGAGACAGGCTTGCACTCAGCTATTCTAAAAATGGTGAAAGCAAGAGGCCAGCCAGGCCATGCATGGGGAGGGGACAGGACGGTGAGCTGGTGCTGGGGACACTGGGGAATGATGCACCATGGGCCTTTGAAATAAAGTTGAAAAGAAGACCTGATTTATAAATAGAAAAAAAAAAAAAACCCAAGGTAAAATAACAGCTGTCCTGCTTTTTTTTTTTTTTTTCTTTTTCCCATAGTTTCTGTTATTCCCAAAAGCCAGCTGGTGAGGGGTGCTGCCAGCTTTGGAGGTTCCCTACTCTACCTGCGGCCTGGTCCCCTGCTTCTCCCTAGACTCACCATGAGAGGACAGACACCCCCAGTGGGTCCCAGGTAAGCTCTGCAGTGGCCCCCTTGGCTGCGCCTGCCTGGATACCACTGTACACATGGATGAGTGGATGAGAGAATCAAGGATAAAGGGACAGGTTTTCCCCAAGCTTCCTGGCCAGTGAGATCTTCCCTGGTCACTCCATGTAGCATTGCCACCCCTCCCCCAGATAGTCAGCCCTTCTCCCACCCCAGCCCCGCCTCTACTCTCTTTCCTCCACAACACCTTCCACACCTGATGGACCTTGAAGACCTTCTCCATTCATCATTGCCTTTCTCCCACACTAGTGCAGAGGCTGAGGGCAGGGATCTTGGTCTATTTCATCCTTGGGCTGGGCCCGGCACAGGCCTGGTCCAAAGAGGGTCACCTCCTCTCTCCATCCCCCTCCTCACTGGTCTCCCTCCCTCCAGTCCATCCTTGGCATCTTCTCTATAACCAGAGTGCTCTTGGTAAGATGCAAACCTGACTTTGTCAATCCTCAGATCAAAACCGTTCTCCCTGCTCAGAAGGAAGCCCAGGTTCTTTAGCATCTTTGCAAAGCCCTCCATGATCAGGCCCTGCAGACCTCTGTGGCTGTCCCCCACCCCAAGCTGCCACCAGCCTCAATTCACTCCTGGCACTATGCCATGTTTCATCTCACTGCCAAGGCTTTGCCCTTCCTGGGTTATCTGACTCCTACTTACCCTTGGGTCCAGACCTCTCTTGCTCCAGGAAGCCTTCCTGGATCCAAGGCTCAGTAAATGCCTCCTGGGCCCCAGAAATTAAGAGCCTGCTCATTTTTCTTGGTCTAGCTGTGGGTACTGTGAGGGCAGGAATCACACATTTTCTGCCTCTTCCTGAAGCTGCTGACCCAGCCTGTGTCTGGCGTATTAAAGGGGCTCAGGTCATGGCTATTGATCTGTATCAAGATGAAATAAACTGAATTGAACTGAATGAATCCAATCAAAGTGATCCGCCTAACTGGAAATTTAAGATAAAGCAATATAAAGCAGTTTTGAATTCACATTTTTGATCCACATGCATCTAAGATCCTCATTTACAGATGGAGAAACTGAGACCCAGAGATAGTAAATATCAGAGTCTGGATGACATCCTCTAACTTATTTCTCCCAGTACAGGATATATATTTTTTTTCTTTCTTTTTTGAGACTGTGGCTACAAAGACCTGCTCCACCAAGGCTTCGGGCCTTGTGAAGACTCTGAGGCAGCGTGGGGGGAGGAAAAGCTCAGAGAGGTAAAGTGACCTACCCAACATCACACAACTAGGAGGTAGCTGAGCTAGGAATAAATTTGAGATCCGTTTGACTCCAGAGCCCCTCCATAGGTTGTAAAATAATGCTCATAACAAAGGGTAGGAGGTGGACCTAAAATGGTATTAATTCTGAGATTCTGCCTTCAGTCTACATTTCCCAACCTTATCTTGGCCATTGTCAATGATGCTGCAATGAACGTGAGACTGCAGATATCTCTTTGAGATCCTCATTTAGTTTCCTTTGGATGTATACCCAGATATGGGTTGGCTGGATCATATGGTAGTTCTATTTTTTATCTTTTGAAGAACCTCCATACTATTTTCCATAGTGGCTGCACCAATTAACATTCCCACCAACAGTGTATAAGGGCTCCCTTTTCACCACACCCTCACCAAACCTGTTATCTCTTGTCTTTTTGATAATGGCCATCCTAAGAGGTGTAAGGCAATATCTCGCTGTGATTTTGATTTGTATTTCCCTGATGATTAGTGATGTTGTGCACCCTTTCATACACCTGTTGGCCCATTTGTATGTCTTCTTTAGAAAAATGTCTATCCAGATCCTTTGTCCATTTTTTAATCAGGCTCTTTGGTTTTTTTCTTATTGAGTTGTATGAGTTCCTTATGTATTGTAGATGTTAATCCCCTATCAGATACATGATTTGCAAATATTTTATCTCATTCTATAGGTTGCCTTTTCAGTCTGTTGATGGTCTCTAGTGCCCATGCTTTTGGTGTGATATCTAAAAAATCATTGCCCAGACCAATGTCAGAAGCTTTTCCCTCGCTTTTCTAGTATTTTTATGGTTTCATTTCTTATGTCTAAGTCTTTAATCCACTTTGAGTTGATTTTTGTATATGGTGTGAGTTAAGGGTCCATTTTCATTCTCCTACATGTGGATATCCAGTTTTTCCAACACCATTTATTGAAGAGACTAAGCTTTCCCCATTGTATGTTTTTGGTACCCTTGTCAAAAGTCAGTTGACCATAGATACATAGATTTAGTTCTAGGATTTCTATTCTGTTCTATTAAGACTAATGTATCTGTTTTTATGCCATTACTATACTGTTTTGATTATTGTATCCTGTTAGAATGGCTATTATCGAAAGGACAAAAGATAACAGTTGTTGGAGAGGATGTGGAGAAAAGATAATTCTCACATACTGTTAGTGGAAATGTAAATTGGTACAGTCATTATGAATAAAAGTATGAAAGTTCCTTTAAAAAGTTAAAAATGGGGCCTCCCTGGTGGCGCAAGTGGTTGAGAGTCCGCCTGCCGATGCAGGGGATACGGGTTCGTGCCCCGGTCTGGGAGGATCCCATATGCCGCGGAGCGGCTGGGCCCGTGAGCCATGGCCGCTGAGCCTGCGCGTCCGGAGCCTGCGCGTCCGGAGCCTGTGCTCCGCAACGGGGGAGGCCACAACAGTGAGAGGCCCGCATACCGCAAAAAAAAATAAAATAAAAAAAATAAAAAATAAAAAAAATAAAAAGTTAAAAATGGAAAAAACTTGTGATTCTGCAATTACCCTTCTGGGTATATACCTGAAGGATATAAAATCAGTATCTCAAAGAGATATCTATACTTCCATATTCATTGCAGCTTTATTCATGATAGCCAACATATGGAAACAGGCTAAATGTCCATCGATGGATGAATGGATAAAGAAAATGTGGTATATATTTACACAATGGAATATTATTCAGCCGTTAAAAAGAGGAAACCTTGCCATTTGCAGCAACATGAATGAACCTGAAGGATGTAACGCTAAGTGAAATAAGCCTGACACAGAAGGGCAAATACTGTCTGATCTCACTTATATGTGGAATCTAAAATTGTCCAACTCATAGAAGCTGAGAGTGGAATGATGGTTGCCAGGGATGGGGTAGGGAGGGCAAGGGGGAAATGGAGAGAAGTTTGGTCAAGGGGTACGTAGTTTCAAGTATGCAAGATGGATAAGTTCTGGAGATCTTATGTACAGCATGGTGACTCTAGTAAACAATACTGTATACTTGAAATTGGC
Source organism: Mesoplodon densirostris (assembly GCF_025265405.1). NCBI lineage: Eukaryota > Metazoa > Chordata > Mammalia > Artiodactyla > Ziphiidae > Mesoplodon > Mesoplodon densirostris. The sequence continues at coordinate 162,055,229 of NC_082663.1, forward strand.
CAAGAGACTAGATCTCAAGTGTTCTCACCACACAAAAAAGTTAACTACACAAAGTGATGGATATGTTAATTAGCTTGATTGTGGCGATTTTTCTCACAATGTATGTATATCAAGACATTGAGTTGTACCCCTTAAATATATACAATTTTTATTTGTCAATTATGTCTCAGTAGAGATGGGGAAAAAAACGAACTCCAAGGACCACACCCTCTGAACAAGCCATCACACTTCAAAGATATATATATATACAAAACAGTCATGGTATACAGTAGATTCTCATGATTTGCAGTAGTACTGTTCTAAGAAGTCACCCAAACACTGAATTAGCAAATGCTGAAAACATTGCTTCTAGGGGAAATACAGGGTGAGGGGCCTGCGAGCATCTGGTCACTACATTTGATCAACCGATCAGTACATTACCTTGTTTTATGTGTGTTTCTGTTTAAAGACACCTTATTTAATATATACTGTTAATTAATTAACACTGAACCCACGGCCAGTGGCACTATAACTCATGCCTGAAGGAAGCTTATCTAACACATGTATTTTCTCCATAAGGCACATCCCAGCCATCTTGAGCTTAGCATCACTGGACAGCACTTCAGTGCTAGGTTGGGGGGCCATGTCAAAAAGGAGAATCACCAACAAAAAGCACAAAAATGTGGAAAACGTGGCACTAAATAGATCGCAGAAAGAGCTGAAACAAGAAAGCAGCACCTCCCCTTGTTTGCCCTCAGCTGGGGGTGTCCGTGTGGGGTGACTCACATTTTTTGCTGCTCTGTACATGTCTGCCAATGACCACGAAAGTGCCGCAAGTATTGATTTTGAGACTGCAAATAAATTTTAGTAAGTAGGCAAATTCAAAAATATGGAATCTTTGAATAATGAGCATCAACTGCGTGCCAAAAAGCTGTTGATGGCAACATTGTGATAACACAACCACTGGATATGGCCTAAATGTCAATTCGTAGGGATTGATTAGGCTGAGGTTTCTCAGACCTTGGCACCATTGACATTTGGGGCTAGATAATTCTTTGTTATTGGGAGTGGGGACGCCGTCCTGTGTCTTGTAGGATGCTTAGCAACATCCTGGACCTCTATCCGGTAGTTGGAGTAGCACCCCACTCCCTCCAAGTTACGACAACCTAAAATGTCCCCAGACACTGTTAAATGAGAATCGCCGGATTAGATAAACTAAGAGGCAGCCGCACAATGGAATGCTGTGTGGCCTTGCAGAAGGATGGTTTATAAAATGACTTGGAAAGATTTCCGTGACATTTTTAAGTAGAAAAAAAAGACAGGTGGAGAAAACTGGATGTAAACTAAAATCCCATTTTTACACACATAGAGAAAAGAGAAAATAAGAGAGGGACAGTGAGCACTTTTCTGCTTTTCTGCTGAATAAGCATGTTCCAGGCCTTTGCACCAAAACAAAGTCTTGAACCTGAATTCTAGGGTCTACTGGAGACACAGACTTGAGGGCCACAGCGCTTGCTGCCCTGGACTCAGACGCTTGCCTAGGATGGTTTGGGATCTAGAGTCAAGCCTTGCTTCTTCCTGGTACTCCCAGCAGCTGTCAACAGCCCCTCGCCTGGTGTGCAGGACCTCTCTGACATTGGCCTGCTCCCCACCTGTATCCCCAAGGCTTCAACCAGCTCTCCAACCTTGGTCAGTGGTTCCCGCTCAGTTGGGACTCTGGCCCTCTGCTCAGCTGTGGCCAGCACCCTGCCCTGGGGACAGGATCTGTCCCTATTACCAGCCCCTAACTGGGGTTACCCTCAATAGATCAAAAGCCCTGGTATAGGCCATGCTCCCTCTGCCCCCCAGCTGAGCCTTGCCCCCAGTCTGGATGCCTTGGTTTATCTAGACAGTTCCCCAACAGACCAGGGCTCCTCCTCACCATCTTCTGGGGCTTGTATACGAATCGATGCAGCTGCACCCCCCAGGGAACAGCCTTGGCAGCTGGGCTAGCTGGCTCACCTGTCCCCTCCAGTCTCGACAGCCTCCAATGGCCCCCTCAGACATGGTGGGCTCTGGAGCTACACAAGCCTAGACTCTGATCCTGCCTTGCGCACTCACAGCCTGTAGCTTTGGGCAAGTTGCTGTCCTTTCCTGAGCCTCACCCTCCTCATCTGTAAAGTGGGCTCCTCTCAAAGCTATGGGGAGGATTAGCTGAGCTAATGAGTGTAAACCACATAGTAGGTCCTCCATCAGTGGTAGCTTAGAGGGCTTCTGTTTGAGGCGATGGAAAGTTCTGGATAGTGGTGATGGTTGCACAACATTGTGCATATTCTTACTACCACTGAATTGTACACTTTAAAATGGCTCAATGGCAATTTTTATGTTATGTGTATTTTACTACAATCAATCAGTCAATCAACAGTGGCTCCCTTCAAGGCCCTATTGCAGAGTTCATGCTCTGGCCTGTCCAGGCTTAATCTTTGGATGCCTTTGCCTCCTCTTCACGTCCACATGCTCCTGAGAAAACTGCCCTGACCTTGAAGCTGACTAAGACATCCTGTTTTTCCCTCTTCCTGGAAGGCCCCGCCCCACCAGAGACCTTCCACAGGGCGGTCAGGCGAGGGGAAGGACCAGAGGCGGCAGAGCTGACCCTCCTTCAAGCCCTGTGACGACAGCTGGCAGCCTGAGAGGGGAGGACCCCACCCAGCCCAGGAGTTTGGAACGAACGCTTTGTCTCTCGGGGCGGTGGCTGTCAGCAGCTGGGAGTCCACCTCAGGGTCCGTAGCTAAGCTTGGCCTGGGGAAACCCCTGCCTCTGGCTCTGCCCCAGAGTCTCCTCTGTCTGCAAGCCCCCTCAAGGCAACCTGTCTAAACCAAGCTCACCCTCACCATCTCTGCCACTTCTTTTCTCCTGGGTTCCCATACCCAAGAGTGGCACTGTCCACTCAGCAGCACAAGCCAAAAACCCAGAGCCCGTGTCTCCCCTTATGACCTCACTCCAGACACCCAGGACCCCAGAATTCTTTGCCCACATTTCCAGGGCCTGAGTCCATCCTCCTGAGGGTGGACTGTATCACTGGCATGTGGGTGCATCCCTAGACCTGAGGGGTGGACGAGGACAGCTGTTTGAGGCAGGGTAGGACACTGCTTAGAACTTGGAAGTACAGGCTAAATCCACTACATGGCGGGGGGCAGATGAAGGGAATGCAAAGAGAAGAGGGGCAGATCCTGGGCAGCAGCCTCTATAAAAGACTAGGGTGGGGCTTCCCCGGTGGCGCAGTGGTTGAGAGTCTGCCTGCCGATGCAGGGGACACGGGTTCGTGCCCCGGTCTGGGAGGATCCCACATGCTGCGAAGCGGCTGGGCCCGTGAGCCATGGCTGCTGAGCCTGCGCGTGCGGAGCCTGTGCTCCGCAAAGGGAGAGGCCGCAACAGTGAGAGGCCCGCGGACTGCAAAAAAAAAAAAAAAAGACTAGGGTGGGCCTGCCTTCACTACCCCGAGGAGGGATTGTTTCCTCCATTCCCAGCTGCCCAAACTTCCCGAGCAGGAGCCAGGGCCTGATCCCCATCTCCTGGCTTCAGAAGGGTGGCTTTATGTCAGCTCCTAAGTGTTTAATCCTGTGTTTTCAGTACATCCATCACTCCACTTATCTCTGTGCCTTCCTTGGCGAGGAGCCAGGCTTCCCACCAGCGAGGCTGAGGCTTTGCCTGATGCTACCTGGGAGGTACCCTGCCAATAAAAAGAAAAGATGGCAGTAGATGCCCTCTGCGCAGCTGTCAGCTGGGGCTGAGCTGGACCCACTCAAGGCATGGCTCACACTTCAGCTTTCCCCAAAGACTGAGGGAGCAGCTGTTGATCCTCCAGGCCTGACTGCTTTCCCCACCCCCATTTCTCCTTGTACAACTGGTCAGCCTGCCCCATTTCTCCCTGTCTCTCTGCCCCAGCCAGCTTTTCCCATCCATTCTCCATGCTGCAGCCAGAGTGTACTCTCCAGAATCAGCTCTCTCCCTGCTGACACATTTTCAAGGGCTCCCTACTGCTCTCTGGATAATGCCCAGACTTCTGACAGGACACAGCCCTAGCTGACCTTGCCCAGCCACTCCCCACCTCTCACCATACACTATAAGCAGGCAGCAAGTTCCCCCTCCCAGGGTGAGCTGGTCAGTGCTTTTGTGCCCTTGCAGCTACCATATCCTCCACCTGCTTTTTCACCTGGCAAATTTTCCCTCATACACGGCCATCAAGATCTGTGAGGTGAATCTTAATAGCATCCTGACGTAATAATATCTCAGAGGCATCTCCATTAAAGAAGGCAGCTTCAAGAATTAGTCTGCTAATACTAGATGGGCCTGGGTGCAAATCCCAGTGTACTGATTATTGGCTGTGTGACCTGGGGCAAGATACTTAACCTCTCTGTATCTATTTCCTTACGTGTAGAATGGGACCAAAAATATTGCCCTTATGGAGTGGTCATGAGATTTACATTAACATGAGATATGCATGGACTTGATCCTGACATTGTAATGGCCCCAAAAGCTACAGCTATGACCATATCATTATTATTTTCTGCATCCAGAAGGAGACGTAGGTAGTGGATTCCCAGATATAATAGGGAAGATCTAATCCGGGGCGTGAAAAACAGCAATTAGAAAAGGCACTATATAACATCAGGTGAAATAAACAGATCCCAATGGTGTGCACAGGATAACTGAATCTTTGCAAAAACAATAACATATTTTCGATAGAGGGAAGAGCATCCCAAGATGTTGGAGTGGTTATCTCTGCATGAAGCAAATTTTAAATGATTTTATTCATTTATTTATTACTCATCTTTATTTTCTATATTTTTTTCTATAATGAGTGCTGTGGGTTGAATGGCGTCCCCCTACAAGGTATGTTGACATCCTAACCCCTGGTACCTATGAATGTGATCGTATTTGGAAATAGTTCTCTTTCCAGATGGAATCGGGTTAAGATAAGGTCATCATGGATTCACGTGGACCCTAATCCAATATGTCTGGCTTCCCTAATAAAAAGAGAAAAGACACAGAGACACATGCAGGGAGAATGCCATGTGAGTGCAGAGGCAGACTGGAGCGATACATGGACAGGCCAAGGAGCACTGAGGATTACCAGCAATGCCAGCGGCTAAGAGAAAGACAAGGAAGATTCTCTCCTAGAGCCTTCAGAGACAGCACGGCCCTGCCGACACCTTGATTTCAGACTTGCAGCTTCTAGAACGATGAGGGAATGAACTCTTGTCGCTTTAAGCCACCCAGTTATGGCAGTTTGTTACGGCAGCTCTTGGACTTGTCATACTTGTGTACTAGAAAGGGCTGAGAGTTTAAAAAAAGAGACAGGAGGAGAGGGAGGGAGAGGGAAGGAGAGAAACGCAGAAGCAGAAGCTTGAAGTGTGTCGGCTCAGGGCTCAGCCCAGAGGTGCAGGGAGTGTTTGTTGAATGAATAAATATAGCCCCTTCCTATAAAGTTGTCCTCCCTCTGCTGTCCCCCTACCCATCTCCTGCTCCAGCCCAGGGCTCCCTAGGCCTCCCTTGTCAGCCAGGAGCTCTCTCTCGAGGCCCTGCCCCAGGCAGGCGGGTGCGTGGGGGACTGACGGAGCTGTGCGTCAGCATCTCCACCACCATCGACCTCGCCGGGGTCCCTGTGGGACACATGCCCTCCCCGCCTTCTCTAAGCATCAACCCTCTGCTCAGGCCTCTCAGCGGAGCCGTGGAGGGCACAGCCTTGCTCAGCTCACCTTCCAGGAAGAGGGAACTGAGGCCGGGAGACTTTTAGCTGGATGGGGACTCTATCTCCAGCAGGGGAAGAAACAGCAGATGTCTGTCTTCTGCCCCCCCGAGTGACCCTGTGGGCCTTGAAGAATGGCAGGAAGTGGCTCTGGGCCCTGCTAATTAGCTTTGGCCGGCTTCCCTAGGGCCCGGTCCCCCTTGACCTGTCACCTTGGCCTGTCTTCTTCCTTCCAAATGCCCCCTTCCTCTTCCTTCTCCAGGAGGGAAACACATGATGACAAGCCTGCAGGTAGAGAGGCGGCCCAGGCAGAGGAAGCCTGGCTTGTCTCCAGGTTGGGTTTGCTGTAAACAGTTCTTTTCTTCAGCAGGGTTTTGAGGAGACCTCAGCTTGGTCAGGGATTGCTTGTTTCTCAGGAACAGAAAACCCCGTCAAGATAACCTGGAACAACATGGGACACGAGGACCAGCCTACAGAGGAAAACTGTCAGACACCAAGGTGGCCACATTCTCCCAGATAGAGGTGGACTCTATCTGGGTCCACCTCTCTCAGTCCGTCTGCACCCTTTTTCTGATTCTTTGGAGATCAGTTCCCTTTGTTTACTTCTCAGAGTCCCCAGATGTCAGCCTTGTTCTCAGACCTTACAGGGTCCCTAGGCCCAGCCAACAATTCCAGTTTCTTCATACCTGGGAGCAAGAATTACCAACTCACCTGACTGCAAACACACGGCCACAAACACTTGCACTCCAGTTGTGTGCTGGGCACTGGTCTAAGCCTAAATATGGGCTTTCTCATTTAATTCTCGAAATAACCCTACAAGGCAGGTTTTATCAGTATCCTCACCCTAGAAGGGAATAGGAGCTCAGAGTGATCGAGTAACTTGCCTAGGATCACTCAGCTCGTGAGTGGGGAGGTCGGGGTTTGAACCCTGACAGCCCAGCTCCAGTGTCTCAGTCCTGAATTTGATTAGCCCCACTCAGCTTCTGAATGATTGTCCTGGATCAGGTGTCCCTTCCTGGCCCTATCAGCAATGGCCACAAGGATGGTGTGTCCTAGCACTCCAGAGCTATGGAAAGAGGAGGGGACAAGGCTCTGCCCCAGGACAGAAGTCCCTCCGGGGCCGGAATTTTTGTCTATGTTGTGCCCTGATATATCCAGTGCCTAGAACAGTGCCTGGCATACTGTGAGAGCTAAGAGACAGTTTGCTGAATGAATGAACCCCAGTACCTTGGAAGAGACAGAGTTAGGTGTAACCTTATTCGGGCTTTATTTGACCATCTCACCCTTCAAAAGAGATAACCTTCCTCTGCAGGGGCTTCCTTGTCACTGGTTTTATACAGGAGCACCCACCCAGGAGTTCTGCTCAAGGCAATGCCGTAGGATGTGAGTAGCTGTAAAAGGCAACAGGCTCTGTACTCAACATGGAGAAACGGCCAGTCTGGGTTAAATAAGACCAGGCCTGCAGTTCTTTCAGAGTCTTCCTTCACCAGCCTAATGGGCCCTGTGACTTATACGCATTTCTTCCCATAGTTATTTGACCATGAAACCCTCTGTTCCGAAGCCGTCTTGAGAGGCCAGTAGGATGAACCATACACTATGAGGAGTGAAATTTCAATCAGTGTTGTTGCACTGATTTCATTTGAACAGCACTTAAGTCCCTACTGTGTGCACAAGGATAGTCTCTAGTTCCCCCAGCTCCTCTGAGCTTCGAAGGGCTTCCGGAGCAGCCCGTCCACCACGCTCTCTGCCCACCTTCATTAACCTTGCTTGTGCCTCCAGGCCTCCTTGGCCTCTGGTTGGTCTCGCAGATGGGGCTTCTCTTCCTGCACTTGGGTTGCCTGGCCTCAACCCCTTTTTTTCACATTGCAGTTTAGAATGCAGTTATATTTCTCTACACAGGTTCTAGGCAGCATATTAAGCTCAAAAACAATTGTGGAAGATTGCAGTAATTATTTTCTTTTCATCTTGTGAACCTGGAGGTTGAGATCTTACATCAGGATATGCAAATGAACGAAAATGAGACAGTGTCTTGTCAGTTAATGGGTTTCTTTGGTGCCAGGTAGGTGGCTCCATGCTCTGGAGATTTACATTCTCAAGGCCCTTTCTGCCTTCCTCTCAGCTGCCTGATGCGTGTATCATCTTCTGGAAGTTTCCAAGGCATGTTCTTGGAGTTGGCTATCCTTTGTTTTTTTTCTTTATACATTGGTATAAAGAATGAAATCTATTATTATCAAAAACTTGTGTTTTGGGTTTGTTTGTTCTTAACCATTCACTCCAAGCAAAAATGATGCAGGTCTCAGTGTCCACCTTTCCCCTCCCCCACTACCAAAGAGCATCCTGGCTTGGATGTCTGGTCTTTATCTCTCCAGGCCCCTCTCCTCTTCCTACCTGGCTTGGTGCTGCACTGCACTGACCTGTGTGGACCTCATCAATGGCCCTTCATGTCCTTTGACTTCCAGTTGGGTGGCCCAATGGGCAGCACTGGCAGGAAAAGGGAGGGAGGCAGGAGAGTGAAGTCATGGATAGAACCTCGGGGTTCTGCTGAGTGGCTTCCTCCCCTCTTCCCTTCAGCCTGAGGGTGGGTACCCTGTGGTTTCCATCATTTGCCTGCCCCTCTGCAACAAAAAACTCTATAACCCCTCTTTGGGAGATTCACTTCCCTTGTACCATCTGTCTCCTGCGCCCTGCACTGATAGGGCCACTTGGCTTCCCTCCCCACCCCACCCCTCCCAGGAAAGATATACTGCTGCTGACAATTCCTGGGGGCTGTGTATGATGCCGATTTGGGAGAAAAGAGGAGGGAGAGGAGATTCTGGCAGATCTGTGGGGCATAGAGGAGACAGGTGGAAGCAAAAAAAGAGGATTTTGAGAAAAGTTGTTACACACTAGGAATTCCTTTTCTGGTGTTTGAGAAACACAAGCCAAGACGCTCAGCTACTCTGAGCATCCTGTCTGGGCTGCACGGGGCTTCTGACCTCAGCAGCGGGCCTGGGCCCAGCCCACAAATTCCCAAGTTAGCTTATTTTGCGGTCTCTCTGTAGTGGCTGAATCTCTAAACTCCTGCATCTATTTATCCTACCACTACCAAAATGGAAACCCCGAAAACCAAGCTTGATCCCCCTCCCCAAAGCAGGCCTTAGACAAATCCCCAGGTTTTGAGGCAACCAATGGAGGGCTTGGCAAAGGAAATTTCTCACACTGAAAAGAGCCACCTCCAACCCTGCATGTAGGGGCATGATGCGTGTGATGAGAACCAGGGTTAAAATAGTTCCAGAACTGACTGTGCCTGGCACCCTACCCTGGGCACTGTGGAATCAGACGGCTCAGACATGGTGCCTGCTCCCCAGGAGCAGTGGAAGAGGTGGGTCCCCCCAGGCAACTGTGACATCATGGAAATCTTGAGACAGAAGCCCTGCTGGGGCTGTGGTCTGACTCTAGGAGCATCTCAGAGGGGCCTGTGGCTTCCTGGGGTAGGAGCAAATGTCTCTGCCAAGTCTTAACCCGTAAGGAAGAGTTGGTAGCAGAGGAATGGGGGAGTTAAAAGGCCATTCTAGGTAGAGGGCACAGCAAATATAAGGCTAGAACCAGCCTGGGACACAGGGAAGCTGAGCTGGCCGGTGTCACCGGGACATTATGTGGGAGCCACGCATGCAGCTGGGAGGCTGGAGAGCCAGGTGGGGCTGGGTCCAGGGGAACCTTGAACATCATGCCCATGAGCTTGGATGCTAACCTGTGGGTTAACCTGTGCGCCACTGCAAGGGTCAGGCAGGTGTGTATTGGAGGATCACTTGGGAGCTGTGACAAAATGCGACAGAGGAGAGATCCTGAAAGCAGGAGGACCAGCTGGAAGGCTGCTGTCATACACCAGGGGAGAAGGGGTGGGGGGAGTAGGTGGAGATAAGCGGCAGTTACGAGGCCTCGGTGGGCTTGTCTCCTATTCTCCAGGCGGAGTGCCATTTCCAGGGGCCATGAGGAGGCCAGCCAGGTTGGGCCAAGAGCAATGGTATCACTGTGACACTCAAAATCTAGAAACAATAAATGCTGGAGAGGGTGTGGAGAAAAGGGAACCCTCTTGCACTGTTGGTGGGAACGTAAATTGATACAGCCACTATGGAGAACAGTATGGAGGCCCCTTAAAAAACTAAAAATAGAGCTACCATACTACCCAGCCATCCCACTACTGCACATATACCCTGAGAAAACCATAATTCACAGAGTCATGTACCACAATGTTCATTGCAGCTCTATTTACAATAGCCAGGACATGGAAGCAACCTAAGTGTCCATCGACAGATGAATGGATAAAGAAGATGTGGCACATATACACAATGGAATATTACTCAGCCATAAAAAGAAACAAAATTGAGTTATTTGTAGTGAGGTGGATGGACCTAGAGTCTGTCATACAGAGTGAAGTAAGTCAGAAAGAGAAAAACAAATACCGTATGCTAACACATATATATGGAATCTAAGAGAAAAAAAAAAGGTCATGAAGAACCTAGGGGTAAGATGGGAATAAAGACGCAGACCTACAAGAGAATGAACTTGAGGATATGGGGAGGGGGAAGGGTAAGCTGGGACGAAGTGAGAGAGTGGCATGGACATATATACACTACCAAACATAAAATAGATAGCTCGTGGGAAGCAACTGCATAGCACAAGGAGATCAGCTCGGTGCTTTGTGACCAACTAGAGGGGTGGGATAGGGAGGGTGGGAGGGAGGGAGACGCAAGAGGGAAGAGATATGGGAACATATGTATATGTATAACCAATGCACTTTGTTATAAAGCAGAAACTAACACACCATTGTAAAGCAATTATACTCCAATAAAGACGTTAAAAAATTAAATTAAAAAAAAAAAAGAGCTAGGCTCTTTGATACCCACCCCCGCCCCCAGCTCCAGCCAGCAGCACGTGCGGATGGAGGTGAGTGGGAGGGGTGAAGAATGAGGCAGCCAGGAGTCAGGTGCCATTGGTCTTCTGCTTGTGGGGGACCAATTCCCATGGTATTTAGAATCCTCTGGGGTGCGTGGTCCTTGGCTCAGAGGACAGTGAAGCTGTGAGGTTTTTGACCCAAATGGGGCTTTCAGCTCACAGGACTGGAATGGGATTCTGGCTGTGGTTATCTGTCCCTGTCCCGTGCCGGTTCATTTGGGAGGGGGATGTCCTGCGAATGTCTGACACAGAGTCATGCTCTGGCACAGATGTCTCTCCACCCTCTCTCCCAGGTCACAGTGTGGACCGACACGAACAGGGCAAGGCTGATCTGAGCATATCCCAGCTCTGCAGACCGGGAATTGGAATGAGAGACCCGAGCTGGAAGCAGCAGGGACAGAGGTGTATAGCTCTGGAGGTTGAGAGAGGCCAGAGAGCCACAACCAGCCGTGAGAACGCTGGAGCCATGAGAAAAAAGGATATAGAAGAGGGCGGGAAGGAGCCCATTGGTGGGAGGATGAAAATGACAGTGACCCAGAGTCCCAGAAGGCAGAGTGCAGGCAGGTCACATCATGGGTGGAGCAGAAGAGGGCACATCTATCACCCCCAAAGGCCCCCTCAAAGCTAACCCCATGGGGCTTCCCTGGTGGCGCAGTGGTTGAGAGTCCGCCTGCCGACGCAGGGGACACGGGTTCGTGCCCCGGTCCGGGAAGATCCCACATGCCGCGGAGCCGCTGGGCCCATGAGCCATGGCCACTGAACCTGCATGTCCGGAGTCTGTGCTCCGCAACGGGAGAGGCCACAACAGTGGGAGGCCCGCGTACCGCAAAAAAAAAAAAAAAAAAAGCTAACCCCATGCCGCCAGGCTGGAGTTCCGCATTAGCTTCTGTGTATCTTACATCAAACCCCTGTCAACCTGTAACCAACAGAGCCAAACCAGATGGCCCTGTCTACCTTCAGATGCCAGTTTGGGGCATCCCACCTCCCAGCTGCATTTACACCTCTCCCAGACTCGAGGGATTGAGGAACCCTTGGTGGTCCCCTAGGACAGCACTCCCCAGGTGGGGGCCACTGGGGTACATGAGAGGATTTGGGGAGACAGAGACAAGCCTTTTCTTTAAAAATTTAATATGTGTGCATTAACTTTAATACGCATTAGAAAAATGACATAACTAGGCCATAACATGTGTTTAATGATACAGTTTAGAATGAGAATACATTTAATTAAATAAAAAGTGGGAGATGATAAATGATAAATGTGAAACCGCAATATAAGTGGTGGGGCTGATATGGTTGATGTTGAACTTAAAAGACTGACATTCAGGAAAATTGCTCATGGTTGGTCCTCTCCTCTCCACCATGCTCCATGCAGGAGCCACTCACCTCCACTTGAATGCTTCTCAAAATGAGCAGCTCACTACCTAGTGAGGCAGCCGTGGCCCTCTCTAGATCTGAGACTCCGACTCGCCCCAGCCCTGCAGCTTTACCTCAGCAAACACGCATCAGTCACCAGTTATGCACCACCTATGAGCTAGGGGCTGGCAATATGAAATTTAACAAGACACAGCTCTTCCTCTTTGCCCAAGGGCCTTTCCCTCTCTGAGCCTTCTATTTCCCCATCTGTAAAGTGGGTATAATACCCTGTTAAATAAAGAAAGTACTTGACACATGGTAGGTGCTTAGTGAATGTTACCTCCCTTTCCTTGACCCCCTTACCAAGTTCTTTCTTATGCAATACAGATACTGTATTAGTGTAATCAAAAGAGCATGGGCTTAGGGACTTCCCTGTGTGACCTTGGGCAGGTCATTCAATCTCTCTGAGCCTCAGATTCCCCATATGTAAAATGGGGAAAACAATACCATTTATTGTGTGTTTATGTGGATAAAATGAGATGTTACTTGCAAAGCACCTAGCACAGCATTTGCTCAAACTTCCCCTTAAAAACTCTTCTTGTCTGAACCAAAGCCATCTCTCTGTGGCTCTCTCTAAGCGCCACCTGACTGCAGAAACATCAAGGTCCTGTGAACCCACTGGGACTGTGAACCCATGAGCTCCAGCATATGATACAGAAAATAGACACTGTCCCTGCCCTGGTGGCTGTGAGAGCTTCTGCCCCTCTCTGCCCAGCGATGTCACTGGAGGGGAGTTCTCCGAGCTTGGGGGCCTCTCAGATCCCCTTCTAACAATCTTTGTTCTGTTTACTGTGCATGTCATGGACTAAAAGCAGACTGGTCATCTCACTTTCTCAAGCCTGGCCCTGTCTGCAGCACTTGGGATCCAGTCAGGAAATGCTGGTGGAGGGGACGCAGCAGAGTCTGGAATGGTGGTGTTTGCACGATAGCAGCCTTCTTTCACTGCCCGCTGATATTTCTTTGCAAGGGGCTCCTTCAGGCAGCAGCATCTGGCCAGTTCCAGAAATGCACATGGTGGCCCATGGCCTGGGGCTTGTGCTCCGGTTGGGAGAAGTATCATTTGCGAGGCCAGTGAGAATGCCCACCCTTGGGCCTTCGTACGTAACACTCAAGCACCCCCGTGCATATGTGGGTAACATGGCCAGGGCCGCAGCGCCTGTGGGCAGGAGCCGGTGCCACGGGCTGTCCCAGCAGGGCAGTTCTCCAAGATCGTCATTGGAACAGTGGCAATGTGCCAGGCCCTGGGCCCACGGCCCACACGGTGCTTCTCACACATACCCACAGTGATCCCCTGGGAGGTACCCATGCCTCCATCATGAGGAGGGGGAGACTGAAGCACACAGAGGTGGGGAGACTGCTTGAGCTCACACAGCAGTCAGTGCTGAGGCTGGATTTGAACTCCTGTCTGCCTGACTGTCAAGTCTGCCCTTCTGAGCACAGGCTTTGCAGCAAACAGGGCTAACCGAGAAGGGACATAGGGACTTCCCACAGTGCACGGGAAGCTGTATGCTGGGGTGGCAGACAGTGTCTTTGGCATGCCCAGATCAGAAGACAGAAATCCCCTCCAGGGGCGAGGGTATACAGGGCCACAGTGGCTTAAGGCCCGCTGGATGCCTGCAGGCCTGGCCGCAGAGAGGGCTGAGAGGAGTGGGGAGAGAAGGAGAGGTCCTCAGTCCCAAGTCCAGGACTGGGCCAGAAAGCCTGTGCTCTGGGCTCCGGTGGACCTCTGGCCGCCTGTGTGACACGGGGACGTTACTTCACCTCTGCTCCGAAGTCTGCACAGCAGGGCGGTTACAGCGAGGCAGCGCTCTGTCCAAAAGAACGTGGCACAGAGGGGCGCCCAGCAAACCTGAACCCTCTCCTTTCTTTCCTTCTCTTTTTCCTCCCTCCCTCCCTTCCTTCCTTCTCTTTACCTCTCTCTCCTCCTGTCTTTATTTTCTCCTTCTCCACCCCTTTCTTGGAAACTTCTCTTCAGAGGCTTTGTAGACCCCTCGTCCTCCTTACAAGGTGGATCCCAATGCCCTGTAGGACGCCCCACGGAGAGTCGACTCCCAGTCACCTTCGGTGGGTTTTGGGGGGTGGGGTGATGCTCTGGGGGCCCCTCCCAGGTGCGCTGCACAGCCACAAAGGCCGCCTTCCAGCAGGGCCAGAAAAAGCAGGGCTCCCAATCCCCCACAGACTAAACCTAGCAACAGACAGGGTTCCTATGGCAACCCAAGATTTATTTTTAGGCCTACCTTAACATTAACATGATGTGAGGGGATCTGAGACTTACATTACTCTCTTTTAAAAAGTACCAAAGAGGGGGGGAAAAAAGGAAAGAAAGAAAAAAATGAATGTCTCTTTGCCAGGAGGTATGAACCACTGGGGGGAATAAAACGACTGCCCAGTTGCGCTTGCAGGGACCGTCTCGGGGAAAGTCAGCAGCTCCCTGTCTCCTGTGTGGGGTGGATTTGGGGAAGACGAGAGGGGTGTGTGCTGGGTCAGCCTAACCTGGTAGGAACAGCTGCAGTTCTTCCCCTCTGCAGCCTCAGGGCCAGAGTTGGGGCCGGGAGCGTAAAGCAGCCTGGTCACTCTGTGAAGGGCCTCTCAGCCTCCAGTCTAACAAGCGAGGAAAAAAGAGAAAACCTCAGGCAGGCTAAATAACTGTGTGTGACCTGGGTACCAGCCCCTCGGGGATTCCAGCCAGATCCTTGGGGACTCAGAAGGAAGCAAGGGCTGGGCATCTGCCCCCCACCTAGAAGAACTGGCAGTCACACGTCCCCCAGGAGAAGGCAGGGCTCAGATGGCAGAGAGCAGAGGTGGGTTCAGACGCAGGCAGTGGAGAGGATGCAGGATGCTGGTTGTAAAGATGTGGTTTCAAACCCTGCTCTGTGCACAGCCCCAGGACGGACATCAGGGCCACAGAGGTGCAGAGTCCAGTCCCACCATGAGGAACGCCCAGGCAGGGCAGACCCATTGTGGAAGGTGCATATGGGGCAAGGGGTGCTCAGGGCGGGAGAGGCACCTAAACTTGTTCTGGAAGGGAAAATTGGAGGTGGACAGCTGAATAGAGCAAGAAAGTCCTTAATAGGTTTTCAGCTGTATAGCTTGGGCTTCTCTCTCATAAAAATTTCCTTTTTTCTGTCCAATGAGGGCTCCTTATTCCTCTGGTATTAGATGTTGCCACCTGGCCGTAGGCCTGACCACTTAAAATACTCCATCCCTGATCAGAGTGATTGGTCCAAGAAATGGGCACTTGACCCAAGCACAGCCAGTCAGATTCCTTCCCTGGGACTGAGCTATAGTCACAGGAGAAAGCAGCTCTCCCTCGCCTGGTTGCTGAGCAGAGGATTCTGAGAGCCTCAGTCTTGGCCTCTTGAAGATGGCTCAGCAGTAGGAGGAAAAGACAAGGCTAACAGGCAGAGAGAGGAGGAGACAGAATGTTGACTGACCAGCACCCACACTGCCTCCTTCAGTGCTGGGCCCTTTGGCATTAGATTCTTCAGTTTTCCCTTAAGCCAGTTTGAGTTGGCTTCTGTCTCTGACGACAATTAAACCAACCTGACTAACTCAGATGGTCACTGTGGTTTTGTTAACATAGCAGGACAAAAGCACCCTGTGAATGAAGGGAGAAGGAAAGAAACCTGTTTCTTGTGCCTGCTGTGGATCAGGCATCATGCTGGGTGATCTATTTCAGAGCTAATCCTCATAACCACTTTGGAAATTAAGCAGTAATATTACCTGCAAGGAACTCAGGGCACAGAGAGGCAAAGTAACTTGCCCAAGGACACACAGCCAACAATGCCAGAGCTGAGCTGGCACCCAGGTCTTTCTGCTTCCTTATAGAACTACACTGTCTTTTCTTCCTAACCCTGGAGCAGTGGCCTCAGCGCTGGTTGCCTAGATATAGCCTGTGATTCCCAAAGTGTAAACCACGGCCAACTCGCATGGGAAATACCTGGGCGCTGACTGAAAACAGATTCCTTGCCTCTTGACCCCAGCCTTCTTGGATCAGAAGCCAGCCTCTCCAGCCTCCCCTCTGACCCGCTGCCACTCACATACCCTGACCCCCACCCATGCCCCGGCAGCCTGTGCTCTAGTCACAGCTCTGCCCCAGACACACCGTGGGCTCTCTGGTTGCCAGGCCTTTGCTCACGCCGCTCCTGCTGCCTCGAGTGCCCTCCCTCCCGTCTTTGTCCGCCAACACAGCTCACATCTTACCTTTCTCACCTTAGCTATCCATGACTCCCAACATGCCCCTGCCCTAACACACACATGCCTGGCCCTCAACCCAGGCAGAATTCATGGCCCCCTGCCCTGGTCAAGGTCATTGACTCTAAGGGGCCATATAGGGCTAAGGCAGTGATTATATCCCCCCTCCCCCCTCCCCCTGTGCAAACTCTTAGAGAGAACCTCAGCATCCCCAGGCTGCCCAGGCACTTGGCCACAGTGAAAGATGATCTGACAGAGTCATTGCCTTCTTTGCCTTTAAAGGAAATGCCCAGTAAACAGCCTTTCTGCTCTGAATCAAGCACAAATTGTGGGGTTTTAGGCTCTCAAGAGGGAGATGTCTTCAGGTCAGTGTACCACTGAGAAGTGTCCCCATCCCTGCAGATGATGAGAGCTCACCCTTGAATGGACACAGCTAGCCCGCCTAACAGGGACAGGTGGGATGGGACTGGGGTGAGGGCAGGAGAGAAAGCAGATCTCTGAACCCTGTTCCAGCAGGGCTGAGCTGTAGTACGCTCGTCTCCAAGAGCTCCCTGAGCAAGAAGCTTTTCAGCCAAAAACTGGGGACTTTCCATGTGGACAACGTCAGATTCCTGTCTAATTCAGGTTCAACGTAAACAAGCTGGGATGGGAGTGGGGAGCACTGGATGGTGAATAGGGAGCTGGGGGAGGGCTAGTCCCAACCTCATCCCCTACCCCTTGGGGCCATGAGCTTTAACTCCCCAGGCTGAGCCTCAGGGCCCATCTGTAAGTGAACCACTAGACCAGGCACTTGGGAAGGTCCCTCCCAGCTCTGCACATTAGAACAGTCATGGCAGGAAGAGGAGGGGGTGGAGACGGGGGATGTCTACCCATTTCCTGGCCATTGAAACCAGGAAGTCTGAGGCCTCAGTGAACACGGGACACGGAGGTTTGATAGGCCACCCGAAGAATACCTGTCAACCAACAAACAAGTGTTGTAGGAGCCGGGGGGCACTGTAGCCCAATCCCAGCTCCACATCCTTCTGGGCCGCCCAGGCCTGAGCTTCAGTTTCCATTTCCTCTCCTACAGTTTGCCCCACCGCCCAGTTGTCAGGGCCACATTGTGACTTCTGTGCATCCTGGCTACTTTCCTCTTCATAGCCCTTACTCCACAAAGATTTATTGAAAATTATATTTTATAACTGCATCGGTATAAAGATATATGTATCCAGATTAGGTCATAATAATTTTTTTATGAGAAATGAGAACATTTTCATGGGTCCCTAAAGGTCTAATGGGCTTAGGCACCGTACCTATGGTGCCTGGTGGATGTCAGTCCCGGGCCCTGTGATATTTCTAACACTAATTGTGAAATGTCACATCAGCTATTGAATCAAGCTTAACACACCTGAGAAAACCACTCTCCTTCTGGGTATTTTCAGGGAAATCCTACTGGCATCGGCGATGCCCACAGCAGGATGGGGCTGGAGGCTGGCAGTCTCCGGGACTGTGGATGGGGATGGATTAGGCAGGTGAGGAAGAGCCTGCTGATTTCCCACCCAGTCAGATCCAGGAAGCCAAGCATTTGAGTCCCAGAGAACCGATCGTCTGATTGGGGCACGCATGGAGATGGGCTCAGGACCTGGGCCCTGTGCGTGCTGGGCTGACACCAGTTCTCATTCACCCACAGCCTTCCAGGCCAGGTCTATGGCACACCACGTGATCTCATTTAGTGAGGGCAGGATGGAGATCCCAGTTTCCAGATGGGGAGACAGAGGCTCATAAAGGGTTTACCTTCTCTTTCCAACTCCATCTCTCTGGCGTCTCCTTAACTTCAGCAGATCCTGATACATCCTGGCAGTCCTACCTCTGGGCCTTTGCACATGCCATTCCCTCTGCCAGGAATCCCCTCTCTCATCCTTCCATCCCCTGCTTCGAGGCCAAGGTCAAGTTCCACCTTCTCTAGGAAGCCTTCCCTGATTTGGACTCCTTATGACCATTCTTCCCTTTGAACTCCCCGGACACTTGCCATCTGTATACTCATTTAACTCAGTAAATGTTTATCACACATCTATCTACCCTGGGCCATGCCCTGTGTTGGGCTCAGAGGGCACAAAGGTGACTTTTCCATAGGCTGGACTGGAAGGAGCTCCCTTCCTGTCCTGCTGGGGAGACGGGCAGTAACGATGCAAAGGGATCCAGGATTCAGGGCGTGGGGAGCCCTGATGCTGAGGAGGCTGAGAGGAGAGAGTCCTCACCTCTCAGGGGGCTGACATTTGAGTCAGGTATGGGAGGATTCATAGGCATTCACCTGGCCTGGAGGAAAGGACAGATGAGGGGACAGCTGAGTGAGGAGGAAGGGAGAAAAGAAAGAAAGACAGAAGAAAGAAGGGAGGACGGAGGAAAGAGCGACTGAAGGTAGGATCCAGAAGGAACCTCTGGAACACTCAAGCTGGGTAATTTGAGGATGTTTTCAAAGGTCTGGGCCGGGTGTAGGGAGACCAACATGGCGTAATGCTGGTTACTGGGGAAGCCAGTTTTACTTAATGAAAGGGTAAGGGGACAGGTTACCTGTGTGGTGATGCCAAGCAGGAGGGCTGCCCTGGTGGAAGCCCCATGGGGAGGCAGCTGGGGAAACAGTGCCCTGACCCCTGCCAGACTCCTGTCGACCAGAACCAGCTAGAAGCCACTGTGCAAGGGAGCAGCTGAATGAGTCCAAGCAGGTCGGCTTCCTGAGGCCCAGGTCACGGAGCAGAGGATGGAGGGTGACTCCAGAGAAGCGAGGGAAGAGTGGAGGGCAAGCAGGCATGGCTACAGGGACCACAGGGCCCCTCCTGAGGCCCCATCCCTATTGCTCAGCTAAAACCCAGCTCAGGGCTGCACTGGGTCAGGGACACCTCCCTCCCTGTCCATCAAGGCTCGGATCCTTGGTAGGAAATGGTTGTTTCTCCAGGTTCTATCTCATTCCAGCATTGTTAAGATGTCACTAGGTGTCATCTGAAAATAGAAACACCGACCAGGCCTGCCATGGAAACGCTTTGGCTTCCCGATGCCATGTGGGCAGACTGCCCGCCTGCAGATGGAAGCTGCTCTCACCCAAGCTTGTTCAGCCACTAAGAGAGAGCCCGCGTTTCCTGAGAGCACCCTTGTGCCAAGCACCGGGTTACACTCCTTACAGATGGGGTCACGCCATTTTATTCTCACGTGAACTCTGAGGCGGCCTCTTCTTCCCATTCTGTAGATGGGAAGCTGAGGGTCAGGATGATCATTACTTGCTCAAGATCACAGACTAGTACGTGGTGGGGTTGGTATTCGCATCTGATGCCAGAAGCAGGTTTCATGAGTTTTCAAGGATGGAATGACCAGGAAACCAGTGAACTTAACAGCAGTTACTTGTTCACCGTTCATCCAATCACATAATCAACTCTAAGAGCCAACGTTTCTTGAGTGGCTACTATGTGCCCTGCTCTGTTCTGAGCCTTCTTACACATTCCCTCAGTTAATCTTAATAACATCTGAAAGTAGGTACGATTCTTACCTCCATTTTATCAGTCATGAAACTGAGGTTCAGAGAGGCTAAGCAACTTGCCCAAAGCTGCACAGCATTGAAGAAGTGGGATCAGGACTCCAAGGCCAGAGCTCCTCATGCTCACCAGCCGAGACCCTGCCCTCGAGGTGCTCCTGAGGAGAATTTGGTGACCTTTTTCTTAGAAAGGTTTTTCAGAAAACTCAGCCTGGTCACCCCTTTCTATAAACTTCCAAAGAGAGGTGGTAGTGTCCACAGAGAGGAGTGTCCTCACCCCACTGTGCTTAGGTGATGGGGCTGCTCATCTGCCATCTCTGAGGGCCTCTCCTTCCACTTCAATGGGAAGAGTGTGCCTTGGGCAACGATGGTGCAGAGACGCCCAGCCTTGCTGAGGGCTCCTGGGGAGAGCAGATGGAAAAGGCCACCATGGTTCCTTCCCTCTCCAGTTATTATGAGCTGAACTGTGTCCCTTCTAAATTCTTATGTTGCTGTCCTAATTCAGCACCTCAAAATGTGACCTTATTTGGAGATGGGGGTCTTTGCAGAGGTAATCAAGTTAAAATGAGGCCATTAGGGTGGGACTTAATCCAATATGACTGGTGTCCTTGTAAAAATGGGAAATTTTGGGCTTCCCTGGTGGCGCAGTGGTTGGGAGTCCACCTGCCGATGCAGGGGGCGTGGGTTCGTGCCCCGGTCTGGGAAGATCCCACATGCCGCGGAGCGGCTGGGCCCGTGAGCCATGGCCGCTGGGCCTGCGCGTCCGGAGCCTGTGCTCCGCAACGGGAGAGGCCACAACAGTGAGAGGCCCGTGTACTGCAAAAAAAAAAGGGGAAATTTGGACACGGAGACAGATGCAGAGGGGAAACACACACGTGCGTGCATACACACACGTGCGTGCATACACACACGCACACACAGAGAACACCATCTGAAGATGAAGACTGAGATCAGGGTCATGCTGCCCCTGAATATTGCTGTTAACTACCAACAGCTAGGAGAGGGGCCTGGACTAGACTCTCCCTCCCAGCCACCAGAAGGAACCCACCCCGCCAACACCCCGATCTCAGCTTCCAGCCCCCAGAAGACGGTACATGTGAGACAGTCCATTTCTGTTGCTGAAACCACTCAGTTTGTGGCACTTAGTTACAGCAGCCCTAGCAAACCAGTGCACCAGCCTTCTCTGTGAGGGACGGGTCTTATTCACCAGAGATCTGTTTTCCCGCCCTATTTCTGAGCATTCCCTGGCAGGCCGTGCAACATGGGGAGGTCCCAGAAAGAGCAAGTCTTCAAGGGAAGATTGAGCCTGCTGTGGTCCCCGGCGCCAGGCGGACAAACCTTTGAGTGAGTAATGTCCTCATTCAATCTGTCCACCAACCTCTGAGGGGTACTTTGGAGATGGCCCTCATTTTACAGGTGGGGATGCAGGAAGGAGCATCATCGGAGCAATCATCTGCTAGTGTGTGGTGGGCCTGAGATTCAGACCCAATTCGCTCCTCTTCAGGACTCAGAGCTATAACTGCCATGCTCCCCCGCCTTCCAGGAAGAATGACAGTGGTGACTGGGGCAGGGCTGTTTGGGCAGCCACTGGCCCTTGCGAAGCTCTCAGCCGGCTGCCATCAGCACAGCTGGACCGGTTGGGCTCAGGCCAGCCACCTGCCCCACCCCGGATCTTCACATCACTTCATGGAGCCACAAGTGAGGTGCACCCCGTCCCTCCGCAGAGCAGGAAGCCTCCAGAGAGGTGCTGCGTCTTCAGCCCAGCTCTGTACCTCCTCCCCACCATATGTTCCCACTTCTCCACTGCTCCCCTTGCCAGCTCCCACCCCCCACCCAGTTTCAGAGGAGCAAATGAGACAATGCATGTAACGTGCTTAGTGCAGAGCCTGGTGTATAATTGGCGCTCTGTAAGTAGAGGCCATCATCATTACGGTTATTATTCTTATTTATGATTATTGCCCACCCAGGTGGCAAAGACAAACGGAGAAGGACAAGATCACAAACCTGGGTTCAAATCCCATCTCTGTCTCTTCCAGCTGTGTGACTCTGAACAAGTCACTCTACCTCTCTGAGCCTCAGTGCCCTCACCTGTACAGTGAGAATAAAAGTCCTCACCTCCAAGCATTGTTGGAGGAATTGGATGAGGAAACATATATGAAGCTGCCTGGTAACTGGTTGGAATTAAAAGCAAACAAACGAGTGTCTCCCGCAGTCAAGCTGCTCCCTTATTTCTGTGGAACATGTCAAACGAAACGATGCAGGTGAAAGACCCTGGCACATAGCGGGTGCTCGGGCAATGTTTGAACCTGAACAGACAAGCCACGTGTGGTCTAAGACATGTTGATGTCACACTTTTGCACATGTATCTGTGTGACGCCATCCGTTTGGGCCCAGCTCACCTTGGCTCACCCACTCGTGTGTCATATATGCTCTTGCTCATGTGACTGATTAGGAAAGTGATCCAGCTTATCTCTCAGGGGTGATGTGGCCCCTCCCAGGCCCTGTCTTGCAGGGGCAGGACCTACCTGCCAGCAGCAGCCCCAAAACAAACCTCAGAGGAGCACTGGGGCGCCCTCCTCCGCTGGGTATACAAATCTTGTGGTGTTCTCTTCGCTTGTTTATTTGGTTTGTAACCTTCTGGGGTGCTCTTCTGCTTCCGCTCCTCTCCCTGTGTGGGATGGCACAGGAGAGGGGAGGACGTTTGTCATCAGCTGGTCTCTGTCCCCGGCCTGCTGGAATCTTGTCAGAAGGTAGCTGGCCCGCTGTCTGACGGGATCTGGCAATGGGATTTTCCTAGTTTAACAGAAGGGGGACATTGAGTCCCACAAGAGAGCCACAGCTCATAAGAAGCCGAAGCAGCACGCAGACCCAGGGCTTCTGATTCCAGCCCAGTTCTCTCTCTACTAAATTCCCCGCCTCTGCAGAGAGAGGACCAGCTGGGGGGTCAGAGCTAGGGGCTACGTGCCATCTTCTTTGAGTTACTGCTGGGTAGCAACCCCATTGCCCTCGGTGGGGGAAACTTCAACAATTAACGTCTCCTGGGAACCCAAGTCCCAACAAACAGTGCTGAAACACGGTGGGGGTGATGGGGAACAGAAGTTGCTGGCCACATGCTCTCTTTCCCAAAGGAATCAAATGGGATAAAACAGGCTTTAACCAGGAGGGATCCAGAGTCTGGCCACTTTTCCACCACCCCACTGCCAGCACCCTGGTCTGAGCCACCATCACCTCTTGCCTGGACAGCTGCCAGAGCCTCCTGGCTGGAGGCTGACGCCACCCCTCTTCCTAGAGTCTAGTCTCCACCCAGCAGCCAGTGGGACCCTTTGAAAAATTAGGCAGAGGACATCCCTCCTCTGCTCAAACCCTGCAATGGTCCACATCAATGCAGGGTAAAAGCCCAAGACCCTGCAACGGCTTATGTGGTCTCTCCGGGACTTCATCACCCACACTCCCTGTCCCCTCTGCTCTGATCCCACTGGCCTCTTCCTGCTTCTTCATCGACCAGGCTTGCTTCTGCCTTGGGCCCCTGCCATAGCTGCACCCTGAGCCTGGATTGCTGTCGTCCCAGAGGAGGGCACGGCTCCTCCCTCCCCTCTTCAAGTCTGCCAGGAGGCCCCCGCCTCCCGATTTCATCAGCCACTGCCCCCAACATCTCGCAGGCCTGATGCCCCTCTTTATTCCTGCTCTTCTTTTTCTGGTGGGGGATAGGGTGGGGGGCATAACCCTTATCACTTAACACACCAGGTAACTTATTTATTATCTTTACTGTTTGTTGTCTGTCTCAGCCATCCTGCCTCCCCTGGAATATCAGCTCCAGATGGGCAAGGATCTTCATTCTGTAAGCACCTAGAATGGTGCCTTGATCCTCAGAAGGAACTCAATAAGTATTTGCTGAAACCATCAAGGAATCAATGAAGTCCCCCAGCCCCAGGGGCTCTCTACCGTATCACCCTGTTTTATTTTCTTCATAGCATCTATCATTTTCTGAAATCAAAATATTAATGTTTTTAGTCTCTTTCCTCCCCCTAAATGTTTAGCTCCAAGAGGGCAGAGACCTTGACTCTCACGTCTACCCCTGTATCCCTGGCACGGGAACCATACCCAGTATGTGGGAGGTGATCTCCCAGTACGAGTTGAACCACAAGTGAACAAATGCAAAAATTCTGAGAGTATGGTGTCAAGTCTGAAGTAGCTGGCCTTGACAGCAAGATATCTCTTTGAAATCTTACTATTTTTTCTTAAGACTTCATGTAAGTTTTGCATTTTGGTGCACTATATCTGTGTTTTGATGTTTGAAAATGGGTTTTTGACCCTTAAAAAGATGAGTAACACTGGTGCTCTAAGAGGATGCATTTCATTTCTCCTGTATCTCGTGAATGCTTGCACTGTGTGGAGAATGACAGATCTAGCCCAAGTGCTGGCCAAGTGCACAGACTCTGTGTGGGTGGCGCTGTAGGGAAATAGTCCTTCCTGCCCATTGCCCACGCAGTGCAGACTGGACCGACCACTTGGGGGGACAGTTTGGCAGCATCCAATTAAATGGAATATGTGCCTACTCAAAAACTGTGGTGGATTGATTGCAAAAAATGCCCCAATTCTATCCCCACCCCCACCTCCATCCACATACTTTGCAATGTGACTTGTCACTCTTCCTATCAGGAGGTGGATTTTAGTTCCCATCCCTTGAATCTGGGTGGCCTTGTGACCTGTTTTGGCCAATAGAATGGAGCAAATATGATGGTGAGCCAGTTCTGAACCCAGACTTCAAGAAGCCCTGAACACTTCCCCGTGCTCTCTTAGACCCCTGCCTCTACCATGAGAACAAGCCCAGGCTAATCTAATTGGGGAAGAGAGGCCATATAGAGCAGAGATGTGTTGTCCCAGCTAAGGTCATTGAAGACCAGCCATCCCCCAGCTGACTCGTCAGTGAACCTCAGACACATAAGTAAGCACAGCCACAATCAGATCTGCAGAACTGCCCAACCACCTTGTTAACTGGTGAGAAAGAATGAATGATTGTTTTTCTAAGCCATTAAGTCTTGGGTTGTTTGTTACACAGCATTATTGTGGCAAGAGATAACTGATACAGCAACTACATCAAGTTCTACTCCTTAGACTCTGCTTTGAGAAACACACATGGCAACAAAGGAGGACAGGATGTTCCCTGCATCATTGTTTGTAACAGCAAAATACTGCAAGCTAACTTAAATATCCAGCAGTAGGGAAATGTATGAATAAACCCTAATTCACCTTACAATGGAATTCTTAGCAACTAAAAAGAACAGGGCAGATCTATAGGTAGTGACATGGCAAGGTCTTTACGATAGTTTGATTACTAGAACAAGCAAGCTGAACAACTATTTGTATAGAATTATATTATTTATATAAGAACACACACACACACACACACAAATACTTGGTATTTTTCTATGGGAACACGTCTGCAAATATAAAGAAGGACCTCTGAGGAGACACAAGTGGATTAGGAGGGAAGCTCTTGGTCAAAGGGATCTCAAGTGTTACACAAAATGTTTTACTATTCTTGTCATATG
The DNA here is from genome assembly GCF_025265405.1 of Mesoplodon densirostris. Lineage (NCBI taxonomy): Eukaryota > Metazoa > Chordata > Mammalia > Artiodactyla > Ziphiidae > Mesoplodon > Mesoplodon densirostris. Next base: position 162,080,532 of record NC_082663.1, read on the forward strand.
AATTTAATTACATATATTACATAACGAAAAATTCAAGTTTAAAAATTAAGTTAGTTGAGATAAGATTATGGCACATGGTCCTCTAATTCCCTCCCGAATCTCCAAATTCTCCTCGTGAGAAGGTCAAGGGCCTGGTTCAGGACTCACTTTTCATTTTCAAAATTCCATGAAAGATGTAAACCTGTGAAACGATGCTTCACGTTGTTAATCACCAGCGAAATGCAAACTTGAAACCACGATAAGATACCACTGCCTACCACCTGAACGGCTACTATTTAAAAGATTGCCAATATCAAGTGTTGGTGAGGAAACGGGGCAACTGAAACTCTTAGACATAGCTAACGGGAATATAAGATGGTATGACTACTTTGAGAAAAGGTCTGGAAATTCCTCATGAAACTACATGTACACTTATCACATGACCCAGAATCTCCATTTCCTGGTATTTGCTTGAAAGAAATGAAAACATGTGTTCACCTAAAGACTTGTACGAGAACATTCATAGCAGCTATATTCATAAAAGCCCCAAACTAAAAGCAACCAAAATGTTTAACGGTAAATGAATGGATAAAGAAATTGTGTTATATCCACATAATGGAATACAACTCAGCAACAAAATGGAATGGAGCACTGACACACTACCAGGTAGATGAATCTCAGAAATGCTTCGTGAAAGCAGCCTGATGAAAAAGAATCCATGCTGGAGGACTCCACTTATATGAAATTTTAGAAAAGATAAAAATAACGTATAATGACGGGAAGGGGATTAGCGGTTATTTGGGGTAGCGGTGGGAGTACTGACAGGGGGCAAGGGGCACGTTTTATCCAGAGAAGGAAATGTTCCATATCTTGATTGGGTGGGTAGTTTTATGTGTTTATTGGTTTTATTGGTTTATAGGAGTTTTATGCAAACTGATTGAACTGTGCCCTAGATCATGTGCATTTTATTGTATATAGATTGTTTGTCAATAAAGCTGAGAGCATACAAAAGACTTAACTCATCTGCGCAACGCTGCTGCTGCCTTAACCAGGAGAAAAACAGCAACCAGCCTCCTTTCTCAGGCTCCTGGGCCAGTCCTCCAAGACAATGAGTAATTAGCCGTGCAGGTGTCTTAGATGTAGAGCCAAAAACAACAGTAGTATCACATCAAATGCCAAGACATCTCTGGCTAAGAGCTAAGCTCAGCCACCCCTACCCCCAAAGCAGCCACAGCCAGCCTCAGAAGGAAAACAGCCCCGCGGGGCAGAACACAATCAGGGCTCCCTTCTCCACCCTCTGCAGGCCATTCTGAGTCTCCTGCCACAGAAGGAATCGTTGGGAGGTTACCAGTCCCACGGAGGCTCACACGGATAATATAGACCCTCCCTCTGGGCCAGGCACAGTTCTAGGCTCTTCCATATGCCGCTTCATTTTCTCCTCCCACCAGGCCCAAGTTACAGGTGAGGAAACCGAGGCTCTGAGGGATGACTGGCCAAAAGGGCAGGAATCTTGACCTGCTTGACTCCCTCCCACCCGCCCCAGCCCCTGGGGCTTAGGGTCCTTCGTGACCGAAAGGCCCCCGACCCCAGCCCACCTCATCCCAATGGTCTCCAAGCCCCTTCCCCTCAACACACCCACTCCTCTGACACCCGTCTCCACCTTTCCTGGTGCGGAAAGACAACCAGGCTGGGCCGGTCCCTGAGCTCTCCCAGGCTGGCCTGCCATCCTCCTAAAGCATCATTGTTCTTCTCTCATGCAAAGATCCCTCCTGAGGGAGGCCCTTGACGAAGAAGGAAAGGATACAGGGGATTTCTGGTCACAGGGAGGATGGTGTTGGGAGGAGGAGAGTTTCTGGGGGCCTTGGTGTCACATCCTGTCCCTCTCAGAGGCCCTGGGTGTGGAGTCTGGACGTAAGCTTGGCCGGGCATGAGGGTGTGGTCTGGGAGAGTCTGGCTCCCGGCAAAGGGGTGGGTGCTACTGGGGATGGAGCCTCTAGAACGAGCCTTCTAGAGTCTGCCTCTGCATGCCTTGCTTAACAACATGTCCACTCAGTCTCAAGTCCAAGCTACATAGCAGAGCCCTCAGGGCCCCACACGTTCTGGGCCAAATTTTCCAACACCTGAGACAAGAACTAACCCTTGAAGAGGCTCTTTGTGAAGTGTAGCTGTGACATGTATTAATTATCTGGAGGCAAAAGACCTAGTCCTTAGTGACCAGTTGTAGGAGTCTGTAACATTGTCTCCTATGTGCCCTTGGGCAACTCACTCCACCCCCTGATCTCTGGATATGGGCACAATAACAGGACTTAGGGTGGTTGAGGGTATTCGATTGGGTCACATGTACCTTTCTTGATCCACGCTGACGCTTCTGCCTGCAGTAACTTTCCACCTGTCAAGTGCCTCTTCACCCCAGCAAGGCTCGATCAAGTGTTTTCTTTCTGGGAAGCCAAAGAACATTTAACCCCAGGCCAGAGGATCCTACCCCACTCTGTCCCCAGGGGACTCCTAGGACTGTTTGGAGTCCATGTAGGGCTGCTCTGAGGTTTAAATGTATTAATGCTAACAGGTACTTAGAACAGCTCCCAGCACATAGTGAGTATTCAGGGAAATGTGATGCCTCCTTGTCATTACTTTAGTAACTTTTGTCCTGGGTTATAGTCATTAGCCCTCCCTACTGGCCTGCAAGCTCTTCTAGGGTGGGAGGAGGCTTTATTCTCATCTATATCCCTGTTGCTGGCACACCGAAGGAATCCTTACTTGGAATCCTTACTTGGAGGAAGAGGAACTTGCCTTTGGGATGGGGATAATAACACTCAGTAGTCCTTGGAGGGTTCATGATTTAGCCCGTGTCAGTTTTTTTTTTTTTTTTTTTTTTTTTTTTTGTGGTACGCGGGCCTCTCACTGCTGTGGCCTCTCCCGCTGTGGAGCACAGGCTCCAGACGCACAGGCCCAGCCGCCATGGCTCACGGGCCCAGCTGCTCCGTGGCATGTGGGATCTTCCCGGACCGGGGCACGAACCCGTGTCCCCTGCATCGGCAGGCGGACTCTCAACCACTGCGCCACCAGGGAAGCCCCCGTGTCAGTCCTGTGGGTCCACTTAACTCTGGCTTGGCTTGGGCCTGTCAAACTCTGGGGGATAAGAAGAGCAGACCATGATGCTGGAAACACACCCCAACCCCAAACCATTCCTATTTCCGGGACACACATGGGACAGGCTGAGATAAATACTGGTGGTTTATCACAGGAAGGTTTGTCCTGGCTCAGGGAGAGTGAGCGTGCATGGTGGGTATGCAGCCAGATGATTTATGGTGACCTGAGCCGAGCGAGCGCCGAACAGAGCGAGGCCATTTATCTACTTGGTTGGAGGAGAGGTCAAGAGAGAGAAGCCAGAGATTAAGTTAAATGTGTGACTTGAGTGGAGATAGGAGCTCAGTGCCTTTGTTAACTCCTGGGTGTCTCTTAGTTGTGAACCCCTATGTGAATAGAACCCACATGTCATGGGGAGGGCTGGACTCCTCCCTGGGGAAACAGCCCTGGCCCAGGGCAGCAGTGGTGGCCGAGGATATTCTCAGCCTCCCTGGGTTGCCATAGGGAAACACAGCCTATAGGAAGGAGGCTGAGGGTCTGAGAAGAAGAACCCATAACAGAAGAAGATGTCCTGTCAGAACAGAACCACAGTCCAACTTCTTCTCATCACTTCTGCCTCCGTCATAGCTCCCCTGGATATAATCTTCCAACTAGTCTCCCTGCTTCCACACCATCTTGCCCAGAATAAAGTCCAAAGTGCAGTAAAATGCCACCATAACCTGCCCCACGGTAACTTCATTGGTGATTGGTCTCCTTCCTCAGCTCAGCCTCTTTTCACATTTCAATGTCTTTCAGTAGCAAATTCTAGTGTTTTATACTCCTGAATATCTTGGCTCCCACACACAGCATTATGGCAAGGTTTCACCATAGCCCCCCCACTATTCCCTCTCCTTTACCTCGGATGGCCTATTTTTCCTCCTCGCCCACTGTGCTCCAGTCCTACTGGCCTCCTTGGTTTTCCTCTAACACTCCAAACACACTTGCACCTTGGGGCCTTTGCATTTGCTGTTCCCTCTGCTAAGGATGCTCTTCCAGACAGATACATTTGCTTTCTCCTCTCCTTCAGACCTTTGTTCAAATATCATAGTTTCAATGAGGCCTCCCTGGAGCATCCTAATTAGACTAGCACTCCCCCACACACAAACAACACCCCGATCACAGTCGATCCCTTCCCCTGCTTTACTTTCTCCATAGTGCTAAATGCCACCTGACGTACCTATGTATTTATTTGTTCACTTATTGCTGGACCTGTTTGGGATTAACTGTTAGATCCTTAGCTCACATGTTGAACTAGGCACTTTGTAGGCACTCAATAAATATCGATTCAGTGAATAACTAATGATAGCGAATATGTCATGACTGCCTAATATATGCCTAGATAAATTGTATATCTAATCTTATTTAACACCTCAGTAACATGATGTAGATACAGTCTTTAGGCTCAGAGAGGTGAAGTGACTTGTGTGTGGTCACACAGCTGGAATCAGGATTCAGACTCACCAGGTACCAGAGCCTGAGCTCTCAGCCTCTATCCAAGAGTGGACGTGGGCCATGGACTTGTATAGAGAAGGACTAGTCAAACCCCAGCCCGGGGCGTACTGGGGGAAAAGGACCTTGATCTGAAAAGAAATACAAAAAAGCAAAGTACAGAAATATGTTTTTCTTGCCCCAAAATGACTCGGATGATTAAAGAGGAAACTAAATATCAAAAGCGAATTTCACCTAAAATGAAATCACTACCATTTACTGAGAACCAAATGTGTGCCAGGCATCAGCTAAGAGTTTCACACACATAACCCTGTTTAAGCTTCACGGTAACCCCGAGCAGAACATACTGTTATTATGTATTTGACAGTGGAGGAAAGCACAGCTCGGAGAGGTTATGTAATTTACCTGAGGTCACCAAGTTATTGAACAACATGTCTATCTTATTCCATAACCTGGGAAGTCATCTCTTTAACCTGCTTCCTCTAATATCTCATTCTGTTAGTCATAAAGTCGGAAGCTCCCAAATTGCCCTTTGTACTTGGCAAGGGGAGAGTCATGGTCAGGCTTATCTTTTTACTCTCAGCACATGCCTGGCAGAGGTGGTGCTCAGTAAGGACCTGCTAGTTGGCTGGCTGGCTGGCTGGCTGAATAAATGAATGAATGACTTGGGTGAAAGGGGAAGTGGTCTCCAGCTGTATAACTTGATCTAAGCCCAGGCCAACATCTCTGCTCCTTCAGAAGCCCACGTGGGGTTCTTGAGATGTGCAGATTCCTGGACCACTGAGCAGACCCTGAATCAGAAGACCTGAGGCCCAGGAAACTGCATTTTTAACACAGCCGCTAGGAGATTCTGACATTCCCCAAAACTTTGAGAGCCCCAGGTCTAAGGTCGGCTCAAACATCTCATCTGAGCTGAGGCCCCTCTCACACGAGGCCCTTGGACTCTCCCAACGGGCATCTGCCTGCTGCATAAACAGAGGCCAGCTGAAGGCAGTTCAGGGAAAAGTCAGAGAGATTACCAAGGGTGAGGAAGATGACTTATTAGGAAAGATGGAAGGAACCGAGGGGGCAGTGTTTGTGTGAGGGAAAGCAGGAGCCACACATAAATCCTGGGGGACGGCTGGCAGCCCCATCCGAGAGGCATCGTATATCCTGGTGTGCAGGCGTTACCGGGCCTAATGGAGGCAGGAATCATACATGGGAAACTCGAACTCTGTGCCAGGGAGACATTTATAACAGACAGCTTCAGCTGTTACCCCATTATGATTTTGCAACAAGATTCATCAGCTCGGAGTCTGGAAGGCCCTTAGAGAATGTCTCATCCATTTGTATTGAAGCTTTTAAAAAGATTTTTTGTTTTAAAGCAATGGATTCCTTTGTTCAAATGAAATCTTATACATAATCCCAGTATATAAGACAAATGAAGCTAAAGATATTTAGTCCACCCCTCCCTGGGGGCATCTCCATAGAACCCCAGGGTTCCAAGGAACCCAGTGTGAAAACCTCTGAAGTCAGCTATGGTCCTCATTTTGCACAAAGACAAGCTGAGACTCCGGATAGAGAAGGGACTTGTCCAGGGGCACCCAAAATTGGGTTGGGGCTGCTGGCGACACATCGTGGAGCAGACAAGTGTCCCATCCTAGAGGAGCACCCAGACAAATGGCAGGGGCAACGGTAACAACAACAGTAAAAGTAATTCAAGCATCGAGTGCTTCCCTGTGCAGGCCCCTGCTTTCAGTTCTGTACTTGCATGATCTGGTTTCATCTTCATCACAGCCCTGTGGTGGGCTATTAAGACACGTTTTATAGATGAGGAAACAAGGCACAGAGAGGTTAAGCCTTGTCACCAGGATCACACAGCTAATAGGAAGTGGAGATGGAATTTGAAATAAGGCTGTGGGCCTCCAGAACATGTCCTTTCACAGCTCCATCAGGCTGCCACCCCAAGAGCACAGAGGTCTCAGCTTAGTAAGTTGGAGCTGCTCTTGCCTCGTTCACCTCATTCTCCCAAGAGAATCCAGACTCATTTTTAAGGCACAAATATCAATGAGCCCCTCTACTGCTCAAACCCCTTCAGTGGCTCCCCATTGCCCTTCAAGATACCCCTCCAGCCTTATGTCCATGCACTGCCCCACCCCTTTCTGGGCTCCAGCCACACCAGCCTCCCTTGCTCTTTTCCAGCCTCCCTACCTTTGCATATAAACACCAGGGGCCTCCAAACTTTGTTGGTATACACCCCATCCAAAAAAATTTTTCAAACACACTCCCAATGTCTGCACATTTTTTAACTTTAATAATTATTCCCATGTACGTCTGTGCTAACATATTGTATATATTTAAAATATACACAAATATAATTTAAATGAATGAAACGACAATAAAAAATAAATAGGGGGCCTCCCTGGTGGCGCAAGTGGTTGAGAGTCCGCCTGCCGATGCAGGGGATACGGGTTCGTGCCCCGGTCTGGGAGGATCCCATATGCCGCGGAGCGGCTGGGCCCGTGAGCCACGGCCCGTGAGCCATGGCCGCTGAGCCTGCGCATCCGGAGCCTGCGCGTCCGGAGCCTGTGCTCCGCAACGGGGGAGGCCACGACAGTGAGAGGCCCGCATACCGCAAAAAAAAAATAAATAAATAAAATAAAAATAAATAAATAAATAAATAAATAAATAGGAATTTTATTGTTTTCTTCCAGTACCCCCACGGAATTGCCTTGGACACTCCCTGGGGTGCCTGAAGATCATTCCAAGGCTCCAGATCTATAACATCCCTTGGCTTGACACTCTCATCTGGAGCCACCCGCTTCCTTGCCTGGTAACTACCACTCTTTCTTCAGGTCCAGCATCTTCCAAGGAGCCTTTGCTGTACCAGGGCACCCCGCACCTCTCCTTTACAGCACGGGGGTTACTCCTGATCATTTAGTGGAATAATTTAAACCAGTTATTGTGTCTGTCCCCCTGTCCAGACTGCGTATGCTCTCCATGAGGACAGGGTCTGGTTTCCGTGTGACCCCAGCACCCATCACTCAGTAGCTAAGATCCTTTGTTGACCGATTAAGTGACTAGCACAGGGCACCTCGTGGGTGCCGTGTGCTCCGTTTGGGTGGTTTCCACACTTGAGCACCCACCAGATCCACCCAAGCGTTCTTGGAAACACAGACTGCTCTGTCCCAGAGTTTCTGCTCCATTAGGTGTCATGGGCTGATTTACGTCCCTTCAAAATTCATATATTGAAGCCGTGACACCCAGTTCCTCAGAATGTGAGTGTATGTGGAGATAGGGCCTTAAAGAGGTAATTAAGTTAAAGTGGGGGTGGTTAGGGCTTTAATCTAATCTGACTGGTATCCTCTTACGAAGAGAAAATTAGGATAAAGACAGTGAGAGACATGTATGCACACAGAGGGAAGATTGCACTGAGGATGTGTCAAACAGGTGGCCGTCCTCGAGCTGAGAAGAGAGGCTTCCGGAAAAACCAGCCCTGTTGCCACTTGATCTTGGACTTGCAGCCTTCAGAACGTGAGAAAGTCCATCTCTGTTCTTTAACCCACTCGGTGGTATTGTGTAACAGCAGCCGGAGCAGACTGATACAGGAGGTCTGGAGTGCAGGTGTGAGTTCTGAATGTCTGACAGGCACCCAGGGGATGTGGTTGCTGTGGGTGCAGGGACCACACTCAGAACTGCTGCTCTGGACTCCAAGTAATGGGGAGGGAGTGGCTGAAGAATGAGGGAGGACTGGAGGGGTTGGAGGAGGAAATTACTGGCCAAGAATGCTGCCCTGGCATTTCCTGGGCTCCAGGGAAAGAGCTCTCCCCCACGAGTGTGCGCCCTAGAACGGGCCGATGCGTTCTGAGCTGTTACTCACTCACCCTGTTCCTGGCTGGAGACACTGCGAAGGAATGTCTGGGGGTGGGGGTCTCCTCAGACACCTCGTATCTCCCAGGTGGGGCTCCTAGAGCCCAGTCACAAGGAGGCAGGCTCAGCCCAGCCCCTTCTCAGAGAGCTAGCGGTCTCAGGCAGGCAGAGGTCAGTGAGAGCCAGCAGGTTGATGAGGTCCTAGCTTGCTGGAGATGCTCCTGGCTAAAGCCCACCACCCCGTATCCTAGCAGGGGTGCTGGAATGGGAAGCCAGGCTCAGCTCACATCCTTCAGGGGAAGATCTGGTGAACGAGATCATTCCTGTGGGCCGTGAACCTTCTCTGAGACTCAGTTTCCTCATCAATAAAATGGGTGTGATAACATCTACCTCAAAGGATGGTGGTCAGGATTAAATATTGAAAATAAGTCAGCTTTTATCCTATGTTTATCAAGGGGGATTCAATTTCATGTCAACCTTACAATAACCAGAGGCAAGTATAAGCCCCATTTTATGGAAACTGAGGCTCAGAGAGGTTAAATAAGTTACCCAAGGTTTTAGGACTAGAAAGTGAGGCAACAAAGATTCAAGCCTGACTGCTGAGCCCACACTCAACCATTCATAAACTTCCCCTTAGTGTCCTGGCTCAGGAAGGCAGCTGCTGTTCCCTTGGCTTAGTTCAAATTCCTTCAACCCAAGTTAACTCCTCTGCCAATTCTGGAAGAAGGAGAGAAAAGGAGACTTACTATGTGCCAGGCCCTGCCCTACGCCAGGCACTTTCTTCCCCTCTCAAGGAGGGCCTCAAGGCTGGACACCATGCATCGTTTTTTGCCACATCTCCTTTTTGTTAGATAAATGACCAATCCTGCTCTATCCCCAAAAAAACCCTATGAACATTATTATATGCCCATTTCACAGACATGGAAACAGAGGCTCAGAGAAGTTGAGTTAGAGATTGTCCAAGTTCTCCCAGCTATAAGAAATGGTCATCCTGGAGCAAGACCCCTAATCTGTCTGATTCCTAAGCCCTTGCTGATACTATATGACACTCCTCTCCTGGTCCTCTCATTCAGATTCCCTCAGATCCCTTCCTTAAGACAGAAAGCTCTGCCCAAGAGGGAAGATGTAATTTTTTCTCCCAAAGCTCTGAGTCAACTCATAGGGTGTTATCTTGATGGGCAAATCAGTCAGGCAAAGGAAAAGACCTTTGCTCAACTGTCTGTGGCAGTCAGGTTCTACCTCAATGAGAAAAAGAGATGGAGAGGGAGGTGCAGATAGAGATGGAGATAGAAAGGGAGAAAGAAAGACAGAGAGAAGACCAAACCAACACCATTTTGGCTGGTTGAACTCTCCCAGTCCTTCAAGGCACAGTTCAAATTCTCTCTCGTTCAGGAAGCCCTTTCTCCAATTCAGCCATGCCAGTCACATCCTCCTCCTGGTTTGTCATTTCACAAGGCTTGTCTGGTCTCCCACGCTAGATGATACAAGCCAAGATGGTTTGGGTTGCAAGTGACAGAAACCCAACTCAAGCTGGCTTCAGCCAAAACATGCATGTATTTGCTCCCAAGACTGAAAGCCCAAGGGTAGAGCTGGCCTCAGGGGCTTAACCATGCCATCCGGAACTGACCTCTCTGCGTTTGGGGCTCTGCTATCTGCATTCGCTCCAATCTCTGGAGGCCCACCCAACAGGGGCAAGATGGCCAGCAGCACCCTGGGCCCCATCCTGCCAGCTCAGCTGCCCCAGCAGATAGAGCACCTCTTCCCCCGACCCCTTCTGGCCCTTCTTGTCTCCATTACCCACTCCTGAACCAGCCACCAGGGCTGGGTACTCTGAGCATCCAAGCCTGGGTCACATTTGCAGAAGGGTATTTCTCCAAAGGAAAATGAAGGCCTTACTGGCAGACAAAGGGAGCAGAGGCTGGGTGGGCAGAAACAGAAAGGCACACCCTCCGGGACCTTTATCCAGCTTCCCAGCTCTCCCTCGGCTTTGCTGTGTGACCTTTGACAAGTCACGTCCCCTCCTGATCCTCAGTTTCCTCATTTGGAAAATGGAGGTGATACCCTAACTCTGAAAAATGTTTGGGAGTGTTTGATAAGTTAAGGCACATAAAAGACCTCCCACAGTGCCCAGCAGACAGGAGGCATCAAGTTTTTGCTGCTCCTTCCCCCCTCTGAGCACCCCATACCCAGGCAGCAACGCCCTGCATTTGGAACAATGGTGCTCCTTAAACACTTGGCTATTGATTTAATTAAATGCATTTCTCCTTGCAGGCATCTCTCTGTGTGTGAACAGTTCCATCTGTCTTTTCTCTTACAAATCTCTCCAGGGCTTATGAAGCTCTAAGTGGAAGTCCCCAGAGACAGGCGATAGCTGTAACAATTCATTCAACACATACTCACTGAGCCCTGTAGGGGCTCATATAGGACATGATCTATGCACTGGGAACACAGCAGAGAAGACAGACCCAGGCCCTGCCCTGGTGAGTGGGGTCACACTCACTCACAGGTGTGCTCCACACTGAGTTAGACCCATGTGTGTTATCTCTTTAAATCCTTCCCAGGATTAAGTTAAATATCATCTCACTGATGCCGTCAAACATTATCATGCCCATTTTACAGATGAGGAAACTGAGGTACAGGGGAGCGAAATCTCATCAGGGAAGTTGGTCCCTCAGCAAGTGAGTGGCAGAAACGAGAAATTGTTTGACTATTCTTCCCTGGGTGAAGCCTGAGTCAGGCCCCAGGCAGAACTCAATGAAGGTTAATTACAACGACAGCGCCTATAAGAATCAAATGGGACATCTTCCAGGAAGCCAGAGGAGACAGGGAAAAAAAAGACATCCGTGTAGAAAGTCAAACTGGGGATGAGTCGTGTCAAGTCCATACAAGGAAATCCACATCCATCAGGATGGGAGGCAGGTGAGGAGCCCCCAGTGGGGCCCTAAGTGTCAGGAGGAACCGAGTGACCCAAACTACAACCTGAGGCTGAGAGCAGCCAGGAGCTATTGAAACGGATGGCGGAGCGGCTACTAGGCCCAAACCCATACTTTGGGAGAGCCCTGGGGTCCTCCCGAAGGCCCACACCCCCTTACCCAGCCCACCAGCAGCCACCAGCCAGGCCAATAAGAAGGCCAGGTGAGGTCACATCACTCCCCTGGCTCCAATCCCTGAAGAGGTTTATGAAGCCCAATGAGCTAGCCTGCCCATGCCTGAGTCAGAGATTAGCAGTTAGCAGTGACTTTGGAACCCAGCAAAGCTAACTTCCCAGCTGTGTGACTTTAGTCGATTAACTTCACCTTGTAGCCTCAGTGTTCTCATCTGCAAAGTGGGGATGGCTGATATCTACCTTACAGAGTGAGGAATAAATGAGGCATGGATGCAGCCACTCTACATGCATCATACCACACAATCCAGGCAATTAGGGATTCACATTCTCAGTGCACTTGAAGAAACCGAGGCTCAGAAAGGTGAGTCCCTTGACCCAAATCACCATCACCCAGCGGGTCAGCAGCAGGTAGAGGTTTGGAACCCCACTCAGCCTGACTCCATAGCAGGGCTGTGCCCACCTCTCCCAATTCACAGTAGGTCCTCACTACATGCCAGGTGCCTGCTCTGCACACTAACATTCTAGCAGTTTCCAGTCTAATGCCACATTCGTCCTGCTGGGGTGTTGGTTCTGAAAGGGGTGGCTGTGTTTGCTCCTGGTGTGCCGAGGAAGACTTGGGGGTTCAAATATACTGATGAAATCCAAACAGATGCATTTATTAATGGCCCACAATCAGGCAGAGCCTATTAGCCAAACAAGCAGACAATAAAATGGCTTCCTCCCGTGCAAGGGAAACAATAGACTTTCTTGCTGCCAGAGGCTGGGCGGCTGCTTAGCTCTCTAGGGAGAAGGCAGGTATTCTTGGGGGACAGCTGCAGCTCAGGCATCTGCTCGAGACACAGGATCCGGACAGAGGAGGTCTCGTCGCACATCCTCCCACCTCCCACGCCCTCTCCGTGGTCACGAGCACACTTTGTTGCCTTACCTCGCTCAGGCGTGAGGGCTTCCCAGGACCAGGCGGTACAGCAGCTTTGCAGTCAGCAAGGCTCAGAGAGTAAAGGTACCAGAGGACAAAGAAGAGAAAGGCTGGGGCACCGGCTCCCCTTCCCAATTTGCAGTCAGCACCATAGCCTCGAGCCCCTAACCTGCTGTGAGTAAGGAGCCGCGCATTAAGTGTGAGAACAGAGGCAGAGAGGGAGCTGACCCAGGCCCAGCTTTCAAAAGGCAAGGGGATGTGCTACCTCAGCTTCCCCAGAGTGATCAGCCTTTGGGATGCTAAGGTGAAAAGGTCAGAAATATCAGGCATTGAGCAAGTTCAAGGTTTCCTGGCTGTGTGATCTCTATCCCCCGCCTGGTGGTTCCCAGCCAACACTTCGAGCCTGACTCCATCCGGAAGGGGGATCATGCTGCCGTAATGGTTTGGAGATAATGGCACCGACCTTCCTAGGCTGCAGGGGGATGAATTTGACTGGCTAGTCTCCAGTTTAACCCTTGAAAGTTTCCTGGTGTCCCTGAAGACCCGGTTCAAATCCCAGCTCTGCCTCTTCCTCCCTGATGACCTTGGGCAGCTCCCTTCCCTTGGGCGAGGCTCCTTGTCCCCAGCTGCAGGACGGAGGTCGTGTTGACGGGACCTCAGAGGCGTGGGGGATGAAGAGCCCAGCGCAGCCCTGGAGCAGGCCAGTCACTTGAGGGACACAGCTCTTTAGGATGACTCCCCAAAGCCCTCCCTGGTGGGAAAGAGCACCCGTGTCCCAAGCAGACAGGAAGGACTTGGAGTGGGGACCCCTGCATCTATATCTCTAGCCTGGATCTCTCCCCTGAAATGGACTCATATATCCAATGATCTCCTGGCCCTGCCCACTTGGTTGTTTAATAAGCAGCTCACACTTGACATATACCAGGCTGAACTCTTGATTTCACCCCTACCCTCACCAAACCTGCTCCTCCCATACCCTTCCCCATTTCAGTACATGGCCTCTCAGTTACTAGGGCCAAAAATCTTGAGACCGTCCTTGATTTTTCTCTTCCATCCCATAATTCACTTCAGCTCTTCCTCTAAAATGTACCCAGAATCCAGCCATTTTTCACCTCCTCTTCGCATCCACCACGCTGGCCCAGGCCCCCACTGTCTTTCTGGGAGATGATTAAAAAAGCCTCCTGACCAGTCTTTCTGCTTCCTCCCGACACCTTCTTTAGCTTATTCTCTTGCAGAGGAGCACAAGCTGTCTGTATCAGCTTCCTGCTGCCGCTCTAACAAATGACCACAAGCTGGATGGCTTAAAACAACACAGATTTATTCTCTTAAAATTCCAGAAGGCCAAAATCGGTTTCATTGAGCTAAAGTCAAGATGTCAGCAGGCTAGGTTTTCAGGAGTCTTCAGGGAGAATCTGTTTCTTGTCTTTTCTAGCTTCTGGATTCTGCGTTGGCTCCCATCATCCCAATCTCTTGCTTCTGTTGTCACAGTTCTTTCTCCTCTTATGGAGCAGTAACTCTTTCTGCCTCCCTCTTATAAGGACACTTGTGATGACATCAGTGGGCCCACCTGGATAATCCAGGTTCCTCTCCCCATCAAGGACTTTAATCTTAATCACATCTGCAAAGTCCCTTTTGCCATGTAAGGCAACGTATTCACAGGTCTGAGGATTAGGATGTGGACATCTTGGGGGGGCCACTTTTCAGCGGATCACAGGATCACTTTGAAATGTAACTTGGGTCATGTTAAATGTAACTCTGCTCACCCCTCTATTCCCAGGCGCTCCCCTTCTCAGTGTAAAAGCCACATCCCACAAGGCCCTCTGTGATCTGGATCCTACACTTCTCTGATCTCAAATTCTCACACCTTTCACCTCACTCACTGTGCTCAAGCCACACTGGCCTCCTTGCTGTGCACTGTAAGTGCCAAACCCAGTCCCACCTCAAGGCCTTTGCACTGGCTGTTCCTTCTACCCAGAATGTTCTCTCAGGTACCCTCATGGTTCACTCCCTCCCCTCAACGTAGGCCTCTGATCAAGTCACTAATGAGAGGCCTTCCTGTACCTCCCTGTATAAACAAAGCTCCCCACACATCCATCCCCCACCCCTCTCTGGCCCCTTACTCTGCCTTATTTTTGTTCTTGACCCTCATCACCCCCTGTGATATATTTATTGGTTTATTGGTTTATAACCTGCTTCTCTACTAGGATGTAAGTTCATTCGGAGCAAGCGTTCTGTTCATTGCTGTATCCCCAGTGCTGAGATCAGTGCCTGGTACATAGTAGGTGCTCAATATGTACTTGTTAGAAGGATGGATCCATCTCACCCAGACCCTCAGCTCTTTCTGAAATGGTTGAACTCTAACCATTATATACTGTGTCAATCCCCAAATTCCCTCAGTACTTTAGCTGGGGATATGCCAATTCAAACATGAAAATACAGAAAATAATAGGATTTAGAATGTGGCCCCACTCCTCCTGCTCCACTACTGGCTCCTGGGCAGCCCAGGAGCCCCTGCTCATTGTGTATGACACTTGCCTCCTAGCTTTCTCACCAGACAATGTGCAGAGCTAACAGTGGTTGCAGGTCCTACGTGGCTACACCCTGCACAGGTATTAACTCATTTAATCCTCAGCATAGCTCTCTGAAGTAGGTGCTATCATGGTCATGCCCATTTTACAGATAAAGAAACTGAGGCATAGGGAAGTGCATGCTGATGGTCTGTACACCATGCTTTGTTTTCCCCAGGGCCGGGGCCCAAGCCTGGTTCATCCCTGAATCTCCCTGAGGAGCCTGGGAATGGGCGGAGGGTGGGTGTTTAGAACTTCGAAAAGGCCAAGAGGAAGGGAATCTGAGGGCCCATGGATCCCAACCCCAGGCTGTTCTGTGAATGCTCCTGTCATTGGTTTAGGGGCCCTGAGGGGGTGGGTGAGGGTGGGAGGCTGGGGAGTGAGCGGGGACCTGAGGCACTGATTTCTAAGGGGCACTGAGGCAAGCCTGGGGGTGTGATGAGATGGGGACCCTGGGGTACACCCCTTATCTCAGGAGGGGACTGGAAGGGTTGGGAGGGGTTCTTCTACAAGCTTCTCTGGGTGGAGGTTCGACCCCACCCCAGTCTCACCCCTCAAGGCGAGAGCCTCTGTACACACAGAGGGGCATTCCACTGGGTGGGGGGACAGTGGGTGAACAATGGGGCTTGTTTGGAGGCTGGAGCTCAACTGCCAACCACAATACAAGGGCAGCTGTGGCCACCACCGGAGGGGCCCTGCCTTTCACCGTACAGGGAGCACACTCAGCTCATGCAGTGAATGAGTATTTAAGGAGTTTGTGTTTGAGGGCAATGCTAAGTCATATCCCACCCAGGGTACCAGCGTGCTGGCCTTGCCACATGCATGGTTCAGTCTTCCCATCAGGAGGAGGCAGTCTGGGCCTCCAGAATACCGAGACCACTGCTATGGGCTGGAGTTGGCTCCATCTGCCTGCGTCTAGTGGGCAGCCACCTGCACCAATAGGACCTCTCAGCCCCTGCTTGCCCCTGACCCGTCCCCGAACAATCTGGGTCAGCATGCCAAGGTGGAGTCTGCAAAGCAAACAAGGTCTAGGATGATTTTGGTGACTTCGGGAGGGTAGGGCATAAAGTCAGTGAAAATATAATGAATGAATGAATGGATGGATGCACGCATGGATGCATGATGTGCACCACAGAAGGGCGGCATTTGTCAAAACCAAATACTACCTATTCTCCCTGACAGACACCTCTCCATGGCTAAGATCTTCCAGCATCTGACCTCACAGATTAGATGATCTCCAGCTCAAAGCCTCCACCTCACGAGAGGAGACCTCCTTGTTCACAAGCTGTAGTAATAACAACCATCTCATATTTCTCATATCCACACTCCAAAGCCTGTACTGAGCACTTCCTATCAGCATTCTCAGTCATTTTAACAGCCGTCTGCAGTAGGTATTATTATTTCTATTTCACAGGTAAGGAACCCAAGGTCAAAAGAGGTAAATTCACTTGCCTGAGGTCACACAGTTTGTAAGTGGGAGACTCAGGACATGAGCCCAGGTCCTTCTGCTCCAAAGCTTGCACTGTTAACACTCTATGTAGGCACTACAAACCTGTGACCCATGTCACAGTGACACAGTTAGCTCATGGACCCTGTGCTTGTTTATCCCCGATAACGATCTATATTTGTACACACATGTGCACACCCCCCCGCACAGGAACATGAGATCTGTGGTAGCAAGAACTTTGTAAACCATGTTGCTGGCATATAGTAGGTGCTTGTTATAGACTGAATGTTTATGTTCCTTCAAGTTATTGTGTTGAAGCCCTAACCCCCAATATGACTGTATTTGGAGATGGGGCCTTTATGGAAGTAATTAAGGTTAAATGAGGTCATAAGAGTGGAGCCCTGATCCGATAGGATTGTTGTCCTTATAAAAAGAGATAGGAGAGTGCACACTCTCTCTCCACGTGAGGGCACAGTGAGGAGGTGGCCATCTATGAGCCAGGAGGAGAGCTCTCACCAGAGATCCACACTACTGGACCTTGCTCTGGAACTTCCAGCCACCAGGACTGGGAGAAAATCATTTTCTGTTGTTTAAGCCACCCAGCCTGTATTATATTGTTATGGCGGCCTGTGAAGACTAATACTGAGCTCAGTACATTTTGGCTGTGGAATACAAATCTGGTTTGCTGCATCTGTTTTTAAAAAGAGGATTTGAATGTCCCAGTACCCACTGGCCTCCTCCTCCCCCTCGGCATCCCTCATCTTCCTGCTCAGCCCCACGGGCCCTGGGTTTGCCACTCTGCTCGGAGCTGGGCTGCTCTGAGCTGGGCTTCTCTGAGGCTTCAGGCCTCAGTCAGGGCTCCATCCTCATGCATTGCTGGGTACATGTACGGAAACAGGTGTTCCCTCTCGTGGCCCCCAGAGTCCCCCCGCCAATCCCGCAGGTATGTGTGCTGGGGAGGGCTCTCTGGGCCAGGAGGCCTGCCCTACCTTGAGGCCGCTGGCAGCTGCTGACCGTCAGCTCGCTCCTCATGGACAGGGTCTCGCAACCCCCGTGCGGCCGCTGAAGACAGGTTCTCTGGGGACCTGCTCTCTCCATGGTGGCTGGTCAGGGCTCTCCAGCTCAGGCGGCACCCCTGGGCCTGGGAGCAGCAGAGTGCAGTGAAGACTCTGAGCGCTTCACCAGCCCCCAAATGCCCACCCCTTGCGGGTCCCTCGAGTGAGGAAATCCAAGAGGGTAACCAGAGTGGCTGCCAATGCCCAGGGGAGAGGCCCGCCCCTCAGCCACCTGGCCCACGGAGCCCAGCTGCCACACTCACTGCCCCGCCACAAAGCACAGGCGCCTGGGCGCCAGCAGGACTATGGGCTCTTCCAACTGGGGTGGGGGCAGTTGGGGGTACAGAGAATGAAGTCCAGCCTCAGCGTGGTTGCCAACCACACCCAGATCAGGGGGCTATCCCTTTGCCTGGCTGGGCCTTGCTTTTCCTCTCTGTAAAGTGGGGACAGCAGACTCTGTACCTCACTTGCCTCACCCTAGTCCTGGCCCTGATGAGAGCGCCCCATGTCTGAATACGGTACAAATGTGGAAGCAAGGGGAGGGATGGCGCAAGATGAGGGCCAGCGGAGGGACAAATACTGAGGGAGCACTTACTATGTGTTGGGTGTTTATTCATATCTTAATCATCATAGCTGGCCTTGACTGAGTACTCGCAGAGGGCCAGGCCCCACAACCAGCACTTGCCATGTTATCTCAATTAATCCTCACAAGACATCTAAGGACAGATAGTATTAACTTTGATTAGTGAACAAGGAAATGGAGACTCAGAGATGTCATTTGACAGCTCCAAGGTCACACAGCTAATGAGACACAGGGCTGGAATCCACACCAGGGCTCCCACCACTGTTCTATACCGTCTAATGGATAAAAACCAAAAAAGCTCAAGTTTATGGAGTGCTTACTGCAATCTTCTCCGCATCTGCATATATTAACCTATTTAATCCTCCTGGTAACACTTTAAAGTATATACATCTATTATGCCTATTTTATAGATAAGGAAACTGAGGTGTAAAGAAGTTAAGTGACTTGCTTAAGGTCACACAGCAGCTAATAATGGTACCAGTAGGATGTAAACGTAGGTACCCGACTGCTCTAAAACCACAATGCAATGCTTCCTCTCTTCACCTCTTGGAATCCTCATAGGAACCCCCACCAGTAGAAGGTGTTATTACCCCCATTTTAGAGTGATATGGCTTGTCTAAGGTCACCCAGAGGGCTAAGGGCAAAGCTGTGATTTGAACCCAACTGTTTCTTGTTATACTCTTACCATAATAATCATTATAGCTACCATTCAATGAGCACTTACTACCTGTCAGTTCCAGTACCAAGAGTGTTGCACACAACTTCACACTGGATTTTCACAATCATCTCAGGAAGGAGAGATTTGTAGCAGTCAGAAGAGGCAAGATTATGCTGTGGTAACAAATAGCCCCCTGCAATTTTAATGGCTGAAATAAAAAAGGATTTGTTTTTGCTTACAAGACATATATTAGCAGGGGGTTCTGTTCTCTGCTATCTTCACTTGGTGACCCAGATTGAGGGAGGTCCCATCTATGTGCAGATTTGCCAAGACACCAAAAGGGAAGATTGAATTCTACTAATTAAATGTTTTAGCCCAAAAGTGACATGTCACTTCTGCTCACAGTTCACTGACCACAACTAGTCATGTGGCCCCACCCAACTACAGGGAGGCCAACGAGCACAGTCCTACTATGTGCACAGAAGGCAGAGAGCCATACAACCCCAACATTATCCCCATTCTACAGAAGAGGAAACCCAAGGTCCCAGGTTGTAAGGAACAGAGCCCAGGGCCAATCCAACATGGAGCCCATTGGCTTTCAATCACACCAGCCCCTGCAACAGACCACAGCAGACCACCCATAAAACGAGATTGAACTTTATCATTTACAGTGAGCATTCCCACTCGTTGTCTCATTTCACTCACTCAGTCTTGGTGCAAGTGTCAGGATAATGCTCCCCAACTTGCTATTGGCTTTCTCCAAGTCTCTTAAAGCACAGTTTCCTCAGCAGAGGAAACTGAGGTTCAGAGAAAGGCAGTCTCGGTGAAAGCCATGACTAAGAGTTGAAAGGCGGGACAGGGATAAGAACTCGATTCTCCTGGCTCTCCACCCTCTTGCTTGATGTCAGCCTTCCTTCCCCCTCAGCTCCAGGAAAAGGAAAAGAAATGTACACCTCTTTTCTTGTTTCCCCTACCATGTTGGAAATTGGAGGGACAGAATTGGTATTTTGAGACTTTCTAGGAGCAAGCCAGACAAAAGCCGGTCATAGACCGAGGTCAGGGAGCCTGATGGTACCTTGAAGACCTCCACTCTTAGGCAGGAACTGCTGGGAATACAGCCTTCGTTGAAGTCCTTATCAGCTTCTGTGTTCCCAGAATCTTATCCAGTCCTCACAACAGGCAGGTGCCATAGATATAATCATTTGGCCCATTTTATAGATGAGAAAACTGAAGCTCAGAACCTAACAGAGAGGAACTTCCCTAGTGGTCCATTGGTTAAGTCTCCGCCCTTCCAATGCAGAGGACGTGGGTTCGATCCCTGGATGGGGAAATAAGATCCCACATGCCGTGTGGCATGGCCAAAAAATTAAAATTAAAAAAAAAAAACTAACAGAGAGACTGACACAGAAGACTCAACAAAACTTTTGTGGGCAGGTGGCTGACTCGATCAGAGAGGCTAAGAGATTAGCTCAAGGGTGCCCAGCTCACAAGGGCAGGAATTGGTCTAGATCCCTGGCAAGTTTACCCAGACCTTAGGTTTACTGAATGAGAGGCAGTGTGTACTCCAGAGCCGTCTGCCCAGGGCAAAATCTCCAGCTCTGCTGCTGCCTAGATGGGTCCTTGGGCAAGTCACTTAACGTCTCACCTACACAATAGGGATAAGACAGATCTTCTGGACTTGTCATGGGGATTAGTTAATACCTGTGAAGCACAGTGGCTATCACATAGGAAATGTTCCATAAAGGTCAATTCTTGTTGCTGTTGTGGTTATCCAGTTTCTAGTTTGAAAAGAAAAACACTTCCTAAATCAAAAGAATAATATATACAAACTAATAGTGAAGGCAGTCCATGAGCCTGAAACAATAGACAGGAAATATAAAAGTTCAATTGGATGACAGTTTTGAACAAAGAGGGTAAAAATAACTATTGTAAGAAAGGTCAAATTGCTATTGGCTTTCTCCAAGTCTCTTAAAGCACACAAAATTGTAAATGGGCAATGTTGCTGGAGTTGGTAAACAGCAGCATACCAGTTCTGGAAAACATTTTAGCAATATATACCAAAAGCCTTAAAGCTGTAACTGCCTTTTAACCTACAATCCTACGCCTGGGAACTAATGATTATCTAATGATAATCTTAGAGAAGAGTTGTTTTCTCCCATTTTACAATGACGCATTGGAAGCTCAGAGAGGTTAAATAGCTTGCCCATAGTCACACAGCTGGGAAGTAAAGGGACTTGAATCCAAGCCACGTTGGTTTGATGGTAAAGCTGTACTCTCATCAGCTACACTTCACGTTCTCAGAAGGATGAGTCTACAAGACTATCATAAAGGTTCGACTGTCCCTATTTGCAGAGATGTAATCTCTATGTGGAAAATCCCAAAGAATCTATGAAAAAGCAACTTGAACTAATAGGTGAATTTAGCAAGGTTGCAGGATCCAAAGTCAACACACAAAAGTTAGTTTGGCAATGAACAACTGGAATTTGAAATTTTTTTAAAAGTAAAATTTACAATAGCATCAAAAACCATGAAATACAGATAAATCTGACAAAATATGTGAGAGGTCTATGTACTGAAAACTATCAAACTATAATGTATTAAAAGACATCAAAGAAGGCCCAGATATAGAGATATACTATGTTCATAGATTAGAAAACTCAATATTCAATATAGTTAAGATGCCAGATCTCTTTGAATTGATCTACAAATTCAACACAGTATCAAATAAAATCCAAATAAGATTTTTTTTGTAAAAATTGAGAGGCTGATTATAAGATTTATATGGAAAGGCAAATGGATTATAATAACCGAAACAATTTTGAAAAAGGAGAAAAAGTTGGAGGATTTGTGTTACCTGATTTCAAGACTTATTATAAAGCTACAGTAATCGAGACAGTGTGGTCCTGGTGAAAGGATAGACCCATAGATAAATGGAAAGAAGAGATAGTGCAGAAGTCCAGAGTTCAGTGGTTTAGCAGAAGTAAATCCACAGGTATACGGCCAATTTATTTTCAACAAAGATGCAAAGGTAATTCAATGGAGAACAGATAGCCTTTTCAATAAATGATATTGGAACAATTGGACATACAAAACAATGAACCTCAACCCCTAACTCACAACATATACAAAAAAAAAATCACTTGAAATTGTTCATAAACCTACATGCCCCAAACTGAAAACTATAAAACTCCTAGAAAAAAAACACCTTGTTTGTGACTTTGGTTTAGGCAATGATTTCTTAGGACACAAAGAGCACAAACTATAAAAGAAAAAGAAATAGATAAATTGGACTTTGCCATAGTTTTAAATTCTGCTCTGCAAGAGACATTATTAAGAGAATGAAAAGACAAGTTACAGATTGGAGAACATATTTTCAAAGCACATATTTGATAAAAGACTTGTATCCTAAATGTATAAAGTGCTCCCACAGCTCAATAATAAGAAAATAAACAATCCAATTTTTTAAATGGGAAAAAGATTTGAATGCATACTTAACCAAAAAAGAGAAGTGGATAGCAAATAAGGATGTGAAAAATACTTGACTTCATTAGTCATTAGGTAAATGCACATTAAAACCAATAAGATAACACTACACATCTATTAGAATGGCTAAACATTTCTTTAAATGCTGACAATACCAAGTGCTTACGAGGATGTGGAGGAATTGGAATCCTCATTACACTGCTGATAGAGCCACTTAGGAAAACAGTTTGGCAGTTCCTTAGAAGATTAAATATATACTTACCCATGTGACTCAATTATCCCACTCCTAGCTATTTACTCAGGGGAAATTAAACACAGCCACACGAAGACCCACATGCAAATACTTGTAGCAGCTTTCTTCATAACAGCCCCAAACTGAAAACAACCCAAATATCCACATATTGAGACACAGTGGAATACTACTCAGCCATACAAACACATACGTGCAACAACATGGATGAACCTCAAAAACATTAATGCAAATGAAAGAAGCTGAACACAAAGGCTACATTCAGTATGATTCCATTGATACGACATTCTGAAAAACAAAGCTATAATGGCAGAAATCAAGTCAATCATTGTGGGGGGTTGGGGCTGGGGGATTGACTGCAAAGGAACAAGAAGGAACTTTGGGTAGTGTTGGAAATTCTCTGTATCTTGATTGTAGTGGAGGAAATACAGCTGTATACATAAATTCATCAAATGGTACAGCTAAAAAGTGTGAATTTTACTTTAGGCAATTTATGTCTCAATAAACCTGACTTAAAGAAAAAAATGTACACCAACAAAACATTCATTGACAACAAAAATGTATTGATCATCTACTATGCACCATCAACAAGATGGACAAGGGTCTCCCTCACACAGAGATTCTGTCCCTCTGTAATGTGTATGTGTGTGTGTGTGCATGTGTGTTTTGTGTGTGTCAGTATGTTGAAGTCTTTCTTGTTTCTGCCTGCTTTTATCTGCTCTCTGGCATCTTTCTTTTTTCTTTTTTTTTTTTTTTTGCGGTACGTGAGCCTCTCACTGTTGTGGCCTCTCCCATTGTGGAGCACAGGCTCCGGACACGCAGGCTCAGCGGCCATGGCTCACAGGCCTAGCCGCTCCACGGCATGTGGGATCTTCCCGGACCGGGGCACGAGCCCATGTTCCTTGCATTGGCAGGCAGACTCCCAACCACTGCACCACGAGGGAAGCCCCTCTCTGGCATCTTTAAATGGTTGTTTTAAAATGTTGTCCAGAGTTTATAATTGCTGCCTGTGGAAGGATTAGTCTGATATAAACTACTCCAGCAGAACCAGCACTGGATCTGAAGTGAGACTAGAACATCAATGCTGACAAAATGTGATGGCTTTGAAGACAGATGTCAAATAAATCCACAATAGTCATATATGATTCAAGAGTCAGTGTATGGTTCAGATATTCTTGTATTTCATGCCAGCAATCCTGAGTACATACAGCATTGTCAGGAAATAGAAAAGAATGAATGTGTTCCACTTTTGAATAAAAAATATTTATTTGGTTAGTGTTTCATTCAACAAACATGAGCTGGGGCAGGGCCAGTGCAAAATGAAAATTCAGAGGTCCTTGGTCAAAGAGTAGGAAAAAGTGCTGTTAAAGAACGGTACATAGAAACTTTCTTCTTCCTTCCATGGTCTCTCTCTTGACTTACAGTGCTTTTCATTTGTTGTCTGGTGTCGTTCTAAGTAAAGAAAAATACAAATTTTAAATTATTAACATGAATTTACTGTCTGTCTTTATATTGTGTGATTCCAGTTTTAAACGTAAACACCAGGGCATTTAATTCGTAAACAAAATCACTGAAATTACACGGTTTGTATTACGTAGTTCATCCCAGGAGGATGCTTGAAGCTAGCCACAGAGATAAACACGCCAGACACAGGAAGGTTGAAAGGAGGAAGAGGATTTTGAGACACCCCCCCTCCCCTCCCCCCAGGCACAGAGCCAGCTGCAGGAGCACTCCAGGATTCAGCGATACTAGTGGGGAGAGCACAGAAGCTCACAGGTGCCCAGGGATCACCCCTGCAACAGGGCACAGGCGTTCTTATTTGGGTCTGATGAATGCTAGGTTTCCCCTACTGCTAGTCACAGGCCCTACACCACATGCCCTGGCTAGGGCAGGGTCTGGAGCAGTGGATCCAGGCATCAGGCCCAACCCACCACAGACTGGAGATCCTCCAGAATATTTAAACCTGCATGCTAACACATACTGGGAACCTGGATCAGGCTTGACATCCTGGCCACACGGCCTCTGGCTGGCCACCCACCAGACCGCTGTTGTGTTTAACCCAAGGTGGGAACCATGCCTGCTGCAAGATGCCACCTAGTGTGCATGCCTGGGCCCAACCCTCCAAGTGCCTGGCTCGGGCCCCCTGCTAGGGCAGCGGTGGGAGGGGGAGGCCAGGCAGTATCCTGGAGTGTCCTGGGCACCAGGAGAGAAGGAGTCAGTGTCTGAGGCACAGTCCTGGGGAAGTGATAGGAGGTGGGACTGAACATGAGCTGAGGCTCCAAGTCCCTAGTGCATGCTCTGTCGTCCCACCACACTTCACTTATAAAACACAAATTCAATGATACAATCATTAAAAATTTCAAGATGGTGACCATGGAGCATTAAACCCCACGTGCAGAGACCTTCTGTGCAGGGTGCCCTGTGTGATTGTTATGGTCACAAGTTCATGAAGCTGGCCCTGTCTGGAGCTAGTCCAGGGATGAATCAGACACAATCCCAGCCCTCCAGGTATACTCGGAGGAGGAGCATGGGTCAGGCACTATGGTAAGCATCAGGGAGAGAGGAGAGACCTCGAGGGAAGGTGGTTTTTCTGGGTTTCTTTATCTTTTTCATAAGGAAAGGAAAGGTTTATTCTTTGATCAAAGCATGGAGAGGCACGAGTTTGTGCTTTAGAGTACGTGCTCTCCCCCAAAACCAGCAGGGCTGCTTTATAGGGCTGCCTTATATGGTTCTTGTCAGTGGGGAGGGCAACGGAGCTCTCCTGGGTTGGGACAGCTGTGCGGCTCACAGCTCCAGCCCACAGCGCCGGGCGCAGGATCGCTGTACGCCGCCCGCTGCCGCCATCTTGAATTGCAGTGTCGTGTGCAGCGCTTCCGGCCCGCCGAGCTGAGGTGTCGGTGCAGCCATTTCACACTAGGGACTCTAGGCTGAAGGGCCGTGTGAGGCCTCTGCACGAGGCGCCCTGTGAGCAAGTGAAACTCGACCCGGCTCCAGATTTGTTCGGCCAGGTTAGGCAGCCTGGTTTCTGCAGCCAAGCGGCTTTCCGTGGTCTGTTTGTGCTTTCTTCTGGATACAAGGTAGGCTGACCTCCGCACGCCGCCTGCCTCAGGGGAAGGAGGAGGGGAGGTCCGGGTGAAACCGCATAACCCAGATTGGGACTTGAACTCATGGTGGGTTTTTTTTTTTTTTAAGATTTATTATTTATTTATTTTTGGCTGTGTCGGGTCTCAGTTGCGGCACGCAGGATCTTCGTTGAGGCATGCGGGTTCTTTCATTGCGGTGCACCGGCTCTTGGTTGTGGTTCGAGGGCTTCTCTCTAGTGGCGTCCGGATTTTCTCTAATTGTGGCGTGCGGGCTCCAGGGCACATGGGCTCTATAGTTTGTGGCACGTGGCATGTGGGATCTTACTTCCCTGACCAGAGATGGAACCCATGTCCCCTGCGTTGGAAGGAGGATTCTTTACCACTGGACCACCAGGGAAGTCCTGGACCCATGGTCTTTTAATTGAGATTACCCACGTGGTCTCAGGACTTAATGAAGCTCAGGTTCTGTATGTCTCATCACAAAAAGAATTCAGTGAGAGACAAAGTGGTAGGTAAGAAGTGGATTTATTTAGAGAGATACACATTCCATAAACAGAATGCGGTCCGTCTCAAAAGACGAGACTGGCTTTGGGAGAAACACACTCCACAGAGTGTGGGCCAACTCAGAAGGCCAGAGGCCCCAAAATATGGGGTGGTTAGTTTTTATGGGCTGGGTAATTTCATAGGCTAAGGACTGGAAGGATTATTCCAACTATTTTGGAGAAGGGGCGGCATTTTCCAGGAACTGGGCCACCACCCACTTTTTGGCCTTTGATGATCAGCCTCAGAACTGTCATGGGGCCTGTGGGTGTGTCATTTTGCATATGCTAATGTATTACAATGAGTGTATAATTAGGCTCAAAGTCCACTGCAAGTCGAATCTTCTGCCATCTTGGACCAAGTTGCTTCTAACCAGTTTATGTCATATCCTCGACGGCGACGCCATTCTTTTAAAGGTTGTGCCCTGTCCCTTTCCTTCCTGTTTCACAGGCAGTCCTCTGAGAAAAGTGGCACTTATGCTGCTACCTGGACAATGAGGTGGCCAGGTGGAAGAGATGGAGGCCGGGCGTGTCAGGCAGAGGGAATTGGGTGTGTCAGAGCCAGAGGCTGGAGCGAGCCCAGCATGCTGGAGGTACTGAGAGAACATATCATGATTCAGAGTGACAGGCACTGTGCCATCCCCCAGAGAGGACCGAACTGGTGTTTCTTTTTTTTAAAACTGCATCTCAGTCTTCTGTTTATTACTGTGAGATGAAATACAGTTGCCTGATGACCCACCTTGGACACACTGTTTCCACAAGTCTTGTGGGCGGTTATTAGTGAAAGTACAAGTAGTGCCTGATTCTCTCCAGTTTCATTTGTAGCCCGGCTCCCCCACAAATGAGCTCTGCCTGCTGGGTTCAATCAGGGGCACTGCTGGCTGCCAGAAGCCAAGTTAGGGCCGGGGGTTCCGCCCCCCTCCCAACTGTGGACTGAAAACAATGCACAACCTAAAAGTTGAAAGTTATGTTTTATTCAGCAGGCATTCTTAGGCCTTCGAGCTTGGGAAATAGCATCTCAGTTCTGAGAAAACAGCTCTGAAGAGGCAAGGCGGGGGAGCCAGGATATATAGAAGTTCTTGCAACAAAGGGCAGGCAGTCAGAAAGTCAAAAGATTATTGTTAATTAAAGAAAAACAGATATCTCAAGGAATTCAGCGCTTTTCTGTGTATGGGAAGATGCAAGAGCCTGGGGTCGCTGACATCCTTCCTTTGATATGCGCCTCAGCTTTCTGGGCGAGTATCCTGAGTTTTCTCACCCTGAGTTTCCTCAAGCTGCACCTTTGCGGGTAGCTGCAGTCTGACGACTGCTAGATTGTCGGCGTTCCTTGTTTCCATCCTGAGTTTCCTCAGGGCTCGCCTTTGGGGGTGGCTGCCATTGCTGATGTCTGTGACATCCTGGGTTTACTGATATGGCAGGCAGTGTTTTATTTCTCACAACCTTCACGTGTGTTGGGCACGCCGGTTCTCCTACCCACCACATCTGCAGCCCTTGCCCCTGCACTTCAAGACCACTGCCAGGGCGCCATGCTCATCTTCTCAACCGAAGCGTCTGCTCCCACACTCCAGCCGGCCCCTGCCTTCAAGGTGGGCAAGAATGAAGCCTCTTTCCAGAAGCTAGTCTTCAAGCACCAGAACTCACTCTGATTGAACTAGCTTGGGCCACGTGCCCACCTCTGAGCCAATCGCTGTAGCTGGGGAGCGTCAGTATATTGACAGACAGGTCAGGAGCAGGGATCAGATCTCATGGCTGTTAATTTCCAGCTATAGGACTGGTGTAGTGGAAAGAAGACACTTTGAGGGTGAGACAGACGTGGGTTCTGGTTCTACCTTCTCTCCTTTACTGTCTGTGGGTCTCTGGCCCACCCCTCCTTAAGCCTCAGGCCCCCCTTTATAAAACTGCAGATAAGAATATATAGAAATCTGTAAGGATTAAATACATGTAAAGTGCCTGGAACGTGGTAGGTTCTCAATAGATGGTAATTAGTAGCCATATAAACAATGTCTTGCACTGATTCATTTTTCTGGAATATACTTCTTTCTTTGATCAGCGCATCCTCTCAAACCCCATTTTCCACATCCCATCCCCAGTGACTGCCTTCTCCTTGTACCATTAAGTAGCAGAGTGGTGAAGAACATGGGCTTGGAGTCAGAAAGGACCAAGTTCAAACCCACCTTACTTCTCTGAGTTCCAATTTCTTCATTTGTAAAATGGGCCTCACAATACCCATATCACAGGGTTTTATGGAAATTAAGTGAGGTCATTCAGGCAAAGCCCTCAGCACACAGGTGCTCAATGAATATTAGTCTTTATTATTTTACGCATCCCACCATTTTGCAATTATCTTTCATATGCCAGCCTCTTACACTAGAGTGTGAGCTTCTAGATGGCGAGAGGTCTCCTGGACTCGCCTTCATTTCACTTTCTCATAACCCTAACCCCAAGTACCCAACCCGAGCCTGGTTTCAACTCGCTGCCCTAGAAATGTTTATGGGATGCTTGGCTAAAAGCCAATACTTGCTGCAGGAAAGCTCACCCCCTTTCTCACTTGCCAGCTGTTCTTACTGACTCTCCTGGGATTGGATAGTCATGTCAGGGAGAACAGAGGAGAGTAAGAGGGAGCAGGAAAGGTCTCACTCGGTGGGTACTGCCTTAGCCACCATCTAGTCACATGTCTAAAGATGACACTTATGGGGGTACTTTTGTGAGTTCTTCAGAGACTCCCCAGTACTAATCCCTCAATGTGAGTGACATCCTCTCTTGAGGCTCATTGCTTCCTCCATCCACAGCCTTTCGGAATCAGTTACCCCTCCAGCTGCCAGCTGTTGAAGGCCCATCACCTTCCAGGTGGTCCTTTTTTTTTTTTTTTTTTTTGGCGGTACACGGGCCTCTCACTGTTGTGGCCTCTCCCGTTGCGGAGCACAGGCTCCGGACGCGCAGGCTCAGCGGCCATGGCTCACGGGCCCAGCCGCTCCGTGGCATGTGGGATCTTCCCGGACTGGGGCACAAACCCGTGTCCCCCACATCGGCAGGCGGACTCTCAACCACTGCGCCACCAGGGAAGCCCACCAGGTGGTCCTTTTGAACAGAACTAGGATGGACTCATTTCAGCCCTCTCCCCTAAGTGGCTCCAAACGTCCATGGGAAACACGTATAAGTGTCTTCCCGGAAAAACCTGGGGAGTTGGTCAATCCCAGTACAGCATCCACCTCTTTTCCACATCTGCTGTTGGAGCAGTCAGCGAGATGTTCTTACCTTGTGGATTTTCCAAGGGACAGAGATCAAGTCCTCTGAGTGGTCTATTGAATTTCCTCTCTCTTGACTTGAAGTAAGCAGAAGCTCTCCTTAGAGGTATGGTGGGGCTCCCAGCACCAACTCCTCTCCTAGACTTCATTCCCTACCCTTTTGAATCCTCAGTGACAGTGAAGGGCTTAAAAGTCAGGTAACCAGAAGCTGAGTAAACCATTTGACATGTGCCCAGAGTGATCCATCTCATTGTGTACTTTGAATTCTGAAATTTATTGTGTAATGGAGATTTCTCTGAAATTTCCAGTTTAATTTCCTATAACTTGAACTAGTAAATGGCTCAGACTTCATTTCTGAGGGTACAGTTGGCTGAATATTCCCCTCCCCAAAGATGTCCATGTCTCACTGCCCAGAGGTTCAAGAACCTTGAGAGAGTCACTTAACGTTCCCAGGCCTTAGCTGACCCATCTTTCAAACGAATAAACAGGCTCTGGAATCCTATATCTGCAGTTGATTTCTGGCTTCTCCTCCTACTAGCCGTAATTTTAGACCACTTGTTTTTATCCACTCTGGGCCTCAGTTTCCTTATCTGTAAAACAAGGACGATAATAATAGGGTATGCTTGAAATGTTGTTATGAGGGACCTGACAGGCCTGTGTCAAGTGTGAGAATGGTGCCAGCAAAGGGCTCAGCATGGACTCCTGCTGCTGAGAGGATTCAGCCCACAGCCTGCGTGCCTAACATGCATCAGCAAGTTGGAGCTCCTTTTGCCTCTCCCTCAGCAGCCTGCACATGCAGTGAAGCCAGAGGTAGATCTGAAGGACTCAGGAATTGGCAGTTCTCCTCACCACTAGGCAGTTCCTGTCCCTTGACATTCACTCAGTGCCTTCTACCTTCTACCTTGCAGCACCATCCTAAGTATTTTCTTTAAGTCTCTCTCAATTTCGAAATGCTTCATTGAGTTGAACATTTGTCTTTTTTGAGGCTTCCCAGCACCTGACCACCACCTCAATTTAGGAAACCTCCCACCACATGTACTCCTGGAAGACTGGGGGCCCCCATTGCTCCCAGAAACTAAAAGGGGATCTAATCTACCTCTCACCACTCCCTGTTGACCAGGGTACATCAGATGCTCCCACATGGGGCTTGGCATCTCAAGTGCCAAGTAGTACCAAAGGACAGCAATGGTCAGGCAGGCATGTCTGGGCTGCACTATTTCTCACGTGGACAAAAGCAGATAGTGTTCCTCGCCTGTTACCTCTACACTCACCCAGCAGAGTCTTATCTGCTCTGTAAATTCAGGATTGGAAATCTTGAAACTACATCTCCCAGTCTCCCTTGAGATGGCTTCCTTTTAGGATCTGCCAATGGGAAGCACTCACAGGAGATTGGAAGGTGTAACATGGGAGAAGCCATCTCTTTCAGGCTTCCGGCAATGTTTTTTAGCAGCAGTAACAGCAGCAGCAGGCGACTGTGCATGACTTCCGGCAGCATTGGTGGTGGTTTCAGCAACACCTGCAGGAGTATGGCCCTGGGGTTCCTGCCCTAAGGTTCTAACGGCAGGACCAGCAGCACCTCCAGCAGCTTAGTGGGTTATGTGGATCCTAGATTCGGGCCCACGGAGTGGGAGCAGCTTCCTATCCTGCAGATAATAGCCTTATTTCCCCTTTTGTTCCTTCTCTCTTTCGCTCTTCAGCTCTTCCAACATTTTTGTAACCAATTCCCTGTATTAAATACCTACTGCTTGAAATAACTAGAGTGGTTTCTTTTTCCTTTGGTTATAGTGCTTCCTGATTCTTGGTCCCCCAGATCTATCTTGTGTTCTACCCATTTATCGAACCTGAGTATCCAGTCTCCTATCATTTCTGTGAGCCCTAATATTCCCCCTAAAAGTCCCCTTTCTCTTTAAAAGTCAATTTCTGTAACTTCCAGTCAATACCCCTGACTCTACAACCACTCATTTGATTTCATCTTTGGGGATTTACAAACATGTAAAAACAATAGCTAATTGTTATGGGGATATTTCTGTGTGTCTGATAATGTGCTCAATCATATCCGTCTTCTTATTTACTCCTCACAACTAGACAAAACAGTTATTGTGACTAGCACCATTTTGCACACAGGAAATAGAGGTGCAGTATGGTTAAGTAATTTGATCATACAGCTAGGATTTGAATGAACTAAAGTCATCCAATAATAGATTTCTCACTTTTAACTAACACACCCTACTGCCTAGTAACACATGAAATATGCACTTCAATTGCAAGATGCTTCCTGATTTCAGAAACATAAAACCCCACACCATTCTAATATACAGTAGGTACCTGCTAAAGCCTTTCATTCTGGGAGTTGGCTGATGAGGCACCTCTGTCAGTAAAAGCATTTGCCCATGCTCTCCCCTCACTCCTGCCTCCTGACCAACCCTGGTGCTTCCCCATGTAGCCTTGTATACATGCAGTGGCTCCTGTTTCTAGGGACCTGTGAGTATAAAAACTTCTTCCTCTATGACAGTCATTTCTGTGTCAGAATGTCTTACCATACCTGATTGTAAAAATCATTTTAAAACAGAAGGCCTGGGTTCAAATCCCAGCCTTGCCACTCACCTGCCTTAGAACGTAAGCCAATCATCTTCTCTCTCTGAGCCTCTGTTGCTGCGTTGAGAAAAATAAGGCTGAGGATAATAATAACTGCTTCGTGGGGTTGTTGGAAGGAATAATATAAACCCCCAACAAAAGAAACCCCACACACTCTAACTCGAAACCACTCTGTCCATATGAACTATTATGTTAGTCCTCACTGGGAGTAAAGACCAGCCCCAATTAGAGCATAAAGAGCAGATAGCTTCAGGTCAAGGCCATAGAGACTTCCCTGATGGACACACACTCCTGAGTCCTTAAAAATCAGGGAGCAGTGTGGCCATAGAGAAAGGGAGGCCAAGGAGCACTCCCAGCCAAACAGAGAGAACCACTGGTGGGGGAGCAGCAGCCCCAAATGGGGAGAAACAGTCTGTTCACCAAGTTTCCCTCACCCGCCCTGGCCTGGCTGTGGACTCCACAAAGAGAGGGAGGATCCAGGAGAGGGGACAGAAAATCAGGATCCAGAAGGGTTACATCAAATCCCAGGATTCAGCTGCCAAGGAGAAACTTACACACTTAGCTTTGAGCATTTCTGGTTATTCTCTGCTAGTGCTTTAAAAAATCCCTGTTGCAGATTAATACAATTGATAATATCCAGTGTGGACAAAGGGGCAGAGAGATTGGCACCCCTGTGCCCTGTTGGAAATTGTGTAGATTAATGTACTTTTCAAGTGCAATTCATCACTGAGTATTGAAAGTCCTAAAATGGCATGTTATTCTTTGGCCAGCAATTCTACTCTTAGCATTTATCTTAAGGATTTACTCAGACAAGCACACTAAGATGTATATACAATGATATTCATCACAGTAGTGTTTATAACAGCAAAATACTGGAAATTATCTAAATATCCATCAGTAAGGGATTGTCTAAATAAAGTGTTACATCCCTACTATGGAATGCCATGAGACTTCTAAAAAGGATGTTGCAAATCTCCATTTGTTTACAGTGGAAAGATGCCCGTGGTATATTGCTGAGTGAAAAAAAAAATGGGTTGCAGAACAGCACGTATAGCATGAACATATTTCTGTCACATTATACACATCTATAAATTTACATGTACACACGCAGAGAGAAATTGGAGCCAAGATCACCAAAATGTAGACAATGGTCATTTCTGATTAGGGAGATTTGGGGGGATTTTTGCTTTCTTCCTTAGGCAAGAATTGTATTATAGCAAGAAATAGACCTTTTAATTCAGCAAAATTCCTAGAATGGGATTTCTGAACCTCAGCACTGGAACATTTTTAATTGGGCTGGAGGGTTCTTTTTTTTTTTTTGGCTGCACTGGGTCTTCGTTGCTGTGCGCGGGCTTTCTCTAGTTGTGGAAAGCAGGGGCTACTCTTCGTTGCAGTGTGCCGGCTTCTCATTGCAATGGCTTCTCATTGCGAGCACGGGCTCTAGAGCGCAGGCTCAGTAGTTGTGGTGCATGGGCTTAGTTGCTCTGCGGCATGTGGGATCTTCCCGGACCAGGGCTCGAACCCATGTCCCCTGCATTGGCAGTTGGATTCTTAACCACTGTGCCACCAGGGAAGCCTGGCTGGAGAGTGCTTGGTTGCACAGGACCGTCTTGTGCATTGTAGGATATTTAGCAGCATCCCTGACTTCTACCCGCTAGATGCCAGTAACACTCCTCCATCCCCCCAAGTTGTGACAACCAAAAATGTCTCCAGACATTGCTAAATGTCCCCTGGCTGAGAACCACTGTCCTAGAGGAAGGGGAAGACAGGCTGGATGATAGGGCTGCTCCCTAGAGAAGATTTGGAATGGGAGATCGGAAGACACTGCCCAGACTCCAACCTATTCCCCCTCAAGTCTTCTGTGCAGTTCAAAATCCTGAGTGAGACTGGATGCATTGCAAAAAATTGTGATGAAGCCAAACAAAGATGGCAGTCTCAGTGCAGAAACAGGGACTTGGGGATCAGCAAGAACTCGGCTAGGAGCTGACAACATCGAGAGAGCTCCAAACTCACACAGGCTGTGAATGTGAGGTTCTGAGCCTGTGAAGTTGGGGGCTGAACAGCTAGCTCCCTCAGGCCTTTACTAACGCTGTGCGGCACGATTCCTCAGTTGTCACATGCAAATGGGATCTCCCTCCAAAACAGGGCGGTCTGGAGTTTGTCAGGGCTTTGCGCCCAGGATGGACTCTGACTAATAAAAATTATTAACACTTACTGAGATCATAAGTAAGTGCCAGGCACTGCTCAGAGACCTTTACATGTTATCTACTCAATCCTTGCATCATCCCTGTCAGGTAGGGGATAGTAACGATTCCCAAGTTACAGATAAGGAAAGAGAGGCACAGAACAATAAAGTAAGTCACCCAAGGTCCCCTACCTACTACGTCAGAAATGGGTTTTAGGCTCAGTCAGTCTGGCTCCAGAGCCTGTGGGCTGACCCCACCCCACCATTCTGCCTCTGGAAAGGTATGGGTGGGGCTACTGGAACCCCAAAGCAGGAGTGACTACATTCCTGGCCACTCCGCTGAACTGCCTCTTTAATGAGAATACCTGCCACTAGTCCAGGGCCCCACATGTGCCAGTACAGTAGAGGGTGCTTCACATATGCTATTTTTATATCTCTAACAGCCATATGAGACAAGCACTATCATTACTACTCTCATTTTACAGATGGGGAAACTGAGGCCGGATTCATTGTCCCCCCCGTGGTGCCAACACTGTACCCCTTGGGTCCCTATGTTGCAATTGTTTGTGCATCTGTGTCACACCCAGTGGCAGGGGATGGGCTGGATTTTCCTCTCGCCCTTGGAGTCCAGCCCTGGAGGCCACAGTCAGTATTGCTCATCACTTTGGGGGCTGCCCAGCATCTGAGCCCCCTTCCTGGGTTTGGAGAAATGGCCACTGTGTGAGTCCTGATGAGCCGCACCTCTCTCTACAGAAGCCAAAGACCCAGACACGTGTTCTCCCAATCCCAGCAGTTCTGCCTGCCTGTCAGATGACCCCGTCCAGGACACAAGTCTGAATGAGGGACAGAGAGAAGAAGAAGTCCTTCTGATTCCATTTCATCAGCAGGGTGGTGTCATCTGGGATCTTGAGTGCTGGGTGGCTGTGGATGGAGTTGAGAGTCCAGGGGTCCAGCGGCCAGTGGCAGCCAGGGCGGCAGCCACATTCTAATCAGACTGCGCCCTCGCAATGACCTATCTGTGCTCTTGACCCATCCGCATCCCCTTCAATCCATTCTGCGAGCTGTCTACCCAGTATCCTTACAACATACTCCTTTTCTGTAAGTAGGCCAAGATTTATTCCTGTTGTGTGCACCTGAGAATCGTAGTATGGACCAAGAATAGACAAAATAAAGAAGAGAGGGAGGGAGGGAAGCCATGCATCACCTTCACCCCACAAGAATCACTAGGTCAAGTTAAACATCCCCAGCCAGTTTCCAGTCTTACCGCTTGAAGTGATCAGGGAGTGGCCTGCAGATGGTCTGAGCGGAAGCCCTCACTTGTACATATTCCCTAACCAACTGCAAACGTGGCCAAAACAGATGCAGGCGAGGGGTGGATAAGGCCAGCTACGGGGACCTGAGCAGAAGCCACTGCTGGAAAATCCAGTGTCTACCAAAACCCCTCTCCAAGCTGACCTCATTATAGGACTAGCCTGAGATCATTTCATCTTAATTACTCCTGCAATACAGGTGTTAGTGGGGGCCGCTTTGTTCAATGCACTTGAGGGAAAACTACCCTGAACACCTTCAGTTCCACGGCCTGTGGATTCCATGACCCCAAGCTTGCAGTGGGTCAGCCAACTGGGAGTAAGGGTCACGTGATACTGAATATGGCCAGCCAGCCCAAAGGGCAGCCCAAGAAGGTCCCCAGCACTGGCACACTGGGACCAGACAGGCCAGGCCAGGGAGGTGAGGAGGGATCTGATCTCTCCCGCCTTGCTCTGCCCGCATCACCCTGTCCCTTGGGACCTTGCCTGCACTTGTTAAGGAGTGGTCAAGGAAGCCTCAAATTGTGGGTGGTTGTGCATGCGCGCCCTGGCCTCCTAACTTCCCCTCCTTGTCCTGGTCCCTCATTACCATGGGCAGAGCCTTGACCCTTCCAGATATAGAACCTGCCAAACACCTCCTTGTATTTCTGGGGGAAGATCCCTCTCAACGTAGACAGGCTGAATGGCGCCTCCCAATGGAAGGATAGTCACTTCCTTGGCTTTTTACAGTGTAGACACTTAGGTACCTCCCTACATAAAATTATTTAGTTTTGCCTGTTTTTGAATACTTTTGTAAGTGGAATCATACTGCATGAATTCTTTTGTGTCTTACTGCCTTTGCTCAACATTATGTTTTTAAGAGCCATCCAAGTGTTGTGGGTATTTATAGCTCATTCATTTGCATGCACGAATATACCATAATTTATCCATTCTACTCTCCATGGATATTTGGATAGTTTCAGTTTAGGGTGTTACAAATGATGCTGTGAACACTTCTGCATCCTTAAAGTGTATTTTATAGGAATTTAATATTGCTATGTCAGTTTTCTTGGTCAAAAGAAGAGTATTTCTTTTTCCATATTTTTATTTTCTACCATTCTGTATTCTTATGTTTAAGATGTGACCCTTATAAATAGCATATATTTCGATTTTGTATTTTGTCCTCAGTCTGACAGTTTTAATCTTTTAATAGAATTAGTTAGTCCATTTGCATTTAATGTAATTGCTTCGAATTACTTATTTACCTATGCTGTTTTTCTCTTATGTATTAACTTCCTTTGAATCATTTTTTACCTCTTCCAGTTTGGAAGTCACATACCTTTCTAGTGCTTAACATGCATCCTTGACTTAATTGAGTTATAATTGATTAGTACCTTTATCTTCCTCATAAAGAGAAAAGACTTTAGAACACTTTAACTCCATTTATCCCCATCCTGACTTTTACATCATAGTTTCTGTGCATTTTAATTCTACATATATTTTTAAGGCTCCAGGAGACATTATTAGTATTGTTTTATTTAGATTTACACTCATTTACCACTTGCTTTGCTGTTCTTTTCTTCTTTCATTTCTTTTTTATTTTGTCAGTGCTGAGGGTTTTTTTTAAACACAAGTTAATTGGGTTATAATTTACATACCATACAGTTCACTCACTTAAAATGCATGATTCTATGGATTTCAGGGTGCAACTATGACCACAGCCAATTTTCTGAATACTTTTATCATCTTAGAAGGGAACCCCAAACACTTCAGCTATTACCCTTCTATATGCTCATCACCACCACCTCCTCAGCCCTAAGCAACCACTAATATACTTGCTGTCTCTATAGATTTCCCTACTCTGGACTGTCGTATTAATGGAATCCTGTAATATGTGGACTTTTGTGACTGACTTCTTTCACTTAGCATATGATTTCAAGGTTTATCTATGTTGTAACACGTATCAGCACTTCATTCTTTTTTTAATTGATAAACTTTTTATTTTTTAGAGCAGTTTTAGATTCACAGCAAAATCGAGCAGAAAGTACAAATGACTCCCATACATATCCGGTCCCCATACATACACAACCTCTTCTACTATCAACATTCCACACCAGAGTGCGTATATGCGTTACTATCAGTGAACCTACTTTAACACATTATTATCACCCAAAGTCTGTCGTTTACATTCAGGCTCACTCTTGGTGGTGTACATTCTATGGGTCTGGACAAATGTATAATGACACTGTAATATCATACAGAGTAGTTTCACTGCCCTAAAAATCCTCTTGCTCTGCCTATTCATCCCTCTGTCTCCACTACCCCCCACCCCTGCAACCACTAATCTTTTTATAAGTCTCTATAGTTTTGCCTTTTCTAGAATGTCATATAGTTGGAATCTTACAGTATGTAGCTTTTTCTGATTGGATTCTTTCACTTAGCAATATGCATTTATGTTTACTCCATGTTTTTTTCAAGGCTTGATAGCTAATTTCTTTTTAGTTCTAAATAATATTTAATTGTCTGGAAGTACCACAGTTTATTTATCCATTTACCTACTGAAGGACATCTTGGCTGCTTCCAAGTTTGGGTGATTATAAATATAAATAAGGCTGCATCTGTGTGCAGGTTTCTGTGTGAACATAAGTTTTCAATTCATTTGGGTAAATACCAAGGATCACGATTGCTGGATGGTATGGCAAGAGTATGTTTAGCTTTGTAAGAAATTGCCAAACTGTCTTCCAGAGTGGCTGTACCATTTTACCTTCCCACCAGCAATGAAAGAGAGTTCCTGTTGCTCCACATCCTTGGCATTTGGTGTGGCAGTGTTTTGGATTTTGGCCATTCTAATAGACATATAATGGTATTTCGTTGTTTCAGTTTATAATTCCCTAATAACATATGATGTTGAACATCATTCCATATGTGTCTAAATTCTTTTTTTGCATGTGGATGTCTAGTTGTTCCAGCACCATTTGTTGAGAACACTATCTTTGCTCCATTGTTTTGCCTTTGCTCCTTTGCCAAAGATCTGTTAACTGTATTTTGAGGGGTCTATTTCTGGGCTCTCTCTTCTGTTCCATTGACCTATGTGACTATTCTTTTGCCAACACTGTGTTGATTACTGCAGCTTTATAGTAAGTTTTGAAATCAGGTAGTATCAGTCCTCCACCTTTGTTCTTCCCCTTCAATACTGAGTTGGCTATTCTGGGTCTTTTCCTCTTCATTTAAATTTTAGAATCAGTTTGTCAGTATCCACCAAATAACTAAATGGGATCTTGTATGGGATTACATTGAATCTATAGATCAAATTGGGAAGTAATTATATCTTGACAATATTGAGTCTGCTTAACCATAAACATGGACTGTCTTTGCATTTATTTAGTTCTTTGATATCTTTCATCTGAGTTTTGTAGTTTTCCTCATATAGATCTTATACATATTTTGTGAGCTTTATACCTAAGTATTTCTCTTTTTTGGAGAGCTGATGTAAATGGTATTGTATTTGTAATTTCAAATTTCACTTGTTCATTGCTAACACATAGGAAAGCAGTTACCTTTTATATTAACCTTGTATCCTGCAATATGGCTATAATTGCTTATCAGTTCCAATTCTTTTGTTAATTCTTACAGATTTTCTACGTAGACAATCATGTCATCTGTGAACAAAGAGTTTTACTTCTTCTTTCCCAATCCATTTACTTTTTATTTCCTTTTCTTGTCTTACTGCATTAGCTTGGACTTCCAGTATGATGTTGAAAAGGCATGATGAGAGGGACATCCTTGTCTTGTACTTGATCTTAGAAGGAAAGCTTCTAGTTTCTCACCATTGAGTATGATGTTAGCAATAGGCTTTTTGTAGTGTTCTTACCAGGTTGAGGAAGTTCTCCTCTATTTCAGTTTACCGAGAGTTTTTATCATGAATCAATGTTGGATTTTGTCAAATGCTTTCTCTGCATCTATTGGTATGATCATGTGAATTTTCTTCTTTAGCTCGCTGAGTTGATGGATTACATTAATTGATTCCTGAATGTTGAACCAGCCTTGCATAACTGGGATAAACTCCACTTGGTTATAGCTTAGAATTCTTTCTATGCATTATTGGATTCAATTTGCTAATATTTTGCTGAGGACTTTTACATCTATGTTCATGAGAGATACTGTTCTGTAGTTTTCTTTTCTTGTAATGTCCGTGTCTGTTTTTGGTATTAGAGTAATACGAGTGACATAGAATAAGTTAGGAAGTATTTGTTCTACTTCTATCTTCTGGAAAAGATTATAGAGAATTGATATACTCTCTTCCTTAAGTGTTCAGTAGAATTAGCCAGTGAACTCACTGAGCATGGCGCTTTCTGTTTTGCAAGGTGATTAATTCTTTTTTTAAAAAATAAATTTATTTATTTATTTATTTATTTATTTATTTTTTTTTGGCTGTGTTGGGTCTTCGCTTCTCTGCGCGGGCCTTCTCTAGTTGTGATGAGCAGGGGCTACTCTTTATCGTGGTGCGTGGACTTCTCATTGCCGTGGCCTCTCTTGCTGTGGAGCACAGGCTCTAGGCACACAGGCTCAGTAGTTGTGGCTCATGGGCTCAGCCGCTCCGTGGCATGTGGGATCCTCCCAGACCAGGGCTCGAACCTGTGTCCCCTGCACTGGCAGGCACCTGCACCACCAGGGAAGCTCAAGGTGATTAATTCTTAATTCAATTTCTTTAATAGATATATGTCTATTCAGATTGTCTGTTTCTTCTTGTGTGAGTTTTAACAGACTGTACTTTCAAATAATTGGTCCATCGCATCTAGGCTATCACATTTATGGGCATAGAGTTGTTCAAAATATCCCTTTATTGTCTTTTTTTAAATATCCATGGGATCAGTGTTCTTTTTTTCATTTCTAATATTAGTAATTCATATCTTCTTTCTTTTTTTTCTTAGTTAGCCCAGCTAGAGGATTATCCATTTTATTGATTTTTTTAAAGAACCAGCTTTTGGTTTTGTTGATTTTCTCTATTGATTTCCTATTTTCAATTTCATTGATTTCTACTCTATTATTTTATTATTTCTTTTCTTCCGCTTACTTTGGATTTAATTTGCTCTTCTTTTTCTTGCTTCCTAATGTGGAAGCTTAAATTATTGATTTCAAATTATTTTTCTTTTGTAACATATACATTCAATGCTGTAAATTTCCCTATAAACATTGCTTTCACTGCATTCCACAAATTTTAAGTTATATTTTAATTTTCATTTAGTTCACATTTTTAAAAATTTCTCTTGAGATTTCTTCTTTGATCCATGTGTTATTTATAAATACGCTGTTTAATCTCCAAGTATTTGGAGATTTTTTTCAACTATCTTTCTGTTACTGATTTCTAGTTTAATTCCATTGTGGTCTGAGAGCAGAG
This sequence comes from Mesoplodon densirostris, assembly GCF_025265405.1. NCBI lineage: Eukaryota > Metazoa > Chordata > Mammalia > Artiodactyla > Ziphiidae > Mesoplodon > Mesoplodon densirostris. The sequence goes on from NC_082663.1 coordinate 162,121,331, forward strand.
ATTGTATGATTTGTTGTCTTTTAAATCTGTTAACGTGTGTGTTATGGTCTGGAATGTGGTCTATTTGGTGAATGTTCCATGTGAGCTTGAAAAGTATGTGTAATCTGCTGTTGTTAAATGAAGGAGTCTATAAATGTCAGTTATATCCAGTTGATTGATGGTGCTGTTGAGTTCAAATATGTCCTTACTGATCTTCTGCCAACTGAATCTGTTCATTGGATACAGGTGTGTTAAAGTCTCCAATTATAATAGTGGGTTTATCTATTTCTCCTTGAAATTCTATCAGTTTTTGCCTCATGTCTTTTGCCTTCTCTGTCTTCTGAGGTGAGACAGGATAGCTACAGAGGGATGGAGTTGGGTATTCACACAGGTTTCTGTAATTCTCAGTATTTTCCTGTCTCTCCAGCTTGGGGGGCAGTGGTTTGCTCTGCGACATCACTTCTATGACAGATCTGAAAGAGGTGATTTTTCAAAAGTTCAACTTTTAACTTGTTCTTAGAGTGGAGCTCCTTACATAATGGACCAGAAAACTGAAGTCCCCTCCACTCCTTTTTATAGCCAAATACCATTCCATTTCATGGATATGCCACATATTGTTTATCCATTCATCAGTTCCTAGATATTTGGGTCGCTTCCATCTTTTTGCTATTATGAATAATGCTACTATAAACATTCACATACAAGGTTTTTTGGGTGTGTGGACATATGTTTTCATTTCTTGGATATGTATCTAGGAGTGGAATTGTTGGGTCATATGTTTAATCATTTGGGGAACTGCCAGAATTTATTCCAAACTGCCCGTACCAGTTTACATTCCCACCAACAGTGTATGATGGTTCCAATTTTCCCACATCCTTACCAACACTTGTTATTATCTAACTTTATTCTAGCCATTCTAGTGGGTATTAAGTTGTAGCTAAGTGGTTTTGATTTGTATTTCCCTGATGACTAATGACGTTGAGCATCTTTTCATGTGTTATTGGCCATTTGTATATCTTCCTTAGAGAAATCTTATTCTGATCTTTTGTCCATTTTTAAACTGTTTATTATTGAGTTGTAAGGGTTTTAAAAAGTATATTCTATATACAAATACCTTATAAAATATATTATTTGCAAATATTTTCCCCCATTCTATGGGTTGTTTTTTAACTTTTTTGATGGTGTTCTTTGAAGTAGAAAAGTTTTTAATTTTTATGAAGTTCATTCATTAATGTTTTTCTTTTGTTGCTTATCTTCTTTCATTTCTAACATTACGTTTGAGATAATTTGCTTCTGAAGAATACCCTTAGTGAATGTCTACTGGTGACATTTTGTTTGTCAAAAATTATATTTATTTCACATCCATTCTTAAAGGATATGTCTCTGGGTATAGAATACTATGTTAGAATTCTTTTCTTTCAGTACATTAAATATATCATTTCACTGTCTTCTTGTTTCCATCGTTGCTCTTGAGAAGTCAGCTGTCCTTCTGTCACTCCTTTGAAGATACTATCCCTTTTCTCTCATTTCTTTTAATTTTTTTCTTTATTGTGGTTTTCTTAAGAATCACTATTATGATCTAGATATGGATTTTTGCTTTGTATCCCACTTTGGCTTTTTCAATTCACAAATATTGAACAGAACTGGAAAATTTTCAGCCATTATCTCTTTATATTTCTTTTTCCTTGTAGAACTCCACCCCAATTACACATGCGTTAGATGTTCTCACTGTATTCTCTCATCCTTTCTTCAATATTTTTAGTCTTTTCATTTCTCCTGCTGCATTCTGGATACTTTCTTTTATTCTGTCTTCCAGTTCATTAATTTTCTCTTCAGCTATATCTAATCTGCCATTAAACTGACTCTGAGTTTTTAATTTTTCAGTTCTCAAAGTTTATTTTGTTTTTTTTTTCAAATATGCAATGTTGCTTTTTATAGTTTTTTCCCTTTGTATTTCTTTAAAAACAGTAAACATTGTTATCTTATAGTCTGTTTCTGATAATTCTAATAACTGAAGTTTTTATGTATATTTCTGTTGTCTGTGGTTCTCACTCAGGTTTATTATTTCCTTGAGTCCCTGATTTTTTTCACTTTGTGCTGGACATTTTATTTGAAAAATTATTTGTAAGAATAATTTGTCACCTAGGGGGCTTCCCTGGTGACGCAGTGGTTAAGAATCTGCCTGCCAATGCAGGAGACACAGGTTCGAGCCCTGGTCCAGGAAGATCCCACATGCCACAGAGCAACTAAGCCCGTGTGCCACAACTACTGAGCCTGTGCTCTAGAGCCCACGAGCCACAAATACTGAAGCCCGTGCGCCTAGAGCCCATACTCGGCAACAAGACAAGCCACTGCAATGAGAAGCCCGCACACTGCAACAAAGAGTAGCCCCCGCTCACCACAACTAGAGAAAGCCCGTGCACAGCAACGAAGACCCAGTGCAGCCAAAAATAAATTAAATACATTTTTTTAAAAAAGAATAATTTGTCACCTAAGATAGTGATATTTTCTCCAGAGAGGATTTTCTTGTTTGCTTCTGCCAGGAGTCTGGGTACTCTACCAGCCTGGAACCGTTTTAATAGAAGTTCAAGGCTTGAGGTTCCCTGGATTACCCAGATGATTAGAACTGGAAAGTACATGAGACAGTTGGTTTACTTATGACTCATCATAACTTTCAGTATAGCCGTTCAGGATCCCAGCTTAAAATGAGGAAGGAGGAACATTTAAAAGTCCCCACTTTTGGTAGATTCTGAGACTTAAATTTTGTCCTGAGGCCACCAAAACCACAGCTATTTCTTCTGGATTAGCAAATGTCCTTAGGGAAAATGCAGCTTTGGGTAATAGGCTTACTTCTCTGGGTTCTTATTTTTTAGTATATTATGGTCAGAAAATTCTTTACTCTCTAACTGGCTCTTTGGTGCTTTAAAGAGGTTTTTATATTCCATATATCATTTTCAGTTGTCCTCTGTGGAAGATTTGATCCTAATTAACTATCTCCCTATTCAGTGCCTCATGCAAGCTTCACACCAATCAGATACATAGGATTATTTACATTTTTGTAATAACAGGAATATTTACATTTTTGATATAGAAAGTAAGACTCAGAGTAGAGAAGTGATTTGTTCCAGATCACACAGAGGATGTGGCAGAGCATGGATTGGACATCAAGAAGCTAAAACTTCTTTGAACCACATCCTTCACACAGCAGGTGACCTAGAGTCTGTCATACAGAGTGAAGTAAGTCAGAAAGAGAAAGACAAATACCGTATGCTAACACATATATATGGAATTTAAGGAAGAAAATGTCATGAAGAACCTAGGGGTAAGACAGGAATAAAGACACAGACCTACTAGAGAATGGACTTGAGGATATGGGGAGGGGGAAGGGTAAGCTGTGACAAAGTGAGAGAGTGGCGTGGACATATATACACTACCAAACGTAAAATAGATAGATAGTGGGAAGCAGCTGCATAGCACAGGGAGATCAGCTCGGTGCTTTGTGACCACCTAGAGGGGTGGGATAGGGAGGGTGGGAGGGAGGGAGATGCAAGAGGGAAGAGGTATGGGAACATATGTATATGTATAACTGACTCACTTTGTTATAAAGCAGAAACTAACACACCATTGTAAAGCAATTATACTCCAATAAAGATGTAAAAAAAAAAAAAAGCAGGTGCCAACTGTATCTATAAAACAGGTGCCATGAACTTCTGCACCACTGATCTGGGTGGAGCAACTGAGATAACAGTTATGAAAGGGTTTTCCAATGTGGAAAATTCTCTTCCCACTGCAGAAATGATTACAATAAAATGTTACTCACTGGTGACAATGACCTTTCATAGAAGTGGCTTTGAGTCTCCCTGGGAGCTGCATCTGTTGGTTAGGAGCTGAAATCACATTTAGAGTCACCTCCTAATTCATTGTATTCATTCTTTAGCATTTAATTAGCACCTACTGTGAGCAGGCCTGCGCTTAGAGATCTCCTGTCCAAGGGAGAAGAGTTGAACAAGGACTGTATCATATGGTAGATCAATGCCTGGGAGGTGCTAAGAGCAGAGGAGAGATAGCAGTGAGAATAAATAAAACAACTCCTGTTTACTGGGCAATTCCCATGTGTCAGGCACTGACTGCCCTGAAATACACACACGCACACACACACACACACACATCCATATCAGTATGAACATTCACAGATTCTAGGAATTAGGACTTAGATATCTTTAGAGGTCATTATTTAGTTGGTGTATATATATATATACACACACACACACATATATCACATATACATATAACACATGGTAATATAACATACATTATCTCATATGTTTTTATATGTAGTATATTATCCATATAATACAGCATATAGCACACACATGTACATATATATAATTTGACCCTTAAAAGAGGTCTAGGGAGATACAGAGATCTTGGGCAAGTTATTTTACATCTTGGTGCAATGAGGCTAATGCTAGCACCTACCTCCTGAGTTTGTTGACAGGAAGCACTTAATAAAGACAGCTCTTGTACACTAGCCCTGCTGTCAGACGAGGACACCAGGGCTCAGAGAGTAGATTCCACGTGTCTGCATCCCACAGATGATAAGCAAACATTCCTGATCTCCTCCTGTGTGCCAGCCTCTGTGCTAGGGGCTGGGGACGTACATATACAGGGCAGACGGCCCCCTTTCTCAGGCAGCCTAGACCAGCCCAGTAGCCAGCTCGAAAGGCTATGACTTTACCCACAGTGTGGGCAGCTCAGCCTGGAGAAGCGGTGGAAGGCTGCCCAGGGGAGCTCTCTCCAGCCAGTTTACGAAGCACAGAGAGGAGTCTTCCAGATGGAACAACTGATTAGGGGGTTTTAGGCGGGTCGACAATGTGTGGAACATATCAAGGCAAGGACCTTGCTCTTTCTTGCTCGCCTTGGGGAGGAATGCATCCTTCACCTGCATTTTCCATCCAAATGCTGAAGGAGCTTCCTCGTTACAAGGAAGTAGGTCACATTTCCAGTCCCCAAAAGGAAACTGCTATCTCCATTGTGACAGGGTGTAAAAGAGCCACCTCTGCTGCCTCCCCCACGTGCCTCCCCAGGGTCCTCGCTTGCTGGGGTCCTCTGTTCCCAGAGCCGCTTTCCTCTTCCTGCCCAGGGTGTGAGGCACACTGGAGAATTCATTAGCGGCTCCCGAGCTGACCCTAATAGCAGTGCGGGTGCTGTGGGCAGAGCCTACTGCTGGCATGGGTGCTGCAATCCACTTTCTGGCCCAGCTGACCCATAGCAACTGGGAGGTGGCTTTTCCCAGAAGAAAGTTCAGGCAGCGCACCTTGCAAGCAAGTGTTAGCTCAAGCTCCCCCTTGGCTAGGATCTACTTGCAGGGAGCTTTGTCCTTCTTTGGGGACTGTGGAGACTCTGAGGACGTCTCTGGATGAGAGTAAGCCTAAGCCTGGCATCCAGTCACACAAGGACCTGCCTTGGTAGGTTCCATGCTGCCTGCACCTGCTTCCTGGAGTTGTCACAAAACTTCCTGAGCTGAGGCAGGAGTTATGTCCCCAAATGTTAGATTCAGGCTATGGACATGAAGTTCTCCAGGGAAGCCTGCAATGCAGTAGAAATGGTGTGGATCTGGGGACAGACTGGTGCAGTGGGCAGAGCTGTCTGAAAAGGGTTCCAGAATCTTGTGCTGTGTTGTCCAAGCAATGAGCTTTCGGGGGGCAGCCTGCTCCCACAGGCCAGGAGTCTCTCTCCCCACCACCACAGAGGGCAACTGCAACATCTCACTTGCCTCCAGAGGCTCCAAGGTCCCTGGGTGCTGACAGGCAGACAACACCTGTAATCACCCAGCACCCCGACTCCACTCTGCCTGGTTGTAAGTGGTCTGTGATTCCCACTGCCTGGGCCATTCTCTGGCATTTGTCCTTCCAAAGGGAGACCCAGGGGAGGTCCCTCCACTCTGCTAATGGAGGGGACATGGGGAGGCCTCTGGTTCAGGAGGCTTCAGCCCTCATGGCCACATCCACCCTATCGGGAGAATCATGTTTGCTGTCTCTTCCAACCTATGGTGAAGAGGGAGTGAAGCCCTGGTGTAGAAAGTGCCATCCAGAAAGGGTTCCTTGTGGGCCAGCAACTTCCGTCTATTGTTTTGCCGAAGTTCATTCTTGTATTTGTTTCCTGTGGCTGTCGCAACAAATGACAACAAACTGGGTGGCTTAAAACAACAGAAATTCATTCTCGCACAGTTCTGGAGGTCAGAAGCCAAAATCAAGATGTTGGCAGGGCTGGACTCCCTTCTATCCCATGCCCTTCTCCTAGCTCCCGGTGGCTGCCAACAATCCTTGGCATTTCTTGGCTTGTAGCCACGTCACTTCAATCTCTGCCTCCATCTTCCCATCACCTCCTCTGTGTGTCTATTGTAAATATGACACCTATCATTGGATTTAGGGCCCACCACATAACCAGGATGATGTCATCTCAAGATACTTAATGACATCAGCAAAGATACTTTTTCCAAATAAGTTCACATTCACAGGTTCTGGGGATTAGGACATGGACATACCTTTTGGGGGGCCACCATTCAACCCACTACAACCCCCTTCCAATTTCTCCAGAAGATGTGATGGGTCTTATTACTTCACCAACTAGAGAGAGGTAAGAGAGAAGAACCTGTTATGTGTCAGGTACATAACATTATCTACATTATCTCTATATTCATTATCTTGACTCTTCATCCAGCATCTCACCAAGCTAAGCATTCTTATTTCCTCTTTCCAGATGAGGAAGTAGAGGCTCAGAGATGTTAAGTGACTTGCCCAAAGCCACACAGCTAAGAAATGGCACAGGGGTATTGGACCCCAGGTCTGTCCATGTCATACAAGAGGATCCCTCCTAGGTGTCCCCCGTCACGCACCAGGGCTTGGGATGAATCCTGCAATATCGCATGGGATGGGTTAAGGAAGATGCTTTATTGGAGAAAGGGAGCAAGGGTCAGTGAGAAGTGAGAAGACAGGGAACTCCCAGAAAGGAGTTCTGGGGCCAGGGCGCCGCTGTGGTGCTGGGTGTACAGAGGCCAAATTCTGGGGCTTACATTCTAGTCGAGGAGACTTGATGTATAACCTAATGGCAAGTGAAGAGCAGTATAGCAGGATAAGGTGGGTGGGGAGGTGACGCTAGAATGGGAAGATGCGTCTGAGGGTGGAGGTCAGAGTGCTGAGTGGAGAGAGCAGAGGGGCAGTGGTGGGGTAGTCCGACAGCGACTGCGCCACGTCGTCATGGACCTGGTGTGGAGTCTGCATCTTCTCTGTGGGTGTGATGGACAACCATGGCGGGGTGGAAGCCAAGGAGTGAGGAGATCGCCTTTATTTTTTAAAAGCTCGCTGTGAGAGGAAATATCAGACAAGCCCAAACTGAGGGACGTGCTACAGAATAACTGGACTGTACTTCTCAAAAATGCCAAGGGCGTGACAGGCAAAGACAGACGAAGGGACTGTTCCAATTTAAAGAAGATTGAAGGGACATGACAGCAGAATGCAATATATGCTCAGGACTTTTCTTTGGGGCAATAGGCAGAATATGAATAAGGTCTGGAGATTAGCTAATAATACTAGCTCAATAGTGCATTTTTTGTTTTGTTTCTTTATTTTTTATACAGCAGGTTCTTATTTGTTATCTATTTTATACATGTTAGGGACGTGTCAGTCCCAATATTTCATCCCACCACCACCAACACCCACCCCCACCCCCCGGCCACTTTCTCCCCTTGGTGTCCATACGTTTGTTCTCTACATCTGTGTCTCTATTTCTGCCTTGAAAACCGGTTCATCTGACCATTTTTCTAGATTCCACATATATGTGTTAAAATAGCGCATGTTTTTAATCATGGTACTGCAGTTATGTAAGAGAGTGCCCCTTTTTATAGGAAATATCCACTGGAATGTTTAGGGACAAAGGAGCATCATGTCTGCACTTCCTCGCAAATGTTTTAGAAAAAAACGTATATATTGAGACAACAGATGATAAGGTACATGTAGGGGATTGAGTGAAGAGTGTATGGCGAGTTTTCGTGCTGTTCTTAACATTTTTCTGGGAGTCTAGAAGTTATGGCAAAATAAACAGTTAAAAGGAAAAGGAGAGGCTGCCATGCAGTGAGCTGGCTGTAGAAGAGGCAAGGCTGGGAGCAGGGAGCATGGGGAGGGGGCTGTGAGCAGAGCAGGAGACAGAGTGGAAGGTGGTGTGGACTACAGTGGTGGCAAGGGGGAGATTTGAGATGTATTCTGAAGGTGGAGGCAGCAGGATTTGCTGATGGTTTGGATTTGGGGGCTGAGGGAGAGAGAATAATCAAGATCTTTCAACTGAATGGAGGCCCTTTCCCAGGATGGGAAAGGCTGGGGGTGACAGTTGCTGCTTGGGGGGAATATCAAGAATCTGTGACCAACAATAGCAAAGGCACCACAGCTTCAAATGACACCTATCGAGTCAGTGTCATGGAAATGGGGTTTAATGCTGTGGAAGTGGCTGGGCCCATGCAGAGAGTCAATGTAGGGAATGAGAAGAGGTGATGGGTGCCTCTGATATTTAGAAGTTGCTTGAGCAAACAAAGGGAGTTTCATTTTAGCTCTAGGGTGAGTGATTTACAATGACCTTTCATTGAGTGCTTCCTGTGTACCAGGCACTCTGCAAGGCACTTCAGACAATTTTTTTTTCTTCTTCTCACGGTAGTCTTGTGAGATGAACATCGGTATCCCCATTTAAAGCATGATGCAACTGAGGCTCAGAGAGGTGAAATGACTTACCCAAGGTCACACAGCCAGGAAGCAAGAGAGCTGGCTTTTGAACCCAGTCCATCAACCCTCCTGCCCCCACAAGAGAACCTTCCAGGGAGTTCCTGTTTTCTATAACATCTTGCCCTGTCCCCCCTCCCCCCAGGACTGAAGTTTCCCTTCTTTGAAGGGAAGCCACGCAGCTGTTTTTCCTGACAGCTGTGAGGGTGTCTCCAAGGGAGGGAGCGTTTTGTTGCCGATCCAGCCCCTTCCAGGAAACAACCCCTGAATTGCAGGATTCCGCCCACCCTCACTCCTCTGACATACAAAATTATACCTGGCCACACCCAGCGAAAGCTCCGCACCACCTCCCGCCGTTCTCCATTTCTCCTTCTCTGAAAACAGCTCCCGAGAGAGTGGGGCTCAGCATCCTCCAGCCCTGATCTGCCTCCTGGATGGGTGCCCACTCGCACTCCCTTATCGCTGTGGTTAACAGAAATCAATAGCAGTCGCTATGAGTCACCGAGAGCCTACTGAGTGCCAGGCTCTCTCTGTACGTCATGGCTAATTTCCCCAGGCCCCCCAGTGAAGTTGGTATACCCATCCACATTTTCAATATGGGGAGCCTGAGGCTCAAAGGGGTAAAGGAATCTGCCCAAGGTCACCGAGCCAGACAGCAGCTAAGCCAGGATCCTGCTCACCAGTGCATCCCAAGCACCAGGCACAGGGCTGCCCCACTGGAGCTCCATAACCACTTTCTGAATGGACTCAAGCCCACCCAAGGGTCTGACCATAAAGCTTCGATCTGTCTCTGTGCTTCAGGGTCATGAACACAGGCCAAGCTGAAAGGCACAAAAGGTTTTGCTCCCCTGGCCTCAGCCCCCCGCTGGCTGCTAAGCTCTGGGTTTCCAACATCTCTCCCTTCTCTCTGTTCCAACAGAGCCTCACCCACCACACCCAGCCCAGCCCAAGCCGAGACATGGCTTGGAAAACTCTCTATTCCTGATCCCGTCTTGGGCAGCCCAGGGCCTGGAAGGAGGAAGAAGTAGGAGGTAAGGGCTAGTAGGGTGGGTGGGTGCGGCCAGTTGCAGCTGGGCCAGAAGAACAAAGAGAACTACTTCTCAGAGAGCTAAAAGGTTTGACATTCTTCCTACTTTAGGCCCAGACACATTCCTCTGCGCATTGCACAGCCTAGAAAAATAGGTCAGTTGTGTTCATTCAGTTCAAGAACCAGGTACCAAGGTTCCATTGCATTAGTCAGGGCTGGCAAATTGCTGTGACAGATGGCCCCCCATCTCAGTGGCTTAACACAATAAAGGGTGTTTAGATTTTTGTTTTGTTTTTTGTCTCGTCTTTTTGCATGATGTCTGGGAATTACTTTCAAGTACACCAGCAAACAATTTGGAAAGTTGAGTGGAAGTAGTGAATGAAAGAAGCCTGGGAAAATGTTGATAATTTGTGAAGCTGGGTGATGGATGGCTAAGGTGGGTTATTATACTATACTCTCTACTTTTGTGTATTCAAAACATTTATGGATATTTATTTCTCACTCACACAAAGCCCAGTGCTCATGTTCCTGGCCTGTGGCTCTCCTGGGTGGCTTCCCTCTAATGGATGCTCCAGGACACAGGCCCCTTCCATCTTGTGTCTCCTCTGCCATCTTTTGGCCTCAAGGTTATCCTGGAATCATCCAAACAACATACAGGGAAAAGAAAGAAAAAAATGATATACCCACTACTTAGCCCCTCATCTTAAAAGCGCCCTGCAACCCTCTGCTCACTTCGCATTGGTGAGAACTGGTCACGTGACTGGCAAGGGGTACTGGGAAATGTAGTTCCTGGCTGGACGGGTACCTCCCAGCACCACCACCTTATAATAGAAGGGGAACTTGAAGCTTGGTTGGTCAGCTGATCGTCTCGGCTAAACCCACTCTGTCAGTCCATGTTAACGATGATGCCCAAGGGGGTAGCCTGATCTCCCATAAAGAGATAGAAAAGGGATTTGTAAGGGGTTTATAAGGATGAACTTGTAAGTTGCTATTACAGGGCTTCCCAAACTTGCTCCATGACATACCTATGAGATGGTCTTGGCTCATACAGGAAGGGGAGGTGATGGGAAAGCAGGCACCCAGATGCCCAGTCCTGGGCATCTGTCCTTCAACACACTGATGCCCCCATCCCAATATCCACCCTCCATATCAAAAGTGGCGAAAGAATCACTTTGCAAAATGTTACCATTGAAGGAAAATGGGCACCATGTACAAGGGATTTCTCAAATTATTTCTTACAACTGCATGTGAATCTACAATTATCTCAATAAAAATTTCAATTAAAAAAGGGGGAGTGGCAAAGGAGAGACTCTGGAGTGCCCTAAGGCACTAGAAGTTGCCCCAGGATGGACCCAGGGTCCCTGTTTCCACTTTCTCTGCCTCCCTCCCAGGCCCCCAGAGTGGTTGTTCCAAAGTCCAGATCTGCCTGGCTACTCTGCTGTGGCCTATAGGATAGTGTCCAGTCTCTGCAACAATGCATCACAGTCTGACCTTTTCCCACACCATCTCTTCCCTCCTTCCCTACCTGCTCTGCACCCACCCCAACATACACACACACCTCAATCACTCTGAGCCACAAGCTGTTCTGCAAACTCATCGTGCTTTCTTCCACCTTGGTCCTTACACATGCTGTCCTTTGGAGCCCCATCCCGTACAACAAACTCCGACACGTGTTGCAAGACCTCTGCCCCTGCCATGTCACCTTCTCTGGGCTCTTACTGCTTTTTTTAAAAAATAAATTTATTTATTTTTGGCTGCATTCGGTCTTTGTTGCTGCGCTCAGGCTTTCTCTAGTTGCGGCAAGCAGGGGCTACTCTTCGTTGCAGTGCACGGGCTTCTCATTGGGTGGCTTCTCTTGTTGCAGAGCACAGGCTCTAGGCGCACGGGCTTCAGTAGTTGTGGCACATGGGCTCAGTAGTTATGGCTCGCAAGCTCTGGAGTGCAGGCTCAGTAGTTGTGGTGCACAGGCTTAGTTGCTCTGCGTCACGTGGAGTCTTCCTAGACCAGGGCTCGAACCCGTGTCCCCTGCATTGGCAGGTGGATTCTTAACCACTGCACCACCAGGGAAGTCCCTAGGCTCTTACTACTTTATGTTCATCCTCAAACTCACCATTCAAATGCCTACATTCATTTGTGGGTCTTTCTCTCCTGCTGGACTGTGAGCTCCTTGGGTGTGCATTCATTTCGATGTCCCTAGTTCCCAACACATTGCCTGGCAAGAACTAGTTTTCACTAAAATGTTAATGATTGGCTAAATGGAGAAATGGATAAGTGAGGGGATGGGGGTATATAACACCATGACCTCTGCCTGTCTAGCAGGGTTGTTGTCAAGTTTAAAAGGGTATTTGAAAAGGGCCTTTGAAAAGGGTCACTCTCACGCTGCTACTAACACTCTCCCTGACCCACACCTGTCCCACTACCTACCTCCAGCTTCATTTAGTCAACCCAGTGAATCCTTCTAGGCCATGGCCAGGCATCAAAGTGTAGGGAAAGACAAGGGGCTTTGCGCTTGGAGAGACGTGAGGTCAGAGCCTGACTCTGCCAATTGCTAGCTGTGTGTTCTTGGCCAGATTAATTCAACTCTCTGAGCCTCAGTTTCCTCTTTTGTAAAATGGAAGCACCATTCCTCCCAGGGTTGATATGAGGATTACAGGAAGGGTGTATGTAAGAACGTGATACAGCTCAATGAATGGTTTTCCCCATCCCATAAAGCCCCTCCTCTTACCCACCAGCGACCTTTCTTTCCCTTTGAATCTTTTTTAAGACAATTTTTTAGAGAAGTTTTAGGTTTACAAGAAAATTGAGAGGGAGTACAGAGTTCCCATACACCCCTACCCCAATGCGTGCATAGCCTACCTCACTCCTAACATCCCCACATTTGTTACAATTGATGACCCACATTGACACATCATTATCACCTAGAATCCGTGGTTTACGTTACTATTCAGTCTTGTGTACGTTCCATGGATTTGGACAAATGTATGACAACATATATCTGTCCTTACAGCATCCTGCAGAGTAGTTTCACTGCCCTGAAATATGCTCTGTGCCCTGCCTCTTCACCTCCCCCCTGCCCCGCCTCATCCCTGGCAACCACTGATCTTTCTATTGTCTCCATAGTGTTGCCTTTTCCAGATGTCATAGAGTTGGAATCTTACAGTATGTAGACTTCTCAAATTGGCTTCTTTCTCTTAGCGATAGGCATTTAAGATTCCTCCATGCCTTTTCATGGCTTGATATCTCATTTCTTCTTAGTGCTGACTGATAGGCCATTGTCTGGATGTACCACAGTTTATTTATCCGTTCACCTACTGATGAAGGCCATCTTGGTTGCTTCCCAGTTTGGCAATTGTGAATAAAGCTGCTCTAAACATCCATGTTCAGATTTCTGTGTGGACATAAGTTTTTAATGCATCTGGGTACATACCAAGGATCACAATTGCTGAATCGTAGAGTAAGAGTATGTCTAGTTTTGCAAGAAACTGCCAAGCTATCTTCCAAAGTGACTGTACCGTTTTGCCTTTTCACCAGCGATAAGTGAGAATTTCCATTTGACGCTTTAGTGAATGAATGGTGACCACTACATCGTCCGTGGATGCCAGCCCATAGTCCGTGTGAGAGAAGGTGTGAGAAGGCTGGGCACCGCACGTGAAGCTTGACGTAGTAAATGGTAAACAAGATTTAGCTGTTGGTACTGTGAGCTGGGCCGCTGCAGGTATTTCCGTATTAAACGATGCATGAGAGCAGTTGGCTCAGGACCCCCTGAGCCAGGCCCTGAGGACACAGAGGGTGCAGCCACAGTGCCCCCTCAGGGGTTCACATACCAGCAACTGTGGAGGCAGAAACACAGACAATGACAAGACCTCAGAAGTGCCTCTGCCAGACAGGACACAGAAGGCTGTGGAAGCCCCAGGAGGGAACAAGAGACAAGAGACAGCTGCTTGGAGAAGGTGACATAAGAATTTGTTTTCAAGGTTAAGGCCGAATTAGCCAAGTGAAGAAAGAAGGGCGGGCAGCAGGGCGGCGGAATATTCCAGGCAGAGGACCAGCCAGCACAAAGGCACAGAGGTGTGAGAGACGAGACGAGAAGCAGCACGAGGTGGGGCCCCCAGCCCTGGGGCTGGAGAGGGAGGCGAGACCCATCACAGGCATGCGGTGGGCCAAGCCAAGGGGTTAGCCTTCCTCCCCTGGATAAGGACAGGACGACGTAGGTGAGCGCTCACTATGTGCTAAGCACCAGACACGAATGACTGATTTGTATCCCCACAGCTATTATAGGAGGTAGTTACTATTACCATCCCAGGTTAGGTAATTTGCAAAGTTGAGCAGCTGGAAGAGATGGGCTGAGATTCCAGTCCAGACAGACAGCTGTTCCAGGACCCACGAGGGGCGACATAACCACAGGGAGGCTGGGAAGAGCTGCTGAGGTGGCGGTGGGGAGGGGGCAGGTTGGGTTTGTTGCACTGGGGGCGATGGGGACAACTGAGTGGAGGTCCCAGGAAGTGAGAGACATAAATGCTGGAAACAGGAATTTAGACCCACCATCGGGGGCAGAAGTCTGCCTCGCTCTCAATGTTCATGGAGCGTGTGCCAGGGCAACTGCTTTTGCATCCCTTGAAATCCTCTCCCAAGCCCTGCAGAGAGGCTAAAAGCATCTTCCTTTGGGGATGAGGAGGCTGAGGCCAGCAGCTAAGCCACGCCTTGCTGTGAGGGAGCCTGGGAATGCAGAGGCCTCTGGGCTGAGCGCGTTGCCACCCTGAGGAGGATCAGGGTTTCGTTAGCCAGGATGACTTGAGAAATGGCTACCTAGTTGGAAATTGACAGGGTCTGCCTCATGGAGGTTCTGAGAGGTCAAGATACTTGCCCAAAGTCACGCAGCTGATAAATGACACCTGGGATTTGAACTTGGCTCCGTCCACCCTCACAGAGCACATGGGTCCCGGACTCAGCTGCCTCCCAGGAATCTCTCTCCACTCCTCCGCATTGCACTAAAACCACGCATCCCCTCGGGCGCCACTGGCTCACCCTGCCACCCTGCCCCCAGCCTCTGCCTCTGATTCCCATGTGCGTTCCCCACCTCCTGCTACAACAGCTCTAAAGCTCCCTCACCACAGTCCACACACCCGAAACCCTGATGCCTGTTTTCATCGGTCATTCTTTCCAGATTCTCTGCTCTCGAGCCCTTCCTCCCCCACCCTGCTTTCCCTAGAGGCTTCCTAAGCACCAAAGGCCACAAAGGATAAATGACATCATCTGTGCTCTGGACCTTGGGGGCCCAATTATCAGGCTGTAAGGGGAAGCGTCCTGCATTTTCCCACAGGAAAGCGCCCTCCCTCACTCCTGACCCTGCATGCTTCTGGGGATCTTGGCAGAGTCCATGGGCGCCTGCCTGAAGGAAACCGAGAGCCCTCTCCCCATGGACCTGTCATTTGGGTATCTTTTTTATTCACTATAGACCCTCTTGGTTTCTTCCAACACGGGCACAGGTGGCTTTCGACAGAAGGGAGGCATCACCACTGGATCATGAAAACCAGCAGTTTGGGAGTCGGATGGACCTAAATGCATGTCTAGCTCCTCCCCTTCCCACCTTTGTGAACTTGGACAGGTAGCTTCATGGCTCTGGGATTCTATTGTCTCACTTTTAAGTTAGGAATAACTTAAAACAGACATCATCTCGTTAAAACCTTTTAACAGTCCTCTGAGGTACAAGCAATGTCCCCATGTTCCAAGCGAGTTAACAAGGCACAGAGAAAGTTAGACATTTGCCCAAGGCCACAAGCTAGCAAATGGTGAGGCCAGGGCCTGGATTAGAACCCCTGTCATCAGGAGAGCTCTGAATTGCCAAGGAGCAAGCCCGAGAGGTGGGGAAGGCTTTTTGCAGCCCAGACATGCTGAACCTGGGGGTTGGGTGGAGTGAGATCCGGTGTCAGAGGACACCCAGGTTCCAGAAGTGGCGCAGCCCTTGCCACTTGCGGAGCAGAGGGAAAGTTAATTTCTCGGGGCTCCGCATTCCCAGCTGTAAAATGGGGAGGGCAGTCCCCACTCCAGAGCTATCGTGAGGATCACAGGAGGTAACGCTTCCCAGACCTCTGTCACTCCTGTGTTGCAGGGCCAGTTTTTAGCACACCCGCGTCTCCCTTGAGTTATCCACTAATGTTTTTTTCTTTAAATGGATCACAATTTATTACTCAAATATATTTATTGGCACCTTATTGAAACTAACTTCCTATCGCTACCTTAAAATGGAAACTGGGCACATTTGCCACAAATAGAAGGTATTTATACAGTGAATGCTGGCAAACAAGTGTTAAAGTGTTAGACGTGTTAAAGGACCCACTTTCACAGGCGGCCTGTCTCAGGTGCACTTCCTACTCCTTCCTGTCTCTAGGCTGGGTTATGGAAGGCTAGGTCAGGAGACCCTCAGGGCATCATGTCACCTCCCTTCAAGCACACGGGGCCGTGTCCTGGCTTGGTACACAGTAGGTGCCCAGAAACCTGAGCTCCTCTCTCCGGCCTCACTCCCCCAGAACAGACATCTCACAGGAAAAACCAGCCTTCCTCCCCCAAAGGACAATGTGGCCACAGCAGCAACCTCCAATTACACTCATATTCCTTCACCACCATCACTTACTGCCTTAAGAGAGGGCTGAGGTTTACTTCTGACCATGACTCAACGTGGCACGAGGCGTGGCAGGCCATGACATGTTGTCCCTAGCCACCATCCTGAGGCTTCTGACACGGGAGCTAAATCCCTGCTGTGAGTACCGAGAACCTGCAGTGCTCTAAGACCTCCATGGCTCCCTAGTACCCAGAGGAGCATGTCTACCTCAGCATGTCTACCAACAGCATCCTCACCATTCTCAATCACGGTGCATTCCCTAACACAGTCCCCTGCATCTGAATCTTTCCTCAGCTGTCCTAGAGGCTGAATGCCCTTGGTCAAGGCACTCAAAGTCCCTGAGGTCCGGAGACCCGGGAGGGGAAGAATATCCATTTCATTAGCTTGTCTTGGGGCCCTAACAGTAGAATGTCCATAGGCAGCACCGTCCCTGCTTTCTAACGGGCCCCTCAGGGCAGGTGCACTCCCTCTGGCTGTCTTAGCATACACTTTTGCAGTCTGCACTCGTTTCCCCAGCATGCACCCCTCCCTTCTGCCAAAGGGCTTTTGCAGCACTGTTCCCACTGCTCAGACTGCTCTCCTTCCACCTATGGGCCCGGTGACCTCCTTCATGCTCAGCTGTCAGTTCAGGGTCCCCTTCTCCAGGAAGCCTTCCCTGACTTCAGACAGGCTCAGATCCCTGTTACTGCTCTGGCAGAAACAAGTGCCCCCCTCAGAGCACGTCTCTGATTATTTGAGTTCCAGGCCCGTCCCTAGACTCCGTGTGGCCAGGATCTCTGTACCTTCTGTTGTCCCTGTGGCCCAGCACTTCATACAGAGCCTGGCACAGGACAGGAGCCCCCCAAATGGATGCCATTATTAGAATATTAGCATCTGCTGCTTGTGGGAAGGAGCTGGTGTGTTCTCCCCTGCACCCCTTGCTCCTGCTGGTGCCCCTACAATGCATGTCCCCCCTCTTTCCTCTCCCATAAGATCCCAAACCCCCGTCTGGCACCAGTTATGCTTTTCCTCTTTTTGGATCCTCACAGCCACCTCGGGAGGCAGCGGGGTGGGTTGTCACCACAGTTTAGATACAGAAAACAAGGCCCGAGGAGGGACATCGGCTTGCCCGAGCTCCCGCAGCTGAAAGATGGGCAGAACTGGAGGCAACTGTGGTCTTCAGACCCTAGTTTGAAACTCAGCTGGGCGTTAGGGGTTCTTCTATCCTTCCTCCTCCCCACGATCTCTAGGACTCCAACACACGGCTCCTCTTGCTGCTCAACTCATTGCACGGATGCTTAACTGTACTTCATTTCTTCTTTATTACAGCCCCCCCCCCAACACACAAACTGGTGTTATCATTCCCATTTTAGACGTAGGAGAAGAGAAGGATCCACTGGCTAGCAACCCACCCTGTACCACACAGTTGCTGAGAAGCGGAGCCTGGATTCAGACCCAGGTCAAGGAAGCCATGCGGTGATCTTCCCATCTCTACTACCCTTGTCCTGGTGCCAGCAGCCTGATTTCCTGTAGGGGTTACCGTCCCCCCCACATCAGGCATACAGTCCAGCGGGGCTGTCGATGAAAGTGCCTCACCCTCCCGTGACCTAGACTAGCAGAGGGACTCCACACAGATGACCGTTGCTGAGTGGTTCCTGGGAGAGTGCCTATTTATTTCCGCTGCCTGGATCCCCAGAGCCCCTGCCCTTTCTGAAGCCTCCAGCTTCTCTGTGGAATCTGGGAGCCACACCATATTTCTCCAGTACATTCCTTTGAGCTGAAGTTGGACACTCTGTTTCTGTTGCTTGCAACCAGAAGAACTGACTGCTTCTCCCAAGCTGGTGATAAGATCCATGGGACTCGAGCCTTGTCTCCTTGTCTCACACTCCTTTTATATTCTCCTTGTGCCTGGCCAAGAGCAAGGCACTTGGTACATGCTGGAGAAACTGAGCAGCAGTGGAGCCCCTGGATGGTGCAATCCTTGGCCATTCTTAGTGTCTTCTTTACATTTTGAGTCAATTTCCACATTTTCTACAATAAACTTGTGTTGCTTGATTTTCTTCTAAAGAAATAAGTTATGGAGCCCTCAAAAAGTATCATGAAGTGACCATTGATTTCCCAATTTTCTGCCTCTATGGGAACTTTCAGGAGGTGTGGGATTTCACAGGCAGTTCTCCCACTTTGGATCACTGATTGCACACTCTCCAGAGAGCTCCAGAAATGAATGAAAATCCCTGGTTAGGAACCTGATGTCAGCTTCAACTGAGGAGAATCTGCCTCACTCCCCTCCCTAACTTACAACTGCAATAAAAATGGAAAGGTAATATTCCCACCTTGGATTTTTAAAAGATATTTTTCCTAAGTACAGAAGTAATGCAATTTGTTTTCTTATATATACATATTTACTTCAACTTCTTTCTCATTGTATTACCTTCTTTTAATTGTATATATGTATTACCTGCATTGTTAAGGTTTTTAATGCAAATCAAAAAAAACATCATTTTTAGTCATAACAAATTTTATTTTATTTATTTATTTGAATTTATTTATTTATTCTTGTCTGTGTTGGGTCTTTATTTCTGTGTGAGGGCTTTCTCTAGTTGTGGCAAGCGGGGGCCACTCTTCATCGCGGTGCGTGGGCCTCTCACTATTGCGGCCTCTCTTGTTGCGGAGCACAGGCTCCAGATGCGCAGGCTCAGTAGTTGTGGCTCACGGGCCCAGTTGCTCTGCGGCACGTGGGATCTTCCCATACCAGGGCTCGAACCCGTGTCCCCTGCATTAGCAGGCAGATTCTCAACCACTGCGCCACCAGGGAAGCCCCATAACAAATTTTAAACAATAAAGAAAAACACGAAGAAGAAAATTAAAATCACCTCTTTTCCCACCACCCAGAAATAATATTAGAATTAGAATGTGAATGTATTTCCTTCCAGTCATTTTTCTGTGCAGATATCTGTGCTTTCAGGGTGTCTGTCTTTCTCTTTCATGGTTTTTGTTTTATTCTTAAAACCACCATCTTCTTAAATCATTTTAAAAGTATGTATGAGCTACATACTTATGATTATAAAAATGTCACATTATTGTACAGGTATTATTTATCAGTGTATGCACATGCATACACATTTACATATACACCCACATACTTTTAAATACTTTTAAACTGTATATGTGCATATACAGTTCTGTGTTCATATACCTAGGTGTTTGCTAGGTACTTGCATACACATCTACTCAGGTTCTCACCAAAAAGAAATATGTTTAAATGGATAAGAAAATAATACTGTGAGTAGAACAAATATGAAACCTTAAATAGAAATGTCAGGAAGTTATAGATCCCTGGGTAATGTATGAATCATCAGGGGGTGGACTGATATTTTTAGGCCAAAAGTTGACCAAAGAAGTTCACCACATCTTTAACTTCATGCTCTTAATTCCATTACACAAAATAATTTAAAGATACATTTTTTAATGTATGTACATTACTCTCTTTCTAATTGTCCTAGTATCTCATAGTACTAAAATACACATCCTCTTAATTTGTTCTATTTGATGATTCTGCCCTATAGTTGATTGTTTTTCTTGTGTAATTTGTACACTGTGATTTCTGTGGAAGTATTATGTGCCCTAGGTTGAAGAAATGTCTTTGAAAACAAGTTTTACATTTGCTCTTTTTTGCTCCTGACTTTCCGATAGTCAAGACCAATTTCTACAGTGTTTTCTTGGCTTGGGCTTCCTGTACTAATTGGATAGTATAAATTTAATCTCCACTCACTCACATGGTACAAGCTTGAGATTTCAAATTCTCCAGGGATACTTATGCATTTCCACCCAGAACCTGAAGTCGAGACCACATTTTGGTTGAGGTTTCTCCAGCTCCCTCCTATGGAGGGCTATGGCAGTCAGGAAAGGCAGGGTTATGCTTGGTAATAAACAAGCCCAAACTGTTTGTGGCTTAACATAACAACAAAGGTTTATTTCTTACTTATTCACCATATCCATCAGGGATCAGCTGGGAATTCTGTTCAGTGTGTCCTCATTCAGAGACCCAGGCTGATGGAATAGCCACCCCCAGTCGGGACAACCTGCACAGGCATTTAAATGCTCTGGAAATATTTGATGAGCAATATAAGCAACCACTATAAAGGAAACGCCTTGCTGAGTTTCCTGCTTCATTAAGGCATCTCAGTTCTTCCTGCCACCACATTCATGTCAAGCCCATGTCTCCTGTCCACTGCAGTGGGGATTTCCCCTTATTTATTTTAAGCTCAGCTAAGTGTTTTTAATACCTTTGTTTTATATTATCCAGCACTTCTAGATGTTTCTGTTCATTGTGGTGCGGATGGAGAAGTGTCAGCTCAGTTTGCCATGTTGCCAGAATCAGAAAAATTTTTATCATGTCTCCTAGACTGGGAGTGTGCTGTTTTGTAACCCTCTTTCATCTAACAACAGATTATCATGATTTTCCCATAACCTTATATATTCTTCAGGAGCCCAATTTTCAACATTCTTCAGTAGTCTATGAATGTAACACCATTTATTTAACCAATCCCATCTTCTTGGACACCTAGGTTGTTTCCAGTTTCTTCCTATTAACATTAGGGAGGCAATGAACATACTTATATGCAGGAGCGACTTTCAAAATATGTAACAACTGGGATGGTCTGGGCTTGGGCACCAACGAGTTGGAGTGCACAGTAGTCACAAATGGCTGGTTTGGCAGCACTGTGTATCCCCACTGTGTGTACATTTACCTTTGCACACACCCTGTGATTTCCCCTGGACACGTTCTAAGAAGCAGCATTTCTGGGTGGCCCAAAGGATAAGGGAACCCTTTAAGACTTTGACATCTCCTTCTAAATGTCTCCAGCCTCATTCTCACTCTAGAAGAGATTCTAGAAGAATCTAAAAGATTCCAACAGAATCTCCATTTTCCATTCTCACAGCTGCTCACCTCGTAATAGGTCAAAAAAGCGCTGGGATGGAATTTCTCACCAGAAACTCCCTAGTCAGCTGGGCTTGTGGTTCCCTATCAGAGGCTGATAATGCTCATGACCGATGGGGTATCCAAGGTCCCTGCAGGAAGCCCGAGGGAGGGAGATTGGAGATGTGAGCATCCAGTGAGTAAGTGCACCTCTGCCTCAACAGGGAGGGGTTGTGGGTCTGGAGGGGGTCCCAGCAGCAGACATGTCAGCTGCCCTGGGCTAAGAGCATCGTCGCTGATGTCTGGGCTCAAATCAGCTCCACAGCCAGCTGTGTGACTTTGAGTAAGTCCATCCTCATGAGCCTCTGTTCTCTCATCTGTACTGTAGGGATGCCGCCTCCCAGGGTTGCCATGAAACATACATCAATCAAAATGATGTGCTCGTCTCCCAGGCTTGGCACCTTGCAGCCAAGCTAAAGAAATGGTAGGGATGAGGTGGAGGTTGGTGGTAGCAGCTCTGCTGATGTGTGCAGACAGACTTGTGAACTCCCATTTCTTTTCTCCTGCAGGCTGAAGAAGGAGGACACCTTCAGAAGGGAAGGAGACCAGGAAACCCGGACTAACCCAGAGAGGAGATCATGAGGTACACAGTACAAATCTTCCCACTCAGGAGCCACAGCACCTTGTGTTTCTACACAAGCATCTGTCCTTACCACGGCCTGCAAGGTCCCCCACATTCCGCCCCCTCCTCCCCCTCTGAGCCCAAGTCCTACCACTCTGCCCACCCTGCACCACCCCAGCCTTCCTGTAGTGCTTTGAGCACTCAAGAACCCTCCAGCCTCAGGGCCTTTGCACTTGCTGTTCTCCCCACCTGGAATGCTTTTCTGAATCTTTACAGGGTTCAGTCCCTTGCTTCATACAGGCCTCAGCCCACATGTCACCTCCTTAGAAAGGCCTGCCCTGGTCACTTCATCTGTAATGGCAGCCTGCCCCCTGCTGCCATCCTGTCCTTCCTTGTCTCTATTCCCTCACCCCATTTGTTTTTCTTTCTAGCACTTATCCTTACTTAAAATTATTTCGTACATTTCTTTCTTGCTTGCTTAATGCATCTCACCTCACAAATAAAATATAAGCCCCTCGGGGGCAGAGACTTTGCTTTGTTCACTGCTGTATCCCCAGAACTCAGAGCAGTGCCTGGCGCGTGGTAGATGCTGAACAAATACTGATCCCCTTTCATATGAGTGATTCCCTTTCCTTCAGTCCCAGTTTGGCCACTTCATAGCAGTGTGACCTTAGGCAAGTCACTTCTCCTCTCTGCCTCTCAGTTTTCTCATCCATACCATGGGGTTAACTAGCCATTATACATGGCGCAGCTGGACGGCCACAACACTAAGGTTGCAGAAAGGCCTGGTGCTGAGGAGACCAGCTACCGCGTGCCCCTCCCAATGCAGATCCTCTAGGAATAGGTGACACGGGTCACTTCAGAAGGCTTTAGCTCAGCTCCCCCTGACTGGGGAGGGAACCGGCCTGGAGGGGCTGCCACTGGGTGAGGCGCTTCCCGCTTCTTACCCCATCATCCCACCCTGCTCTCCAGCTGGGCTTTTTGCACAGGCTCCTTCAGGCCCCATGAATAATAGATGATGTGTGGGTCCCTTTCAGAGCCTCTCATAATCCCTGGGGAAAAAAGAAGTCTTTCTCTGTCTTGTTTTGATCCCCTGTCTTGGCCTCCCTCTCTGCACATGAGTCACCCTGTATTAATCCTGCAGCTTATCTGGGCGGGTGGCCCAGAAGCCTCACCTTGGAGTCCCAGAGGCAGGGGTGGGGAAAAGAGCCTCCTAAGAGTGTGGGTGGCCAGTGGGCAGATCAGGCCCAGGAGTGGTGCTCCCAGGCTGGCCTGGATCATTCTAGAAGCAATTCTAGCCCAACCGTCAGACACCAGGCAGAATCCCCATTCCTTCCCAGGAGGAAGCCTGTAGCTACTCTGAGGGCAAGCATGTGCCCAGGGAATGGACCATCTGTGGCCCCACTGGGAACCATGCACACTTCTTGGGCACTGGCCATGGGCAGGCATCATGCTGGACACTTCACATATCTCATCTTGTTTCTTCCTCTTGAACCTCTGGAGAGGTAGGGGTGGTTGGTCTCATTATACAGGTGAGGAGGCAACAGAGAGGTGAACTTGCCTAGGGTCACACAGCCAGCAAATGGTAGGTCTCTCTGCCTCTGCATCCACTTTCTTCCTATGACTCCAGAGAGACGACACCAAGAATTCAGGGTGAGCTTCTGGGATTTGCCCACCCGGGAGTAACCAGAAGCCTTTCAGACAAGAGTGTGGAGCCACATCGGACTAGAAAGGGCTAAGCCCACCAGCATAATGAAAAGACATCCCAGGGGTGACCCCCCATGGCACACACCCCACTCATCTCCACTTAGGAGCATTTACTCACCATCCCGCCCACCACCCCTACCCTCCCCACCCCCCCGCATGGATGTGACCTTTGGTGCAACAATTACAGCACTAAGCTGAGCACTCCCCTGGGAATTAAAATCTTAAATTCTACTATCAGCTGGGCCACAGAGCTTCTGTGTGATCCAGGCAAGTCATGACTTTCTTGTTTCCTCGTTCATGAAATAATGGATCTTGTCCTTTGTTGGGAAATCCAGGTTCTAGAAGCTAGGATGCTCATAGGTGATTTTTAAAGCACTGTGGTAGTTACACCTCTTCCAGGACACATAGCCCAGCTCCCGTGTATGGACACGGGCACCTCAGTCCTCACCTATGTTCTACTGAAACTCACTCCGTCTTCCAACCTTGCAGGTGTGAGTGAAGGGTGAGCGTTGCTATAGCCTTCAGGACACAGCATCCTCCCCAACCCTTGGTCTATGTGGCAGTCAGGGAAGTTGGCTGACCCCACGCCAGGGTTGACCTATGAGTGGCCTGGCCACTTAACTGCCCGTGGATCAGCTGGCCTGACTGGCTCAGGGGAGGGCCTGGGACCCAAGATGACCTGTCAAGAATGAATCTCAAGGTTTTCCTGGAAACGCTAGACTAACTGCTTGTCCTTCTCTGCATGATGTGAATGAAGAAAGATTTAACTCTGGGCACTGCTGGCAGCCATCTTTAGACCACAGATGGAAGGTCTGCTTGATGCAGATGCCTTATGGAAGCAGCCAACCCACGAAGTAGATACGGAGAAACCCAAAAGTCCTGGTTTGAACTACCCTTGGCTGTTCAATTACATGAGCTTTTTTTTCTGTCGCATGCAACCAAAAGCATCCTAATGGATACTGACACACAGCAGAGGACCAATAAACGTTTATCAAATTGAAGTTTGTTTCAGAGTTCAGCACCATGATCTGATGCACAGTAGGGCCCTTGGTTTAAGAAAATATATCCTGAGGCTGATTGAGAACCCACTATATGCCAGGTACAGACCATGGTCCGTCAGGTAAGAAAGTGAAGGCCCGAGAGGAGACTTGTCTCCAAATGCAGAGCTGGGCAGCGAGAGCCTTGGGTCCTAGTTGATCTGATTATTAATTCCACAGAAGTAGGGTAAGAGGGTAGTCCTATTTCCTGTGGTCAAGAGGCTTACTTCATATCTCAGTGCTCTCTTTTTCCCTCCTGGAAGCTGCCTCCAGACTGGCCTCTTCTGTCCGGGAGGTCGCTGGACAAGCTCAGATCTCCTGGGCCATCCCTCCCACCAGAGCGGCTCTGACAGGCCACTCCCCCTCAGACACCGACTAGCCTCCCTTCTGAGGCACCATTAAGAACAGAGGCAGAGTTCAGGATATCTGATATGGTGCCCAAGTGCCCAGGCGGAGATTGAAGTGCAGGGGCCCTTGCAAACACCTACTGTGCACCAGGCAGCGGGAAAACAAGGAACAGGACAAAGGCAGGGCTGCCTCATGGGGCAAAGTCTAGTGACATCAAACAACAGTTACCCAATGTGCACAGCCGGCTCCAGGCATGCTTAATAACCCTACACACACATGTACACACAGGTACACACATACACAAATGTACACATACACATATGTATACACACAGTACACAAGTATGCACACACACATATATACACACGTGTACACAGTACACAACAATGAAATAGACAGTTTTATGAGTACAAATAACTAGATAGCAATGCAGGGGAGAAGCTCTGTAAGGATCCACATCAAACTGCTAACAGTGGTTGCTGGAGATGAGGGTTGTCCAAAAGGACTTGAGCCTCCTCTATAGTGTTCATCCCCGGAGGAGAATGTATTCTTGTTTGATCTGTGCTCCTAAAAATTAATTTAGAAAAAAAGATCAAATCTGGGAACATAGTTAACTCATGATAACTGCCTTTTTCTGGTAAAAGCATCCAGGGTGCTGACCACTTGTCTCAAGACAAAGAGTAGAAGAAACACACAAGGGGGAGGGGACAGGCTCAACTGAAGGAGGAAGCCCAGAGGCCCCACCTCTCCCCACCTCTAATCACGCCTGGAATCGAGCACCCCCATCAGTCTGGCCCCCAGGGCTCGGGAATTTCCCGGAAGCCTGAGACATCCTGAGAAAACACATCTTCTCACGGCCTTTGGGCAAGTGGAGTTGGGTGAGTGTCTTTTAATTAGCATTTTCATCATTTTTCTGTATTTTAAAAAATCCAACACATGATGGGGGTGGCAGGGGTGAGGCTTCAGAGAGGAGAGGTCAGGGTTTTACTAGGTCTGATACCCAGAAGAGAAATGTTTTCTGGACAAATCTAACCCCGGGGTCAAACAAACTTTTGACGATAATTTTAAAAATATTTTGTATTCCATGTTTGAATGACACAAGTAATATATGAGAAGATACTCTTAAAAATTAAAACCGTCCTGATGAAGTTGAGGTTCCCTCTGCCCTACACTCCCCATCCAGTCCCCTCTGGAAAGTGACCATCCTACACGACTTGATGAATGCCCTTCCAGAACTTTCTTGAGGCCTTTATATATATATATACACACACACACACGGACCTATTGACATGTGTCATCCTGGCTTGGCTTTGTTTTTTAATAATTAGTAACATGCTGTACATATTCTTCTGCAGCTTTTTTTTTTTTCTTAACAAGTCTTAGAGATGTAAGTCAGTTCACACACATCTTTTTTGTTCTTTTTAAATACCACAAAGAACCTAGGTGTTGAGGTGGCATACATTATTTAATTATTTAACACAGTGATTATTTAAAACAAAAAATGTGTGTCAATTTATAAAGTAAAGAAAACTACGCCTCTCCCACCACCACACGTAACTCTGAACTTCAGTTTCCTCATCTATAAAATGGAGGCATCAGCCTACGTGATCTCTGTGGGCATTTGTGATTTGAAACATTTTCTCTGTCCCCTGTGGATGCCCTCACTGGGGGGTCTGCCTGCGGCACCTGGTTTCCTCTTCAACCATGGCTTTCCTGGGGTCTGTATGTGAGTCAGCCCTCCCCTCGCCCAGCCCCTGGCTTGCACCGGCCCCCCTGACCGACCTCTCAGGTTTGCTCCAGCTCCTCTGACAAGCCTGTGACAAGAGAACGCACACAGAGCGCCTGTAGCTGCCTTAAAATAGTAGGTTTGTCTCACCCCCATGCTCCTCCGAAGCAGTCACTCTTGGTTTTGTCTGGAACTGTCTGGAAATGGAGAAAATGGGCCCCCGTACACTGTCTCCAACTCTCAGAAGCTGGAGCCTTCAGGCAAAGGACCAATCCTTTACACCAAGGGCCCTTTCTGATCAGCGCAGAGGAGTGGGGGGCTCAGGCAGAAGCGGGAGGCTAGAATGGACTTAACGGCATGCCCCACTTCGGCAGGGTGATGGCCAGCCCTCCCCTTGTCCTGGCTGCCCCCGAAGAGGGCTGCCCTCCTGAGGGACCCAGGTGGGGTCTGCCTCTGCACAGCTCTGTTCCCCATAAGACCACACCTGTGTGTTGTAAGTGCTTTTCATCCATAAGCTCATTTAGTGATGGAAAGACCCTATGAGGTAGGTTCTGCTATCATCCCCATCTGGCACATGAGGAGACTGAGGTCAGTACCCCAGGTAAGCACAGCTACTCAGTGGCAGAGCCAGGCCCAGGCAGCCTGTTTTCCAAACCATGACACTACAACTCTCTATGATCTCACCCTTTTGGAGGGGATGGGAGGAACTTTTCATATTGAGGGTGCTAGTAATAAGAGGATTTACCTCAGGGTGTATAATGGAAAAGTCATTTATGGAGCCAAGGAGACATGAGTTCCAACTGTATGCTCTTTCTCACCCCGGGACCTTTGCACATGCTATTTCCTGTGTCTGGAATATTCTTTCCATCCTACCCACCCTTCTGCTTATCCTCCTTTTACCTAACTCTTCCCATGGCTGATCCTTGGGAGGCTTATAGACCAGAGCTGGGCATAAAATGTTCAGCCAAGAGACTGGCACATAGTAGGTCTTCAGTAAACAAAAGGCAGGCCTGAAGGAGTTATGATGAGGCACCACTAAGGACATGGAAGCGAGAGGGCTTTGTACCTGGGAGTGTACCGAGCAGGCAAAGGCACTTGGCTGCCTCCCCCACCCCACCCCCATGCTTCTGAGAGCCCTCTTTCCAAGGTGGTGAGAATAGAGACTAACTGCCACCTCCCTGAGCCATTTCACAGAAAAATCACTGCCAAACCTCCCAGCTCCTTAGCAGGGCCCAGGCTGCTCTGAGTTCTCCATGTTGTGGTTGCCATGGCAGCCAAGTGGGTTCTCACCTGCCCCAGCATCCTGTTAACTTCATTGATTCTCTCTGTATTCTCTGAGGCTACTCTGTGCCAAGGCCTGTGCCAGACCCGGGGCACACAGAGGAAATAAGACATTCCTGAGTCCAGAGAGAGCCCATTAGGAAGGAGCCTTGAAGGAGAAGATTGGTGACTGCACACACACACACACACACACACACATACAGAGAGGCATGCACATACACACTCTAGAACCTTGAGCACGAGCAAATGAAAAATCAAGGCATTCACAAGGTTGTAGGGTGCAGGGGAAGAGACATACACAGATTATGAAGGGATGCTCTGATTGTGATTTACAGGCCATAGGAGGACAACCCCTTGGGTGGGGGGCACCATGGTAGCCGCTGTTGTGTCCCAGCTGTATTAGTTATCTACTGCCGCATAATAAATTACCCCCAAACTAAGCAGCCTCCAACAACAAACACTGATTACCTCCCACAGTTTCTAAGGGTCAGGAACCCAGGAGCAGCTGAGCTGGGTGGCCCTGGCTCTGGGTCTCTCATGGGGTTGCAGTCAAGCTGTCTTCAGGGCTGCAGTCTCTGGAGGGACTGGAGTGTCTGCTCCAAGCACACGCACGTGGCTGTTGGCTGGAGGCTTCAGCTCTTGGTCGTGTGAGCCTCTCCTCAAGGCTGCTCATGACAGAGCTTCTTCCAGCACAAGTGATCCAAAAGAAGGAGGGTGTGCACGAGTGATCCACAGAGCAGCCAAGAGAGAAACCACAGTTTTCTATAACCCAATCTCAGAAGTGTCATGCCATCTCTTCGGCCCTGTGCTATAGGTCACACGGACCAACCAGCACAATGGAGGAGGAGACTACACAAGATATGAATGCCAGCAGGTGAGATCACTGGGGCCACCTTGGAGGCTGACTGCCACACTAGGTAATAACCTTTCTTCCTCCCTTGCTAATAAAACCCCAGTTTCAATCAGACGATCCTTCCTTATCTCCAAAGAGAGAATCTGATTGATTTGAGTTTATCAGGTAATCCCATATTCCTCATCTGGAAGTGGTTCAGAACATGCAGTTGATCCAATCCAGGCCAAGGGAACCTGAGGGACTCTTGAGAAAGCTTTTGCCCCCTGCTACAAGAAAGAAATTATCACATCTTCTCCAAATGTCATATGCAGATTTGTCTGGAGATGTGGCAGCCATTTTGCAACCCTGAGGAGGGTCATCACCATCAGTGAGATGGTAGAGAGGGAAAACCTAGTTGTGCCTAAATTAACCAACTCTGGAACTGTCTTATCTCTAGACTACTCGTTAAATGAAATGATGTTTCTCATTGCTTCAGCATCTTTTTATTGAGTATTCTGTTTTGTTCCACCGAAAAAGTACACCAATAGAAACAGGCACCTTGCCAAACATTGGGAACTCAGGCAGGCTTCTGAGAGGAAGTGCCTCGATGAATGATTAGGAAGTCACCAGGTTAACCAGTGGGAGAAAGCATTCTAGACAGTGGGAAGAACATGACAAACGCCCGGAGGTCATGGGGTCATGGGGTCACCTTCCAGTTTTTATTTGTGTTTGAAATGTTTCCTAATAGAAAATATGTTTTAAAGCTCTCTAAATAACCTCATGAGAAAGATATTCTAATGTCCATTTCACAGATGAAGATGAAACACAGAGAAGTTCAGTTACTTGTCCAAAGTCACACAGCTAATTTGGCAACAGAGCTAGTATTCAAAACCAGGTCAGCGTGACTCCAGAACCCAGACTCTGTCTACAACACCAGTCACTAGGAAAAAAATGACAAGACAATAAAAAATCTGTGCAGATGTTCACAGAAATATATGTTTAGTCAAACAACTGAAAAATAACAGTTTTAAGAAGCCCGAGATGAAGTATAAGTAGAAGGAAAACATTTCCTTTCAATCATCAGTCTGGTGGAGGGGGAGAAGCCCTGCTCCTTTTCCTCGAGCCTGGTTCTCTTTCTCTTCCTCCGGGGTTTCAGAGGGTAGTAATAAACAATAATAGCAATAAATGGGTCCTATCTTGCCAACAAAGCTGACCCTTCTCTCCGAGTCTCCCAGAGACCCCCAGACAGGCCTGGGCACGGCACTGACCCTCCACAAAGGCTTCCAATTTGGTACTGGATGGAGAATGGGGGGACACATCATGGTTCCTCAATGTCCAACAGCTGGAGTTCAGATCCAGCTTGCCCCCTCCTAGCTGTGTAAACTTGGGCAAGTCACTCTCTCCCTCTGACCCTGGCAGGGCCCTTAGCCCATTGTTGGGCAGGTAGGACTCACTGGAGAAGTGTTTCCTCTCCATCCCCAAGCAAGCCTTGCCCAGTAACATTAAGCATTAATCCAGCCCCCTGAGTGAAACCATCATAAACTGTGAATGAGTGAAAACCGACTTACTAAGCCTGGAGTTGAATCATGCCCTGCGCCTTCCGCATCCGTGAGGGCTCACAGAGCAGAAGGCAGATGAATGGGCTGAGTATGCATCTTTGACTACGCAATTCTAGCATCTCTAAGCACGGCACTGCCACCAGACGACTCCCCTTTCACATGGAGGGTAAGGCAGGGGCTCACCTGTGAACCTGGGCACGGTCTCTCTAGAAGATTGGGTCCCCAGCGGGGTGCCTGGAATGGGCGTGGCAGTTCCAGCCAGAGAGAGCTTGGAGTGACGGGCTGTCTGACCACCCATTTCAGATGAAGAAGCAGTCGACTGAGAAACAAATTAGAATCTGATGGGCTTGTCTGTCACCCAGGACTCTTGTCTATCCACTCAAGGATGCTTTTAAGAGAGGTGACAAAGCCCTCTGGTGGCGAGTAAGCCACCTGCTGGAAGAAGTCCTCCCAGAGCACTTGGGGAATAAGAAAGCAGTGGCTGCCCCCATGTGGCAGGAGTCAGGAAGACAGGACTCTTGATTAAAGAGCCAAAAACCCCAACAGGCCCCCAGCTGACATGACAGCCAGTAAAAGCTACCTTTTAATGAGCACCTACTATGTGCCGGGCTCTTTTCATGAGCCTTCTCATTTAATCCTCACCATAATCCTTCAAGGGCCCATTCAGAACACTGAGGCTTTCAAAGAGGTTTGCTGCTCCGGCCAGGGTCAT
Source organism: Mesoplodon densirostris (assembly GCF_025265405.1). Classification (NCBI taxonomy): domain Eukaryota; kingdom Metazoa; phylum Chordata; class Mammalia; order Artiodactyla; family Ziphiidae; genus Mesoplodon; species Mesoplodon densirostris. The sequence goes on from NC_082663.1 coordinate 162,152,448, forward strand.
TCAGTTACTCAATAGGAGAACCAGGGTCAAACCCAGGCCCAAGAGCCCCAAAGCCCAGGTGCTATTTGCCAGATGGGGAAGAGAGAGGAAAAGGATGAAAATAACTTTTTTTTTTTTTTTTTTTTTTTTTTTTTTGCGGTACGCGGGCCTCTCACTGTCACGGCCTCTCCCGTTGTGGAGCACAGGCTCCGGACGCGCAGGCTCAGCGGCCATGGCTCACGGGCCCAGCCGCTCCGCGGCATGTGGGATCTTCCCGGACCGGGGCACGAACCCGTGTCCCCCGCATCGGCAGGCGGACTCTCAACCACTGCGCCACCAGGGAAGCCCCGAAAATAACATTTATTGAGCGTCATCTGTGTCCCAGGCAGTGTGGCTCCCTGGTGATAAGAACCACCAACACTTAAACTAAGTGCTTACTCTGCGTCCAGTGTGTTCTGTTCTAGGGGCATTCCCCAAGCCAGGCCATTTCACCTTCACAATAACCCTGGGAAGTAAGTTCTATGCGTATTTCCAGTTTATAAATGAGGCCCCGGAGAGGATACGTACCCAGGGGTGCACAGAGGTTAAGCTGGGCTCTGAGCCCAGGCAGTCTGGAGGCACAGCCTGTGTATATAACAGCCCTACTGTGCAGCCTCTCCGATGAGCGCTCTCTGTATCCGTCTGAGCAGGGAAAACTCGATGGCCATCACCCTTGGTGAAGATAATATGGGCCAGATTGCTTCATTGTGCCCTAGTCCTCTTGTGATTGATAAGTGTAGGACAGCTCTGCAAGGTCATGTGACAGCTCTGTTCAACAACATTTCCTGCGTGGGTTTTAACCTTCACTCGTGATCTTTGCCTGAAATCAATTATTGGTTGCAAAATGGTGATTTTATACTTCTTTTATCCCTTCTAAATGTATTAGTGGATACTCTAAAAGACAGCTCTCTTTCCTCTTCTTCAATGTCATTATAAATTCATGGAGTTTAAAAATTCAATATATTATAATCTATTCCCATTGCTTTTCTTTTTGATATTTAAATCTGTGCCTGAATTGACCAGTGGGAGCCCCTTCAAGCAGACTCCTGTGTCCTTTTTGTCCTTTCATCTTGTCCTCATTGGTCTTTATGCTCCAGACTTACCTTGTACTCTCCTTACCTTGTACTCTCCTTGCCCCAACCCAGGAATCTGCCATTTGGTCAAAGAGTTCCTTTTGGTGAGAAATGGTATTTAGAAACCAACACCTAGGGGATAGATGTGCTCACTGCTGCTTTACTTTAGTTTTAGTTATTAGTTTATGATGATTGTCCCTATTCAAGTCCAACACCACAGGTTTCTTTGGCACTTTCCCCCATTCTTATTTGCATCTTCCTTCTTCCAGAGTACGAACTCTGGCTCACAATAACATCAATATATAACTCTGTTTCACAGTACACACAAACTACTACACCAATATCACTAGCAACAACAACAAAAACTCTACTAAGTAAAGATCATGATTTATTTGAAGTTCTTTTCATCCTTAAAATGTATCCAGTGGGGCTTCCCTGGTGGCGCAGTGGTTGAGAGTCTGCCTGCTGATGCAGGGGACACGGGTTCGTGCCCCGGTCCAGGAAGATCCCACATGCTGCGGAGCGGCTAGGCCCGTGAGCCATGGCTGCTGAGCCTGCGTGTCCGGAGCCTGTGCTCCACAGCAGGAGAGGCCACAACAGTGAGAGGCCAGCGTACCACAAAAAAAAAAAAAAAAAAAAAAAGACAAGAAATACCAAGTGCTGGTGAGGATGTGGAAAAAGGGGAACCCTTGTACACTGTTGGTAGGAATGTAATTTGGTGCAGCCCCTATGGAAAACAAAATGAAGTTTCCTCAAAGAATTAAAAATAGGGACTTCCCTAGCAAACCAGCGGTTGGGACTCTGCTTCCACAGCAGGGGGTGAGGGTTCAATCCCTGGTCAGGGGAACTAGGATTCTGCATGCCGTGTGGTCCAGCCAAAAAGTTAAAAGAAAAATTAAAAGTAGAACTACCATACGATCCAGCAATTCTACTTCTGGGTATTTATTGGAAGGAAATGAAAACACTAACTAAAAAAGATAAATGCACCCACATGTTCACTGCATCATTATTTACAATAGCCAAGACACGAAATAACATAAGGGTCCATTGATGGTTAAATGGATAAAGAAAATGTAGTATACATATGTGTATGCATGTATATAGATATACACTGGAATATTATTCAGCCATGAAAACAAAGAAATCTTGCTGTTTGCGATAACGTGAATGGACCTTGAGGGCATTATGCTATGTGAAATAAGTCAGAGAAAGACAAATGCTGTATGATCGCACTTATATGTGGAATCAAAAAACAACAAAGAACAAAACATAAATACAGAGAAGAGATTGCTGGTTTCCAGAGGCAGGGTTCTGGCGAGGGAGCAAAAATGGGTGAAGGGGGTCAAAATTATCTTAAAATTTCCAGTTATAAGATAAATAAATCATGGGGATATAATGCAGAGCATGGTGACTATAGTTAATAATACTGCATTGTATACTTGAAAGTTGCTAAGAGAGTAGATCTTAAAAGTTCTTACCACCAGAAAAAAATTGTAATTATGTGTGGTGATGGTTGTTAACTAGACTTATTGTAGTGATCATTTGCAATATATACAAATATCAAATCATTATGTTGTACACCTGAAACCAGTATGATGTTATATGTCAATTATATCTCAATTAAAAAATGCATCTTGGAAACTACTCCATATCAGTTCCTAGAGATCCTCCTCAATCTATTTGAAAAAGTAATGTTTAATTACACAAGCAATAATGGCTGTCTTCTGGTTTTTTAAAAGCTGGACCTTGTATGTAAAGCTGAAGGCTCTCTCAAGACCCCTCCAGTCCCCACACCCCCGTGCAGCCCTCCCCAGAGTTTGGTGTTCATCCTCCCAGATCTTTCCCCACACATGTGTGCAGCCATATGCACACTTGGAGAAGGTTTCTTTATGTAGATAATAAACATCACTCTGCAGACAAGTTTTCTTGACTCAGCAGTGCATGGGGATTCAGCCATGTCACTAGGGAGCGTTCCCCCTTTCCTACCCAAAGAAATTCATCAGCCCTTGAAGGCCCAGCTCAAATGTCACCCCCTCTAAAAGCCTGCCACAGCACAGCAAGACTGAAGGCATCCTTCCTACCCCTGGGCTCCCACTGCCCGTGGCTTAGCTTGACTTTATCCTGATAACTATAAAACACGTACAATCTGTGACACACAGCAAGCCCATAGCACAATTGTAGACACATAGCAGGTGGTACGAGAGCTCCTGAGAACAAGGCCCATGTCTTCGTTCAATATTCTTTCAACAAACATGAACTGTGGACCTACTATGTGCCAGGCCCCGGAATGGGCACTGGGCAGAGAGAGAAAAAAGGGCAGGTGCAGCCCGTTGGTCAATTTCGAATGCAGTGTGAGGTAGTGGTTAATAGCATGGATTCTGCAGCCAGCTGCCTGAGTTTGGATCCTGCCTCGGCCACTTACAAGCTGTGTGACCTAGCTGATTCCGTTTTTATTTAAAATTCTGGTATTTTATTCATCATAGATTTTTTTCTGCATTAATTTTGGTTTCTTTAAATATTGCATTTACATAGTACTTATTACTTATCTTGATTACTGAGGGTCTTTTGCCCCCCACCCCTTTAAACTACGCATCTGAGGCAAGTGCCTCACTCAGCTCACCCTAGTCCCAGCTCTGCCTTGTGAAAAGATTTGATTCCTTTGTGCCTTAGTTTCTTCATCTGGAAAATGGGAATAACAATAGCACTTCCCTCTCAGTGTTGCTGTGAGGATTAAATAAGCTAATATATGCACAGAACTTATGCCAGAGCTCAGCAAGTGTTAGGGAAATATTAACTGTCATGTGACCATAGTGCCAGGCACATGGGAACACACGGTTAATGTTGGCTAATACATGAATACAATAGCTACCGCATGCTCGATATTTAATTCAGCACCTCTTACAATCTTCATATCAAACGGGGGTTTTCCACAGTCCTCTGGAATATGTAATGTGTTCAGCGCTTCTCTCGCCCTGCAAAGATTTGTTTCAAATGTGATCGTACAGTTCCTTTCTAAAGGGTTAAAAGGTCTTCCCTCCAACCATCTCGGCATTCTTGAAAAACTCCATTCATCTCTGTCCATGATCATCTCTTAGTTTTCCCGCAGCAAGCTCCCCTCGGCTCCAGGACCCCTCCCCGGACCTGAGTCACCAATGCATCTCAATTGTATGTCATCATTGCCTTCATGGCCTTGCTTCCCATTTGCGTTCAAGATACTAATTCATGAAGGACATTTACAAAAGTGTTCTTCCATTGTCTGTCTTCTGTCAGAGCAAAAACCCAAGGAGTGCCCGGGGAAGCCCTGCCTCTCTCATTACTTAGGATCTTTCAACTCACAGCCATCCATCTTCAACTCTTCCTTCTGTTTACGCCAGCCCCTTCCTGCACTAGCTGGCTTTTAAATGCAACTCAATTATTAATCTTTCTCTAATTGAATTGTTCCTTTTGCCTTTCTTACTCCATACACAGTCATTCTTTCCCCCCACTTTCCATATTATCTCTACTTGCTTTCTGTTCAGAATCGTGATGTTCTAGGCCCAACTCTATTTTCTGGTTTCCCAGCCTGTTCAAATTCAAAGCAATCAATATTGATCTCCATTTCTGTTTAGTACTTCCTGATTGTCCCCAGTGCCACTGAATGCATCCATTTGGAAAGCCTCTATCTTCCGGAATCCATTTCCCTTTTACTAATTAAGTTCACGATAAGGGCCACAGTCAAAACCACTGTGGTTCTGGCTCCACTCCCAGGAGGCTCTTCTACCCTGGCCTTTGTCCCCAGGTCCTCCCGCACCTCTCCATGCCTACAGAAAACTCCACTGTCTGTCCTTAACTCTGCTGAGAAAAGAAAATGGCCCTGGAGGCGGGGAAACTGGGGCCCCCCTAACCCCTGGGACACAGGCAGAAATGCCAACTGATTCTTCATCACAGTAAAAGCACATTTATTGATTTCCCCCTGGGTCCAAGATCTATTCAGGAGAACGGTTTTTTGTTTTGTTTTTTCCATTTCTAAGTAGTTTGGGTTTTTTCCTTTAGTTTAAACTTGTGTTATTCACATATCATTTTATTGCTTTGTGAGCAAAGGGTATGGACAATACACTCTCTGCCTTTTGTGTTTAAAATAACTGTCCTTACTGGCTTCAAATAGGATCCATTTTTGTGCTTGGTCCATGGGCACAGTAAAAAAATGTATATTTTTTGCAAAGGACAAGATTTGGTGTGTCCATGAACTCCACTATCATTCTAATGGTAACAGTAGTATGAGCCACCATCCACTCAGAGCTTGCTGTGTGCCAGGCTCTGTGCTGAGCCCTTTCTAAGAATTTTCTCATTTAATCCCCCCAGGATCCTACAAGAAATGTCTCTTTTTTTTGTTGTTGTTATTATTTTGTTTGTTTGGGGGTCTTTTTGTGTTTTTTTAAAATAATTTATTTTGCTTTTTAATTTTTTTATTGAAGTATAGTCGATTTACAATGTGTTAGTTTCAGCTGTACAGCAAAGTGATTCGTTTATACATATATATATGTATATATTCTTTTTAAAAATTATTTTCCAGGGCTTCCCTGGTGGCGCAGTGGTTGAGAGTCCACCTGCCGATGCAGGGGACATGGGTTCGTGCCCCGGTCCCAGAAGATCCCACAGGCCGCAGAGCGGCTGGGCCCGTGAGCCATGGCCGCTGAGCCTGCGCGTCTGGAGCCTGTGCTCCGCAACGGGAGAGGCCACAACAATGAGAGGCCTGCGTACCACAAAAAAAAAAAAAAAAAAAAAAAAAAAAATTCTTTTCCATTAAAGTTTATTACAAGATATTGACTATAATTCCCTGTGCTCTACAGTAGGTCCTTGTTTTTTTTCTATTTTATACACAGTAGTCTGCATCTGCTAATCCCAAACTCCCAATTTATCCCTCTCCCCCTTCCCCTTTGGTGACCATAAGTTTGTTTTCTATGTCTGTTTCTGTTTTTTGAATAAGTTCATTTGTACTATCTTTTAGATTCCACATATAAATGATATAATATTTGTCTAAGAAATGTCTCTGTGATCCTCATTTCACCAATGAGGAAACTAAGGCTTAGAGAGGTTCGATACCTTGTGTAAAGGCACATCACCAGAGACGTGGAGCTGGGGTTCAAATTTAAGTCTGATTCCTACATTTGGGTTCAATTATGATTAAAGTCTTCTGTATCAGGGATTCAAGGAGCTCCTGGCTGGTGGACTGAGCCCCTCAGATACATGTAAAATACTAACCTACCTCCAGATGTGCATTTTTCTGGAGCAAGAGTTCATCGAGCTCATTAGATTCTCCAAAAAGTCAAGAACTGATTCTCTGTGTCTCTATGTGGTTTTTACCTATTTGACCTACCAAAGAATGAGATGGGTGTTTAAACCTGCCCATCTCCTCTTGGGTTTCTTTTTTCTTTTTTTCCTTCTATTCTGCTTTATCTATTTTTTTGCTGCAATGTTTTCCAGCACATCCAGGCTGACGATTCATATCATTAATTCAAATTGTAGCTCTTTCTCAACATAAAATGACTCTACAACTAAATAACGAGTTCTGGAATCCAAGTTTACTGCTTGCCAGCTATGTGACCTTAGAGCATACATTTCCCTTCTCTGAGCTTTGGTTCTATAAAGTGGGGACCCCCATACCTGCCATGGGGACCCTGGTTAGACTCAGCAGAGACGGCCCCCACCTCAAGCCCATAAGGCCAGAAACACGTGCCTACAAATGACTTCCTGTTTCCTCTCTGTGGACATCCCTTCTTCCCTGACGTAAGCAGGTAGCAGGCTCCGGGCTTCCTTGCCTCCTGGGAGATTTAAAGCAGGGCTTTTCCCTTCCAAACCTGAGCCCCCTGAGGAGAACAGGGTTTGAAGAAGAGGGTGAAAAAGGAAGAAGCAGGCCTGCTGGACGACAGCTAACAGCTGGCCTCTTGCTCCCGGCCAGGCTGTGCCAGTCTGTCCTGAACATACACAGTTTCCCAGAAGTCAGTGTCAGATAAGGACTCCTTGTGACGGTGATGGAGCAGAACAAAAAGTGAACACTCCTCCATCACACCCAAGCAGAGGTGAAAACAGCCAGCCTCAAGCCACCCCTACATGAGCAAACATCCCCCTCCTGCCTGACCCGAGTGACTGCTGCTCCATTTCTCCTGCCTCCTAGGTTAAAAGTACTGCCTGATCATCCAATTACCCCTGCTTCCTGACAGCACCCAACCTAGAACCAACCCTGGTTCTTCGAGCCCTCCCTTACACCCTCCAGCACAGACCCCAACCCCCTGACAAGCCCCTCCTCATGCTCTCTCCTACAGATGCCCCAGCTCCCCATGGTGTGTGTCCCTCTTAAAGAGGCAGGTAACACACCCACAGGTGTGTCTTCCTACAGGTCTGTTCTGGGGTGCTTGGCTGGTGGGCATGAACAAGGAATTTCCCCCAGGACAAAAGGAGCCGTCCTCAGGCTTGGGAGGCGCAGGAGGGTCTGTAGATCTGAGAGCAGAAGGGAGCTGTGCCTGCTCCCGGACTGCACCTTGACGAGCACCCTGGAATTACCAGGGACGCTGGACCCCAAGCTTCCCCAGGGATCCCGTGCCCGTAGCAGGGTGTGGACCTGCCGTGCAGGAGACATGAAGGGACCATATGGGCCAGAGCCAAGGGTGACTCGGCATGAATGGCTGGACATGATGAATGGAAAGAAAGCTACTGGGGCTTCACTCAGTGTGAAATCCTGTTAGAGCCTTGGGAGGGGTTACCCCAAGAGTGGCTGAGCAGTTTGGAGGCAGGGTCAAAAATTAAGCTGATTTAAGAAAATTAAGAAATGATGTCGTTCTCGGACACCTACATCTGTGACCTGAGCTTCACACCTACTACAAGTAAAAAGAGGGATTAAAGGGACACTGGTGTGTATTAAGTAACTACAGGACAGAGATGCAGTGGGGCTTCTGGAAGGGTCTGACCCTGGCCTGAAAGGAAGCCAGGACTCTGTGTTCACCTCCCATTTCTGCGTCTCTCCACAGGTCTGTCTGATTCTTTTCTCTCTGCCATTTCACATGATCCACAATTCAGTCCCTGTGGCAAGAGGTGCCACTTCGCAGTTTCCAGACAGACCCCTCTCTCCCAGTCTGGGATCCTGGGAAAACAGAGCCCGAGGCCAAGGCAAGCACTTTGCTGGAGACGGGGATTCAGGGACGCTAGGAGCCAAGCAGGAAGCGACCTGATTGTATCCCCCCAGCTGTCTTCAAAACCACTGCAGCCTCCCTCCCTATCGTCCTGGCTGTATCTCGGGAACACCTATACCTCTGTCTCTCAAGGTAAGCTTTGTAGGGTCTTTTGAGGCTCCCACCACTACTGAGACCCTTTTCTGCCCAGTCTCTGGCATTGGTCTCTTTGTGACTCTCCTTCAGAACCCCTGCTCTGAAGGTCCACCCCTCAGTCTCTTTCTGGTGGGAGTAACCAGGCACAGAGCCCTCAGAGGTCCCTTGTCCTGGGGAAGGGGGCTTTCAGGTAGCTCTAGCCCAGTTCCCTTCCCAGTGTGTGTCCTGCCAGGTTCTGGAAGTGGAGGCCATTGCCTCCTGAGCCCTGTCGCTTGGATCCGTTGTTCATAACACACCTTACCTTCTGACGTGCTGTACAATTGCCTTAGTTCTTATGCTTATTGCTTTTTAAAATTTTAAAATTACTTATTTATTTATTTTTGGTTGCATTGGGTCTTGGTTGCTGCACGCAGGCTTTCTCTAGCTGTGGCCAGCGGGGGCTACTCTTCGCTGCGGTGCGCAGGCTTCTCATTGCGGTGGCTTCTCTTGTTGAGGAGCATGGGCTGTAGGTGCTCGGGCTTCAGAAGTTGTGGCGCACAGGCTTGGTTGCTCCACGGCATGTGGGATCTTCCCGGACCAGGGCTTGAACCCGTGTCCCCTGCATTGGCAGGTGGATTCTTAGCCACTGTGCCACCAGGGAAGCCCCGTTTATTGCTTTTTGTTTGCCTTCCTTGCTAGAACATGAACGCCACAGGAAAAAGGATGTTCCCGTATTCAGTTGACTGATGTATTCTAAGCACCTTGTACCGTGCCTAGCACATATTAGGGACTTAATAAACATCTGTTTGTATAAGTGATAAATACTTGCATACAAGTGATAGAGAAATACTAGTGAATACATAACTGGGCTCCCTGAGCTACCTGCCCTTTGGGGTCATGCTCTGATACACTTTATCTGAGTAGTCAAGGCTGAATCATAACCTTCATATCCGTTGGAACAAACTTATAGGGTAACTAATCACGTAGATTCATCTTGGAATGTTGGGTGTGGGAAGCACCGGGGATGATTAAACAGTCATTGTTGCTCCTATGGGTTGGTGGGGGCTTGGTGGGGGCGAGGGCGGAGTTGGGGGGGGTGACTGCAGTGGTGCCTTGGCGGCCATGACAGGCTGCCACCTTGTGGCTAAATGAGGAAATGCACCCAATCTGACTGAGAAGCAGCTCAATTGCAGGTGACCTCTACTTTTTTAACACACTTAGTCTTTGCAAGTTTCTCCAGGCTCTGTGAACAAGATGAGAGTCACCAGGCCTGGTCCCTTCAGAGGCCTCTTGAGTATGTGCTCACTGATCTGAAATGTTAAGCCCAAACCTTTTTTGTGATCAACATGATCTTTCACACACTCATGCATTCATCCATCCATTCATCCACCCATTCATCATTCATTCATTCATTCAACAAAGATTTGCTGAACAGTTAGGAGGGGTCAGACACTGTGGGAAAGAAGAGGTCCTGCCCTTCCTGTGGAGAAGACAGTCATTCATTAGTCAGCAACTATTTACTCAGAGCCTGCTGGCACCGTGTTGGCGTTGGTGGATAATAACTAATGAGACAGACTGAACTGCCCTCATAGAGCCAACCTTCTAGTTGAAGATAAATGAAAGGATGATGTGAGATCATAAAATATATATATATTGGTCTCTGCCTGCGGCTTCTGGCACAGAGCTCCTAAAACCCTTGTAAATTCCTAAATGATAAGAACACTACAAGCATCTTTTGTTCTAATGAGGCTATTCTGGATGGTCTCCTGAATGGCTCCTGGTTGGGGGCTGGTCACCAGAAAGACCAAGCCATCATGATTAGAAGCTTAGAATTTTCAGCCCCACTCCAATCTTCCAGAGAGGAGAGAGGGGCTGGAAATGGAGTATAACTTATCATGGGGACTTCCCTGATGGTCCAGTGGTTGGGACTCCGTGCTCCCAATGCAGGGGGCCCGGGTTCGATCCCTGGTCAGGGAACTAGATCCCACATGCCACAACTAAGGATCCTGCATGCTGCAACTAAGGATCCTGCATGCCTCATTGAAGATCCTGCATGTGGCAACAAAGATCCCGCCTGCTGCAACTAAGACTTGGGCACAGCCAAATAAATAAATAAATATTAAAAAAAATAATAATAATAACTTATCATGCCTACATGAGGAAGCCTCCATAAAATTACAATTGTAGGGAGTTCTCTGAGCTTCCAAGTTGGTGAACACATCCACACCAGGAGGGCGATCCAGCCCAGCTCCATGGGGACAGAAGCTCCTCTGCACAGGACCCTCCCAGACTTTGTCCTGTGTATCTCTTCATCTGGCTGTTCATCTGTATTCTGTTTTTTTTTTTCCTGGTCTTATTGAGATAAAATTGACATACAGCACTGTCTAAGTTTAAGGTGTACAGCATGATGATTTGACTTACATACATCATGAAATGACTACAACAATAAGTTTAGTGAGCCTCCATCATTTCATATAGATACGGAATTAAAGAAATAGAAAAAAAATATTTTTCCTTGTGATGAGAACTCAGGATTTACTCTCTTAATTTTCATACATAACATATAGCATTGTTCATTGTATTTATCATGTTGTACATTACATCCTTAGTATTTAGTTTTCTCATAACTGGAAGGTTACAACCTTGTCTACCTTCATCCAATTCTCTTTACCCACCCCCAATCCTGATAACCACAAATCTGATCTCTTTTTCTATGAGTTTGTTTGTTTTTGAAGTACAAAAATTACAACACTGTGTTAGTTCCTGTTACACAGCATAGTGATTTGATATTTCTATACATTTCAAAGTGATCATCGTGATAAGTCTACTTATGATCTGTCACCATACAAGGGTATTATATAATTATTAACTATATTCCCCCCATGACTCATTTATTTTGCAACTGGAAGTTTGTGCTTCTTTTTTTTTTTTTTTTTTTGCGGTACGCGGGCCTCTCACTGCTGTGGCCTCTCCCGTTGCGGAGCACAGGCTCCGGACGCGCAGGCTCAGCGGCCATGGCTCATGGGCCCAGCTGCTCCGCGGCATGTGGGATCTTCCCGGACTGGGGCACGAACCCGTGTCCCCTGCATTGGCAGGCGGACTCTCAACCACTGCGCCACCAGGGAAGCCCAGTTTGTGCTTCTTAATCTCCCTCACCTATTTCTCTCCTCTCCCTTCCTCTGTGTTCTTTATCATATCCTTTAATAAGCTGGTAGACATAAATAAGCATTTCTGTGAGTTCTGTGAGCCACTCTAGCGAGCTAATTGAACCTGAGGAGCGGGTCATGGGTAGCCTGGGGACCTACTACTTACAATTGGTGTCTGAAGTGGGATGGGAGCAACCTTGTGGGACTGAGCCCTTAACCTGTGGGATCTGATACTATCTCCAGGTAGATAGTGTCAGAATTGAGTTAAATTATAGGACACCCAGCTGGTGTCACAGAGAATTGCTTGATGGGGCAGGGGGGAAACCTCCAGATATTTGGTGACCAGCAGTGAAGTGTTCTGTGTGAGTAGTAAAGGAGACACACAGGAGAGAAACAGTTGTAGGAGGGAAGAACTTTCTTAATACAGATGACAATGGTGATAAGTGCTGTGAAGGAAATACACGTGGGAGAGATATGAGGGGGGCTACTTAAGGAAGAACCACCAAAGAGATGACATTTAAACTAAAGCCTGAAAGACAAGAATGGGCCAGTTGAAGGAAAAGCATTCCAGGAGGAGGGAACAGCATGTGTAAAGTAGTGAGTGTTCTAGGAATGGAGAGAAGGCCAGAATGGGTGGAGGGAGTGTGCCAGGGGAGGGGCATGAGATGAGGGGAGGAGGTCAGCAGAGGCCAGATCCTGCTGGTCCTTGAGGTCTGGGATGAGGACTTGGCTTTTATAGATATTATCTAACTGGCCTTTTCTAAAGACCCATCTAGCTGGGGATAGAGGATGGCTTTACAGAGTGTCTTTGTCCTTTTGGGCTTCTGTAGCAGAATGTTATAGACTGGCTGGCTTATTTAAAAAAAAAAAAATTTACTTCTCACAGTTCTGGAGGCTGGGAATTCCAAGATCAAGGTACTAATTTAGAGTCTGGTCAGGGCCTACTTCCTGTTCATAAATGCCTGTCTTTTCACTGTGTCCTCACATAGCAGAAGGGACAAGGGAGCTCTCTGGAGTCTTATTTATTTATTTACTTATGAAATATTACATTTAATAATAAAAGAATTAGGAGCCCTTTATAGCTCATATACATCTAGATACAATGTAGTAACATAATGTTTCACTGTTAATTTTTGCAGCCTTGAAATTTTTGTTTTCACTGGGACTCCTTATTTTCAGTCTCTGAAGTTTTTGCCTTTGTATATTTACTGTAAATAATGAGCTCATGAATAAATGCAAACTGATGTTTTCTTTACATTTAAATTTATAAAAATGTTCCTTCATAAGCTTCCTTTTACATATATCTCATGACTTTTTGACTTTACACAATTTTTTTTTAATTGAAGTGTAGTTAATTTATAATGTTGTGTTAGCTTCAAGTGTACAGCAAAGTGATTGAGTTATACATATATATATTCTTTTTCAGATCCTTTTCCATTATAGGTTATTACAAGATATTGAGTATAGTTCCCTGTGCTATATAGTAGATCTTTGTTGTTTACCTGTTTTATATCTAAGTGTGTGTATGTTAATTCCAGGGTCTCTTTTAGAGGGCACTAATCCCATTCATGAGGTCTCTACTCTCATGACCTAATCACCTCCAAGAGACCTCCCACCTCCAAATACCATCATATTAGGGATTTGATTTCAACATGAATTTTGGGAGGACACAAACATTCAGTATATAGCAGAGAGACACCTATTAATGGAGGGGAGTGGATACAAACATTTAGAAGACACCAGCCCTTCTTCAAGGGGGCTCTGGCTTCAGTGGAAAGAACACAGGTCAAGCAGCCCAGTCATTCTGAGTTCACATCCCAGCTTCACCACCTTTCCATGCTATGACTCTTGGCACCTCCTCTAAGCTTGGTTTTCTCACATGAAAATGGGAAAAATAATTCTCACACTGCAGATTTTTTGGGCAAATTAGGGAAATGGATATGGAATGCTTGGTGCTATACATAACACTTGGTACGTGCTGGATAAAAGTTACATTACCACACACACAACTCTTCAAAAAGTAGGGAAAAGATAGCTATATGCACAATTTATAAACACAAAATAGGGTGAGATGAAAGCAGTACTGAAAGGACCAGGTCATGGTGGCCTTGAATGCCAACCTAAAGCACAGGAACATCTGTGAGCAGTGGGAGCCTGTGGGGGGTTCTGAGCAGGGGAGCATCATGAACAGAGCTTCCTTTTCAGAGCATTTTGGCTTCCAAGAAAGAGGAAGAAGATGGGAGGTGGGAGGAAGGAACTCATGATTGCCTTCTTGCCCCTGAGGTAACTTCACTCAACCTCTTCCCCACTCCTGGAGGCTCTGCCCTGCCGCATGGGCACCTGGAATTTTGCTTTAAGGCCTGCTTCCTTACAACCTATGACCTATTCCAAAGGACCACATGTGCTTGGCCACTCCGTATTCGCAGGCGTGGCCGTGTTAATTACACAGCCTCTTGCCGTGCCAGCCAATCAGACAGCAGTTGGGGGTGGGGTGGGGAGGAGTCTCTTTCCAAGGCTCCTGCTTTGTCCTGGAAAGAATCCTGGTGCCTTCTCAGAGGCGGTTGACGGAGAGAAGCAGAAAAGGAGCAGGCCTCAGCTTCCTGTGCCTGGCTGTCCATCCTGGAAACTTGGGATTTGGGAAAGGTGCAGCCTGCCAGCCAGGCAGACACTAAAAATCACAAAAAGACCAGAACTTAATTCACGCTGATGGACTCAATGCTCCTCGAATGTGTAGCCCTCCTCCCAAATAAACCTGCCATATGGAATTCTGCGGTCCACTGGCTCTAGCATTGATTTTCTATGGTCTGTAGCTCTCAGACTTGCAAAGTGCACTTCTGAAACAGGAATTTAGAAGGATAAAGTCAGCTAAAGCAGAGGATTTACCATCTTCTCTACCCTGTCTGCTTCACACCACAATCAGGGAGATGCCAGTGTTCCCAGAAGCAGTGTGGATAGAATGGAGCTTGGTGTGAAGACGTCTCTGGGGCACGGGTAGGGACAAAACAAGCCCAGCCTGGAGTTCTGATTAACCAGGCAGGTGAGGACTGAGTTTCGAGTTAAGGAGGTGGAGATGGGTTCATTCATCCTAAAAGCATTTCCTCAGGGCCCCTCTGTGCTAGTCTGTGCCGATGCTGGGGAGATTTGAGACAAATAAGACCCATTCCAGCTCCTTGGGAGCTCAGAGTCTGGCAAAGTCATCAGTTACAGCCCAGTGTGATGGCTGCAACAAGACACAGTGTTAGTGAGGGAAGGAAGTGATATCTGGGAGGCAGAGGTTCCTGGAAGAAGTGACATTCAGGCCGGGCTTTGAAGGCTGAATAAGAGGTCACCAACAGAGAAGGTGGGGAAATAAATAGCTTATGCCAAGGCATGTTGGTAGGAAAAAACAGAATATGTTTTCTTCTGGAGATGACAAGTCATTTCTATTGTTGGGACATGGGGAAAATGGAGACAACTGGTGGCAGGTGAGGTTGGGATATGCAGTCAGGGGCTAAAAAGAGGGTCCGGACTGGGAAGAGTGAATGTAGGTCAAGGCAGAGTCAGAATTAAAATTAGCTTTGGGATTTGGATGCAGGTTAAAAGATATTTAGGGGTAACAGATTGGCTGGTAGCAAAGTAACAAAAATACACGTGCCTTACCTGTGTTATCTCATTTAGAGCTCAGAACAAGCCTATGTGGTCAGCGGCTATTATCCCATCTTACAGATGCGGAGATGGAGGTACAGGCAGGTCGACTTGTCCAAGGTCTCACACTTGGTAAGTGGTGGTTGCCAGGGGCTTAGGGAGGGCGAATGGAGAGTTCGTGTTTAAGGGGTACAGAATTTTAGTCTGGGAAGATCAAAAAATTCCTGGAGATGGTTGGTGGTAATGGTTGCACAACAGTGTGAATGCACTTAATGCTGCAGAACTGTACACTTACAAATGGTTAAAGTGGTAAATTTCATGTCATGTATATTTCACTACAATAGAAAAAAAGAAAAGAAAAAGGAAGGATGTGGAAAGATGCAGGTATTGTATCTCCGCTACGGGCAGGTTGGGGGAAGGTTAGTCTCCCCGGCCAGGTCTGCCACAACGCAAGAGGTGAACACACTCGGGAGGGCTGGGGACTGGCTCTGCTGCTCAGGGTGCGACTTGGGGACAGGTCTCATTGCCTTTCTGGGAAAACCAAGGAAGCCGGCTGATTCACAGACTTCCTCTAGCGTCTGCCCTCTGTGGTTCTGCCTTATTAGGAGGGCTTGGCTCATGCAGAGGATTGAGGCAATAGGCACAGAAAAGCCAGGCCTTCAACATACTGGACATTTCCACACTCTTGGACTTGCAATTATGATTCAGAAGAAGGTGCCTTACAGGAGTTATATAAATGAGGGTCCCAGCATGAAAGAAATGCCACCCACAAACTGGGTCACAAAGGAAAGTTTATTAAAGAGTCCATTTATAAAGGTGTGGGCAGGGCTTGGGGAACCAAAGATGGAGGGTGCAGTATTGGCAGGACTGTTACCACCCTTAGAGGGAGCCCTGAGAGAGCCGGTATGGGGAAGGTGCCTTTGGCAGGGACAACCCAGCAGGAAGGAAGCTTGGGAAGTGAATACCCAGATCTCTCTCTTCTCCTGCCCTCAGTCTCCTGCCAAGGACCCCCACTAACCAAGCCCAGCAGGAAGCCAGAGGACAGGAAACCCATCAGTGAAATCTATACCGGCCAGCCTCCAGAACCAGAGCAAGGTAAAACCTGGCAAGAAAATCAGAGGGGCAAGTGGTGGGGCAGATCCAAACGGAATCAGCACCACACTCTCCAGCGGCCTGGCCAGGGCTGCTGAAAAGCGTCCTCTCTGGATGACTCCCACCCTCTTTCAAAGACTGACCTTGGACCCAGGGTGGTAAGGGGCACTGGGCTCTTTCAGGCCTGGAGGGGAGCTGTGTGGTTTGTTGGAAAGAGCCCTGCTTACTGCTTACTAGTGTGAGAACACTGGCCAGGGGCCTAAACCTCCTATCCATGCATTATGTGTACACTCATTCAGATGTTGGCTCAGCCAGTACCACCTGAAAATGACTCAGTGCCCAGCCAGGGCTGTAGGAGGCACTGGATAAAGAAATGTGGAGCAGCTCTGGCCACCCTTAGTTTTTTTTTTTTTTTTTTTTTTTTGCGTTACATGGGCCTCTCACCGTTGTGGCCTCTCCCGTTGCGGAGCACAGGCTCCAGACGCGCAGGCTCAGCGGCCATGGCTCACGGGCCCAGCCGCTCCGCGGCATGTGGGATCTTCCCGGACCGGGGCACAAACCCGTGTCCCCTGCATCGGCAGGCGGACTCTCAACCACTGCGCCACCAGGGAAGCCCCCAACCTTAGTTTTAACTTGTGAAATACGCCTCGAGCCAGCCAGTGATGGGGTCCCTCCACCAGCTCTGTGACTCCAGAGGCTGCTCTCAGTCATCTCCTCTGTCATATGGGTCAACCACCTTCCCCCGACCCCCCACCACCGCAGTTGTCCTGAGAATTCAAAGAGAAAATTTCAAAGAAAAGCAGGAGGCACTGCAGCTGGCATGGAGCGAGGGCTCCACATTTGGGAATGTGGCCTTGTTAACAGGCATCCACTGCCCCTCACTCATTCACCACCCTCTTACCCTGTTTTGCTGCTACTGTTGTCATATCATACTTGCATTTGTTGGGGGGCGGCTTTTCTTGCTCCTCCCTGAATCCCCATGGCTTGGGGCTGAGTTTACAACTGCCAACATTTATAGTGCCACCGACGTCACATGCACTTAATCCTGAGGACAGCCCTGGTTGGTAGGCTGTAGCACTAGGGCCATTTTACAGATGAAGAAATTGAGCCCAGAGAGATTAAGCCACTTGCCCAAGGTCACAGAGTCGATTAGCAGCAAAGCCGGAGTTTGAACCCTGGAGTCTGGCCCTCACATCCGGCGCCAGACCGCGGGTATCAGAAGGAGTGAGTGCGGGAATGAATCCACCGGTCAATCAATCAGTGATCGCACGGCGGATGCACGCCCGTCCCCTCCCCCAGCCGCGGGGGCTCGCTGCCGGGACAAAGGCCCTGCCCAGGCCGGACGTGGGCCAGCCGGGTCCGCGCTCCGGGGGCGGGCGTGGGGGCCGGGCCCTTTAAGGGGGGGGCGGGCCAACGACGCGGAGGGCGGGCCGGGGGGCGGGCCGGGGGCGGGCGGCGGCGGGGCCGGAGGGCGCGCGGAGCGAAGGGCGGCGGCGGCGGCTCGTGCTCGGACCGGGCTCTGGATCCCGCTCGGCCGGCTGTTCCCGGCCCGGTGCGGCGCGCCCCAGCACCCCGCGTTCCCCGCACCCGCACTCGGCCCCGCGGAGGAGAGGCCATGCCGCCGCGGCGCAGCATCGTGGAGGTGAAGGTGCTGGACGTGCAGAAGCGGCGGGTACCCAACAAGCATTATGTGAGTGCCGCGCGACCCCCACGCCCCCTTGAGCCCGTGCCCCGTCGGGGGCGACCTAGAACCCCCACGGCTCTGAAAACTTCTGCCTCCTGTTCTTTCTCCCCCACCTCCCCTCCTCTCCCCTCTCGGCACTGCTGCTGCGCGGCCCGGGTCTCTCCCGGCTCCTCCCTCTCTCCCCCTCCCCCTCCTCTCTTTTGCCCTGTTCCGCTCCTCCACCGTGTCCTCCCGCCTCGTCCCCCCGTCGTCTCTTTGCCGCCCCTCTCCCCTTCTCCGTCTGCTCCTTGTCCCCCCCACTCCCGTCCTGCCCATCCGTGGAAAAGTCTGGCCGGTGTAGGGGACAGAGAGAGGCGCCTGTTCTCAGGCCGCCCGTCCTGTCCCTCCTTGTCTGGAGGCGCTTAGACCCGCAGTGCCCAGCCACAGGTAGCCCCAGCAGGGATCGCCAAGTTGGCTCCTTCCTTTTGGAGGAGCCAGCCGGAGCGATAGAGATCTCTGAGAATGGATCCTTTGAGTGCCTGCACCATTAAAAAGTTTTTTTTTTAAAGAAAAAAATCCCTGCCCCTTCTCTCCAATAACTTCTGTTTTAAAATGTATGAAAGTTTTCTCCTGTTATCTCCCTGGCAAAACGGGAATCTTGTTTAGAGCTGGCGGGGACTTGAAAAAATGGGCCAGTAGCCTCATTTTGCAGATGGGACCCTCATATGGGCTGAGGCGCAGGGAGGCTTCAGGTTCTGGAACAAGGCGGAGCTGCATTCGGTTTCCCCTGCCTCTGGAAGGTGTACCTGGGGTAGATGGTGACCCGCCAGATGGGAAGTGGGTTCCACACCAGCCTAGGAGCTGAATCTGGGGGCTCAAGGGGCCCTTGGACCACCTCAGAGGTTCTGGGTAGAGGGATAATGGGGCTGTGGGGTGTTGGGCCCAGGTGAGGCCTTGGGGAGGCCTCTCTGCAGGAGGGAAGGGGGCTATGGTGTCTCTGGTGGTGAGAAGGGAGCAGTGGCAGCGCCTAGCTGCAGAGAAGTTAACCAGGAAGGAAAAAAGAGCAAGAGGGAGGGAAAAAAAATCCTAACAAAGAAGTATAGAACAATAAAGAGCAAGGGGCGTTGGCTGGCTAAATTCAGCTCCTTGACCTCCCTGCAAGTCGTCTTTGGATCTCTTTTCTTAAGAGGCTCGTTCTTATAAAGCAGATCTACATGCCTTACACGAATAGTCTATACAATTCTGAAAGGAGATAGCGGGGAATCCACTCTGCACTCCCTACAAGAAAGGGTGTGCTGTGTGAGCCTGTATTGTTATTGGCTGGGCAGCCAGTTATTCAAGCCTTAGCCAGGCGGTGGGAAGCTATTTCCTGGACCTGTGGCATCTTTAAATAGAGTGAAGTTTCCCTTGATTCCAGAGCTGGGCTAAATTGTCTCCCCCGCACCCCCTTTCTTTTTAACTGTTTCAAATGCTGCCAAATCTTGGTTTCTTGTTTGAGCCTGTTGAATGTATAACTGAGTTGCCTCTTTGCTATGAAGATAGTTTTTACCAACATGGCAGACAGGAGGAAGTCTGAAATTCCCCATGCTGCCTCCCACCGGATCTGTGAGCTGGGAACACCAGAATACATACAGCCTCCAAGAAATGGGCATCATCATCCACTCTCTCCTGTCCTCTCTCGTCACATGACTATCAGGCACAGGTTCTTAAGCCCATTTGACAGATGAGGAAACTAAGGCTCAGAAAGATGAGGTCCTATGCCTGAGGTCACAGTCAGGGCCAGAACAGGAATGTAAATCCAAGTATGTTCGACCCCAAAAAGTGTTACTCCACCAGGTCACACCACTTTGCAGATTTCATACCCCATAGTTTCCCTACACAAAGTCCTCTTAAAAACTGGGAATTTTGCCATCATTTGTGATCACTCTGAGGCTTTTCATTCTGTTTAGATCCCTCCCTGCCAGTTTTTTGGAGGTGCGGCAGCTTTGAGGGGCATCTCTGTAAGCCTTCAACCACTTTTTAGGGGCTCTTTCAGACAAGTCTCTAAATATTAACATGGATTTGGGTTTAAATCTTGGCGTCCAGCTTGCTGTGTGGCCTCTCTGACCCTCATCTGTAAAATGGGGGTAATGGTGCCCACTTCCTAGGAGGAGGGATCTTGTGACTGACAGGGTTGACATTCCATAACCGTTAGATGCCTGCCTCCCTGCCCTGTGGTATCCATGTTACTCTGACTGGGAACATGCCAAAGTCACATGAGGAGGGATTTCACCAAGAATTTATTTTCCTGCATGTGGGTTTAGGCACTCCTGTGATTCAAGGGAGCCCCCTCCCTTCTAGCCAGCCTTTTGTGTTCATCAGATGAATAGGGGCAATGGGTTGAACTGAAGCCTGAGTCATCATCCACAGGAACAGAGAAAGTTAAGTGCTGTGTTGGCAGGAAACCCATCAGCAACTGCCAGTGACCCCTGCTCCTGTTCTCCAACCATACCTGCCCCTGCCACTCTAGAAAGAATGGGCATGGGGGGTAGCTGTTGGCATGGGCCTGGACTTTCTTCCCATTTGGTATATCCTCCTCTCTGAAGTTGGCCCAGCCACTCTGGAGAGATGGCATGAGCAGAGGAGTTGGACAGCCTTGGGCTCGGCCACTTCCTGCTGTGTGACCTTGAGCTGGTCAGTTTACCTCTCTAAGCTGCTTCTATAATCTGCAAATTGTAAACAGTGCTGCGTCCCTCCAGGACAGAATTTCTCAGCCTCAACACTGTTGATAGTTTGGGCCAGATCGTTCTTCGTTGTGGGGGGCCGTCCTGTGCATGGTAGAATGTTCAGCAGCATCTCTGGTTTCTACCCCCTAGGTCCCACTAGCATCCCCCTCCCTAATTGTGACAACCAAAAATGTCTCCACACATTTCCCCCAGGAGGGCAAAATCACACACACCCTGACTTCTAACCGCCCTGCCCCAACCACTGCACGAGATCATACAAGTTAGTTACAGAGGCTTCCCACCACCTGCTCCCTATTTACAGCTACTTCAGCCTCCACCTGTCTCATCACTCAGTTGCCTGGGAGCGAACAGGTCACAGGTGCTATAGATGTCGTTGGAGAGCTTCACCAGGATCTCAGGGCTGCCCATCAAGGCTGGGCCACTTGTTCCACCTTAAATGGCATCTTCTCCATGATTAGGGCGGCATCTTCATCACGCCTGGCCCCAGCCTCCTTCACCTGTGGGCAGAGACATCATCAGTGGGCCCAAGGGTAGAGCCGTAGGCCACATCTGGAGAATGCAGGGGCAGAAGCTCCCAGGGCCTCTGAGATCCCCATGGGTGGGTAGGGATTATTGTTGACAGTAATATCAACAGTTTTATCATCTGGAGAGAGCTTCCCTGGAGCACTGCACTCTGTCTGTTGGCCTTTCTCTGCCTGCATCTTTCCTGCCGTGGAGCCTAGGGCTTTCTAAATGAATGGAAAGGGGACTTTCAAGTGTGACACCCTGGGAGACCCTCCCCAGCTAGGTTATCTTCCAACTTGAGGGGAGGAGGAAGTGCTCCCTGTAGGTTTGGCAGGGTTTTTTTGGATTGCCCCATTTCCAGCACTGGAGAGGGAGGTACAGAAGCCTTGGGGTTAGAAAAACGTCTCCCTTAGCAGGAGCCAGGAAATACTGGCTTGCTCTGTCTTAAGATCTTTAGATGTTAAGAAGAGCAAGATGGGGGCTTCCCTGGTGGCGCAGTGATTGAGAGTCCGCCTGCCGATGCAGGGGACGCAGGTTCGTGCCCCGGTCCGGGAAGATCCCACATGCCGCGGAGCAGCTGGGCCCGTGAGCCATGGCCATTGAGCCTGCGCGTCCGGAGCCTGTGCTCCGCAATGGGAGAGGCCACAACACTGAGAGGCCCGCGTACCGCAAAAAAAAAAAAAAAAGAAAAAGAAAAAAAAAGAATAGCAAGATGCTAGAAGTAGTTATAGAAGCAGTAATCTTAACAGCTGAAATTTAATCCATTGTTGTGGGCTGGGCACTGGATTAAGCTCTCTGTGTATTTAGTCATCACAACAGCCCTTTAAAATAGGTACTTTTCCGTTACACTAATACACGATTTCAAATATACAGATACATAGAATAAGTTAAATATCTGTCAATCTACCATCCAGCTGTCAGATCTTTACCTTTTGCCCTATTCATTTCAAAGCATTTTTATTTTTATTTTTTAAGAAATGAAATATTGCACATGCAAAGCCCCCTGTGCACCCACTCCAACAATCACCACCCCCCGAAATAAAAACAGTATCCTACATTTGGTGCTTGTCATTCCCATGCACATTTTAAAAATAGACCAATAGATATGATTTTTTTATTCAGTAGCTTTACTGAGGTGTGATTTACATACCATAAATTCACCCATTGTAAGTGTACAGTTGGCTGATTTCTTTAAATAAATGTATGGAGCTGTGCAGCCATCATCACAATCCAGTTTTATAACATTTCCATCACCCCCATAAAGATCCCTTGTGCCCTGTGGCAATCAGTCCCCTTCCCAGCTAGGCCTCATGTACCTTTTAATGTTTTTACCTTTTCAGCAGTCCCCAAGATCTTGTATTGAAAGTTTTAAAACTACAAAACATTACACTTTTGAGATCTATGTTCGTACATGTAGCTTCAGTTCATTTTAACTGCTGTTTCATATTCCACTTATGAATATACCCCTGTTTATTTGAGCTCCTGTAGGAGATTTTTAGGATACTTTCTTGTAGCTGCTTTCTTGCACATACAACTGAGGCGGGATTGCTGGCGCTTGGGGTTTGTGCATTTTCACCTGTGCATTTAACGTCCCTGGGAGCAGTGTCTGTGGGTCTCTTTGCTCTGGCCCCTCGCTAACACTCCGAATTGTCAGACTTTTTAGTGGGTACGGAATAGTATCTCATGGCAGTGCTTGTTTGCATTTCCCTGCTTGCTAGTAAAGTTACATATCTTTTCACACCTTTGTCAGCCTTTTGAGCTTCCTCTTCTGTAAATTAATTGCCTGTTTTATCTTTTGCCCCTTTTTTTGGTATATTGAGCTATTGGTTTTCTATTAATTTATAGGATTTATTTATACACTCAGATAGGTACTTCAGATAGTTACGTTAGTGTTCTCGTTTTCCCCTTGAGACTGGAGGCTCAGAGAAGCACAGGCACATGCCTGAGGTCACACAGCAAAGAGTGGCAGCGTGGGGATTGGTGTACGTGTATGCGGCAGCCCTGTGATCCCACCCCTGAGCCAGGTGACCTTGGGTGGGTCATTTAAGCCTCCAGCCACAGTTTCTCCATCCTGGCCCTTCCCTCATCTCACTGTTCATTCACTCAGCCTGGACTGATGAAGCACAAGCTGCCACCAACCCTTAGTCATTCTCACCCCAGGGAAGCTCTGGGTTGATTGTGCCTCTGGAGTGATGGGTTGGCAGGCCCTGTGCTGCTGGCCTTGAAACCTCCCTCTCCACCTGCCAGACTCTAAGAGCAACGGGTCTCTCCTCTGAGCAACTGACTTTTGCAGGATGGGTCACGCCCTTATTAGGCATTATTATCAACATTCTTGTTTCAGTCTGTGGGAGACCTCTGGCTGGCAGGCTCAGTGGTCTGGAACAAACTGAATCTGCTGCCCAAATTAGCTGCATTCTGTTTTCCAGCCTGCCCCATCCCCTGCTGCCCCCAGCATCCCAGCCATCCTGGCATCCTGTTTTGCAGAAACATGCATGGCAGGCCAACAAACTTGAGTGGAAAGAACTTGGGTATCAGAGACAAACATTCAAGTTCTGCATGGTCTTGGGTGACTGACTCAACCCCCAGCCTTAGTTTCTGTATCTGGAAAATGAGGACAGTGTCACCCTTCTAAGATGATTGTGTGCTTGTTTAGATAATGTATGCATTCATCCTATTCTCCGTCCCTCCTGCTGAGGGATAAGTACCATCTCCTAGCACATTTCTTACGGACGCACCATTACTTCATGAAGAAAGGACCTGGATTTGAGTCGTCTTCATGAGCTCCTGGGCTGGGTGACCTTGCAGACAAGCTCCCCAAGGGTCTGTAAAATGGGAGCAGTAATAGTGCTTACCTACAGGTCTAGGGCACTTCTCACACACTGCTGAGCCTGATGCCTTCTGTATAAAGGGCACTCAATCAGTGGTAGTCATGAAAACTAGCATTAACGATAGTAATAGCCATGCTCCACATCTCTGCCTCTCTCCTGCCTCCTGCCCTAGGGGCCTGCTATTTGTTTTCCATACTTTTTCATTCATGAGGCACTTCTGGGGTGGGGCCCCAGGCGGGACACCCTGCTGCCCTGGGACAGGCCCGTGAGCAAGGCAGAGCCCGCCTACCTCCTCTACAGGTGGTTCTTGTCCTGCACCCTGTCTGCGTCACACAGCGGTAGTACCCTCAGTAGGCGTTAAGGCCCCTCGGCTAGGTTTTTTTTTTTAATGGCTCTTGCTTTCTTCTGACTGAAAAATGATGGACCTTGTCACCTGTGCTATGCCATCCTGTTCCCTCTGGTCCATGGTTGCAAGGAGCCAGGCCTCTCACCTCACCTGCCGGGTCATCCTCAGCCTGGGCTCTTACACTCTAGGCTCTTGCAGTTGTCTCAAGATCAAAGCGGGTGGGACTATCATATCTTAAGAGTTACTTAAATGTCCCTTTAGTTCAGACTTTGAATCTGTGCCATTCCTTGCTTCTGGTAAGCAGGGAAAGTACACCAAACAGCATGCGTTCAGATCCCTGCCCTGCCACCTACCAACAGTGTGACCTCAGACAAATTACTTACCCTTTCTGTACCTCACCTGTAAAATGGGAATAATGATAGTTCCAATCTCATAGGGCTGATGTGAGGATTAAATGGGCCTGGCATAGAGTCAGGGCTCAATAACTATGAGCTGTATTAGGAGTGTACAAACATAGTATCATTTATGATAGTAGAAGTTGGGGGCCACTTAAACACACATCTGTAGAGAACAAGATAAATAAAACATACTATATCCGCGAGCTAGAATACCATCGAGATGGCAAAAATTCCATCTTCTGTCATGCGAATATGAAATAGTAAAAGTTGGTGGCAAAACAACGTGCTCAGGTTGGCTCACACCTGGTTACAAGTGAAGGCGTCTGTGAAAGCACAGAAACATAGCTGATCAAGTATATGTCACTTTTTTTTTTTTTTTTTTTTTGCTCATCTGTGCATTGCATTTCTCTATTTTCCAAATGTTCTGTGGGGAACACATATTCCTGTTTTTAGTAAAACTAAAAAAAACAGTGAATGCTCATTTTAAAAGAGAAGCAGTGCCAGGCCCTGGCGGCTCCAGCCAGGTTCCCACATCCCCACCACCTCATCCTGTCCTGAAGCAGCAGAATTCTCCAGCTCCTCCAAGCGCCTGTCCTCCCCAGATAGATGCTGGCCTCCGAGACTCTCCCCCAACTCCTGCCACGGAACCAGGGCTCTGGATGTGGCTTTCCAGTCCTCCAGCCCAAGAAGTGGCAAGAGATGAGTTTAAAATACCACGAGGGGAGGAAGGCCTGAGCAGATGCTTTTCTGGTTGAAATGCTCCTTGCTCAGTGGCCTGGCCCTCCCTCCTGTGGTGCTTATATCTGAATAGGTTGGAAAGACTTGCAGGCCGGAGTTCAGCAATCTGCACCCTGAGGTCATTCAGGTTAGAGCTGTGCCCCACTCCCCTGGGCAGATCATCCAACCGCTTGTCACCCACCCGGAGGTGCACGGGCGTCGGCAAGCGGCAGAGTTACCACACTGCCAAAAAAGGCTTAGGGGACCACTCCATGCATGGTACTACTTCTCTTCTGGGACACTCATCCTGTTGCAAATCATGCGTGCTTTTTTCCTTGGAGAAAGAGCTCTGATAGGGTGAATGGTCTTGCTTGGTGTGACTCAGTTTTCTCCTTCCCCTGGGAGGCCAAGGCCAGCCGCAGGTCACTGCAGCTGCAGGAAAGGGAACCGCTAGATGAGCATCCTGTCGGCCTGGTGGGCGCAAGTGATGAGGCGTGAACATCCTTGGCCCAAGGAGAGAATATGAGGCTTCTTCAGTAGGCCGCATGGCCGGAGGGTTGTGAGCATGGCTTCTGCGCCCAGCAACTGGGCTCTGGTCTGAAGTTTGAATTTCAGAGAAACATGTAATATTTGGGACCTACTGTCATCCACTCGCTGTTGGCCCTGAGCCTTCTCTTCTGGGAAGTGGGCAGCTTTGGTGGGGAAATTAAATGACCTTTTGTGCGGAATGCCTGAGAGGATGCCGCTGGGGCAGCCGTCCTTGCAGCTTCCTGGCCCGGGGTACTGCCCAGAAACTGGGGCCCTGTGGTCCCTTTCACAGAGCCCTTGCCAGTGGGGTCATCCAGATCCTGGGTGGCAGAGCTGGCATCCCTGGCCCCTGCCGGGACATGGGGACTAGCTGACGTGATAGACTTGGGAGGCCCGGTGTCTCCTGCCAGGGGGCCAGTGGGCAGGGGCTGGTGTGGCTCACTCCTCAGGGACTCTGCCAGGGGCCTGCAAGCCCGAGCCTTGCTGCAAGCCGTCCTTCTTCTGCCCCATTATCCAAACTACAGGGCATTCTCTCCTCATACTTGCTGGCCCAGGTGCAGGCCTGCAGGCGGGCAATGAGCCCAAGCCCAGGGCCTTCTTTAAATGGTGAACGGAGAAGGGACCAGAGGTGCATCTGTCGTGCGTGCGTGTGTGTGTGCGTGTGTGCACGCGCACGCCCGCACACAGAGCTCTCCCGCCTGCTTTTGAGGCGTCTCCCCGGCCATCCCAAAACTTAGGGCTGCTAGATTTACCAAATGAAAATACAGGATGCCCAGTGAAGTCTGAATTTCAGATAAACATGTAATATTTGGGACCTACTTATACTAAAAAATTATTCATTGTTTATTTGAAATTCAAATTTCCTGGGGCATCCTGTGCTTTTTCTGGCAATGCTGCTGAGACTACCACTTTCAATAAAACAACAACCAAGAAACCTTCGTACTTTGTAATACTGGTAATGTTTCTTGAGAATTCACTGAACAACGGTAAGTCCCTTTAGGGGCCAGGCACTTTTGAGCACAGGGATGATACACAGATATGCAAAGCGGGGATTCAGACCTCAAGGAGGTCAGTGTCCTGAGAGACAGGTAGATGGCCTTTCAGGGCTAGCCTGGAACTTGGGAATGAGCAGACGCCTGTGCCTTAGGGTTTGGGGGAAGTTGGACTTGGAGAAGGCAACTCAGTGCAGGTGACCCAAGGCTGATCACAAAGCATGAGAGGGATGCTGTCAAGTAGAGAAGGGTAAAGGAATTTTAGGCAGACAGAACAGGAGGGAAAGGAAGCTGAAACCCTGGCATGTGGCGTGTTTGAAAAAAGCAGGAGAGATTTGAGTGATAGAGATGGAGCTTGACAGGTGGCTGGGGGCCCCAAGGATCTGGGGGCTTCTGACTGGGCCAAGCCTGGTGGGGGACCTAAAATCCCACAAGCCGCGTGGCGTGGCATAAATACATACATACATACATACATAAGAAAGCATAGACTCTACCCTCAAGAAGGCCACGCCTTCCCCCCCCACACGAACACACACGTAGCTGGGTGGCCAGGGCTCAGGATCAGAGGTATCCACGATGGAAGTGGTTGGGAGGAACTGGGACTCAGGGGCACTCCCCCGGCTTGATGGGCTGGGGGAGCACCTTTCACAGGAGAGTGGAGGGGGCAGACACAGACAGACCTGGGAGAGAGAGAACACCTGTCCACAGGAGGACTGTGCAGACAGTGAAGATAAAGTTAGGGAGGGAGGGATGGGAAATATTAAAGAGGTCTATGATAGCCAGTAGGAATTCTGAAATTTGGGAGGAATTAAATAACTCCAAATTTGTTTTGTTCTCAAGACTTAACAATCATTTATTGTTGTTATTATTATTGAATAGCTATCGTTCATTTGAGTGCTTACTGTGCGCTCCAGGCTTTTCATGCTTTATGTCACTGGATCTGAGCAGTTCTGTGAGGTAAGGAGTATTAGGATTCTTGGGCTGCCGGTGACAGAAATGAACCTGACGAACTTAAGCCATAGGAAATGTATTGGAAAGATGGCTCTGGCAGAACGTGGCTCAGCCCCCAGTCACAGAAAGGACAAGGAGTTGAAACTGCTTGTGGGCCTCAGAGCATCACCAGAAGCAGGAACCTGCTCCATCCCTCAGTCCCTTTGGCCACGCAAAAGAGTCCAGTTCCAGGAGGAGAGGATCTGATTGGCCCAGCCAAATCACCTGACCATCCTTTGGTCAGGCAAGGGCAGGATACTGTGATCCACAGTCCCACTGAAATTGCCAGTAGTTGTAGGAGATTCCGAGTACTGTTGCTGGAAGAAGGGGGCATGGAGGCTGGACAGGTGGAAACAGCAGATGTCTTCTACATAGGTACTGTTATCAGCCCATTTCACAAATGTGGAAACTGAGACTTTGAAAGATGAAGTACTTTGCCCAGGATGACACTCGGCTGTGCTGCCTATCATTGAATATAAAGAAGGGTATAGTCAACTCACCCCCTAGATTTGAAGGGAAACGTTGCCTTAACGCACATAAGAATAATATCTTCTACTCTGCTTAATTAAGCAGGATTGCATGGACCCCCTGCCTACTGCACTGGCAAAGAAAGCCAGAAACCCACTCAGTGGCGTCACCATTTCCTCCTCCCCAGCCAAGGTGTGAATCAGCAGCCTGTGGCTTCAGGGCACGATTGGCTGCCAGTCAATTGCACAGATGTGGATTTGTTGTCTGCCCTGGGCCAGGCCTGGCCCCAAGCCGAAGAGAGGCCGAGATGACCAGGCAGCCTTTGTCCTTACAGAGGTCACCATCTGTTTGGAACACGTCACCACGGCATAAGGGCTGTGGTGGGGCCTGCAGTGGGGCTCTGGGGACAGGGCAGGGGTCTGAAACCTGGACTGCCCATTCCCCATTCCCTACTGGACCAGAGAGGTGGCGCTCTGAGCTGGGGTCAAGAGGAGGTGGGTGCTCTGGAACAGGGAAAGCCAACTGGCAGAGTTTTTAATATGGGTAGAATTCAGAGGGTCCTTGAACTTGGAAGGGGGAAGAGTACATCTTTATTCTCACTAATAGCGGTTTCTCCAATAGCGGTTTCTCCAATAGCGGTTTAGCATTGCCTTCCATTATGAATGAAGGCCGCGACCCCCAGTGATATCAGTAAGACCTGTGTGTGGCTTTGTCACCAGTAGAAATTCACAGATATTTTCATGTCACTTTACAGTTGTTGCATTTATCCTCATCACTGCTTCAGAACTGTGATGTTATTCGACCCACTGCTGGATTGTTGTTATTTATTACATTAGTAAAAGTGTACATATGTTCATAATTTTATTTTTTGAAACATTTTTATTACAGTTCAGTATTTCATTTGGAATGCTATGTGCTTTAATTTAGTCATTTTTAAATCATTTTGAGAAGGGGACCATAGATTTCATAAGATTGCCAAAGGGCTCTGTGGCACAAAAAAAAAGGGTGAAAAACTTCTGGGTAGAAGTTTAAGAGCTTGGACTTGGAAATTAAGCATGGATTTGACCTGGCTTTGCCGGTGACCAGCAGCGTGTGTGACCTTAGTAAGTGGCTTCACTTCTCTGTGCCTCAGTTTCTTCATCTGTAAATTGAGGGTAAGAATAGTACCTACTGTGGGTTATTTTATGTAAAGGGTTTAAAGCAGTGCCTGGCACATAAAAGTACTGAATGAATAGTTACCTGTTAGTGTTATATTATCTTTACCATCATCATCTTTACCATTCCCTGACTAGTGATGCGCTTTTTTAATAAGCAACCTCGAATGATGTGACACAGGTCATCTGGAATGACCACACCTTGAGAAACATACTCTAAATGGACTAGTCCAGGATGCACCCCCGCCGAAGATTTAAAAGCAGTCTTCCCCAGAGATTTGTATATTTGGATATTTAGCAGTGTGGTAATTAAAATAATACTGAAAATGTTTATCATTGGAGGCATGATTAAATAAATGGACTACTAAGGATCCTTTAAAACTTTTGCTGAAAGAATTTTTAATGAATGGGGAAATGCTCACCATATAACACAGGTGAAAAAGATCATGTATATACAATGTGATCTTAATTTCATAAACTACTTCAACATATAGAAAAAGGGTCTGGGAAGAAGTATAACCAAAGCTTCGTCTCTGGTGGTAGAAATGTGGATGCTTGTTAAGACCTCAGCCTCTGCCGTCAGACTTTATTACCAACTCTACGGAACAGGTTACTTCACATGCAGGGTCTTACTTTCCACCACTGCTGGGTGGGAACAGTAATACAGTGTAGCTTCATAGGAAACACATCAAGACCATTGGTGGTTGTGAGCCGTTCCATTGTTTTACATTGTATTATATGTCTATGTATTATCCCAGGTTTCTCTAGAGAGGAGAGGACGGTGTGGGACAGCAGAGTCAGGAAAGCTTCCTGGAGGTAGAGGGAGAAAGAGAGGACCCTGCTTCCCGTGTTCCCTTTATTCCTGTCTCATAGACTTGTGTATGAAGCGCAGGAAGCTGGCAGAAAAGTCCACATAGGGGTTCACATCAAGGCCGGGAGGAATAGTCTCTGCCAGATGAGGAGCCCGGCAGGGCATGGGTACAGGGGTGGCCAAGGAACCCACAGAACCTGACCATCAGGACCACATACGATTTCATGTGGGAAAAGGGGCTACTTGGCTGTACAAAGTTTGGAACCCACTTCTGCAGCCCCCCTACTTTATCTGGTGGAGGAATCCCTACTCCCCTTCTGATACCCCTAATAGATGGCTGTCCCAGGGTTTGAGAGCTCTGTCCCTCTACATTCTCATCTAGTTCTTTTCTCCTCTTTCTTCATGTCCCCAAGCCCAGTGGGACAGGAAGACGAAGCTGCATTTATACGGAGGGGGCAGTTGTTTAGGGAGTATCCTAGAAATCCTAGTTGACCCCTTTCTGCCTGTCACCCAACCAGGGCACTCAGCTTTGATGCTGAGGTTCCTAGTGGACCAAGCCCATCATGGTGCTCATACATTGGATATGACTCTGTTGACGCGTCTCCTCCTCTCCCACCAGACCCTGAATCCCTCATAGTCTAAGGACAGGTGCCAAGTGTGTTCCTTGAATGAAACCATAACTTCTTGGGCTCTCTCCATCCCTGGGTCCCATGATTCTAGGATGATGGCCATTGATGATATCCTTCAGCTGACTCAGAATTGGATTCCTTGTGATGACCCCCCGCTGACACCAGACGGAGCATTGTATCATAGTAGTTAAGGCACAGGCTTTGGAGG
The DNA here is from genome assembly GCF_025265405.1 of Mesoplodon densirostris. NCBI lineage: Eukaryota > Metazoa > Chordata > Mammalia > Artiodactyla > Ziphiidae > Mesoplodon > Mesoplodon densirostris. The sequence goes on from NC_082663.1 coordinate 162,183,643, forward strand.
CAGCCAGACCTGGATGTAAATCCTGGCTTTGTCACTTTGTACCAGTGCGTCACTTAAGCTCTCAGAACCTCAGTATCTTCATCTGTAAATGGAGGAGTCATCCCAGTTCCTGACACATAGTAAACACTCAAGAGAAAAGTAACATTCTCAGTCTAGTCCAGTGGACATAGATATAATATTATAACCCCTTGGGATGCTACTAGGTTGAACCATATGAAATTGTCAATTTTTGACTTAACAAGTGGCAATTTCACTTAGTTCAACCTAATGATCTGGGTTTGATTTGGGCCTAAGGAAGTTACTTTTGCATGGAAGGGGGTAAAGGGCCACCGCTGTACCAGGTATCTTACAGACATTATCCCATTTACACTTTACAACAGCCCTGAGAGACAGGTAATACTATTCCAGTCATCCCCTGGTATCCGTGGGGGATTTGTTCCAAGGCCTCTTATGGATACCAAAATCCACAGATGCTCAAGTCCCTAGTATACAATGGCGTAGTATTTGCATATAACCTTTGTGCATCCTCTCCAATACTTTAAATCATCTCTAGGTTACTTATAATACCTAATACAATGTAAATGCTATGTAGATAGCTGTAAGTACAATGTAAATGCTACGTAAGTAGTTGCTGGGTCACAGCAAATTCAAGTTTTGCTTTTTAGAACTTTCTGGAATTTTTTTTTTTTTTTAATCTGAGCTTGGTTGAATCCTTGGGTGCCAAGAGCTGACTGTATTAGCATCCCCATTTACCAAATGGGGAGACTGAGGCTCCTAAGTAGCTTGCTCAAGGAAGTGGTGTAGCCAGGGTTGGAACCCAGGTCAATCCAACTGAACGTCTGTGCTATTTGCATTGCTGCTGTCTTGAGACTGGGCTGCCTGTTCCACATAGTGTGGCTAGAGAGTTCGCAGCATTCTCTTGGGCCTCCTCGCCCAGGAGCTGGCAGCTGTAGCCTGAAACTCCCCGAGACGCTGCCTGTGGAACCCCACATTTCTCATTCTGGTTTAGACAGTCAGTTTCTGCAGTTTTCTTCTGCTGTGTCTTTGGCTTTGGTTGGGGGACTGGAAGGGGCATTCTGGAGTCAAACAAACCTGGGTTGAAGTTCTGGCATCCTCCACAAACAGCTGTGTGGCTTTGGACCGGCCCCCTGACCCCTTTGAACATCAGTTTACTATGGTGTGAAATGGGATGGATGGTAAGCTTCACTCCATAGGGTTTCTGAGAGCAGAGTGCTGGGGATTTCACAAGTGCTCATTAGTGTTGGTCCTCAGCTGGAGAACTCCTATGCATCCCTCAAGATCCAGAGCAGTTATTTTTTCATCTGGAAAGCCTCTCCAGGTGCCACCAGCAGAATTAGCCCTCATCCCCTCTGTGCTCCAACAGCAGCTGTAAAGCGCTTCTTAGAGGGCCTGTGGCCTATGAGAAGACTCTACTACTGTCTTTGCTGTTGAGGACCTACTGTGTGCCAGGCACTGTGCTGGGCCCTTTAGGTGTGAACCAAGACCCATCTGACCACATATGTCAGGCTTTTTTCACCATGTCCCGCAGCCCTGGTTTATTTTATCTTATTTTATTTTTTGGCCACGCCACGTGGCATGCGGTATCTTAGTTCCCCGACCAGGGATCAAACCGTACCCCCTGCAGTGGAAGCGCAGCGTCTTAACCACTGGACCCCCAGGGAAGTCCCCCACGGCCCTGGTTTAGATCTTAGCTCTGTCACGTGCTGGCTGTGTGACCTCGTGTGAGGCAGTGTCACCACATCCCGTGACGTAACATAAATGAAGGACTTAGCATAGTGCCCAGTCAGCCCAATAAACGTGGCTCATTTTGATTCTTTTTCATTACTCCGACAGCTTTACTCCTACTGCCTGTGTGCCTTGCGCGTAGTGGGTGCTCTCGTTGGCTGCCCAGTTCTCCCCCTAGGCAACCTGCTAACACAGGAGAGGCCCTCTCTCGGCTCCATTTCCTGCATTGCCCCGGGCTCCTCTGAGGCCTGGCAGCCTTGGGAGATCTCCACGAGCCCTCAGTGCCCGCCTTGGAGGCTTTCCTAGAAAGCTAGCCTTCAGGTTGGTTTCGGCCGAGCCTGGCTCCAGCTGCCAGCACCTCTGCTTGCCATTGGAAAGTTCCCCGTGCCGCTTCGGGCCAGATGTGTGCAAGGCTGTGAGTTGGCAGCCAGAGGCCCCGGGCTGGCGCTGCACACCCAGTCCAGCAAGTGTTTCCACCAGCTCTGTGTCTCCATCTAGAAGAACGGAGGTGCTGCACCCGGCCGGCCCTGCAAGTGGGTCATGCTGCTTGCCATCTGGATGAGACTCCGGCAGTCATGGAAAGATGGGCTCCAGGGAGAGGCAGTTGATTGGGTTTCACAGAGCGGCATTCGTGACTTTTCCCGTTAACTTAGTTCACCTCAAAAGATTTGAGTTGGCCGGCCTGAGCCACCAGGACCTCACCTCTGTAATGGGGTTATCAGTGATTGCACTCAAAGCTTCCTGTAAGTCAGGCCATGTGCCAAGCTCCTGTCCAGCATTAGCCTGTTGAATCCTTAGCCAACCCTATAAAGTAGCTACGACTATTCTCTCCATTTTACAGACGAGAAAATAGAGGCTCGGAGCCATGAAATGACTTGTAAAGTCTCACAGCAGCTTTAAGCTGTAGAGCCGAGAACCATACCTGGGTACCCTAAAGCCAGTGCCTACCTTTTTTTTTTTTTTAATGACACTAAGGAGTGATTTTTATTTTTAATTTTTGACTTACACGTGTGCAGGAAAATTCCCTTTTTTGGTATAGCATTCCATGAGCTTTTACACATGCGTAGGTTCTCATAACCACCACCCGAAACAGGATGCAGCATAATTCCATCACCTCCTAAGAGTTCCCTCGGGCTGCCCTGACTCTCAAATGGTATGGGTTGCTACCTCCACCTGCAGTTGGAATTGCTCCTGCGCTGTTCTCTTTTTCTTCATCGCCTGTCCAGAGAGGTCTTGGGGTGAAACATGGACTTCTCTCCCAGGGCTGGGCCCTGTGCCTGCATTCTTCTCTGTAACAAAGCTGGTTCTGTTTCCAGCACCCTTGGCAGTTGAGCTGTTCACTCAGCCATTCCAAGAGCATTGTTACCCCAGACTCAGAGAGCCTTGAGTGAGGTCACCTTGATTTATGAGCGTGTGGCCCTGTCTTGGCTTTTTGTCTGTCTGCCCGCCTGTTGGTCTCTCACCAGGCAGTTCCTGAGAGCCCCGTGTCACAAGCACTGGAAAGATTGTGGTGAATGAGACAGACCTGGCCCCTGCCCCTTGAGGGCTCCCAGGGGAGTGGGGTGACAGTCACGTGAACAGAACAGCACACCCAGAGGACTGTGTGCTGAGCGACGGCAGCCCTAGTGGCTGTGGGAACCCAGAGGAAGGAGGCCAGACCCAGACTGGGGGTCTCCAGTAAGGCTTCCAAGAGGAGGCAGCCTCTAAGCTGACACCTAGGAAGTGAAGAGTTGCTACCAAGGTGAACGGAGAGAAGATCCTCCCTTCAGAGGCAGTGGCAGGTGCAGGGGCCAGAGGCAAGGGAGCACCTGGCCGGGTGCCCCGACACGCCTTTGTTGTCTTCCTCCACTAGGCTGAAAGCTCCAGGTGGACAGGGGCTTCTGTCTTCCTCGTTCACAGCCATATCCCCAGCCCTCGGAAGGGAGCCTGGTACACAGTAGGTGCTCTTGTCTGCATTTGCTGAATGACTGAATGAACGAACTGAGGTGTTTGAAGCAGAGGAGAGACACGATTCAATTTGTGCTTTAGAGAGACCGACCCTGTCTCCCACCTCCTGGCCTGGCACCCCTCTGCCCCCAGGTACAGTCTGAGACCTCAGCTCCACCACCCACCTGAGTGGGCTGGGGACAAGGAGCATCTTCTCTGCCACTCACACCACAAGCACTTGTCTTTGGGCCCCATTCCAAGCAATCACTTAATTGAAAAGAGAAAAATTGGCAGCAGGCCACCCCTGGAGTGTCACTTGCTGTGGCCCCTGAGCTTGGTGATTCCTGATGCTGACTCGGGACAGGAAAGCTCTGGCCTGGGACCAGGAGAGCCGAGGCCTGGCCTTGGGGATCTGGAAGGAGGAAAAGGGACTTCAGAGGCTGAAGGAGCTGGGCTTGGAACTGAAGTCGCTTACTTCCCAACTGCGTGACCTCAGGCGTGGTGGCATCCTGGGTTTCCACCTCCCCAACCTGAGGGCGGACCCTGCTTCCTGCCAGGTGTTTCATGATGTTGGTAAACCTTGCATAGGGCCAGCGCATAGCAGCAGGCTCCCCAGCGTGGTTGCTGATGTTATCTCGGCCCCCCCCCCCCCACTCACCTTGGTCCTGCCTCACTCTGACATCCTAGGTTTCAAAGGCATCATGACACTCGGGTGGCATTTCTCCAGGATTAAACTTAATGTACCTTCTTCAAAAAGATCAATATGCGTTCCTCAGCACTTCCGGTGGCGATGCTGCTCTGGGGTGTTAGGAAATCAAACACACTGCGGGTGTTGCAATTCCAAAAAGAGGTTGGAAGCGCTGACCTACATAGGCCAGATGCTGGGCAGACAGCTGGAGAGAGCTGACAGATTGGAACCAAAGGGAACGTGTGGTCTCCACGGGGAACAGCAGAATCATGTTTCCCATTCGTTAAGCCGGTGGAGCCCATCCAACTGCCTCTGCCCTCTCCTCACTCTCCCCCTCTCCTTGCTCTCTCCCACTCTCCTCCACCCTTCTCTCTTTCTCTCCCTCCCTCCTACCCCCCCACCCCCACCCCAGACTGTGTCCTCCACCTTAAGCCTGGGCAGCAGATAGCCAACGAGGTGGATCTGGAGCCCAGCCAGTCATTACCAAGCTGCTCCCAGGAACCCCCAACCCAGAAACCCAGCCAGTGTGAGAGCTTTATTGGGGTGGCCGGGGAGGTCACACTTAACCTTTTAAAGCTGGTTTCTTAAACCAGGGTTTATAGGCTCTTGGACTCCCTCGGACATATTCCCAGGAACACTCTGCAAGAAGTGGGTTCATCTAGATCTCGAAACTAACACTGCTGCTTGATTTCAGGGCTGCACGTGTTTTTATATTTAATGAAGGTTGCTCTGGCTGCAGTGCAGGACAGCTTTAGTTATCCTGGGCTAAGGACTTGCTGCAGAAAATGTGTGATCTGTGAGCAGAAGCCATAGCCCCTCAGTATGCTGCGTGAGAGACAGAGTTATTTCTCCCTCTGGCTAAAAAGGGCTCTGCTGTTTCTCAGGTCTGAGAAACAGCATTCTGGAGTGGAACTCCTCAGCACCTCCCAAGAGGAGCCCTAGGTCTGGTTCCAACTCTCCTCCTTGCACGCTGTGTGGCCTTGGCAAGTCCCTTCCCCTCTCTGACCTCATAACCCCAACTATAAAATGAGGGACGGTCTAGAGCAGGGTTTTTGTATATTTTAAAGTCTTGGAACCCCCTGCTGTGGGCTTGAAGCAGGCAAAGGAGGACTGTGGGCAATGGAGCCCAGGCCCTGTCTAAAGTCTCCGCTGATGGTTGCCTTGTGGCAGTGCGGACCCACAAGGTCTGGCAATTGGGCCTGCAGGCTGCCAGGTTACACCCTCTTCCATATATAGAAGAGCTAAAAGTGGCAGTGCCTAGTGGAAACCAGGATGGAGAACCCAGAGACCGACCCACCTCACCAGGAGCCTGGGGCTTCTTGCAGGACAATTTGACCGCTGGCCTAATCACCTAAGAACACTCCAGATTTAAAGTCCTCTGGGGGAGTCATTGTGCAGGAGGCTCAGAGGGGCATGAGGAGCTTGCAAGGAAATTTGGATACTGCCGTGGAAGTAGAAAGAGTCCATAGCTAAGAGTGGAACCCTTAGTGAGTCGCTACACCCCTCGGTCCCTTTGTGTTTTGTTTTTTGGTTTTTTTTTAAACAGGACGAGACAAGGTGTAGTAAGTGTCAGAAGTCAGGAAGGGCTTTACAGAGGAGATGCTTTTTTTTTTTTTTTTTTTTAAGAAGATGTTGAGGGTAGGAGTTTATTAATTAATTTATTTATTTTGGCTGTGTTGGGTCTTCGTTTCTGTGCGAGGGCTTTCTCTAGTTGTGGCAAGTGGGGGCCACTCACTATCACGGCCTCTCTTGTTGCGGAGCACAGGCTCCAGATGCGCAGGCTCAGTAGTTGTGGCTCACGGGCCTAGTTGCTCCGCGACATGTGGGATCCTCCCAGACCAGGGCTCAAACCTGTGTCCCCTGCATTAGCGGGCAGATTCTCAACCACTGCGCCGCCAGGGAAGCCCCCCTTGGTCCCTTTGTTAAATGGAGGGGTTGCTCTAGAATCAGGGATGTGTGCTGTACACATCCTCCCAGTCCCAGGTGCCCAGGGCAGACATTGCTAATGGAGCATGGAGCTCTGTCTTGCTGATGTTCCTTTCTCACAGCCCTTGCAGGAAAACAGCCCCAACTCTCTCTGTCCCACTGTTGCCCTCTCTTTAGATGTTTTCTTTGGTTTCCCAGGTCATTCCAGGTTCCCCACCAGCACTGTAGAGCCAGGAGAGGGCTTCCAACTTGAGAAATGTGGGCTTGTTGGCCTGTAAACAACAGAGCTCCAGACAGAGTGAGAACGGCAAGGAGTTCACTGAAACAGCGCCGCCCTCAATGTTGATCATCCTACCGGCACCATCACAACGTTTGGCATAGCCACAAACCCCCTGTACTACATATTCTTAATTCAGTATTCTTCAAATTGACTCACTTCTTTACTTCATTTATTTTTAAAGGGAAACTTTAGCTGTCCACCATAAATGGAAAACCAGCAGCCCTCGCTAGAAATAGAAGGAAACTAAATAGAAAGGAAAAATAAAATCAGTGTTAAAGTTCCTCCTGGCAACTGTTGCCTGCCGTGAGGTCTTCTGTCCTTTCTTCAGGAAATGGAGACCAGCAAGTGTTGGAAGGGGTGTTGAAAAGCCACGATTGCCAACTTTCTGAGCCAGTCAGGGCGGGAAAGGAATGGCAGAGACTAACTTTCTCACTATGGGATTCCCTACAGTTTAGTGCCGAGCCCTGAATCACCTAAAACCAGCTGGTATGCCCGAGCTCCTGCATACCTTGAGACAGTGATCTAAGGACCATCACTTTGAAAAGCGCTTGGACCAGACCCTCCCCCAGATTTAAACCTCTGGCCACTGCAACCCAGATCAAAATGTAATCACTTTGTCATGTGACTAGTGCAGAAGCCACACCCCTTCTAATTAATATCAGCGGGGAATTACAGCCAGATTCTTTGCCAGCCCTAGAAACCCCACCATAGAGATTTGCAAAGCAAAGTGAGATTGGAGGACATTCCCCTGTGCCTCGGGGATCTTATTCACTGGGCAAAAACACCTTCTCATGTTCTCTAGTTCACGTGATGAAAGCATATGAGATCACAGTGCTCCCGAGGTGGGGCAACAGCTGTTTCATATCATCCTGCCCTGGGGATGGCATATCGATGGAGTTCTGGGGCCTTTCCAAGAGTTGCAGCCATGGGCAGAGGTGTGGGCCAGCGGGTCTGCAGGGATAAGGCATGTCAGTTAAGCAGAGCTGCCTGGAGCTCGCCTGTTTCTGTTACTTAGCCATGCCCAGGCCTGGCTCCAGGTGTTGTTCAAGGGCCTCTAAGCTTTGTTCTGTTTTAAATCTTTATTCATGGATGACCTGACCTTAGAAATGGAACATAAATTTCTGTGTGTCTAGTGGGGTCCCTCCAGGCCCTGGGAGCCCACACTCCATTGGGCTGGGTTGGACCTGCCAAAGGAGGTGACTGCGGAGGAGTTAGGAAGCATTTATGGAACATTGTCCCTCAAATCCCAGCCATAGGCAGAGATTCTAACCAACACAGATTCCATTTCTGGAGCTGTAAAAAAAATACCTCATTCGATCTTTGCCTGTGAGGTAGGAAGGCTGAGTGTCCTTATCCCCATTTTTCAGAGAACACAAAGGCGCAAAGGGGCAAAAGACTTTCCCGAACTTAGAGTGAGGTCACGGCTGAGACACCCTCTGCCGACTCCCAGCTTCCTCCCGTCCCGCACTCCCACCTCTGTCATCGGCTGTACCTGCACCCAGGAGGTGCTCCGTGATTTGGAAGGATGTTCCAGAGGAACGGCTCTGGGACTGAGCTGAGATAGTGAGGGAAGATGGGGTTCAACCTTGGTGTTCCAGGCAAGAGAGTGTGTCACAGACACATTTCTTCCTGTTCTCCTAGGAAAGTGACTTTTTCGTTCTGATTATAAAAGAAAATACACAGTAGAAAATCTGGAGAATACAAGAAAGCTTCAAGAAGAGAATTTTTAAAGTCTTAACATATTCCTACCAACCCAGAGCAAACCATATATATACAGGTTTATATATATATATATGTATGTATATATCAGTGGTTTATATACATACACACACACTTTACCTGCAGTATAGTCAATCCACATTATTTGCCGATTCCGTATTTGGGAATTTGCCTACTTGCTAAAATTTATTTCTAATCCAACATCAGTACTTGTAGTGTTTTCCCGGTCGCTTGCAGTTGTGGGCATGTGCATGGCAGCAAAAACTGTGTGGCCTGAGGTGCATGTTCCCAGCTGGGGTTGAACAAGGCAACCTCTGCCTCTTGTTCCAGCACTTATACTCTGAACAAGTGTCTTTTTCATGGTCTCTTTATTGCCACATTTTATACATTCTCGTGCTTTTTTGGGTCATTTCGCTGTTTAACATGGCCTCAAACCTAGTGCTCAAGGGCTGTCTAGTGTTCCTAAGCTCAGGCTGTGATGTGTCTTTTGGAGGTGTTAAGTAAGCTTCGTTCAGGCATGAGTTACAGTGCCACTGGCCATGAGTTCAAGCTTAATGAATCAACAATATACATTAAATAAGGTGTCATTAAACAGAAACATACAGCAAGGCTGTGTATTGATCAGTGGATGAAAATGTTGTGATCAGAGGCTCACAGGACCCCAGCCCTCATTTCCCCTGGGAGCTTTGGTTCTGTATTCACTGTAATACACAAATGAAATATACACAAGCACACACATACACTTATATACTGTATACATAACTGTTTTGAGATTAGATTATGTTGTTTTAGACTGTTCTTTTACCTAAGATAATGCCTGAACTTTCCCCTATATCACAGAATTCTTTTAGTTGCACACTGTAAGCTTGCGAGGATTTGGGGGAGACCAAGACCCAGTCATCTGCCCACCTCGACCCCAAGCACCCTGGCGTGGCTGACTTAAAGGAAGTTTAGAAACCCAGGACTTCTGGCCCTGGTGACACAGAGGCCCGGTGAGAAACCCGGACCTGAGGAGTCTAGACTTTGCAAATCACGCAGGCCCTGATGCTGAGGTTGTGTAAGAAGGGATTTTGCTGGTGGCTAGTTCCGGTTTCAGGCCTCCTCCGTGGCCCTCGGACACCAGTGTGGCCTCTGTGCTTGTTCATTCCCAGAGGGAGGGGTTGTGGTGAAGCAGGACAGGGGCCAGAGAGGGCTTGACCTCCTAGCATCTTCGTGTCTTCCTCATTTTTTTCCCACAAAGTACAGATTTTCCATTGTGCTCAGAGCTGGGCATACAGCATTCAGTGTATGTACAAGACAAGCATGGTTCCTGCTGTCAGCATTTGCTGTAAAGTGTAGTCGACTTTGTGATGGGGCAGTAGGCGCCAAGGGGACATGCACCAGGGAGACCCAACCTAACATTGGTGGGGCGGGAGCAGTCAGGGAGGACTTTCTGGAGGAGGTCGCACTTGAGCTATGCCCTAGGAGTAGACTTGTAGTCATCCCACATTCTGGATTTATCTGATTGTTTCCTTACGTGTCATTTAGTTTGCTTCTCTCCCTCGTGTACTTCGTATGAAGTGGAACTTAGGTCAAGAGACTTGAGATTCATGTTAAATATTTTGGTGACAATACTTGACAGAAGGTTTTGTATACTTCCTGTTGCATCACCTCAGGGTCTAATTATCCCTCTTATTGGTCATGCTAGGTTTGATCACCTATTACAGTTGTGGTCGCCAGATCTTTCCACTGAAAAGGGACATTTTTCCCTTTGCTGCGAGACTAATCCCTGGGGTGATATCTTCACCCCATATGACTCTTCTTTTCTCCAACAACCTTTCACCTCATGGTTCGGCATCCATCAAGGATCTTTCCAGAGTGGCTGTGCCATCTTGTTTTCCCCCCAGCAATGTCTGAGAGTTCCAGTGGTCCCACATTTTTGTCAGTATTTTTTTTTATCTTAGCCATTCTAATGGATGTGTGGTGATCCTTCATCATGGTTTTAATTTGCCTTTCTCTAATGGCTAATGATGTTGAATATCTTCTCATGCACTTATTTGCCATCCATATATCCTCTTTTTTTAAAAAATAAATTTATTTATTTATTTATTTATTTATTTTTGACTGCACTGGGTCTTCGTTGCTGCACACGGTGTTTCTCTAGTTGTGGCGAGCGGGGGCTACTCTTTGTTGAAGTGTGCGGGCTCTAGGTTCGCAGGCTTCAGTAGTTGTGGCACGTGGGCTCAGCAGTTGTGGCTCGCAGGCTCTAGGTGGAGGCTCAGTAGTTGTGGCACACAGGCTGAGTTGCTCTGTGGCATGTGGGATCTTCCCGGACCAGGGCTTGAACCCGTGTCCCCTGCATTGGCAGGCGGATTCTTAACCGCTGTGCCACCGGGGAGGTCCCCACGTATCCTCTTTGATGAAGTGTCTATTCTGATCTTTTGTCTATCATGTAATTGGGTTGGTTGTTTCCTTACTGTTGAGTTGTGTTTTTTTGTTTTTTTTTTAATATATTCTGGGTATAAGTTCTTCAGATATGCAGCATGTGTTTTGAGGGCTACACCAGGGAGAAAGTTATAAGCGTCACCTCCAGGGAGCATGACATGTACTATGTAAATCTCTGAAGGAAATCTGCTTATTTATTTATTTACTTATTTATTTAAATTGTGATAAAATATGCATAATATAAATTTTACTATTTCAACCTTTTTTTTTTTTTTTTGCGATACGCGGGCCTCTCACTGTTGTGGCCTCTCCCATTGCAGAGAACAGGCTCCGGATGCACAGGCTTAGCGGCCATGGCTCACGGGCCCAGCCACTCCGCAGCATGTGGGATCTTCCCGGACCTGGGCACAAACCCGTGTCCCCTGCATTGGCAGGCGGACTCCCAACCACTGCGCCACCAGGGAAGCCCCATTTCAACCATTTTTAAGTGTACAGTTCAGTAGCGTTAAGTACATTCACATTGTTATGCAGCCATCACCACCATCCATCTCCACAACTCTTCATCTTCCCAAACCCATTAAGCACTAACTCCCCATTCCGCTTTCCCCAGCCTCTGGCAACCACCATTCTACTTTCTGTCTCTATGAATTTAACTACGCTAACTACCTAGTATAAGTGGAATCACACAGTATGTGTCTTCTTGTGACTGGTCTTTTTCATTTAGCATAATGTCCTCAAGGTTCATCCATGTTGTAGCATATGTCAGAATTTCCTTTTTTAAGGCTGAATAATATTACACATTTTGCTTATCCATTCATCTATCAGTGGATGCTTGGGTTGTTTCTGCCTTTTGGCTATTGTGACTAATGCTGCTACGAAAAAGTCTGCTTTTAATTCCTTAACACCAGGCCACTGAGTATTAACTGGGTTTGGGATATAATCCAAAAGCCAAGGTCAGATGTGTTAGGAATGCTTTGGTTGCAAGTAACAAAAACTAACTCATACTGACTTTAAATAAGAAAAAAGGTTTGGGCTTGTGTGTGTGGAATGTCCAGGATGCTGGGTCCAGGGGTTCAAGCAGTGTCACAGGACATGCCACTTTTCTCTCCCTCTGAGCTCTGCTTGCTTCTGTGCTTTCTACGTATTAAATCACGGTGTAGAGTTCTCCCAGCTCGCCACTGCAGTGGGGAAAAGGGTCTCTTTCCTGATCATGCCATCAGAAGTCCCAGAATTGAGTCTCATCATCCTGGCTTGGGTGACGTACCCATCCCTGAACCATTGTTGGGATCAGGGACTGGTAGATTCTGGTTGGCCAGGCTTGGGACACATGATACTCCCTATCACAAAGACTAGGGGAGGGAGAAAGGTGACCCTCCAAGGGAAATCAGGGGCTATTACCAAAAGGAGAGAAGAGGTACCAGATGAGGAGGAATACCGGATACCTGCCATGAGGGAAAAACGAACTGCTGCACAGTTCATGTGTGCCGGGCATTGGCAAAGCCCTATGTACCTTAGTTATTGCAGTGAGTCCTCAGGGGAGATTGTTGTCCTCATTTTAGAGAGGAGGACACTGTGGCCAGAGAGATTGGTACCTTGTGAGTTTCACCCAACAGCAGGGCTGGCATTAGAACCCAGTGCATGGGCTCTTTCACCAGCCCCCAAACCGTGGGCAAGGCCAAAGCCCTACGTTGGGACAATTCTCATCAAAAAGTTAGATCTGTGCCTAAAAATGCAGGCATTGTGCTCAGAGGTTGATTCCAATAAACTAATTAGATCTGCTACAGAGTTCTTGTACCATAGGGACAGAACTTTAAAAATTGTAAACAAGGGCTTCCTTTGTGGCACAGCGGTTAAGAATCCTCCTGCCAATGCAGGGGACATGGGATCGAGCCCTGGTCCAGGAAGATCCCACATGCTACAGAGCAACTAAACCCATGCGCCACAACTACTGAGCCTGTGCTCTAGAGCCTGTGAGCCACAGCTACTGAGCATGTGTGCTACAACTACTGAAGCACGCCTAGAGCCCGTGCTCCACCACAAGAGAAGCCACTGCAACAAGAAGCCCACGCACCGCAACAAAGAGTAGCCCCCGCTTGCTGCAACTAGAGAAAGCCCACATGCAGCAACAAAGACCCAACTCAGCCAAAAATAAATAAATAAATATATATTGAGAGATTGGGATTGACATATATATACTAATATGTATAAAATGGATAACTAATAAGAACCTGCTGTATAAAAAATAAATAAAATTCTAAAATGCTGGATAAATAAAATTTTATAAAAATTAAAAGAAAACTACAAAATATTACTGATAGAAATGAAAGAACACCTAAATAGAGTGACACACCTAAATAAATAAATAAATATAACTAAATAAATAAATTTATCTTTTTAAAATTGTAAACAAGAGCTCAAGAATGAATTATGTAAGCAGAATTTTTTTTTCTGTTTATGGGTGTATGCTTTGGGTTGGTTTTAAAATCTTTGATGATCTTTTATTTTTTTCTTGTTTTTAATCCACATTGGCATTGTCCTTCACAGATAGTCATACAGACTTTGTTTATACATCCCCCAGGATGGGGACCTTTGGTAAGGTATTTTCTGGGACTGCATTTACCCATCTGGAAGGTGGGGCCATTGGGTTGGCTGAGTTCCGTGGTCCCTTTCAGATATGGAAAAGCCCCCTTGCTAGTTTCCCTGCCCCTTTTCAAAACCATTTTCTACACAGCAGCCAGAGGCATATAGATGGATATTTTTTTAAAACATACATTAAATTATGTCAAACGCCTCCTCCCCAGGCCCCTGCACCCCTCAAAACTTCAATAGAATAAAAATCCCTCACCGTGGCCTATAAGCCCTGTAAGACCCTCGTGATGCAGCTGCTGCTCCTCCAGGCCACATCCCCTTCCTTGACAGCTCTGTCCTGCCATAACGGTCTTCCGGTTCCTCAAACATTCCAAGCATTTTCCAGCCTGTGTGTCTTCATTTGTACTTTTAATTCTGTCTGGAATACACTTTCCTCAGCTCTTCCCCAAGCCAGCTCCTCATCCTTCAGGTCTCAGTTCAAAGGCTGCTTCCTCATAGGGACCTTCCCTTCCAAGAACACCCACCGCCACCATCCCCATCCTGCGCTACCACAGCGCAGGGGTCCTTCCTAGCACTTACTGTAACTTAAATTATATACATATTTCCTCATCTGCTGGTTTTTTTTTTTTTTTTTTTTTTTTTTGCTGTACGCGGGCCTCTCACTGCTGTGGCCTCTCCCGTTGCGGAGCACAGGCTCCGGACACACAGGCTCCGCGGCCATGGCTCGCGGGCCCAGCCGCTCCGCGGCACGTGGGATCTTCCGGGATCGGGGCATGAACCCGTGTCCCCTGCATCGGCAGGCGGACTCTCAACCACTGCGCCACCAGGGAAGCCCCCATCTGCTGGTTTATTGCCCATCTTCCCACTGTTCAAGGGCAGGGTCCGAGGCTGTCCTGCTGCTCCTTGTAACCCAGCACCTAGCAGAGGGCCTGGTACACAAGAGGTGTTTAATAAATGTTGTAGAGTGAATGAAGGAACGGGAGCCATTCTAAATTGACATGCTGGAGCCTTGGTTAAGCAGAATTGATGTTTTCTTTCTTTCTCTCTCTCTCTCTCTCTCTCTCTCTCTCTCTCTCTCTTTCTCTCTTTCTTTCTTTCTTTCTCTTCGTTGCTGCACGTGGGCTTTTTTCTAGTTGCGGCTAGTGGAGGCTACTCTTCGTTGCAGTGCGCAGACTTCTCCTTGTGGTGGCTTCTCTTGTTGCAGAGCACGGGCTCTAGGCGCGCGGGCTTCAGTAGTTGTCTCACGCGGGCTCAGTAGTTGTGGCGCACGGGCTTAGTTGCTCCATGGCATGTGGGATCTTCTTGGACGAGGGCTCGAACCCATGTCCCCTGCATTGGCAGGCGGATTTTTAACCACTGCACCACCAGGGATTCCCCTGTTTTCTTTTAAATAAGACTAATGACTATTCAGCTGGCTTTGGAGACAGCTCTTCTTGTCGTAAAATCACTTTTCCAGGGTGACTCTGCCTCCCAAAGGGTGCCCTGCCCTGTCTTTTGGCTCTGAGGTACCCAGGACTAGTGGGTACAAACAAAGCGGGGGAGGCGGGGTACCTGAATCCCTGGTGTTGAAATAGTCTGTCTTTCTGAACTGGGGCCGGGTAGACACTGGGGACTCAGAGTGAAGGGTACTAAGATTTCTTGAACTTTTCCTCTCTGCCAGGCAAGGAGCTCAGAGCTTTACCTCCGATAATCATCACAATTCTATGTAAGATGGGCTCGATGACCCCATTTTACAGATGGAAACTGAGGCCCTGGGGGTTAGGAAATTCCGTGAGTCTAGAGTCCAAATGCCTTCCTTCCTGCCTTGCTTCGCTGAAATGAAATAGATGTTGGATTTAGAGTGGTTGTTCCTGGTGAACCCCTTAGCTGGGCATTCAAGGGCACCTCCCATCTTGTCTTGATTTGTCTTTACGTTTTTTATCTCTTCTCACCTGGAAAATCTTCTCCCATAAGTCCCTGGTGTTCACAATGGGCTCTGGCTGTGGCCCCCCGTAGCTCCTCCTTTTCCTGTTTTGAGTGAAGGTATCCTAGGAAGAACTCATTTGGGAAGAGACTTTGTCTAAAACCACTTTGAAAACCACTGCTGGGCATGGTCCCCGTACTCCCTGAGCTTGTCTTTGCTCCACCATCATCCCTCACCCCCGAAGGTCTCTTCTTTCCTCTCCTGCTGTCTAGATCTACGTGTCCTTCAAGGTACACCATGATGACTTCAAGCTTCAGAGATCTCTCCCACCCCACTTCCTGCATCCATCAGGACTAAATTACATGTGTCAGAAACCCAACTTAAACTGGCTTCAGAAATAATCCCAGAGTGTGGGTGTTGCCCAGGACTTACTGGCTCAGGAAACGGGACAGACAAGGAGTAGATTGAGCTACAGGCAAAGCTGGACCTAAGGGTCAGACTGTGTCATCAGGAATCTACTGATACTGGCCTCATTCTCAGGCAGGCTCCTCCCAAGCGATGGTGAGATGGCCCCCTGGCATCTCCACGTTGCATCCTAACAGCCTAGCAACCTCAAAGAAAGAGAGCTTATCTTTCTCAGGGGTCAGAGCAGAAGTCCCAGGGCTGATTCTTACTGGCTCTGATTGGCCCGGCGTGGGTCATGTGCTCACTCCTCAACCAATCACTGTGGACAGTGGTACCCACCTTGGTGTCTAAGGGACTGTGTTGAGGTAGGGAAGGAGGCTCCCAGGAGAAAAGTCAAGGCTCTCTGGTTGACGGAAAGGTTAATCAGTACCGGGCAAAAAATAAGAGACGTCCACTGCGCACATGTTACTTATCTTCACTTACGCACCTGCTGTCTCTGCAGCTCACCCTCCACTCACAGAGGCAGGGGCCCTGCCTGTGTACCCCCATGGCCTTTTTAACAACACCTAGCCCCTCGTGTTTATACAGCATTTCTCTGTTTCCAGACAGCTTTCACATATGTATATTTTAAGTGTCAGAATTACCCTGTAACCACAGATAATTTGTGCAGGCCAGGAATGGATGTGCTGATCCCTTATCCCCTGAGTATCCAGGCGGTGTCCAGGGCCACCAGAGCCCCCAGCCAGATGCTGTGACCTCCTGCTGCCACCTTGGTTTGCCCGAATTTGTTGTCAATGTATTATTTTCTGTGTGTGTTGTGACCTGTGACAGAGATTGAAAACATGGCCCTGTGGTTTATAAAGTGGCTCTCCAACCTCCGTCTTAATCGAATCCTCACACTATCCTGGGAGGCAGCGGAAACATGCTGTTAACCCAGTTTACAGATGGAGAAACTGTCATGCAGAGGGAAAAGATGACTCAGCCCAGGCCCTAACTGGAGAAAATGGCGTGATGGCTTAGCTTATGAGAAATAGAAGAGAGCTAAGAGCCGCAGGTTGCTGTGCCTTCTGACAAATCAAAGTTTTAAGAATGATGCTGACAAAGTAGCCAGCCCCGTGGCTCTCTGAATTGACTGGGGAGTAAGATATCGTGAAAGTAACAGCATCTCCTGAGATGAGCAGGGTGCTTATGCTTTTTCCTATACTTGATTTCATGTAATCCTTTGCACAGCTCTCAGAGGTGGGGGTATTAGACCCATTTTATTGAAGAGGAAGCTGGGGCTCAGAGAGAGCAAGTGACTCATCCAAGTCATACTGCTGGTCAGGGGCAGAGCTGAGATTCAAACCCAGGTCTTTCTGACTGTGAACTGCTTTGGTCTTGAGTCCTGGAGATGGAAAGACCCCCTTGGTGTTAACGCCTGTCTCCATCCCTCTCTGCAGGTCTACATCATCCGTGTCACGTGGTCCAGCGGCTCCACGGAGGCCATTTATCGGCGCTACAGCAAATTCTTTGATCTCCAGGTAAGGATTTGGGGTCTCCGGTGAGCTGCAAGGTGGGAAAGAGTTTATTTGGACTTACTTTCCACTTTGACTTCAGAGCCACAGTGTTCTTGTTTAAAATGATGTCTGTGCACTCACCTCAGCAGCACATATACTAAAATTGGAATGATGTAGAAAGATTAGCCTGGCCCCTGTGCAGGGGTGACACGCAAATTTGAGGCACGTTCTATATTTTTCAAAAAAGGGTCCATCACTTTGGGGACATAAGTAATGGGCTATATTGCTTTATGCTTTGATATTCAATATTGTCCAAATAAAAGAAAGGCTCCTGTTGACTGCTCTAGAACGGAGGCTAATCTGGAGATCGTTTCTGTTGGCTTTGAAGTGCAGATCTTGAACGTGTGTAATCGTGTTTGCTGGTGAGTTCAGTTGTTGAGTGTGTTCAGACCTCGTGGACCTGTTCTGCTCTCAAGACAGACCCACGTCTGTTGCCTCACCTTGGCCTCCTCTCCCCATCAGGCTCCTTGCTCAGCTCCTAAAATGCCTGCCGTGCTCTGAGGGCACCGTGCTCACCTTCTCCTCTCCTCTCCTCTGAGGCCTTTGCATTAGCTCTTCCTCACCTGGAATACCTCCTGCACCCTCCAGCCCCCTCGTTGTCTCATCTTCTGGGAAGCCTGGTCTGACTTCATTCCCTGGCCAGCGAAGGCCGCCTCTTCTGCACCCCACAGCTCTGCATCCCTCTGTCCTGACTCTGTATTGAAGTCGTCTGCCTGTCCCCCTCTAAACTAGGACTCTCATGGGCAGGAACCACATCTTCATTATCCTCTCTTTCCTTCATGTTTTATTCAAGGACACTGTATGTATCCAGTCAATGTTTGGTGAATGAATGAATGAACGAACGAACAAACGAAGGAATGAACTATAACCCCCCTGAGCACCACCACTCTCACAGGGACCCTATGTGGACAGCTCTGTGTAAGCCCCTCCCCAGGAGGGTAAAAGATCTCTAATCCATGGGTCAGCAGCATTATCCTGACGTCCCCAAAGGCCAGCAACTCAAAGCAAGTGTGTCATGAAAAGTCACAGTGCCTGATATGACGTAACAAAGTTCTTTAGAAAACATAGACCTCAGGAGGAGATGGGAACTTGCCCGGCTTCCTGAATCCATGAGTGTTCCCTGCCACTTGGTGAGGGGCTCACATACCTCACAGGCCAATGTAAGGCCTCATCGAGATGACTGTCTTCTTTCCCTCTGCGTACCAGTTAGGATCCTTTGGTTGCAAGGGACAGAAACCCAACTCAAACTGGCCTAAGTAGATGGGGGAATTTAGGGGCCTGGTGTGACAGAATGTCCTGGGAGAAGGAAACTGGCAGGCTTCAGGTGAAGCTTGATACAGAGTTCTCCTGTGTCCTCTCACCCAGCTTCTTCCTCTTGTTCTGAATTCCCAGTTCCCTGATGTTGGCTTTATCCTCAGATCCCACATGGTTGCAAAATGCTCTGGGCTCACACTTAGCAGGAAAGAGTGAAAGGTCACTTTGCAGGAGTGCCAGCAAACACAGTGTTGTGTTTCATAGGCTCATCTCGAAGCCAGTCAGTATGGCTGAGCAATGCGATGGCCAGTGGGCTTATCCGGTCCCTGCTCTGCCCCTCAGTCAGGGGGGTGGGGACTGAGACCTGGAGAGAACAGCTGTGATCCGATGTAGAGACGGCATTGTGGGGACATCAGGAGACAGCCCGGGTCCTCCACACACCAGTCTGTCTTTCTGCCTTCCATGTTCTCTCTGGAGGTGATATTAACCACCGTCATCCTTGGTTGAACAGACCTAATCTGTTCCTAAAAATGTCAAATAGAGAATTTTCAGAGCCTGTGCTCCAATATTTTATTTTATTTATTTATTTTTATTTTTATTTATTTATTTTTTTTTTGCGGTATGCGGGTCTCTCACTTTCGTGGCCTCTCCAGTTGTGGAGCACAGGCTCCGGACGCGCAGGCTCAGCGGCCATGGCTCACGGGCCCAGCCGCTCCACGGCATGTGGGATCTTCCCGGACCGGGGCACGAACCCGTGTCCCCTGCATTGGCAGGCGGACTCTCAACCACTGCGCCACCAGGGAAGCCCTGGGCTATATTTTAAAAGGGGGAGGGGAGATAATAATGTGCCCCTAACCTGTTTTCCCCAGTATCACCAAACAATCTACATTATAAATTGCCAAGAGTCATTGCATACTGGACAGCAGTTGACACCAGTTACGTAATTACTTAATATGTAATGAACTCATAAGTGACGTTTTGTGTTCACTATGCAACAAACCAAACAGTATCATATACAAATGATATTTTTCTTCTGGTCCGCAGCAAACATGTACCAAATGTCAATACCCAAAGAGGCTCTATGTTAAAGATGTTAAGATACCATCTAAAAGGGACTTGGCAGGAGCAGACACGGGCATGGGCGGGGGAAGGGCTGACCCTGGAGGAAAGGCAGGAAAGATGATAGCAGTAACGCCAACACCTCCGAACGTGGTCCTGCATGAGAAAGACAGAGATCCATACCCTCTTGCTCAGACGCAAGAGTGATTTATGTAGATCCATTTCGGCAGGTCTTTAGAACGTGGGTATTGGGTAAATATTTTTGCAAGTTGCTAGACTGATTTTTCATGCACCGAGGGTCTATGTTACAGGGGCAGTGGTGCTACCTATATTTTTGCTTTCCAAGGCCTCTTGCCTGCCTGATGCTTCCAAGAAGGAACAGGGGGGACAGAGATGAGTGACATGGGTGATTGCTAGCCTAGGGATTATTGGCATCCACAGAGCAGACACCCACTCAGCTAGCTTAGGCAGAGAGAAGTGGGGGTGGACTGATGAGAGGATGCCAGTGTGCCCCCATGGAAACCAGAGCCAGGAGTACAGCCGGCCTCACAGGGGCCCGGCACCAGCAACAGAATGACCCACCGGACGCCTGGCAGCTCCCGGGCCGTGTGTCACGTGGCCACAAGCTCTCCCATCGAACCTGCTCCCTTTCCCGCCAGCCCCTCTGGACCAGCTTCTTCCACTGGCCCGTTGGCCTGCATCCCCCAGGCAGCACCTTCAGTCCCCAAGTTGAAGTGCCCTTCCCTGTGTCGAGGCACTGGAGTTGGTGGGTTCAGCTCCAGTCTCTGGGAGAGAGCATCTGAGTGTCAGCATCCTGGGTCAGAGTCCACCCCACCCCCCCGCCCCCGAGCCTGCTAGCTGTGGCCAGAGGGGTGGGGCGGGTGGGAGAGCATCATCTAGAGGAGGAGGTTCAGTGAGAAGAGGGTTGGGGGGAGGCCCTGGTGGCGCGGACGGAAATGTCCACTGCTGCCCTTGGCAGCCTATGGGCCAGGCAGCGTGTGGGGAACTTGACTGTGTTACCGAGTTCCATATTCCAGCCTCGCCCAGGGCTTCAGACCTTGACTTCTGGGGTTGGGCAAACGTGGGTTCCCTCACATCTCAGCTTTGCCTTTTCAGGTCTCAGCGCAGTGTCACCGCTGTTTGTTCCTGAGCCTCAGTTTCCCCATCCACATACTGTATTAAGAATGCAAGCACTTTGCTCCCATCTGTTGTGACAGTCCAGTCAGTTGTGCCTTGCTCAGTAAGCGTTAGGTGTCATCTGCTGTCACTCTGCTCCCATGGGATCTGCCCAAGGTGACATTGTTTGGGAACGTTTTTGAGCCAGGGTTGGATCACAAGGCATCCTGGTCTGAAGCCTGCATTCCCTCCTCTCTCCTATTCTAACTCAACTTTCTTATTTCTACCAGAACTTAAAAGTGAGGTTTCCTTCCCTCCAACCCCAGCATAATTAGTAAGAATTGGAGGTTTGCTGCAACATAAATAGCTGCCTTAGACTCCCCTCCTGTAACAAAGTCTTCTAAAGACAGGGCTTAAGCCAGCTTTAAAGAGTCCCAGATGGGCAACTGGAGTGGGAGAGTCCTGGAATTCCAGAGGGTCCTGCTGTCCTGGAAATCGCCTGCCCCACCCTCCAGCCCCACACCTGAGAGAGGGAAGCTGGAAGAGGGCTGATCCCAAGGACCAGGCAAGGAGGCTGGCCCGTGTGGGGCCGCGACACCCTGAAGTTGGATGATTTCATGATTCCCCCCTCCCCTCCCTCCCTGTCTGGCGAGTAGCCTTGGCTTTTGCAGCAGTAACTTGGCTCAGAGTATGGGGAGGGTCAAGCTTTCGTGGAGGAACAGCTCGGCCAGTGTGGCGTAATGGAAACAGCAGACGACTCAGTCAGGAGACTTGGGGCCCAGCCCCCTGTTCTGTGTGGCCATGGGCACACCCCTTAACCCCTCTGTGCCTGATTGTGATTTCTTCATCGGTAACATGGGGGTGATGATAAGGAAACAGCTGGCATTCCTGAGGTACTGCCTGCTCAGCATCAAGATGTAGTGACTCATTTAATCCTCATGTCAAGCTTATCAAATGATACAAATGGAGAAACCCAGGCTCAGAAAGGTTAAGTCATTTGCCCAAGGCCACACAGCCGATGAGCATTAGAACTCAGATTTGAAGCTGGGCAGGCAACACCAGGGTCCACAGTCTTGGTCACTCTGCTGTGCAGTGCTGCTCTTACAAGTGGCTACTTCACAAGGCTCCGTTGGAGTTAAAAGTGATGGTGTGTGTTCAGAAGAGGCAAATCCATAGAGACAGAAAGCAGATAAGTGGTTGCCAGGAGCTGGGGGGAGGGAGAAAGGAGAAGAGACTGTTAATGGGAATTGGGTGTCTTTTTAGGGTGATGAAAATGTTCTGGAATTAGATAGTGGTCATGGTTGCACAACCTTGGGAATATACTAAAACACACTGAATTGAACACTTTAAAAGGGTGCATTTTATGGTATGTGAAGTATATCTCAATTTCTTTTGGTAAAATAGTGATGACGTGTGTGAGAGCAGTTTTTGGGCTGTCGAGCCCTGAGCTAATGTCAGCTGTTGGGATTATTGATAGGTGTGGGTTGCTGCTAGGAATTGGCATGAAGATTAGAGCAGGCGGTGATGCCAGTTTAATAGAGTGGTTAAGACCCTGGGCTTTTATCCAAATGCTGCCACTTCCTGGCCATGAGACCTTGTTGTAGTCAGAAGTGTTTTAGTTGCAGATGACAGAAACCCAGTCCATATGGATTATTCGAAAATTACATTGATTAGCTAAATGGAGCTGAGAAGACTAAGGGTACTTGGCTTCAGGTATGGCTGGATCTAGGGGCCACAGGGTCAACCAGGACCTGCCTTTCTCCACTTCTTGGTCTCCTCTGTGTCCAGGCAGGGTGTTGTCTGGTATGGTGGCAGCCACAGCTCCCTGCTGTATCCAGTGGTCAGCTCAGTGACTTCACGGAAAAAGAGAACACCCCAACGGTTTCAGCACAAGTCTCATTGGTTCATCTTGGGTAATGGCCAGGCCAGTCAGGGCCGGCCCAGGAACTGGAGTAGAATCAGCATCACATCCATGCTGACTAATAGAGGAGTAGGAGATTCCCCAGAGGAAATCAGAGACGTGCTGCCAAAGAAGGGAAAATAACCTGTAGATGACAAAAAAAGTCAATGTCCCCTCTGGTGGGGGCAGGACACTCAGGCAGAGGAAACAGTCTGCAGAGAGGCCGCTGGGGTAGAAGGAAGGAGCATGACTCAGGCTCCTTCATGGGAAGAGAAACTCACAGTCACCAGCAAGAAGGTCCCCTTTCTGACAGATCACCTTCTGATACGATTTCCCAACTCCCTTGTCTTAGGAAAGCTGGACTCTGATAGTCAGGCCCACCCCTACTGGTTAACATCTGGCAACGTGTCTCACTCACGTGAGGGCACAGGCGGTAGAGCCCTGGGCTTGGAGTGGGAAGACCTGGCGTCAGGTCCCAGCCCTCTGTCTCACTGGCTGTGTGGCCTTGGGCAGGGCCCCCAGGCTCTCTGAACCTCCCTTTCCGCCCTCATCTGGGCACACTCTGGAGAGTCCATCAGAGTGTAACAGAGGGAGCTGGCCTCCGAACAGGGCACTGGGCGGGGACAGGAATGCCTGGAGAGCTGAGGGCAGCGCCTAGCGGAAATGTGGTTGGTTGAGTGATGTCATAACAATATCGGCGACTGTTTACTAAAACGCACTAGATGTCCATTTATACGCCATCTCATTTAGTCCTCAGTTAGAAGCCTGAAGTCAGTGTTGTGTCCACGTCACAGAAGGGGGAAGGGAAGCTCAGAGCGGCAGAGTCGCGTGCCTAAAAAGGAGCATGGCTGGACTCGGGCCCAGGCGTGGGTGAGTCTGAAGCCTGTGCTCCTGCCTCCTGAAGGTCCAGGATTGCCTTCGAATCTGTCTACTCTTAGAGTTCTGTCCTCTGAAGACAGCTGCCCTCTGAAGGCCCATTCGGCACCTCCCTGTGAGATGCAGGCATAGTCTATCCTGCAGAGGACTGCTCTGAGCAGAACACGAGCCCTGCACAGACACGCCTCGGATGTGTGACGGGTCCACTTTACCCTGTGCCATGTGACCTTTGCCCTCTGAGTGTTCCCACTAGTTCATTGCATCCCCCAGGCCAAGGGTCATGGTCATCCCTGGAGCCAGGGCTTCCCTCACAGAGGGCACAGTGAAATGTTTGCAAGTGTTCAAAGAGTGTCCCCTGTGCCAGCCAGGGAACTCAGGCAGGGCTTGCTTCCTGGAGGAGGTGACATCTGAGCAGGGTCTTGATAATGAGTAAGGAGTTGCCCCACTGACAGGATGGGGGAGGGCATCCCACACAGAGGAAACCATGTGTGCAAAGGTGCAGAAGTGTGAGAGAGCAGGACTGTGAGCTGGGCATCTTGCAGAATTCCGACAGCGGGGGTGGCGCGAGGGGGATGCACAGAGCCAGCTGGGTCACCCTGCCCGGCAGGGAGTTCTCGAGAGAAGCAGCAATGACATGTGTCCTGTAAGCAGGAACACTCCATGCTTAGGGGGCTGCTTCCAGGCACGGGGGCTTTCCGGGGGATCCGTTTCCCAAATGCAGCACATCATAGAGCTGAAGGCAAGCCGGAGGCGGCATCTTGATCTGTGCCTTTGTTTTTCCCCAGGGAAGGGAACCGCGGAGACAGGAGAGGCTGTCCCAGGTCACACAGCAAACATCATTTGTTTCCAGTTTCTGTTGAGATAGAACTGGCCTGTCCCCCTTCTGAGAGTTTCGTAGCCCCAGGTGCACTTAATGAGCTTTGGAGACTGTCTGCCCAGAAGCCCCCAGGCTCCACCGCAAAAGCCAAGGGGAAGGGAGTGTTTTCTCCCGTCTTTTCTGGGAGCAGGTGTAGGAGGGCTGAAGTTCTCACTCCCTAGGCGGGCCTTGCCCAGCTGGGAAGACATCCCAGCGAGCTCCTAGTCAACAGCTGGCCTAGGATTCCACCAACCATCTATACCCAAATACTGCCTTTGCTGGACCCTGAGACACACTCTTTTCCCCAGACATTGTCTTCTGAAATTGGGGTGTGCCTCCCGCATGTTTTATATGCTTAATGGAATATTTGTTCCCTTCCATCTGAAAAGCCATTGCCATATTGATGGTATAGAGCTGAGAAAATATGGTAGCTGCCTTTTTTCCCACACAGCACAGTCATCCCTTGGTATCCCTGGGGGAATTGGTTCTAGCACCACCCCCTTCACGCCCCCCACCCAACAGGTCCCAAAATCTGACGATGCTCAAGTCCCTCATGTTAAATGGCATAGTATTTGCTTGTATCATCCTCCTGTATACTTTAAATCATCTCTAGATTACTTATAATACCTAATACGATATAAGTGCTATGTAAATACAAGGTAAATGCTATGTAAATAGTTGCCAGCCATGGCAGAATCAAGTTTTGCTTTTTTGGAACTTTCTGGAAGTTCCTCCCCCCCGAATATTTTTGATCTGCCATTGGTTGAATCTGCAGATATGGAACCCAAGGATATGGAGGGGCCAACTGCAATTCTTTATTTGGAAAACAGAAAGAGGCAAGGTGTGTTGGTCAGTTGCATCTAAGGCCCAATGCAGGTCCTGTTGCCGCCACCTGGAACATCATTTCTCCTCTCCTAGACAATGGCTGACCAAACCAGTTAACCACTTTTTCATTCATTTGTTCATCCATTGATTCATTCATTCTTTGCATAAATATATCCCAAGTGCCTACCACGTACCAGTGAGGGGGGCAGGGCAGGCCACAGGGCAGCCCAGTAAGGGGGTCGGGCTGAGAACATGCTGCCCTGACTGAGAGGGACAGCGAGGAGGAAAGAAGTGGACGGACAAGGAGGGGCGGCAGGCTCCAAGGGGCGTGTCCAGGGGCGTGCCGACATTTAGACAGAGCAGCTCATCCAGGGGACAGAGTCCCCAGAGACAGCCAGCCACGTGCTGTAGAGCAGGCCCAGGTATGTTGTCGGGTCCTGCTCCGAGAACCACACGACTCCCCTCGAGCCTGCAGCTGCCCACGATGGTCACCCCGGCCCTTCTGCACTGCCTGCTCTTGCTCTTCTGGGACGCGAGGCCTTTGTCATAGTGAGGGAGTAAACCCCTCCCAAGTCCAGTCTGCCGCTAACACAAACCACGTGTGGACCTCCACGCCAGCCTCCACGGTATTTTCCTTGGACAGCCTGTCTCCTCTCCCTCCACCACAAGCTGTGTCTTAAAAACTGCTGATGGAGGGTTCTCTCGTTCCCCTTGTGATGTGGCAGCTTGACGTGGCTCCCCCTCCCTTCCTGCCCCCCAAGACTGACTCACTTGCCTCCTCAATTTTCAGTCCTCCGTACCCTCAGCCCAACTTCCTTTTATTATCTGGGGGGAGGGGTGTGGACTTTCCAGTTTCCAAAGATACTGTCTGCAGTTGGACTTTGCCCGGCATGCCTCTGGTCCTGCTGCTGCAGACATCCCGGGTCTGGGGGTCCCTACAGAGGGTCTGGAATGCCACCCATGTCTGTTTCAAAGCCTGTGAGTGCCAAGTGTGACAGTTCCCTGGATAGAAGCAGCTTGTGGCCTGTGAACCCAGACACACTAAGACCAAAAACAAAATAGCTCGCAGGCCTCTGATCACCTGTCCTTGCGAATAGCAGTCATACAGATTGCAGTTACCATTGACGGGATGATAAAATGAAATAAAGCTAGATATGGCTAAAAGAGGAGAATGAGTCCAGCCCTGTGCCACTAGTCACGTGAGGCTATTTAAATGTAAATTTAGGTTAATTAAAATTAAATAAAATTAAAACTTCAGCTCCTCGGTCGCAGGAGCAACATTTCAAGTGCTCAGTAGCCATCCAAGGGCTGGTGGCTGCCATAAGGGACAGCACAGATATAGAACATCTCCATCATCGTAGAAAGTTCTATTGGAAAGCCCAGCTCTGGCCACTGAGGAGACCTGGGTAGTCGGAGGAATTTTACCAACCTTAAAACACAGCCTCATTGTGGAATATTATTCAGCCTTAAAAAGGAAGGAACTTCCAGCACATGTTATGAAACGGGTGAACCTTGAAGACATTATTCTAAGTGAAATAAGCCATACACGAAGGACAAATACTTATATGCAGTGCCAAGAATAGTCAGATTTATAGAGATAGAAAGTAGGATGGTGGTTGCCAAGGGCTGGAGGAGAGGAATGGGGAGTTAGTGTTTAATGGATATAGAGTTTCAGTGTGGGATGATGTAGAGGTTCTGGAGATGGAGGGTGGTGGTGGCTGCACAACTATGTACTTAATGCCGCTAAATTACACACTTAAAATGGTTGAAATGATCGATTTTATGTTATGTATACTCAACACAAAAACACACACACAGTCTCATTAAATACTGAAAATTTTCCCCAAATAATTCTCAGAATAACATGCATTGTGGGCAGAGTGCAAGGAGAGGGCATTTCTTGTTAAGCACCCAGTGCATCCCCACATACAGTTCACATACAACATTCATTTACACAACCACCCTGCCCGGCAGGCTGTGTCTGTCATTCTGCAAGTGGTGAATCAGACTCATCAGGCGAGGTCTCTCGCCAGGGACACACAGCTGGCCTGAGGAATCATTAGGATTAAACCCCAGGGCTGTCTGGTCCCCAGGGGTGATGTCTGTGGTTAGAGTTTGCAACGTTAAACCCACGTCTGCTGCCTCCAATTAATAACACTTGGGGGACACTTCAGCTCTTTGAGCTCCGCCTATTTGGATAGAAGCAAGTGAGGACACAGGATGAGAGAGTGAGTAACTCTTAAGACAGAGCTGTGAAGACCACAGGGAAATACAGTGCTGGGCAGGGCTTCTTTAGCCAGTGTGTGCACATTCAGATAGGGGCTCAGCAGGAACCTGGGAGAGCCCATATAAGCGTGGTACAGTGGACAGATTACTGGGGTATACCTTTAAAAAAAACTAGTTCCCCTGAATGGTGTTCCAACATTGTCTTCACAAATAAAACCGAGAAGGAAAAAAAAAAAAGATAGTGTTAGGCCAAACCTATAAATCTCTAAAAAGGTGCTGCAGCTAAGATTGATTATCACCCTGCTTTTAAAAAAGAAGCATGCTGTTTGCCTGTGCATGGAATAGGAAACTTAGCTGGTCTCAGGCTGATTTTTCATGTTCATGTGACACTCCGAAGCTGCCTAAGAGAGTGATCTTAGGGGAAAAGAATGGGATTTAGATTAAGATACTTGAACTGGCTGGACCACCACTTAGCTGTGTGACCTCAAGCAGTTCATTGTGTCCTGCTCCCCAGTTTCGCCATCTGTGACATGGGAGTTGTTCATTGCTTTCACAGGATTATTATGAAGGACAGATAAAATCATATGTCTGAAAAGGATTAACTGTAAACAGTCAAACCAGTTAGTAGTGGTTACTAATTATTCTTTAATATTAGTAATGTGAATATTATTAATCGGAGGTACTCAGCAAACATGTGAAGCTGCCCCCACCCCCAGATTTCACTCAGGTGCATTCATTAGTCTAGCCAATTTTTATTGAGTGCCTACTGTGTACCAGCATTGAAAAGCTCCTGGATTGAAAAAGGAAGCCTCCCTTTCCAGCAACGCCCAGTGTGACCTCACCAGCTGCTAAATGATGGTGAACCAAGCATTTCCCCATCACCGCACAGCACAGAATAGGGGCCAATTGGAAATCACAAATAAAACCACAGCCTCATGGGCAGCCCTTTAGGGTTGCCAGCCAAGCTGAGTCTGACCCTCCTACGCAGGGGTGTCACATAAAACAGTGCTAAGGAGGCAGGGAGCTCCAGCCTGGATAAATGGCCCTGTTCCCTGAGCGCTGGGGAGCAATCCTTTTTAATTGCCTTGGTAGCATCTCAGAGGCGGGTGATGCAATGGCAGAGAAGCCGTGGGCTTCTGTCTCTGGCCCTGCCCCTTGCTGGCTGCAGGCCCATGGCAGATTTCTTCACTCCTCTGGACTTCAGTTCCCTGGATAATAATGTCCACCTTGAATGGGGTATTCTGCAGATTTCGTGAGAGGATATGTCTAAAGAATCTAACCCGTGCTTGGCATGTAAACTTATTTTTCTTCTCTCCCACTTCAGGTCTCTCCTCCCTCCCCCTACACTATAGCTGTGCTTACTTCTCCAAGCTATTCGAAGCTGCTTTTATGCTGCTATCAGAGGGATACATCTTTTTTTTTTAATTGAAGTATAGCTGATTTACAATGTTATGTTAGTTTTAGATGTATAACATAGTGATTCAGTATTTTTGTAGGTTATACTCCACTATAGCTTATTACAAGGTAATGGATATAATTCCCTGTGCTGTACAGTATATCCTTGTTACTTATCTATTTTATACATAGTAGTTACTGTCTGTTAATCCTATACCCCTAATTTGTCACTCCTCCCTTCCCTTTCGCCTTTGGTAACTACAAGTTTGTTTTCTATGTCTGTGAGTCTGTTTCTGTTTTGCGTAAACATTCATTTGTATTATTTTTTAGATTCCACATATAAGTGATATCATATAGTATTTGTCTTTCTATGACTTACTTCACTAAGCATAATAATCTCTAGGTGCATCCATGTTGCTGCAGATGGCAGAATTTCATTCTTTATGGCTGAGTAATATTCCATTGTATGTATGTATGTGTGTGTGTATACATATATGTGTATACACACACACACACCACATCTTTTTTTTTTCCTCTCATGAATTTGTTTTTATTTGTTTTTATTTTTATTGCTTCTTAATCCAGTTGATGGGCATTTGGATTGCTTCCATGTCTTTGCTATTGTAAATAGTGCTGCTGTGAACGTTGGGGTACATGTATCTTCTTCAATATATATCCAGGAGTGGGATTGCTGGATCATATGGTAGTTCTATTTTTAGATTCTTGAGGAACCTCCATACTGTTTTCCATGGTGGCTGCATCAATTTACATTCCCACCAACAGTGCACAAGGGTTCCCTTTTCTCCACATCCAGAGGGACACATCTTGAGTGCCAGAGTGACTTTCTCCTTGAGGTAAAATGATGGGCAGGCCTCTCACATTCAGCCATCACTCCAGGAGGCTCAGGACTCCCTTTTCTTCTGCTTGAATCCTGGGCCCATATACTAATCAGGATGGGTTACGATATGCTGCTATGACAACTAGCCTCACTGTACACAGGGTTTATTTCTCACTAGGGCTAGATGTCCATCAGAGATCGTTGGGGGCTCTGGACCCTTACTGGCAGAGAAGCCACACTCTGGAGCATGGCCATCACGTGGCAGATGGAAATGAAGAGTGGTGAATCAAGCACCACTCTTAACTCTTCCATCCCAAAGTGAGCCATGTCTCTCCTGCTCACATTTAATTGGCCACATCCCACTTCAAGGGGGTGGGGACATACAAATCTACCAAGCGCTCAGAAGAAGAACCAGAAATCTGGTGACAGCATTAATGACCACATAGCCCAGGTTTAATCTGTAAAGCCATGTTGGCAGTTGGTATCATTACGGCCAACTAAGGATGAGGCCCGAGGTATGTCACTTCCCCCGACCGCAAGTAGCAGATCCTGGTGACTTTGTATATCCAGTCAGCTACTTCACATTTTTTCCTTAAAATGTCAGAGAGGCATTTATTGTTATCAGAAAACATGAAAGATTTTCGTTTTGGGGCCCCATCCCTGTGCTTCCTCTAGCCCCACAGCAAGCCTGCACCTACCTCTCTAGATGCTTCCTACACCACCCTGCAATGACCATTTTACTTTTCAGTCTCTCTCTTGACACTGAATCTTTTCATCGCTGCACCCCATGTGCCTGACACAGAGCCAGGCATGGAGCTGAGCCAGCCTGGGGAATTCTTAGTGGGGCAGGGGAGTGTCATGATCTCGCAGGTATAGAACTAACCAGGTTAATTGAGTCTCCATAGTTTGTTCCTGAACACAGCCTGGCAGTTCTTAGGAAACAGGATAACCTGCCGTCTGTGGAATTCTGGGGGCTCTGGGGGTGTTGTTCACGCTTCAGGTCCTGTGGCTGGAGTGCCTGGGGAAACTGAGAATGGACTCTCCCAGCTCTGAGCCTTCACTAGTCTGGCAGCTGTGGACCTAGAGAACTGTTTGCATGGATATCCTGGGTCCAGTTGACACTGCCTTCCCCACTAGTTTGGAAAGCTGAACAAAGTGAGCTTTTATATATCGAATCACACAGTTCACATAATTCCTTTAAAACATCAGAGATGCATTTATCATATTTTTTTGTTATTCTCCCCATTTAGATGCAGATGTTGGACAAATTTCCCATGGAAGGAGGACAGAAGGACCCCAAACAGCGGATTATTCCCTTTCTTCCGGGTAAGTGAGACACATGCTCTCAGATGGGGCCTCTGGGCTCCCAACACAGCTCTCAGATCTCTCCCCTCCTCCTCCTTGAGGCATTGTCCCAGTGACCAGACCTTAGTCATTTGTTGAAATCAGTGCCTAAGAATATGGGCTTTGGAGTTAGATGCTATGCTGTTTACCAGCTGCTTGACCTTAGGCAAGACACTTCACTTCTGGGATCCTTGGTTTCTCCCATCTCTAAAATGAGAATAATTCAAGGTCATACAGTTTGTGTAGTGAGTGGCATCTATTATAATGGCTACTGTATTTGTTTTCTTTCTTTCTTTTTTATAAATTGGGATATAGTTGTTTTAGTTTCTACCGTACAACAAAGTGGAGTTCCTGTGCTATACAGCAGGTTATTAGTTATCTATTTTATGCATGTTAGTGTATATATGTCAATCCCAATCTCCCAATTCATCCCAGCCACCCCCCACCCCCTGTATTTGTTTTCTGTTGTGCATAACAAATTACCACCCATTTAGCAGCTTAAAACGGTACCCATTTATTATTTCACAGCTCTGTTGGTTGGAAGTCCAGACAGGCTCAGCTGGGTTCTCTGTTTAGGGTCTTAAAAGACCGAAGTCAAGATCTTGGCTGGACTGGGCACTTACCTGGAGGTTCTGGGGAAGAGTCTACTTCCAACCTCATTCAGGCTGTTGACAGAATTCAGTTCCTTGCAGCTGTAGAACAGAGATACCTGTTTCCTTCCTGGCTGTCTGTTGGGGACCCCCCTCAGCTTCCAGAAGCTACCTGTATTCCTCATCCATCTTCAAGCTGGCAACAGGACACTGAATCTCTCTCCTGTGCTTGGAATCTCTGACTTCCCCTCCTGCCACCAGCTGGAGAAAGCTGTCTGCTTTTAAAGGCTCCTGTGATTACCTTGTACCCCCTTGGCTAATCCAGGATAATCTCCCTCTCTTGAAATGAATGGAGGCATATCATATAACATGATCCCAGGAGTGAGATTCCATTGTATTCACAGGCTCTGAGATTAAGGTGGGACATCTTTGGGGAGCCGTTTAAGAAATTCTGCCTGCCTGCATACCCGCCTGAGTGGGCCAAGCACCTTCTGAGTGTCAGGCACTGTGGAGGAGTTAATGCAACCATGGCTGGTCCCTGCTCTCAAGACATTCAGTTTCCCTTTCCCCCCGAAAAAAATTCTTACCAAAGGAATAACATCAAGGCTTCAACTCAAAAAACTGGTTACCCAAACCAATGTTATAGCTTCAAGTAATAATAGCTACCATTTATTAGATCTCTACTGTGGGCCAGGAGCTGGGCTAAGTGCTTTACATTCATTAGCTTGTTTAATCCTTAGAACAATCCTGTAGGGCAGCCATTACTATGCCCATTTCACAGATGAGGAAATTGAGGCTCCGAGAAATTATAATCACTTGCATAAATGGCAGAGCTGGGATTCAGTCACAGGTATGGCAGGCTCAGAATTCATGCCCAAAGTCAGACAGCCCAGATTCAAATCCCAGTGCCCCTAATCATCTACTTTGTTCCCTTGGGTAAATTACTTAAGTGCATGGAGTTTCATTTCTACATTTGCACATTGGAAATCATAATGGTACTTAAATGATAGAGTTGTTAGGAGGATTAGGTAAGTGCCTGGTATGTAACTAGCAGCAATTCAGCACTTAGTAGTATATTTATGTACAGGTAATCGGCAAATTGACAATCACCCTAAATCACAAATGTTTAGAGCTGGCCAGCCCTTTAAATCTTTTTCGTAATGCAGACAAGGGGGCAGGCACTGAGATGGATCACCCAGGAGCCCATTCTCCCCTCCCCCACTCCAGGATCAGCACATCAGTGTGTTCTTCTGGATATTGTCATCATTGAGTGAGTTTAGAGACGGGGTAGATGTATTTGCCAGGCCCCCATTTACTGGGAGATCATTTACCTAAAAAAACCTAATGTTTTTA
The DNA here is from genome assembly GCF_025265405.1 of Mesoplodon densirostris. Lineage (NCBI taxonomy): Eukaryota > Metazoa > Chordata > Mammalia > Artiodactyla > Ziphiidae > Mesoplodon > Mesoplodon densirostris. The sequence goes on from NC_082663.1 coordinate 162,216,437, forward strand.
GTTCTTCCATGGGGAGAGAACACTGGAATTTTTTTCCTTATTGGAGGAAAGCCGGTATGCCAGCTGCAGTAGCCACATCTCAGCACCCAAAGCATGTGCTTTGGAGTTCAACAGGCCCAGTCCTGTGACCTCAAGCATATGACATCTCCCCCGCACCTTTGAGCCTCAGTTTCTCATGTGTAAAATGGGACAGTGACCCCTGCTTCACAGGCTTCTCTCCCTGGCACATAGAAGGTTCTCAGTAAAGGCAGAAACAGGGTCCTGGGACATTCCTTTGGAATTTTTGGGCCTTTCATATCTTGGAGTCCTACTTAAATGATCAATCTGGATATTTAAGTTGAAATGGGCTCTAAATGTATATTTTTCTTCAAGGAAAAAAAGGAAAGCAGTGAGTTATAACTCTTTGCTGGTGAAAGGCAAAACCAGCTCTGGAAAAACTTCCCAGGACAGGGAAGAACTGGAGCCCACCCCCTCCCCAGTCCCTGAAAGCTTTCGTGGTTACGTAATCCTTTTCCACCCACGAATTCATGAAAATGCTGTTCTCAGGGACTTGGCTCCGTTGTCCCTGCTCAGGACACCCACTTGTAGCTTGGAGAGGCCCTGTTGGGCCCTAAGACCCCTGGAGCATCCCTTCCCAGCCCACCTCTTAGCTTTTCCTTGGGGCCGAGGCCAAGGGCAGGGACGGGTGGGAGAAACATCCCCTCTCCTAGGGGTCAGTTTTCTGCCAAGACTGCCACGTCAGCAGAACAAAAGCGAGTTTCATGTTAGCACAAAGGCGGGGGGCGGGGGGGAGAGCAGCCCTGTGCAATTTTCCATCCCAGCAAGAGCTGGGGAAGCCAACTTGGCAGAGGATGCGGCTTGAAAAATAAGAATTACAGTTTGGCCTTCCTCCACTATGGAAAACAAAAGCCTGCTCGTTCCCACCAAAGCCTGTTCTCTCCTCTGAGCACCCTTCCCATTCCAGGAAGGCTGGCCTGAGGGGAGGGCTGGGAGCAGGCTCATGTGTAGCCCTCCTTCTCCATGACCCACACAGAAGCTTCCCAGCAGGCGCAGATCCGCATTTCACCTGGAGGCACCAGCCAGGGGGACGCTGGCCACTCTGTTCCGCCCCACAGCCCAGGGCCTGAGTGGTAACTCCACTCCGCTGTGGATAAATGATGAATTAGCCTGTCAGAGGCAGGTCTTAAGAAGCCAAGTTGGGGGTTGAGGATAGGAGAGGTGCTCTTCCTTGTAGAATATAAGGCAGTATCATGTGACCTATTTTTTAAACAAAGTAATTACCCTTTTTTAAGCACCTAGGGAGGGCCAAGCCCTGTGCTGGTGTGTCACGGAGAGCACTACTAAGAGATAGGGGCTGCTCTTCCATTTTACAGATGAGGAGACTGAGGCTCTGACAGGTAAATGCATTTCCCAAGGCAGCACAGGAAGGAGTAGACCCCCCCCCCGGGATTGGCTTGGGGCCTCGCTGACCCTGTGGAGCCTGTGGCCTCCCCGGCACGTGCTACTCCTGCGAGGGGACTTCCTGTCCCCACTGCTGGCAGGGCACCTGACATGTGCCCAGAGACTCACTGAGGCCACACAGGAAGAGGAGTGACATTATTGTGCCACACCCCCAGGAGACGCCTGAGTTGAAGGCGCCTGAGTTCTTTTTTTTTTAACATCTTTACTGGAGTATAATTGCTTTACAATGGTGTGTTAGTTTCTGCTTTATAACAAAGTGAATCAGTTATACATATACATATGCTCCCACATCCCTTCCCTCTTGCGTCTCCCTCCCTCCCACCCTCCCTATCCCACCCCTCTAGGTGGTCACAAACCACTGAGCTGATCTCCCTGTGCTATGCGGCTGCTTCCCACTAGCGATCTATTTTACGTTTGGTAGTGTATATATGTCCACGCCACTCGCACTTTGTCACAGCTTACCCTTCCCCCTCCCCATATCCTCAAGTCCATTCTCTAGTAGGTCTGTGTCTTTATTCCCACGCCTGAGTTCTTGGTCCTTTCCCAGCCCTTGCAGGCCGGGCCTTGTGCGAATTCTCTTGGGCCGTGGTGGCTCTGAGGTGGGCCTGTGCCAGGCCGGTGCTAGCGCCATGCCCATTGTAAATTTTTCGAGTCAGGTCACAGCCTTCTCAGTAAGAGGCCTGTACACCCCTCTCTCCACCCTTCCTCTGATTTTATAGAAGGGGAAATTATACCAAACTGGGACCAAAATGGTTTTGGTAGGCACCAAAATGGTTTTGGTAGGCACCCCTTCTCCCATTTTGAGAAATAGATTAGAGGGCAGGAAGCGTTTGCTATGTAGGATTTCTCTTCACAGGCACACACCTCTTATTTTTCCTGAAGGTTCAGGATTCTCCTAGGAATTCTGATCTTCAAGTGGTCCCACCCATGAGGGTGGTAATTATTACTCCCACCCAGGGAAGGACTGCCCCACCCAGGATGTCAGTAGGGGCCCTCCCTGTTGGAAAGCACTAGTGCCAGGAAGGCAGGCCCCCAGTGCCTGCGCACAGAGGACTCACACAGAGCCTGCACCTAGGGAGTGAATGAGGGAATATCATCGGTTCTATGGAGGCCAGGTTGTAAACTCCTTCCCACTTTGCTGCATAATTTGCTTTTTTCGTTTTAAATGACATGAACATTTTCTGATTCCCAAAGCAATCAATGTTTATAGTAGGCACTTTGCAGAAAGTATGAAGAAGAACACAAAAAGGCTTTGTCTTCTCCCCTTGGAGACAAGCACTATGAACCCTGTGATGCATTTTCTTCTAGATTTTTTTCTCTTCCAACAAGTGTGGTGTATCAGAAATTTGACTCACTCATCAGAATTAAACCCATCACCATTATAAAGAAAGGAGATCCTTTTTATTAAGGAATATAAGGAATATGTATTTCATCTCCTTGTGGGTTCTTTTTTAATTAAATGGAAATGAACAGAAAAAGGATTACTATTAGGTTGACCATATCTGCTTCATTTCCTGATTGTGCCTTTTCGCCCAAGACCACGTTGTCAGATTATTTTAAATGTGGTCTTAACCATATGGTCTTTTTGGGTACCAATCTCCCTGACCACCTTGCACTGCAAATCTTTTTTTTTTTTTTTTTTTTGTGGTACGCGGGCCTCTCACTGCTGTGGCCCCTCCCGTTGCGGAGCACAGGCTCAGGACGCGCAGGCTCAGCGGCCATGGCTCACGGGCCCAGCCGCTCCGCGGCATGTGGGATCCTCCCGGACCGGGGCACGAACCCGTGTCCCCTGCATCGGCAGGCGGACTCCCAGCCACTGCGCCACCAGGGAAGCCCTGCACTGCAAGTCTTTAAAAGTCAATAGGTTGTTTGCCATCATCCCTTTCGATTCTGTCCTATGATGAACACTCTTTACGGGCCTTTCCTGCCATCTTGTCCCTGCTCACCCAAGGCTGACCCGTGGAGACAGCAATCTTCACCAGCACCATCTCAGACCAGTGGTTAACCTCTCCTCACCCTGCCAGCCTTGTAACCCAAATTCTTCTCCAGGACCTACCTCCTTGGACCAGAAGTAGGTGAAGTGCTTAGTAGGTCTCCACGCTCTGCAGTCTGGAGAGCTGTGGTCTCCCTGTGCCTTCCTTTTTGACCCCTAGAGACCTCCTGGTCGCCCCGCATGAGCGTGGCCGGGGGCTCGTCTCCATCCCCCACCTCTTTGTCGCTCCTTGATGTCTTATTTCTGATTTTCCGGCCCCTGCCTCTGTGACAAATCCAGAATGGTGTGGCCGTGCTGTCTGGATCCTCAGTACATGAGCTTGGCCACCATCTCCCCATGAGAGGATCTCCTTTAAGACTCTCGGGAACCCGCTGATTTGCTTGAAACAAACCTCACCCATAATGTTTCAGCATCTTGGATATTTCCTGAGACCCTCAGTGGCATCATTTATATACTTGTCTTTGCCTGTGACCCATGTCCTCTGCCCATATGTCACACAGGAGGTTCTGGTACCACACCCCAGGGCTCAGATGTCACCCAGCAGGTAGTGAATGGACTGTTAGTATTCGGTGTGGTAGGAAGGCTTGGAGCCCTCTGTTACAAACACTTATTGACAAAGGAATTGAAGGGATTTGTTGTCCTGGCAGGTGGAATCCACCTTCACACATTGATCAAATGTGAGTGCCATGTGGCAGGGGCAAAAATTTGACTAAAGCCTAGTCAATCCCTATTTGGGCAGATCCCCATGACTAGTAGGAAGGAAGAAGACATGTAAATCGACAATGTGATGTGTACAATCAGAGACAGGAACTCTTTCCTTTTTTTTTTAAATTTTATTGAAGTATAGTTGATTTACAATGTTGTGTTAATTTCTGCTGTACAGCAAAGTGATTCAGTGATACATATATATATTCTTTTTCATAGTCTTTTCCATTATGGTTTATCACAGGATATCGAGTGTGGTTCCCTGTGCTATATAATAGGACCCTATTGTTTATCCATCCTATATATACTAGTTTGCCTCTGCTAATCCTAAACTTCCAATATTTCCCTCCCCCCGCCCTTGGCAACTGCAAGTCTGTTCTGAAAGAGACAGGAACTCTTAACCCATTTGAAGTGTGTAAGAGTTTCCCTGCAGGGGTAGTGGGTGAGGTTGGATGGGGAAGGTATTCCAGGCAGAGGGAAAGGCACAGAATTATGAGAGAGCATGGAGTATTGGGAAAACATCAGACTAGAGCAGAAGGTATACAGAGAAAGAGGAGGGAAGGAGACTGAGCTGTTGGGTGAGGGCATATCTGAGTGTTCGCTGAACTGCTCACCGCCTCTGAGAATCTTATAGTTGGACTGGGGACCTCTGATCATCAGGTCTTCCTTCCTTGGTTTGATTCCAGCCTCCCTTATCTCACCAAAACTTATCCACTGAGCCCCATTCCCTCAAGCCCTTGCACTAGAGCTGTGAACAGGGCTTTGGAGGACCAAGCATGGGGTCATCCAGGCCCTGTGGATGTCCAGCAGCAGGTATGGATGGCAGCCAGGAATTTAGGTACCACTCGGGCCTACCAGAGGCAGCCACATCCTCATCCTCCCAGGTTGCTGAGAGCTTGTCAGTGCTCCCTTACAGTGCTGTATGTACTCTCATCTTCTGCAGGCAAAATTCTCTTCCGACGGAGCCACATTCGGGACGTGGCCGTCAAACGCCTGATACCAATCGATGAATACTGTAAGGTAAGTCTGAGAAATGCCAACACTTCCCTGTGTCTCGTGTCTTCCCTGTGGGTAGTTTTGGGGTTTTTTTGTTTGTTTGTTTTGTTTTTCTTTTCCTTTTCTGACTACAGGATGCCCGTTGTGAAAGATCTGTACAGGTGAAAAAAATGTAAAGAAATTAGAAAAACCAATCACCCATGATCCTTCAACTCAGAGGCAACAATTAGGAAGGTTTTTACATATTTCCTTTCTCTTTGCGTGCATTTCTTTATGGTGTTGAGATCATCCCCTATGTGTTATTTTTGTTACTCTTTCTCTTTTCTCTCATATTAAAAGAATTTCTCCATGCTATTAAAAGAACCTCCTTGAACCTGCTTTTAATGGTTGCGTAGTATTCCATTGTGCGTGAATGTTCTAGAAGTTATTCAGCCAACCCCGTTGGACAGTGCAGCTGGCTTCCAATCCCTTAAATGTTCTCAACCACAGGGGCCTCCCTGTCTTTTGGTTATGTTTTGTTTGATTTGAGGCTGAGGTCAAGAAAGAAGCATATTTTTCTTTTGTTTGGCTTCCCTAATCTTTAGTATTTATTCCTCTAACTTAAAATCGCTAGCAGTTTGATTGGAGAAGGGTAGGAATAGAAAAAATGCCTTAAAAATGGAGCAGTGAATGCTTTCTCCCCCTAAGATCAGGAGCAAAAGCAAAGTATATTTGCTCTCTCCACCTCTGATCTGCATTTTACTGGAGATTCTAGCTAGTGTAAGCAGGCAAGAAAAAGGAATAAAAGGCATACAGATTAGAAAGGAAGAAGTAAGACTGCCTTGATTCACAGATGACATGATTCTACTGTAGAAAACCATAAGGAGTCCACAAAAAAACCTGCTAGAACTTATAAATGAACTTAGTGAGATTACAGGATTCAAGACAAATATTGAAAAATCAGGGACTTCCCTGGTGGCTCAGTGGTTAAAAACCCGCCTGCCAATGCAGGGGACACGGGTTCGAGCCCTGGTCCGGGAAGATCCCACATGCCGCGGAGCAACTAAGCCTGTGCGCCACAACTACTGAGCCTGCGCTCTAGAGCCCTCAGGCCACAACTACTGAAGCCCGCGTGCCTAGAGCCTGCGCTCTGCAACAAGAGAAGCCACTGCAATGAGAAGCCCGTGCACCGCAACAAAGAGTAGCCCCCACTTGCTTCAACTAGAGAAAGCCCGGGTGCAGCAACGAAAACCCAACGCAGTCAAAAATAAATAAATAAAATTAATTAATTAATTAATTAATTTTTAAAAAATCAATTGTATTTCTATCTACTAGTAGGGAACAACCCAAAAATGAAATTAAGAAAATAATTCCACTCACAATAGCATCAAAAAGAATAAAATAATTAGGAATAAATTTAATAAAAGAAGTACAAGGTTTATACACTGAAACTACAAAACATGGTTGAGGGATGTTAAAGAAACTCTAAATGAATGGAGAGACATTCCATACTCATGGATTAGGAGACTCAATAGTGTTAAATTGGCAATTCTCCCCCAGTTGATACAGAGTCAATGCAATCTCTGCCAAAATCTTAGTAGGCTTTTTTGTAGAAATGAACGAGCTGATCCTAAAGTGTATGGGGAAGTGCAAAGGGCTCAGAATAGCCAAAACAATTTTGAAAAAGAAGAACAAAATTAGAGAACAAAATTGTACTACCCATTTTCCAAACTTCTTATGAAGCTACAGTAATCAGGACTGTAGTACTGGTGTAGCACTTCCCTGGTGGTGCAGTGGTTAAGAATCCACCTGCCAGGGGCTTCCCTGGTGGCGCAGTGGTTGAGAATCTGCCTACTAATGCAGGGGACACGGGTTCAAGCCCTGGTCTGGGAGGATCCCACATGCCGCGGAGCAGCTAGGCCCGTGAGCCACAACTACTGAGCCTGCGCGTCTGGAGCCTGTGCTCCGCAACAAGAGAGGCCATGATAGTGAGAAGCCTGCGCACTGCAATAAAGAGTGGCCCCCGCTTGCCACAACTAGAGAAAGCCCTCGCACAGAAACGAAGACCCAACACAGCAAAAATAAATAAACTAATTAATAAACTCCTACCCCCAACATCTTCTTTAAAAAAAAAAAAAAAGGAATCCACCTGCCAATGCAGGGGACATGGGTTAGATCTCTGGTTGGGAAGATCCCACATGCCGCGAAGTAACTAAACGCATGTGCCACAACTACTGAGCCTGCGCTCTAGAGCCTGCAAGCCACAACTGCTGAGCCCACGTGCCACAACTACTGAAGCCTGCGCACCTAGAGCCCATGCTCCGCGCAAGAGAAGCCACCGCAATGAAAAGCCTGTGCACCGCAACAAAGAGTAGCCCCCCTCACTGCAACTAGAGAAAGCCCATGCACAGCAATGAAGACCCAACACAGCCAAAAATAAATAAGTAAATTATTTATTTATTTATTGGGGGGAGAAAGAAAAGACTGTGGTACTGGTATAAGGATAGGCAGATGGACCACTGGAAGAGAACTGAGAGTCTAGAAGTAAACTCTTCAGATTTATACTCAACTGATTTTCAACAAAGGTACCAAGAATTTCAATGGGAAAGGGTAGTCTTTTTAACAAATGATGGGATCATGGGATATCCATATGCAAAAAAATAAAAAATAGAATTTTAAAATTGGACTCTGACCTCACACCATGCATAAAAAATCAGCTCAACTCAAAATGGATCATAGGCCTAAATAGAAAAGCTAAAACTTCTAGAAGAAAACATAAAAGAGAATCTTCATGACCTTGGTTTAGGCAAAGAGTTCTTAGATATAACACCAAAAGAGAAAAATTGATATGTTCGACTTCATTAAGCTTACACATTTCTGTGCTTCAAAAGATATCATGAAGAAAATGAAAAGACATGCCACAAATTAGGAGAAAATATTTGTAAGTCATATATCTGAGAAAGGACTTGTGTTGAGACTATATAAACAACTCTTACAACTCAAAAATAAAAAGACAACCCAGTTTAAAAATAGACAAAAGAGGGCTTCCCTGGTGGCGCAGTGGTTGAGAGTCCGCCTGCCGATGCAGGGGACACAGGCTCGTGCCCCGGTCCGGGCAGATCCCACGTGCCGTGGAGCGGCTAGGCCCGTGAGCCATGGCCGCTGAGCCTGTGCGTCCGGAGCCTGTGCTCCGCAACGGGAGAGGCCACAGCAGTGAGAGGCCCGCGTACCACAAAAAAAATAAAAATTAATTAAAATAAATTTTTTTACATAGACAAAAGATTGAATAGAAACTTCACCCATGAAGACGTACAATGCTTAATAAGCACATAAAAAGTTGTTCAACATCATTAATCATCGGGGCAATGAAAAATAAAACCATGATGAGATGCCTACACAGCCTCCAGAATGGCTGTAATCAACAAGACACACAAGAGGTGAGGATGTGAGAGAAAGTGGAGCTCTTCATTCTGCTGGAGACCTATGATGGAAACCACTTTGGAAAACAATTTGGCAGTTTCTTCAAAAGTGAAATTTATCATACGATTACTCTCAGGTACATACTCACAAGAAGTGAAAACTGTCCACACAAAGAATTGGATGCAATTTTTCATAGCAGCATTAATTCGTAATAGCCCCAAATTGGAAGCAATCCATATGTCTGTCATCTGGAGAATAGATAAAGAAAATGTGGAATAGGCATACAATAGAATATTGTTTGACAGTGAAATACTGATTAATGCAGCAAGATGAATGAATCTCAAAAACATGATGCTATGCGAAAAAAGCCAGATGCAAAAGACTATATATATTGTATGATTCCATTTACATGAAACGTGCAGAAAAGGCAAATTTAGAGAAAGCAGGTCAGTGGTTTCCTGGGCCTTGGAGCAGTGGAAATGGAGATTGACTGCAAATGAGGTCGGGGACATTTTTGAGGTGATGGAAAAGTTCTAAAACTAGAATGTGGTGATGGTTGCCCAACTCTATAATTTGAATTTGAATCATTGAATTGTGTACTTATAATGGGTGAATTTTATGGTGCATAAATTATACTTCAATAAGTCTGTAGAAAAATTTTGAAGGGGGAAAGTGTGGGGATAGACGCCCCTCTCTTGGCAGGAGATGTCGTGGAAGGGCAGAAAATAACTCCTGATTGAGCATCTTCTCTTTACCAGACATGACCACGTTTCATCCCTCCAATAACATGGAGGACGTGTTCTTTTTCCCTTTGTGTTGATGAGGAAATGGAGGCCCAACAAAGCTACTCACAATAACAGTATTCGAGACTTTGAGAGATGAACCCAGCCCTTTTAGGACGTGGCACTAGCATACCACTTATGGCCTCTCTAAGAAAGTACAAATTCAAGAGGCCAAAGTAGTTAAGCATGTGTTTCATAGAAGCAGTTAGACTCAAACTCTTCTCTCCCCTAAGGATACCCTTAAAAAAGGGATGGGGATGAGGGGCAGGGCTTGTCACTCAGGCAAAAAGACACCACTGCTGCCTTCCACATCTCAAAGGAAAGTTCAGATCTTTGCTCTTTGTCCTTTTCCAAACCTCTAGAGCCTAAAATTCCTTTGTCCAGGCCCTGCTGGCAAGAACTTTGAACCCTTGGGGTCACCTTAGCCAGCTGGCAAGTTCCACCTGGTACCTTCCCAGAAACCTCAGCCCAGGTGTGCTCTCCTGCTTCTTCCCCAGCCCACCCAACTTCTCTCCAGTCACACCTTCCTCTCACCCAGGGCTTCCCGAACCCCTGGATATTTGATTTGGAAAAGGAAATATAAAATCTTGGAGGGATAAGGGACAGCAGCAGCTGCCTGCATCTGGCTATGCTTGGAATGGTCCAGAGATCATGAATTGACCTGGATTAACCACAGGGAAGAAACTGCTTATGTTCCCTTATGTTACATGAGCCGCATGGAAGTTACCACCCCTGCTGTTAATGCATCATAAGAAGCAGAGCAGTTATTTGGGGGTTTTAGTTGGCCAAATTCCCTGGGCTTAGCTTCAAGGGAACTGCCCTCCTGGAAGGAGATGAAACCATCCCTTTTGTTACAAGGCCTGTGAAGTCTTTTAGAGACTGCATAGACCTTTATGTAATATTTGGTCTCTGTTATTGACATTGTTGTGAGCCGACTTAAGCCAATTTGATCTATCACTGTCAGCCTTATCTTGGTAGAAATTGGTAGTTTCCAATAGGTAAAGATAGAGGAAGGCTGTAGATGTCCCCAAACCTAGCTACCAGCTAGGAAGAAACTTTCTGCTCTACCAGGCCTATCATAAAGTTACAGTATTTAACATAGTGTGGTGTTGGCACAAGGATAGACAACTATTGGAACAAAATAGAGAACCCAAAAACAGACCTATGTGTATTTGGACACTTCGATACTAACAAAAGCAGCTTTGTAGATCACTGAGGAAAAAGTAGGATTCCTCAGTAAATGGGTATCCGTATTGGAAAAAACAAAAAAGATAACTAACCCCTGCCTTGCACACACATGGAATCATTTCCAAGTACATTGAAGACCTAAATGTAAGAGGTAATGATAAAAGGTTTTAGAAGATAAAAATAGGAAAATATCTTCCTAATCTCTAGGTATAGAGGGACTTCTAAAGACACAAAAAGTACCAAGCATAAAAAGATTGATTTATTTGACTACAGTACATTTAAGGACTTCTGTTCATCAAAAGACACAACGAAAATGCGACTCAGCCAAATCCTGCCACACATACAAGCATTTGTTATCAAGCAGCTCCCTAAACAGACTCTCAAGTTGTTCTATAAACTCAGTGAAATACCAGCTGTCTTGTCTGACACCGCTTTGCATGAAAGTTTCCTTACGACAGATGCAGTGGTATCCTAGTGGAAGGATCAGCTAATCCTAACCACGGTCTGAAAGTAAAATCTTCAAGAAGAGATAGAACACAGAGGATTCAGAATCCTAGAACCAGGGTACCATGAAGGAGGATGTATAATGCTGGACTCGCCGTGTTCTGTTCAGGCAAGGGCCACCCCACATTTCACCAGTGAAGAAAATTATTTCTAACAACTGTTATGCTAGTAAATACAGGCTATAGTGTTGGTCAGAGGTGAAGATAGCTGACGCCCCGAAGTAGCCTTTTCTGAAATGAGGACTAATGATTAGTCTCCTACTTGCTGAAGTGTTCATTCCCGATGAGGGTACTTCAGATATTAACTCACCATTATTAGAGTGTAGGTTAAATCTAACACACACACACACACACACACACACACACACCTATGAACATGTGAGTGTGTATGCCCGTGCTGTAGTATTTTATTTTTTTATTTTAATTTTTTATTTTATTGAAGTATAGTTGATTTACAATGTTGTGTTAATTTCTGCTGTACAGCAAAGTGACTCAGTTATATATATATATTTTTCATATTCTTTTCATTATGGTTTATCATAGGATATTGCATATAGTTCCCTGTGCTATACAGTAGGACCTTGTTGTTTATCCATCCTATATATAATAGCTTACATCTGTTAATCCCAAACTCCCAATACTTCCCTCCCCCACCCCCTCTACTGTGCTGTAGTATAGGGTTGACCAAAAAGTTCATTTGGGTTTTTCCATAACATCTTACGAAAAACCCAAACAAACATTTTGGCCAACCCTAAGGTTTTAAAGTAAACTCTATAGGCAGTATAACAGTAGTGTTTACCAGACTCCAGTCCCTTGAGACCTCCCCTGAAGATTTTTACCATATTCTACTACCTATATTATTATTAATATTTTTCTTTATATTAATTCACTTTTTTAACTTCTTTAAAAATATATATTTTAGAGAAAATTTTATATCACAACCATAATATAAAACTGGTATCACGTACCCTAAAAGTAAAAATAAAAACAGTGATGCAACAGCAACAAAAACTTTTTAAATCTAGCTAGCTTCTGTTGCTTACTACCAGAGGAAGCTCTGCAGAGCCTGGTCATGCTCGCGGGAAGCAAGTTGGGGAAGTTCTTTCTTCTAGGAATTTTATAGTTTCAGGTCTTATGTTTAAGGCTTTAATCCATTTTGAGTTGATTTTTGTGTATGGTATAAGATAAGGGCCCAATTTCATTCTTTTGCATATGGATATCCAGTTTTCCCAGCACCATTTGTTGAAGAAGCTGTCCTCTCCCCGCCGTGGTATTCTTGGCACCTTTGTTGAGGATCAGTTAACCATATGCATGGATTTATTTCAGAGCTCTTGGCAATGATCTCATGGATATGACACGAAAATCATAGGCAACAAAAACAAAAATAAAGAAGTGGGAATACATCAAACTAAAAAGCTCCTGCACAGCAAAATAAATAATCTATAGAGTGAAAAGGCAAACTACAAAATGGGAGCAAATATTTTCAAATCACATATCTGATAAGGGGTTAATCCCCAATATATCAATATGTAAGGAACTTATACATCTCAATAGCAAAAAGAGCTAATAATCCAATTTTTAAGTGGGCCAAAGGCTTGAATAGACATTTCTCCAGAGGAGATACACAGATGACCAACAGGTATATGAAAAGTTGCTCAGTGTCTCTACTCATCAGGGAATGCAAATCAAAACCACAATATGATATCACCTCACATCTGTAAGGATGGCTAGTGTCAAAAACAATAACATGAAGTAAGTCAGAAAGAGAAAAACAAATACCGTACGCTAACACATATATATGGAATCTAAAAAAAAGTGGTTCTGATGCACCTAAGGGCAGGACAGGAATAAAGACTCAGACGTAGAGAATGGACTTGAGGACATGGGGTGGGAGAGAAGGGTAAGCTGTGACAAAGCGAGAGAGTGGCATGGACATATACACACTACCAAATGTAAAATAGGTAGCTAGCGGGAAGCAGCCGCATAGCACAGGGAGATCAGCTTGGTGCTTTGTGACCACCTAGAGGGGTGGGATAGGGAGGTTGGGAGGGAGGGAGACGCAAGAGGGAGGGTATATGGGGATATATGTATACATATAACTGATTCACTTTGTTATACAGCAGAAACTAATACAATGTTGTAAAGCAATTATACTCCAATAAAGATGTAAAAAAAAACAAAACAAGACAACAAGTGTTGGTGAGGATACAGAGAAACTGGAAGTCTTGCACACTGTTTGTGGGAATGCAAAATGCAGCCACTATGAAAAACAGTATGCAGGTTCCTCAAAAAATTAAAAATAGAACTACCATATAGTCAAGCAATCCTATTTCTGGATATTTGTCCAAAGGAATTGAAATCAGGATTTGGAAGAGATATTAGCACTCCCATGTTCATTGCAGCACTATTTACAATAGCCAAGATGTAGAATCAACCTAAATGTGGCCTGTACATACAATAGCATGCTATTCAGCCTTTAAAAAGAAGAAATTCGGCAATACACAACAACATGGATAAACCTTAAGGACATTATGCTAAGTGAAATAAGCCAGTCACAGAAAGATCAAATACTGTATGATTCCACTTACATGAGTTATCTGAAATAGTCAAATTCATAGAATCAGAGAGTGAAATGGTGGTTGCCAGGGGCTGGGGGGAGGGAAAAATGAGGAGTTACTAATCAACAGGCATGAAGTTTCAGTCAAGCAAGAAGGAATCAGCTCTAGAGGTCTGCTGTACAATAGCCAGCAGTACTGTGCTATGCACTTAAAATTTTGTTGAAGACACAAACTCTCTCTCTCTAGCCGAGGCGTTGTGATTGAACTGAATCACCTTGCTGACTCTAAAATCGTCCCTGGGAGCAGCACACTATTTTTTAAGTAAATATATATATATATATATATATATATATATATATATATATATACATAATTTATTTATTTATTTTTGGCTGTGCTGAGTCTTCGTTGTTGCGCGTGGGCTTTCTCTAGTTGCGGTCAGTGAGGGCTACTTCGTTGCAGTGCGCGGGCTTCTCACTGCGGTGGCTTCTCTTGTTGCAGAGCACAGGCTCTAGGTGCACGGGCTCAGCAGTTGTGGCACACGGGCTTAGTTGCTCCGGGGCATTTGGGATCTTCCCAGACCAGGGCTTGAACCCGTGTCCCCTGCATCGTCAGGTGGATTCTTAACTGCGCCACCAGGGAAGTCCCGCAGCACACTATTGTACTTGGTACAGTCCAGAGAGCCAGAGGGTTAACCGAATGTTTATCATGCAGCTAGTATATGATGGAAACCTTACAGCCACTTGCTCACTTGTTCTGTGGCACAACCCTCCAGGATGGGTGTTAGTTATTTCCATTTTACAGATGAGCAGACTGAGGCTCAGAGGTCATAGGACATGGCTAGAGCCAGAACCAGGAGCTGGATCTTTCAGTATTACACAGGCAAGCAGGACTTGCCCTCCTCACCTCTCCTCTTGCCTCTGCATCGAGCAGCCACATCTGTCCAAAGGGCCAGGATTCCATGTGGAACAGAACCAGAGTTTTCTTGGAACTGCGGTTCTTTGTCATACTGACCAAACACGAGACAATTCTGGGGTATTTCAGAAGCAGAACTATTGCTGTGCCCCAGGTCATGTTTTTGCTGTTAGCCCGTCGTTCCAAAATGAAAGGGGCAAATATCAAAGCATTCGGTGCTGCCTTTTATGAGTAGCTTGGCTTTGTATTATGCTTTAGGGGTTTGGTTTGGCTTTTACCTCCTAGGATTTGCTCAAAACCTAAAGAGAACTTGGCAGTGTCGGGAGGTTTCCATGGGCCTCGTTGTCCCTTCTGCACTGGTCCATTCGGGGTCTCTTCCCATTTCAGCAGAGAGGCTCCCTGTAGGCAGAAACCATGGCCGCCTCAGGGCTTACCCAGGGCCACGTGGCCACGGCCAGGCCTCTTCCCCACATCATTTATCCAGCAGATACTTTCAAGCAGGCCTCAGCATCCTCCCAGCACTGTCAAGGCATGTGGGAAGGTGCAGGAGGAAATCCTCTGGATTTGGGGTGGAGGAGCTGGGGGGCTCAAGTCTTAGTCACTTCCCCAGAACCTCTGTTTCACCGTCTCTAAAGTGGGCCAGCCCTTTCAGGATGACATGACATGATGCAGACGAACACATTTTGGGAGCCATCAAGTGCTGAGCCAACATAAGGGAATGTTGTGTTTGCAGTCTCGGGGGAGCCATAAGATTTCTGCCCACGAAGCAGCCAGGACACACCACGGTCCAGCATATAATCAGCCCCTTCATTATGTGGTTCCAACTGCAAGAGCTGCAGGATTTCAGAGGAAAGAGCCACCCACAGGGAGCCCCAAGACAGCAGGAAAATGAATACTCGCTGTTCCAAACCAGAAAGAGAAGGGGGTCAGAAATGGGAAGTGGGATGTATCCACTCTCTCCCTCTTGGGCTCTCTGCCTCTGGCCTGGAAAAGGCTGGTCCCTGGGGATTTGCTACAGAGCAGGAGATACTTCAAGGCTAATAAAAAAAAATCAATGAGCCACAAATACCAGGCCCTTAGGTCAGCATCCTTCATCCTATCTTTATCCAGCATAGAAAGTAGACAGTGACCAGGGAAGGCACCCTAATAAAACATGTCCACTTGCCTTACAGATTTCCCCACTTTAGTTTTGGGCCAGGTCATACATCAGGAGAGGGGAAGTGGCTTAAAGTCAGAGCCTGACTCAAAGGTCATGTCAGGTCAGCAACCCAAATGGCTACCAAGGGGTGAATGAATAACCAAAATGTGTTGTGTACATGGGATAGAATGCTATTCAGCCTTGAAAAGGAAAGACATTCTGACACATGCTACAATGTGGATGAACCTTGAGGACATAATGCTAAGTGAATCAACCAGTCACTTAGAGGGTAAATACTGTATGATTGCACTTATATGAGGTACCTGGAGTAGGCAAATTCATACACACAGAAAGTGGAATGGTGGTTGCCAGGGGCTGGGGAGGGGGAGTGGAAGGTTGTTGTTTGATGGGTACAGGGTTTCAGTCTTACAAGATGAAAAGAGTTCTTGAATGGATGGGCAGTGGTGATGGTTCCACAACAGTGTGAACATACTTAATGCCACTGAATTGTACACTTAAAAATGGTGAAGACCGGGGACTTCCCTGGTGGCGCAGTGGTTAAGAATCCGCCTGCCAGTGCAGGGAACACGGGTTCGAGCCCTGGTCTGGGAAGATCCCACATGCCGTAGAGCAACTAAGCCCGTGCGCCACAACTACTGAAGCCCGTGTGCCTAGAGCCCATGCTTCACAACAAGAGAAGCCACCACAATGAGAAGCCTGCGCACCGCAACAAAGAGTAACCCCCACTCACCGCAACTAGAGAAGGCCCGTGCGCAGCAATGAAGACCCAACGCAGCCAAAAATAAATAAATAAATATATTTTTTACAAAGGTGAAGACAGTAATGATCTATGTGTATTTTACCACAATAAAATTTGTGGTAAAATTTAATTTAAAAATTAAAACTTTTTAAAAATTGGAAAAATAGATCATACAGGTCAAAATACCTCTGAAAGCGTTGTAGAAGGTACCACATTGGAGACCCCCATCTATCTTTCCATTAGTCCATCATAACCCAATGGCAGGGTTGGAAAAATCACTTTGTGAGGGGGTAGCTTTTAGAGGCTTCTTCTACAGAAGATACAAGACATGTCTCTTCCACTCCAGACTCAACACTCAGCATGGCAAGAAGGCATATGAGAGGCATCAGGGAACTGAGCCCTATCTGCGGAGAGAGCAGGGTCCTGCCTCACTCCACAGCACGCCTGTGTTGTTTAAATTAATGCCTCTGCACTAGGCTTCTCCATGCACAGAAGTTTGTAATAGAGTGTATGCACGAAACAACCCTACTGCGCTCAGATTTGCATCCTCAGAACCTGTGCCAGAGGGGGGCTTATGTAAACATTTGTTAAACTAAGCTCTTTATTCATTTTGGAGCCATGTCTTTGTTTCAAATCCTTTCATAATGGGATGTACCCTATAATTCTGTCCTGTGTCCACAGAAATCAGTGCAGTGCTGGGCATAAAGAAAATGTCTATTGAATCACTGAATGAATACCTGTTAGTAGAGAAACCAGCATAATAAATGCCTGGGCCCACATCGCGCCCCTCACCACCTCCTCCAGCCCATTGGCAGGGACAGATGAGGCTCCTGTAACTGATGAGCCGAGGGGGCAGATTAACATGGACTTGGGCATTGGGACATCCTGGGTGTTTCAACCTTTTGTTAACCTGGGAACTTCTAACTTCTACCCAAATCATAAAATAGTCCCTTCACTTTAACACTTCAGATCCATGAGTTGGGGGCTTCCCTGGTGGCGCAGTGGTTGGGAGTCCACCTGCCAATGCAGGGGACGCGGGTTCGTGCCCCGGTCCAGGAAGATCCCACATGCCGCGGAGCGGCTGGGCCCGTGAGCCATGGCTGCTGAGCCTGCGCGTCCGGAGCCTGTGCTCCGCAACGGGAGAGGCCACAACGGTGAGAGGCCCGCATACCGCAAAAAAAAAAAAACAGATCCATGAGTTGGGACATGCAGACATGTCGGAAATAACCTAAATGTTCACCGGTAAGCAGCTAGTTGAATAAAACATGAGATTTCTATCTAATAGACACCAGTATCCAGTAGAGATGGTGATGTAGAAGAACAATGACATGGCATGAAGTTCACAATTTTTATTTTTAAAGTGTAGTTGATTTACAATGTTATATTAGTTTCTGATGTACAGCAAAGTGATTCAGTTATACATATATATGTTCTTTTTCATATTCTTTTCCATTATGGTTTATTATAAGATGTTGAATATAGTTCCCTGTGCTGTACAGTAGGACCTTGTTCACAATTTATTGCTTTGTCTAAATATGTACATATTATTTGTCCAAATATGCCTGTAATATATATGTGTGTATATATACTGTGTGTGTGTGTGTGGTCCCCAAACCAGCAGTGGCAACATCACCAGGGAACTTGCTAGAAATGTACATTCTCAGGCTCCACGCCAGACCTACTGAATCTGAAACTCTGGGAGTAGGGCCCAGCCCCCCAGGTGATCCTGATGCCTGCCCAAGTCTGAGGACTCCTGACTTAACGGCATTCCTGACACCCCTTCCCTTCCTCTGGGCTCACCTGTGTGTCTCTTCTCCAGGCCCTGATCCAGCTGCCCCCCTACATCTCTCAGTGTGATGAGGTGCTGCAGTTCTTTGAAACAAGACCCGAGGACCTGAATCCCCCCAAAGAGTAAGTTGGTTTGTGGATCTCCTTAGAGCATACTCTCACAGCCCTCCTTCCTGCTGGGCCGGCCAGCGCCAGGAGGAATGGGAGGATAGCTAAGTAAAAATTAAACTAGATTACATCAGTGGAGCCCCTGCCGGGCCTCACTTCATGTAGCCTTTGTAGTGACTGCAGGTAGCCATAGCTGAGTTTTACAGGTGAAGGAAGCTGGCTGAGTGCAGTACTGAATTCCCTAATGCCCTGTGTTTACCCACCATACCTGATCAGGGGAGACGGTGAGCCCTCGAGGCAGAGACTGTGTGCCTTGTCCTCAAAGGTAGATGTGCCCAGGACCATCAGGGATGTGAGTGCGTGACTGACTGAGACCTGCTCAAGGTCCCATCGCTAGTGAATGACGGGGCCAGGGTTTGATCTCACTTCTCCCCTCAGTGGACAGGCTGCGCTCCCAGATGCCAGGCAGTGCATCTCCCCAGCCCCCCAATGCACATCGCCCAGAATCTCAATACCACCCGCCTGCTGGCCTTTACACACCAAGAGTTGATGGCACCAACAGCCGTGCCAGCGTGAAACACTGACTGATGCATGATGCTTTTTTAAAAGACCTTTTCGGGGAAAGTCATCATATACGTCTGCAGAAAGAAAGGATCTGTCTAATGGAAAAATCACAGTGGGGGAGGAGGACACAGACCACAGGTGCTGGGCTGTCCTGAGTCACAGGAGCAAGAGCTGGCAGGGTTAGGGGTCCACTGGGGCCCCGTCAGGAAGGGCCGAGAAGTGCCAGCCAGGCGCTGTTACGGGAGAAGTGTGAACTGGTCCGCTTAGTTCTGAGTGTAACTCACTGCCCAGGACAGCAGTAATGACCCAGGCTTACATCGGTTCAACGTTCACGTGCTAAGCACTTTATGTAGGTTGAGCTAGAAAAACTCACGTTGCTTTCTAGAAGTGAATCTGGTGAACTCACAAAGCTTACTTTTTAAATAGACCTGTAAGGAGAAAGCAGCAAAGAGCTTTAACACATGAAATCAGGCCATTTATATATATACACGCAGCTACATGCAGAATCAAGTTCGGAGATCACAGAGGGTGAGCTGATCGCTCAGGACTAATGCTTTAACTACCACCCAGATGAAACTTTCTACAGTCAACATATTGCAATAAATACCATTTCCTGTGACAAGCATGAAGTAAGTGAATACAGCTTCTCAGAGCCAGCACACAGAAGCATGGGAATGACATTCCATGAGGGACCACAGTAAATCTTTTGAATCAAAACATCACAAGGGAACGTCTTGCCAACACATGAATTTTTTTTGAAAAGATACAGAATAAGTGTAAATCTGCTAATGGGCCTGCAGCCCATCCTGGCTAATATTTCTGTTCTTGGTGTCTTTAGCATTTGTGCCTGGTAAACAGTCCCCAGCTTATATGGACATAACAAGACATGGTGATATATTCTCAAGGGACTGTTGTCTACAGTGCTCCCAGGCAGTCAGGGTTAAACTGCTAACTCAGGCTGGTAGCCCCTGGCTTTGATTCTAATTTCTAGGTGAAGTGAATCAAAGAATATGGAGCTTGACGTATTCAGTTTCTACTTCATTCTATCACAAAACTGCCAGGTAGGAGCTGTCGTTCCCATTTTACAGATGAGGAAGTTGAGGTTCAGAATAAGGAAAGAGACTTGCCCAGGGTCACACAGGTTGGAAGAGGCGAGGTGGATCTTCCCCAGGTCTGCCTGAGTCTTCACGTAAGCTCTGTGTGTGTGCCTCCCACAGAAGGGACAACTGGGCTTAAGAGACAGAGTCTGGGTGAGTCTGGGTTTGCATCCAGGTTCAAATCTCACCTCTACCACTCATGGGCTGTGTAGCCTTGGGCCTCGATTTCACTCCTTGTGAAATGGGAATAGCAGTGAGCCTTACGATTACGGTGATGATGGAATGGCTGCCACAAGTAAAAATTCCAGGAACCTGCCAAGTGCTCAGAAAGTGGTGGCCCGTGGTATTTTTCCCTCTCTGGATACCCAACTGTAGCTTTTTTTACTCCCAGAGTTGTTCAAGACGTCCAGTTGATGGGCTTTCATAAGGAAGGTTGCTTGGCCACTTTTAAGCCGAGTGGTTCTGGGCAGGCTGCTTCTCACCCCTGCGCCTGTCTCCTGTCTCGTGGTGACATCTAGATTTTCTTCTACCTCGTCTCAGCCTCCCAGAGATCTTAACTTTGGGGAGGATCGTGGACCATTTGGAGAATCCAATAAAAGCTTTCTTCCTTCTCCTGAGAAAAATGCCCCCTGTTTCAGGAGGTCCTCAATTGTGCCAAATCCCATTCAGGGACTTGAGGTTAAGAACCGCCGCCCAGGCGCCCCTTCTGAATGTTAATGCTCAGAGGTCTTTGGCCTCCTGCCTGGCAAGGGTGGTGAGTGGGTCCCCAGCTCCGAGCAAGCATCAGCCCAACTTATCGACAGAGATGGGAGGGAGCCAGGTCAGGGGCAGCCCGCTGTGCTTGAGAAGAGTCCGGGCACCTTCGTGCAGGAAGGAAGGACACTGGGGAACATAGGGTGGGAGCCAGCCCTCTAGAGGAGCCGGCATGTCAGGGAGGCTGTTTGGGAGCTTTGTCATGCTCTCCGGTGGCCACAGCCCGACGTTCCCCACTTGCTGGCTGCCCTGGGCTTGTAGAAGGAACAGAGGACTGGGAGTTCTAGACCCCGTGCTGTTCCCGGTCCGGAGCACCAGCATTGTTCATCCGTTCAGGAAATAAGGCCCACGGGCTGGGCACGGGGAGACAAAGAGATGACATGGAAGATGCAGTCTGTGCCCACAGGGAGCTTCCAGTCTGCTGGCCAGGCAGCCAGCTGTTCCACCCGGGCAGAGCAATCCCCTCCCCTCCCCTTCTGCCTCGCTTACTTCATCTGTGAAATGAGACCACGTCACCTGCCCCAGCCACA
Source organism: Mesoplodon densirostris (assembly GCF_025265405.1). NCBI lineage: Eukaryota > Metazoa > Chordata > Mammalia > Artiodactyla > Ziphiidae > Mesoplodon > Mesoplodon densirostris. The sequence goes on from NC_082663.1 coordinate 162,237,675, forward strand.
TTATGGGGTTATTGGGAGACTGAAATGAAATAATGGTGGGAAAATTAGGACATGCTCAGCAGCTAGTTTTCTGGAGTTTGGGGGCTGAAATCGTGGTGAGCCCCCCTGGGTATTATGCTTGATAATTCAAAAGATAGACCTGTTCCCCAGTTTCCTGGAGTTAGAGTTTTGTTCTTATACTTTTAAGGTAAATCCATTTCCTCACTTCTTCAATGGGAATAATAGTATAGTCATCCCTCATTACTAGCAGGGGGATTGGTTCCAGGACCCCCCATGGAACCAAAATCCACGGATGCTCAAGTCCCTTATATAAAATGGCGTAGTGTTTGCATATAACCTACGCACATCCTCCCATATACTTTAAATCATCTCTACATTACTTATAATACCTGATACAATATAAATGCTCTATAAATAGTTGCCAGGGGCCTCCCTGGTGGCGCAAGTGGTTGAGAGTCCGCCTGCCGATGCAGGGGATACGGGTTCGTGCCCCGGTCTGGGAGGATCCCATATGCCGCGGAGCGGCTGGGCCCGTGAGCCATGGCCGCTGAGCCTGCGCGTCCGGAGCCTGCGCGTCTGGAGCCTGTGCTCCGCGACGGGGGAGGCCACAACAGTGAGAGGCCCGCATACCGCAAAAAAAAAAAAAAAATAGTTGCCAGGCACACAGCAAATTTAAGTTGTGTTTTTTGGAACTTTCTGGAATTTTTTTCCTGAACATTTTCAATCTGAGGTTGGTTGAATCCATGGATGTGGGACCCACAATCACTGTGAGGCTTGAATCTATGTGTGTGAAGTGCTGAGCACAGTGCCTGACACATAGTAGGTACACAGTTTTCACATCTCCTTGGCTGCCAGGGCCAAGATGCTTGGGTTCTGCGATCTTTTATGAGATGGTAAGAGAGAAGCTAATTGGTCCGTTTGATTGTTGTACATCACTGGAAGAAGTGGGTACCATGTGGAGATGCTTGTTCTCATATGGGAGGACCAGAATCTTTCATCTCAGGCCTTCCAAATGGCTCTCCCTTCCCCCACATCTCTGGGCAAAAACCAGCAAAGACAGGGTCAACCATTCAAGTGTGTTAACTCCCCAAACATTTCCCACAACTGCCACCCACACTGAAAGTCCAGAAAAACAAGCCTAGTTCCTGCCTTTGGGGTCTTGGGGGCCAGTGGACATTTTTTGAGCTATTTTTATTATTGATTTGTACAGGCTGTTTATATAGTGAGGAATTAGCCTTTTCCGTATTTGTGGTAAATATTTGTCCCTTTTATTGTGCATTTATATCTTGTTCCTGGATTTTACGATGTATATAAGTTTTATATTTTTGTGAAGTCAAATCCGGTGACCAATTTTTTAGTTGTGGTTTCTTTCATTTGCTTTCAGTCTAAGAAGGACAGTCACCATTCAGACACAAGATAGTTCCCTTAATTTTTTTCTAGTTGATTTATGCTTTGGGTTTTCTTTTAATATTTACTCATTAAATCGATTAGAATTCATTTCAACATTTGGCATGTGGTGAGAATCTAAAGTTTTTTCCTCTGGTTAGAACCTTTTGACCAGCTAGAAGAAATCTTATTTCTCCATTTATTTAAAAACAAAAAAGACCACAATCTATAGTGTTTAATGATCACTTCCCTTTCTTCCTTCAGGAATAATACAAGAGAAAAACAGCACCTGCCCTCAGAGGGGCTTCTATACTGGTGGGAAAGGCCATGTGAACATGTGGATACGTGTGGCCTGTGCGCACACAAACACACGCACAAATAGAACATCCACTAAAAATACAACACACAGCCTAGACTGTACCCCAAGAAAGCACAAAGTAACAGCTGAGATAAGCTAACCAGCATCCTGCTGAAATAGATGTATTTAGTTCCAAGAGGCTTCCTGGAAGGAAAGGGAAGTTTTCAATCTCTTTGTCTGTTCCCCTCTGTGTGACCTTGGACAAGTGACTTGACTTCTCTGAGCTTCTCTTTCCTCATCAGTAAAGTGGCCATGGCTAACCTTGCTCTCATCTTGGTTAGGCAATATCCTGCTCATAAAGGGTAGTGATAGTGTCAGGCACATGGCAGGTGCTTACCTAGTGATGCCTTCCTGTCCTTAAGCCAGACTTTGAAGGAAAAGGGAGGGAGGGAAGGAGGGAAGGAAGGAGAGAGGGAGGAAGGGAGGGGGGAAGGGAGGGAGGGAAGGAGGGTGCTGAGAACCCCAAGGGTGGCTTTGGGGCCACAGGAGGCAGCTTCAGCTGGGCCTCGTTTGTTTAGGCAGTAATGAATGGTGAGGGCAGGTGCTCCGTGAGGTTGGTCCCTTGGTCAGGATTCTGATGCTCAGACCTGAGTTAGGGCTTGTGATGGAGACTGGGAGTCTTTCCCAGCAGTTTCTAAGGAAAGAAATGAATGGTGCCCTTAGAGGAGCACCATTTTCGCTACCATTCCTGGGTAAACTTGAGATCACCCTGAGCGTGTCGCACAGAAAGTAACGTGCCTGCTTGATCCCACACAAGCTGCTGCTTGAAACCGAGAGCCCCCAGCTGCCCCTCACCCCCGTGCTCCAGCTAGGACAGCGAGACAACTGGCAGGGGTACGCGGTAGTGTGGGAGCTGGGATTTCAGGTATCCCAGACCATGGCTCAGGCCGCAGCCTGGATGGCGACGAGGGAAGAGGGCTTTACATGGAAGCAGACTTAAGAGACCTTTGCTGGTGTGTCCTGGAGCCAGCAGCTAAGAGGCAACTTCCCCCACAGGACAGTCCAGGGTGTGGTCAGGAGAGTGGGCTCCAGCCAGGCTTCCCGGGTTCCAGTCCTGGGAGAGATGCCTCACCTCTCTGGCCCTCAGTGTCTCCACGTGCGAAATGGAGTGACCCTCAAGGGTTGATGTGAGGATTCTGTGGGCCAGTCCAGGTACAGCATTCTGACCAGGACGCTGTCCACAGTGAGTGGCAGGAAATGTGAGCTGGCATATTCCACTGTCACCCTCCCCCTCCCCTGCACAGGGGAGTGACACTGAGCGTCACTGGGTAATGGCTGGCCAGAGGACATCACTACTGACTGGCCCAGCCCATCCCCTCCTTCCAGACACACAGGAGGGCAGCCCCAAGCTCCGGGGCTTGGCTTAGCTCCCTGCTCCCCCACTTTCGAAGTTACCCCGAAAGCATTATTACATGGTGGTTAAAAACCCAGACTTTAAAATCAGACACTGAATAGACATTTCTTCAAAGAAAATACAAAAATGGCCAAGAAGCATATGAAAAGATGCTCAGCGTAGCAGCGTCCTTAGCCATCAGGAAATGCAAGTTCCAACCACAGTGAGATACCACTTCATACCCACTAGTGTGGGTAGAATCAAAAAGATAGATAGCAACAAGTGTTGAGGATGTGCAGGAACTGGAACCTCCCGATGTTGCTGGTGGGAGTCTACAATGGTGCAGCCACTGTGGAAGACAGCCTGGCAATTCCTCAGAAAGTTAAGCCTAGGGACTTCCCTGGCAGTCCAGTGGTTAGGACTTGACCTTCCAATACGGGGGATGCAGGTTCGATCCCTGGTCGGGAGCTAAGATCCCATGTGCCTTGGGGCCAAGAAGCCACAACATTAAAGCAGAAGTAATATTGTAACAAATTCAATAAAGACTTTTAAAATGGTCCACATCAAAAAAAAAAAAAGTTAAGCCTAGAGTTACCATATTACCTAACAATTCCATTCCTACATCTATAATCAAGAGAAATAAAAATATATGTCCATACAAAAACTTGTGTACAAAGTTCATAAAAGCATTATTCGTAATAGCCAAAAAGTGGAAACAACCCAAATGTCCATTGGCTGATGAACAGATAAAGCGTGGTTTATCCACACAGTGGGATATTATTCAGCCGTAAAATGGAATGAACACGGATAACGTGCTACAACATGGATGACCCTTGAAAACATGTTACATGAAAGAAACCAGTCACAAGAAGCCACCTATTATATGGTTCCATTCATCTTAAATGTCCAGAATAGACAAATCCTTAGAGATAGCAAGCATATTAATAGTTGTCAAAGGCTGGAAGGAATAGAAATGGAGAGGAACTGCTAAGGGGTACAGGGTTTCTTTGGAGAGTGATGAAAATTTTCTGGAATTTGCTGATGCCAATGGTTGCACAACTTTGTGAATATACTAAAAAACAGTTCATTCGACACTTTAAAAGGATGAAATTTATGGTATGTGAATTATATTTCAATTTTTTAAAATGGAGATAGGCCTGGGTTCAGACCTTGGCTGTGCTTCTTGCAAGCTGTGTGACCTCGGGCAAGTTACTTAACTTCTCTGTGCCTCATGTTCCTCATCTGTAAAATGGGCACCAAGAGAGTACTTATTTCCTGTGGTTATTATGAGTATTAAATGAGTGGACTAAAAGTGCCTAGCAGGGTCCTAGCACAGGGTAATAACATTGATAAGGAATTTTGTAGTATTAGCTAACGTTACCGCTGCCACAATATCTATCTCAACCCAGCCATCCTATCACCTCCCTTTACTTTTTATAACATCAGAAAGCGTTTGACTAATGGGATAATTTACTTAAAAGTATGTTGTAAAACCTGATTTGTAACATTTTGTTCATAATGCAGTTGTGTGTATAAACTCTGACGTGGTTGACACGCGTATGGGAGCGATGACTCATTCTGTATGGATTCTAGCCCATAATAGTGTCCTCTGTGTCACCGTGAGGGAGATGTGCTGGGTTCACTGCTAGCCAGATGTCTCCCCGGTTTTAGTGTATTCCACTCACCACCGAGCACTTCCTGCTCCAATTGTACAGCTCAGGGCACTGCTCATAAGTGGGGCAAGGCCTCCACCGTGCCTGATGAGGTGGGCGTCAGCCTCAGTGCAGTGTGAGGTCCTAACTCCTGTTTTCAGACTGCATACCCACCTCTACCCACTGCCTATCAGCTCCTCCCCAGAGCCCCCTACTCTACAAATAGAGTGGAGATGCTGGTCCCCAGGGCACCAGAGCACTTATCAGGCAAAGGGAGAAAATTAAAAGGAATTCTTTTTTTTTTAAAGAGTCTAGGTCCCTGGGACTGGCTTGGATTTTACACTCATTAACTGGAGATGTTGTGGGATGGAAAATCTCAGTTTCCTAACGGAATAACTCATAACAATACAGAAAAGATACTGACTCATTACTCTTTCCCACCCCTATTCTTTCCTGTACAGGGAACATGTTGGGAAAAAGAAACCTGGTAAGAATATTTTCCATTTTCTCCTACTCATTGGATGTTTAGCATACCCCTACTGAGCGATGTCCAGGCCCTGGGCACTGCATGGGGGATACAGTGATGTGGATGGCTGGCTGGCTGGCTGGCTGGCTGGCTGGATGGATGGATGGATGGATGGATGGATGCCAAAGGACATTCGGGGCTGAGGGGACGGTGTGCAGGCTGGGAGGTGCAAGCATACAGTCGATTTGGGCCTGATCCAATCGCCAGCCTCGGCACCAGGCCTGGCTCTGTGCTTCCTTCGATCAGCCACTGATCTGGGCGGCGACAGCTGCTCTTGCAGGCAGCTCTCATACTCACTTCACTCTCCCCACAGTCAATTCTCTTCCTAACACCCTTTCCATTCCCTGGACAGCAGGACACTTATGTCAAAAAAAGAGAAGGTGAGAAGTTGAATATGCCCAGAGGAAAGATTTGAGTTCTCACAGGCCTGGGGTTGATAAGCTTAGATTCACAATCGCCCAGCTTTGTCCTCCTGCAACCCAAGAACATCCTGCACATCTTCAAAGGCCCTAGCCCATACCACATCTGGAGCCAATGTGGTCTTCAGAGCTTTCTGGAATTCTAAATTCTTTATCTAGAACTCCAGGAAGTTTGAGCGGGTTGATAAGGATGGGTGGAGAGGAGGCCAAGCAGAGATTCCAAAAGTGGGAAAGGATGCCTTCTCTCATGGGCCTCAGTTTCATCATCTGTAAAATGGGCATAAGGATAGTAATCTACCTTGTAGGAGTATTATAGGATTCATAATAATATGTATAAAGCACTTAGAACAGTGCCTGGCATGTTGAAAGAGACACATGTTTGTGCTGTTTTTATGCTACTGCTATTAATTCAGAACACACAGGTGTTCTTGTCCAGCATCAGTAACAATTCCAAATTCAACAACTCTGGTCCCTTTACTGCTTCCTGGGTACAAGGCCTGTGGTCAGCTTTATGGGCCCCAAGGCCATTCCTGCAAGGAAGAGTGGAGAGGAATTGGATTTCTTCGCCTCAAGGTATGGCATCTGGAGTGAACTCTGGTCTTTTCCCAACCAGTCTGTTTACAGCTCTGCTTTCTAGCTTAATAGGTACTGGCCGGAGCCGTGGCATCCTGCTAAAGCTACAAATAGCCCTTGAGCCCCGAGGATAATGATATGTTTCTTAGAAAAGAGCAGAGAGGAGAAGAGAAGCAGACAGTCTTCGTCTGGTCACAGAGTTTCTGGCTTTGAGTGTGCGGAGACTTTCCCGGAGGGGACGGGTGGGAGGGAGAGAGGAAACAGACAGCTCTGGTTTGTGAAAACAAAAGTATTCAGTCAGGACAGGCTTGATGAGGGGACTGGTCTGGAAAAGAGAAAAGCTCTAATTTGTGGTGACCACTGTTACATCATTCACCTGCAGTGATGGGGGATGGATTTATTTATAGTTCAACTGGGTGGAAAATAGCATCTTTCTTCATTCAGACTAAGAACCCATGCTGGGACTTGCCTTATTTTTTTATCTGACCTTTGAAAACTTCCTTTATGTTAGAACAAGCCTCCTTGATTAAATTGAAAAAGGATTTAAGGTTGACAGCCCAAGCCCTGAAATTTCTGTGTGAGAATTCTGAGTTGAAGAAGGCTTATCTCTCTCCAGAATTTCCCTCTCTCCAGAAAGTCCCTCTGACTGCCTGGCTGGTTCCTGCAGACTTTGGCTAATGTGGTCTCAAATTCTGCTCATTCTGCAGGAAAAAAATCTTCCCACCAAAATTTCACAGATCACGTGATTATTTAAGGAGCACCTTTTCTTCCTGATTTTTCTACCCTTTACTTATTGAAATATTCTCTTGTTTACTGGCTCTTTCAGCAAGACTGACAGTGTAGTGAAGTTCTAGGAAGAAAGCCCTCTTTTACAGTTACTCGTCATTTTAAAAATTCTGTGGTAGATGAAGCACTTTACCTTTGGTGAATATTTTATGTTTCTTTGGGGGTTTTTTGTTTTTGTTTTTTGTTTTTTGGCCACGCTGCATGGAATGCGGGATCTTATTTCCCCGACCAGTGATTGAACCTGAGACCCCGGCAGTGCAAGTGCGGAGTTTTAACCACTGGACCACCAGGGAAGTCCCATGAATATTTCATAGCACTTCCTTAATGATAAAATCACCCTTCCACTGTCAAAGCTCCTCCTTTCTCTTGGCCTTTTCCTTCCCTCTTATTCCCTGCTGGACCACAAGAATGACATTTCTCATCTAGGAATACTTTGAGTTCACACTTGTAGCTCCTAGAGCTTAGTTCTATCTGCATCAACTTTTAGGTACTGCAATTACTATGCATTATAGAGCCTGGTTGCAGTATCACACTCCACCAGTAGATGTCTCCACCTAACACCTAAATGGTCTATGTAGCCTAGTTTGAGACTCCTAGTAGAATAAATGAATGGTGTTTTGATAAGTTGAGTGCTCTGGATAAAATGAAGGCAACCTGCCCTGGAAAAACTGGTCCTGAAAAAGCAACTCCATGCACTCTTTTCTGAGCCACTTAATGGCAGGAAACTAGTCTAAAAGCTACTGTTGGACTTCCCTGGTGGCTCAGTGGTTAAGACTCCGCCCTCCCAATGCAGGTGGCCTGGGTTCGATCCCTGGTCAGGGAACTAGATCCCACATGCATGCCGCAACTAAGAGTTTGCATGCCACAACTATTGAGGCAGCAAGCTGCAACTAAGGAGTCCACGAGCCACAACTAAGGAGGCCGCCTGCCACAACTAAGATCTGGCTCAACAAAATAAATAAATAAATAAATATTTTTAAAAAACAGTGCTAACGCATTCTTATAAAAAGTAAATAAATAGAAATAAAAGCTACTGTCATAGAAGAACAGGAAGGATATGTAAGGCTCAGACCTGGCCCCTGAGCAAGTCTTGGAAGAAGTGCCAGCCCTGAGCTCTGTGCCAGCACCTGATGTGCTCGTGCCAGCCTAGAGTCCTCAGCCCTGTTCCCTGCCCTCCTCATTTCCTGGCTTCATGTCTTGTTCGCAGTGAGTCCCCCAGTTCCCTGGGAACTGATCCTGTCCCTGCTCATAGTTAGCCCAAATCAGTTGGCAGCCTGGTTAGGAGAGCTGGTGCAGAAATGAATAGATCAGCCCATTGATCAGAATCCTGGAAACTGTATGTGGTACAACTGGGCCACCATCAGTTGTTAAAACCGGGTAGCAACAATTGAACTTTTTGGACAGAGTAACCTGGCTTAAGTGGACCTTGACTTATCCAAAGTCTCTGTCCCTTCTTACAGGCAAGAAGTAGTCTTTGGTTGCTCATAAGATAGACAGGTGCCTGCCAGTAACTCAGCACTGTGTGTTCTCAGGAGGAGGCCTGAGCAGTGTAGGGCAGGAAGGGTTTCTAGATGTCTCCATTCATCCTTTGTTCATTCACGCCACAAGTGTTCATTGAGCCTCTGTGCTGAGTGAACAAGACAGACACAGTTATTCATTCAATGCTTATTAAGCACCTACTGTGTGCCTGACATTGTTCTAGGTCCCCGGGAAATGCAAAAGGTGTTCCCACCATGGGAACACCATGTGGGAAGTAACCTCACAGTCTGGTAGAAAAGACAGATACGTAAACAAAATTAAATGTTGTAAGTGCCGTGAGAGAAGGCATTTGAATGTCTCCCTGAGGTTGGAAGTCATTTAAAGCTGTTTTAAAATATTCATTCTTTCATTCAGATATTTATTGAGACTTTGTAGATGCCATTCGTGTTCTAGTCCAGTGGTTGGCAAATGTTTTTGTCTCTAAAGGTCCAGATAGTAAATATTTTAGGCTTTGCAAGCCCCATGCAGACTCTGTTACTAATAATAATATTTTGTTTCCTCTTCCTTTCATTCTCCTTCTTATTCTTTACAAATCTTTAAAAGTATAAAAACACATTCTTAGCTCCCCTTGCACAAAAATGTACCATTTTTGTGACTTCTGAGCAAGCTCTCTGGCTGCAGTATGGAGGACGGACTGGAGGGGCAGGATGGAGACCAATCACGGGGTGTCCCGCCTGCACACCCCGGGCCACAAGAAGCCTTTCTCAGACCCTGGTGAAAAGGATGTGGCGTAGTGAGGATGTGGGTGAAGCAAGGTGATGGAGTGCTAGCAAGAAGGTCCTCCCACATCAGACCCATGGCTCTGCGGGAGGGAATCCTGACGGCTGCCACGAGGGACAGCAGAGAATCCCCACACCTGAACACAGACACCTCCTGGCGCTTCCAGCCTGACTGTGAAGTGGGTGCTTCTCTCCCCTCTCCAGTTCTTTGTCTCCAGTTGAGGCACAGGGAAGCATGGCTACCTGGATACAGCCCACGTGAGGTTAAAAAAGAAGGGCAGAGGCATTCCTGGGGTTCTGAGCCCTGAGGCAGATTATATTCTGGGATAAAAACTGTGGACCCCAGTCTCTACCTATTGCATTCACTAGGGAATGTGTCCCCAGCTCACAATGACTAGGACAAGTAGCCAGGAGCCTCCAGCAAGCCAGCGTCTGCCTTCACTCATTCACATAAGAGTACCTCTTAGAAGCACAGTGCCGGGGGGTTAAGGAGACAGTCAAGAGATCACAGAGCCTGTGCTCTGCAACGGGAGAGGCCACAACAGTGAGAGACCCACGTATCGCAAAAAAAAAAAAAAAGAGAGATCACTGTCTAGAGGGACAGCAGAAAGGGGGCGGTAACCAGCCTGCTGTGGGGCCACTGAAAGATGTAACCGCTGAAGTAGCCGGGCTGTCTTGGGCAGTCTGTCATGCTTGAGGCTGGAAGCAGATCAGCTCTGTGGCCTGACCTGGGTGGGAGGTGACAGAGGAGGAGAAGGCTGGCAGTAGTGAAGATAACCCTGGGAGCTGCAAAGACATGAGACTTGGGGGGCGGTCATGGGGACCTGTGGGGTAGGAGAGCAAGATCTCAGACTACGCTTCCTTCCTACCATCTTTTCCTTCCTCACCTACTGCCACCAGGTGGACCTGGTTCAGATCTGGCCTTGTCACCAGGTAGCGGTGAGATCTAAGGCAAGTCACCTGATATGTCTGAGCCTCTGTTTTCTTGTCTATAAAATGGGGGTAGTAATACCCACCTTCCAGGGCAGTTGTGTCGAGGTAGTTTATGCACAGTGTGTAGCCTGTGATAGGCATTCATGTGGGGCTACTTCCCTCCCAGTCTACTTCTGAACCTTCATCCCACATCTTCCATCTCTTTTTTCTCCTCTCTTTCTCTCTTCTCATGCTTTCTCCACCCAGGGTACAAGGGGCAAGGTTGCCCTGGGGCCCTCCCATTTCCCTCCGTTACCCTCAGCCTGGGGGGGTGAATGGCCAGAACATAGCCACAGAGCCAAGAAGCGGTGACCCTTCACCCGGCTGCAACGCCCTGCTCTGATTTTCCGCATCAAAAGTGGAGAACGTGTGGTTCTAACAGAGGGCTTTTGTGCTGCTTCTAGATGCCAGAGGCTGGGGTGCAACAGTGTGCTGGTAAATACCTCACAAGCAGCTCTCTGATGGGAAGCCCTGCTTTGTGTCATTTGCCATTTTCCGTGGTGTAAATACTCCCACCATGGCCAATTTCAATAAGATACTACCCAACAGAGTTGGGAACAGATGCACAAAATCGGCTAATTATGGGTGTATTTGGACACAGAAATGTATAAATGGATATTTTCAGTGGTTTATGGAAACAGTAGAAGGGAATCCTTTGAATCAGGACTTTCAGAAAACCAGGGCCCAGTGGCCACAAAAGCCAGACTGCCTTCCCATCACATTCAGCCTGCTGCTCTAAAAGTGCCGCCCCCTCTCTCTGGAGTGTCTGAACTCAGATGTCCCTTTACATCATCCATATTCTGTGATATCTTTTCATTTACTTATCAGATATGTCTTAGTATTTAACCAGGGCCACACAGCACTACATCCTGTGGAAATGGCCTCCACATGGGCTCCTCTCCCCAACTGTCTCTGCCCTGGTCCAAAGCTACCATCATCTCTTGTCTGCAAACAGCATGTCCTCCATCTGGTCTCCTGCTTTTTTTCTTGCCAGGCTGTAATCCAGTCTCCATGTGGCAGCCAGAACTGTCTTTTTAAAGATGTAAATCTTGTCATTCCCTTCTTTTTTTTTTTTTTTTTTTTGCGGTACACGGGCCTCCCACTGCTGCGGCCTCTCCCGCTGCGGAGCACAGGCTCCGGACGCGCAGGCCCAGCGGCCATGGCTCACAAGCCCAGCCGCTCCGCGGCATGCGGGATCCTCCCGGACTGGGGCACGAACCCGCGTCCCCCGCATCGGCAGGCGGACTCCCAACCACTGCGCCACCAGGGAAGCCCTGTCATTCCCTTCTTAAAGCCCTTCAGTGGCTTTCTACTTCAGGGTTTCAAAAAATCCGAACTTCTTGCCTTGGCGCAGCATGTCCTGCCTGCTCTGGCCCACGCCTGCCAGGGTGATCACAAGACTGCCCTCTGCTCACTCCTGGACTTCAGCCACCTCCTGCCAGTTCCTAGAAGGCTCCAGGCCCTTTCCCATCCCACAGTCTGCCTGCACCGCTCCGTCCCCATCCTCCTCATGCCTCCTTGCCTCAGAGGTCTTTGCTTTATGTCACCTCCCTAGAGGGGTCTTGCTGACCGCTCCATTTAACGTAACCTCCTTTTCCCACTCATTCTTTGTCTGGCATCCTGGTTGTTTCCAGCAATGCGTCAATCCAAAACTGGTATTATCCTGTATCCTTAGCGATCATATGTACTTGTGTACGTGTCTCTCTCCCCAACTAGACTGAGCTACTTGAGGCTAGGAGTCATGTCTGTTTCACTCACTTTAGTATGCCCAGCATCTAATAGAGTGTTTGGAACATCACTGGTGACTTCGTGAATTAATAGACGAGTGATTTTGGATGGATGGATGGTAATGGATAGCTAGACAGATGGATGTTTGGTTGGATGAATGATGAATGGATGTTTAGTTGGGTGGACGATGATGGCTGAATAATGGCAGATGGATATGAATGGGTGGATAGATATGAATGAATGAACCTTCCCACTACGGTGTCAGCTTCTTCAGGGCAAGTACCACATCAACGCTGAATCCTTAGTGCCTAGCACAGTGCCTGCACAAGGACAGGCACTTGGTAAATTTTGGTGGTTGAGTGAGCAAATGAATGAAAGAATAAATGGATGAGGTGACCCTGAGACAAGTCCTGTCACAGCTTTCTCTATTTGGAATGTCCTCCTGACCCACCCTACCCGCTGACTCCTGTTCCTTCACACATGGGTTGTGTGATGGCATTTTGTATCCCCAGGGGGCGACCTAACCTCGGTGGACCCTATGGTCCTGGAGCAGTATGTAGTGGTGGCAAACTACCAGAAGCAGGAAAGCTCGGAGATCAGCCTCAGCGTGGGGCAAGTGGTAGACATCATCGAGAAGAACGAGTCAGGTAGGAGACCTAGACCACCTCCCTTCCACCCTACACTGTCACCAAGCCTCTGGGACAGGAAACGCTTGGGAGTGCAAAAGCTGCAATGGCCAATCCAGGCTGGTCAGTTTCCACGGATCTGGTTGATGCCCTCCTAGAAAGCTGGCCTTGTTTGATCACAGTGCCTGAGTACTCCACTTGGTCACAGCTCACCACTCACAGCTCACAGCTCACAGCTCACAGCTCCTGTTGGGTCAGATGTTATCGACTTGTCCTGAGGTTCACATTTTATGAACATTCCTTCTGGTTTCAGAGTACTTGGAGACATGGAGTCCAGCACTCCACTGGAAATTTGCTCTGTTGATTTGCCTTTGGCTACCGTGGGAGTCCTCAAGAAGGTTCTGTCAGCTGTGGGCTCTGGTGGGATGGACACACTGCCTCAGCCCACCTGCCGTCACAGGGACCACTGGTCACATACAGGCAGACCTCAGAGATATTGTGGGTTTGGTTCCAGACCACTGCAATAAAGCGAGTCACATGAATTTTTTGGTTTCCCAGTGCAAAAAAAAGTTACATTTATACTATACTGTAGCCTATTCAATGTGCAGTAGTCTTATGTCAAAAAAACAACGTACATACCTTAATTTAAAAATACTTTATTGCTAAAAAATGCTAACTGTCATCTGAGCCTCCAGCAAGTCGTAATCTTTTTGCAATAGTAACATCACATATCACTGATCACAGATCAGCATAACAAATATAATAAGAATGAAAAAGTTTGAAGTATCAGGAGAATTACCGAAATGTGACACAGAGACACGAAGTGAGCAAATGCTATAGGAAAAATGACACCAATAGACTGGCTTGATGCAGGGTTGCTGCAAACCTCCAATCTGTAAAAAACGCATTATCCATGAAGTGCAATAAAGCAAAGCACGGTAAAACGAGGTCTGCCTGTACACTGGCCGGGACAGAATGTGATGTGAGTGAGACACTTAGCCTGGGTTTCGACCTGAACCCCGCATTTCACAGCCATCCAGGTCACTTCGCTGAGGAGGCTGCTTCAAGGATTAAACGAGACAGTACATAGACAGTGCCTAAGCCTGTGTGTGGCACATAGGTACTCAGAAATGTGTTGCCTTCCCTTTTGCCTTCTTTAGCCGCAATAGGGCATTGGTACCATTGAAGACAGAGAGCAAGGAGCAGGGGATGAGTGGATCCTCTCCAGGAAAAAGTGGCATTGAACCCCCACTGGCTTTGTTGTAGCTAAAATGTGACATTGACTAGCAATATTAGTGGGCCAATCTCTGTGATATCTCAGTGGCTAGTTAAGGTCCAACAAACAGGGAAAGACTGTTTCCGGCAGCCTCTGGAGCATGTTCCCATTCGTCAGGAGATGAACATTAGCCAACCAAAACTTCTTGATTACACAGTACAGCAGTTGTTATCCCTGCTTCACAGCTGAAGACACCAAGACTCCAAGTGACTCAGTCACTCGCCCCAGATCTTGTGACGGGTTGCCGAGCTGGAGTTCCTAACCAATTCCAGCTGGCCCCAAGGCCATGTGACGTTCTAATTCCTAGAAATGAGTACAGGCAGTCTGTGGGTATGACTGGGATGCTCCGTGGGGATGGAAGAAGGGAGCAACCACCCACCCCCACCCCGCTTTGCTTTGCCAGCTTGAGTGACTTCAGGAAGAACATGTTGCTGGGAGAAGGGGAGGAGGTAGGATGGGGTGGGGGCCAAGCCTGGTGTGTCCAGAGGACAGCAGGGAAAAGGCATATGTCCAGATCTTCAAGTGGCCAACAAACTCAACATTTGTTTTCAATTACCTTTTACTTACCCAAGTAATATATGGATATGTTCTTCTTGAAACATTAATGATAAAGTTAAAATCTATTTTTTTCCGCTAGCTTCAGGCCTAGTCCCCTTTCCAAGCCCAGATTACCCTTCTGTCAGTTTGGGGTGAATACTTCTTGATAACTGTATACACACATGTGTATAAATATGTGTACAGGGATAGGACTTCCCTGGTGAAGCAGTGGTTAAGAATCCGCCTGCCAATGCAGGGGACACGGGTTCGAGCCCTGGTCCGGGAAGACACACCGCGGAGCAACTAAGCCCTTGCGCCACAACTGCTGAGCCCGCGTGCTGCAGCTACTGAAGCCCGCACACCTAGAGCCCATGCTCTGCAACAAGAGAAGCCACCACAATGAGAAGCCCACGCACTGCAACAAAGAGTAGACCCCACTCATTGCAACTAGAGAAAGCCCGTGCGCAGCAACGAAGGCCCAGCATGTCCATAAATAAATAAATAAATAAATAAATTTATTTATTTTTAAAAAAATTCTATACAGGTATATATGTATGTACACAGTGTACACATTTGTACATGTGTGTATACATATATGTGCACATGTGTACATATATATAACTGTATGTACACACATACATACATACACATCATATTTCATGCATCTATATATAATCTTGTAGGTTTTTTAAGCCCAGTGGTGTATCATTCTATACATTTTGACCTGCAACATGCTTTTTCTTAAGTCAACATTTAGCTCTTATTCTTTTAACATCTGCATACTATTTGAAAATATGGCATACTATAAGCCATATCTTCCTTTAGTATGAACAGTATATCTGTGTGCACATTGGTGAGTGTTTCTTTAGGTTAGATTCGCAGAAGGCTGCTGGACCATAATATACACATACTTTAAATGTTAAGATACAGCCAAATGACCTGCTTCCAAACTGTGGCCATACCAATTTACTCTCCATACAGCAATGCATGAGGCATTTGTGCCAGTAGTTAAGAGCTGAGGCTGTGAAGCCAGATGGCCTGGGTCGAATCCCGGCTCTGCCACTTTCTTTGTGACCTTGGTCAAGTCACTGCCCCTCTCTGAGCTTGGCTTCTCCATCTGTAAAATGGGGCAGTAATAGAATGCGTCTCACAGGCTGCTGTGAGGACTCAGCCAGTCAGTAGTAGATGTGAAACACTGAGACAGTCTGGCGCATCTTTGCTGTCATTGCTGTTGTGACACGTTCCTTAACCCTGCACAGATACCTACAAATAGGAGTCCTTAGGAAGGCATATATGGCATATTTCTGATTTCTGGTCTTCTGCAGGTTTAACTAACACACACACACGCACGCACGCACGCACGCACACACACACACACACACACGCCACCAAAACGTGTATTTTAAAAGGTGCATCCAGTCAAGTAAAGCACAAAAACACACACACACGCACGCACACACACACACACACACACACACACACACACCACCAAAACGTGTATTTTAAAAGGTGCATCCGGTCAAGTAAAGCACAAACACACACACACACACACACACACACACACACCACCAAAACGTGTATTTTAAAAGGTGCATCCGGTCAAGTAAAGCAGAAGATGGCTTCTACCTCAGGGAGCTCAAAAGCAAAGGCCTCCCTCTAAGACCAGGAAGCTAGTCCAGAGTCCGCCCCTTCCTTCTCTTCTCCTTTGGGGTCTCCAGAGCCTGGAGGTTTGTGATCTTGGGGAGCAGATCCTACTTTTCCATTTATGCTGTGCAGAGTCAGCTGGGCCCTGTATTAACTTCCTGTGGCTGCTATAACGAATTACCACAAATTCAGTGACTTACACCAACACAAATTTATCATCATATGGTTCTAGAGGTTAGAAGCCCCAAAATGGGCCTCAGTGGATGAAAAAAGAGGCACTGCTGGGGCTGTGTTCCCTTCTGCAGGCCTGGGTAGCATCTGCTGCTTTGCCTTTTCCATTCTCTAGAGGCCAGCCACATCCCTTGGCTCGTGACCCTTTCCTCCACCTTCAGAACCAGCAGTGTTGCCCCTCTCTGTACCTTTCTTCCTTAGCCACATCTCCCCCGACCCTTCTGCCTGCCTTGTGATTAAACTGGGCCCACCCAGATAAGCCAGGATAACCTCCTATTTAGGAGTTCAGCTGATTAGCAACCTTAATCCCATCTGTGACCTTAACTTGAACTCTTTGCCATGTGCATTGTTATTCTGCCTACCACAGGCTCCATGGGAGCCCTTTCTCTAAAATGGGAGGGCCTGAGTCTCAGTGAACAGCCTCTCAAACTGCTACATCTGCAGCCAGATTTACCTTGACATGAACAGATGCAAAATCAGTGTCTCAGATAAGTTTTTAGGGCAGTGGTTTCAGTATCAGAGAGCCCTGGGTGCAAGTCGCAGCTTGGCCGTAAGCCGTGTGAACTTGCAGGAGTCTTGCCTCTTGGAGCCTCAGTTTCCTCATCTGTGCAGTAGGGGTGATAATGTGAAGATGATATAAGATAATGCAAGTAAAATGATTAGTGCCTTGCACACCTTAGCGAAGGGAGCTACGTTCTTTACTCTCATCCTTTAGGACAACCTTTCTCCCCACCCCCATCCCCAACTCCCCTCCACAGCCCCGTCCCAGCCTCAAGAGCAGGTTTCCTGTTAGCCTGTCTCTAGCAGTTAGCAGTCAGCTAACATGGGTAGTTGTGTTCTACTAATAAAATGGTGACTTTTGAGCCTTACGCTGCGCGTTGGCTCCTGTAGCGGCTGAATCTAATATTATATTCTGACGCCCGGCCCTCACACCTGACCCAACTAATAACAGTCTGCTCTCTCATTTTCCCAGGTTGGTGGTTCGTCAGCACCGCTGAAGAGCAAGGCTGGGTCCCTGCAACCTGCCTCGAAGGACAGGATGGTGTGCAGGATGAGTTTTCCCTACAGCCTGAAGAAGGTAGGAAGCAGCCGGGGCCTCAGGCTCACTGGGGAGACCGTGAGGGCCGGTGGCACCCAATCCCTTCCCTTCAGCCTCTGCCTCCCAGCCTCAGTGGCTCACAAGCTCAGGCCCTAGAGCCTGTGGACATGAAGCCAGGCCCTGTGGTTGGGTCAGAGCAAGCCCGCCCTTTCTTAGGGGCCTTGGGGAGCCAACCCAGGTGAGCCTGGCTGGAGCTGGGGCCCTGATACCTCCATGGGACCTCAGTGGGGCCCAGCCAGATCACTGTCAACACCTCACTCTTCCTCCCTTGAATTATCCTGGTGGCCAAGGTGCTGGGGCTGCTCCAAGCTCATGTACAAGACATCTGAAGCCATCCGTAAAGATCTCTGCTTTGTCTGCTTTCTGTGTTGGTTTAATGGCCCTGACTGGGAGTCAGGATCAGAGCTGACCCTCTCCACTCACCCACACACACTTCTGTTTCCCAGAGAACTTTCCCTACAGGTATCCTAAAGAATGGTTCCCGCTGTGTCAGAAACCTTAAGGCCCAGCCAACTCCCCTTTCCCCCCAGGAGCATTCCTAAATCTAGAGTATGAGTTCGCTTTAGCTAATAAACAGGAGGGTTTTGGAGTCAGACCTGAATTTGACTGTCACCACCGAATTTGAATTTGTACCACTTACTGGCTGAGTGGTCTTGGGCCAGCAACTTAACCTTTCTGTGCTTCAGCCACCTCCTCTAAAAATGGAAACAATGGTATCTATGTCATGGGATTTTTTTTTAATTAAATGAGATCCCACATGCAAAGCATTTGGCAAAGAACCTAAAACAATGACTAACTGGGAACAGTTATTATCATAGAGCTATGCCTTACCTAAGGTTGAATATTTGGGGCTTTTAGTTGACTGTTTAGAAAACACAAGGCCACTTGAGTATGTATTTCACAGAAAAGAGGGTAAGGAGAAGGGATATTTCTATGCTCAAAGGTTAGCAAAAAAGAAAAAAAAATGTATATGTGGTTTGCATTTAGTTTTATTGCAGCCAGCACCCACAGAGTAAAATGCCTTGTTTTGCTCTGCGTTTGTGGGGCCCACCAGGCTCTAGGGGCGGCGCTCATGAGGAGAAAGTGCAAAAATCAACTCAGATTAAGGGGTAGTCATGTGCTGCCTGGAAACTATAGCTCCCTTAGACAGTTAATGATTCCTACCACGGGGCATGTCTCTGTAAGGGACTGACGATTGTCCCCATTTTACAGATGAGAAAAGCTCAGAAAGTAGAGACACTTGCCCGGGGTCACACAGCTAGAAGATGGGAGAGAGACCACATTTTCCTAAGGGTTTGTACATTTCTTCCCCCTGCCATGAGGGCTTCTCTTAGTGCCTCTTTATAATCATGCTGGGAATAGCATTGTGTCTGTTGGGTGGCTCTTCACTCAAGTTCAAGGTTAGTCCTCAGGAATTTGGCCCTTCTGAGACACCTGGGGCGTGGCATAGACGCAGAACTAATTGCTCCTAAGTGGGAGCACGTGCTTGGTGCCGCCTTTGCCTCAAGACACTGGAACTGCTTTCTTCTTACCTCTGCCTTCTGACCTTCGCCTCCACATGCTGCCTATCCAGTCTCATGGAGATACTGGTCTCTGCCCCAGCCCATGGGCCGCCGCCGGACTCTGGGGGACCTGTATGCCATCAGCTGGCGTCAAGGTGCCTACCTCAGAGTTTTCCTCCCCGCTCGGTATTCGGAACTGGGTCCCTGCATCTGCATGCTCTGGGACTGCCCTTGCCTGTTGCATGTGAGAAACGGTGATCTGGTCTGTACCGTGTGTGTTGGCATGTAGGTCTGGGAGGAGGGAGCTTAGGGTGTTTGTCAGCCTGGGGCCCTAAAGTTTCCCAGGGTAAAAAAATGATACCTGGGGGCCCCTGTAATGCTGAGCCAGTGACCTGTTCCCTTCATCAGGTGCATTTGAGTGCCCAGGGAAAAGAAACCGACGTCAAACCAGCTTAAGCAAAAGGGAAGTGTGTTGACTCATGTCATTGAAAACCCTAGGGTCGGGTCAGCTTCTAGCATGGCTGGACCCAGGAGCTTGAAAATGTCTGACAACTGAAGAAACATGCCCAACCTAGAAGTTGTGAGTTAAGTTTTATACAGGCACCTTACTGAGGACTCTAGCCTGGGAGACAGCCTCTCAGATAGCTCTGAGGAACTGCTCCAAAGAGGTGAGGGAGGAACCAGGATACATAGGAGTTTTTGGCTGAAAAAGCAAAACAAAACAAAACATGTAGTCTAACATCAAAAGATTACTGCTAATCCCAAAAAACAGATATCTTTTTTTTTAAATAAATGTATTTATTTTATTTGTTTTTATTTTTGGCTGCGTTGGGCCTTCGTTGCTACGCACGGGCTTTCTCTAGTTGCAGCGAGTGGGGGCTACTGTTCGTTGCACTGCGTGGGCTTCTCATTGCACTGGCTTCTCTTTGTTGCAGAGCACAGGCTCTAGGCATGCGGGCTTCAGTAGTTGTGGCTCACGGGCTCTAGAGCACAGGCTCAGTAGCTGTGGCGCACGGGCTTAGTTGCTCCATGGCATGTGGGATCTTCCTGGACCAGGGCTTGAACCCGTGTCCCCTGCGTTGGCAGGCGGATTCTTAACCACTGCACCACCAGGGAAGCCCCAGATATCTTAAGTTAATGATTTTAGTGCTTTTCTATGAAGGGAAAGATGCAAGATTCTGGTCTCATTGAAATTATTCCTTAGATGTGCATCTGAACTATCGAAGGCCAGAATCCAGAGCACAGAATGCTTCCTGTTTTTATCCATCCCAAATTCCCCTCAGGGTGCACTGGCTCATGGCTTGATGGCAGGCAACATTCCCTTTCTACCTGTCCTTGGCACCTGAGGCTTATTCTCGCCACCTTCAGCTCCCACTCTCCACCTTGCTGGAACCATTGTCTCATGGTGACAGTCGTTCCAGGCACCCTTCAGGGGCACCCACCAAAGAACATGCTTCTCCTTCAACACAATCAGTTGGTTCCAACTGGCCCAATTGGGTCATATGCCATCCCTGAACTAATCACGGTGGCCAGTCACTTTGGCCAGGCCAGCGTTATGCACCCTCCCCATCCCTCTGGGTGGTGGCGAGGTCAGCCTCACCCAAATATGTAGCTGGAGGCTGGCAGTGCCACCAGAGGAAGGGCAGATGGATGGTAAGCAGGGAGTGTTACCCACCACGCAGTCTACAAGCTCTCCCACTTCCCTTTGTTAGGGAACCCTGAGCATCCTACCAGAGACCAGAGAGGGTCTCTGGTTGCTAGGGAATCCCCAGTAGTCCAGGGCCTGTAGTACTGACAGTACTTAGTCCGGGACCCAGGCAGTGTCCCTTCTCACCTGGCCAGACAAAACTTCTGTGCATCCACGGGGTTGAGTTGCCCCCAGCACCCTTCACAGCACCCACACCCCAGCCTGCATCTGTGAGTGAGGAGAACAGATGACTGCGCTGTATACAGGATATGTGCAGCTTGAGTCAGCTCAGCCCCCACAGAGCAGGTCAGGGGGCTAGATCAATAAATAAATAAACGCCCTGTGTGTTTTCCGCCTCCCTCTGCACCAGCTGGGAAGGCCACAGACAGCCTGTGGTGTTTTCCCAGTGAGAGAGAGAGGGAGGCAACCCGGACACACTAACCATCAACGTCAGCCCACAGCTGGCTCAGTCCCTCCCTGCGGGCTGCAATGTAACCAAAACAGGAAAGCCCGCTCCTGTCCTCACTGGCTCCCCTGGGACACTCATCTGTTATCTGTCTCAGCAGTCACTGCTGACAGTGTTGGGGATGGGAGCTATGCTCTTGCTCTCTGGAGGGCCCTGCCTGAGGGTGACAATGAACAACCCTGCCAGCGGGGCCCTGCAGGGGGTCGGGGGTACGGTCCTGCTGTGGGAAGGACACAGCCCGAGGCAGCTCTCTTGGCTTTGGGGGTAGGAGCAGGGAACCACTGAGAGTGGGATGGAAGGCACCCCAGTGGTGTTAATGAAAACAGAAGCAGGCAATCATTTCATGATATATATCTCAAATCATTAACTTGTACACCCATAAGTCGATTATATCTCAATTAAAAAAATAAATTTTTAAAAATAAAATTGAAGCTTCAGGCATGGTTGGATCCAGGGGCTTGAAAACAATGAAAAATGGAGATCAGCTACCAGCTAGGTAATGAGCATTGCTAGCTGTCTCCTCCCTGGTAGTGATTCCACCCCAAACCATATGCTGCCAGATAGCTTGTCCCTGACCCTCCACCACTAAGAACTGCAGAGGAGCCACAGAGGGTTTAACATCCACCCCACCCCTGCTGCAGCATGAGCAAGGTGACTCCCACCAGGCCTTCGGGACTTGTTCATTTACTAAACATGGACTATTTTACTAAATAGTTCCTAAATATTCCCAGTACCGTGCCCAGTGCTAGAGATAGAGGAATGAACAAGACAGACTCAAACCCCTGCCTTCCTGGAGCTCTTACTCTAGCTGGGGAAACAGACATGGAACATAATATAAGTAAATTATCTGGTATGTTAGAAGGTAATTCCTGGTAAGGGGGGAAAATAAACCCGGGTAAGGGGGATGAGGGTGCCATGGGTCTGGGTATTACATAAGGCAAGGTCAAGGAAGGTGACCTTGAGGCACAGATTTGAGCAAGGTGAGCGCAAATGTATGATGCTGAGGGATTTCAGAGGAACTGACCTGCCGTTTGTCCTGTGTCCTGTTGCTGCTTGCACAGGGTCATCCAGGGCTAAGTGAGGGTCACTTATTGGGGGCCAGGGGTGGGGTGGTGGGAACAGAGATGGTGCCCAGAAGTCTTTGGAGGAAATCCCTCCTTACGAGGGCATCTCTCAGATCACAGCCTTGGCCATCAACATCCAGGGGCTTATATAGTGCCCTTGACTTACCCCAACATCTGTTTGTCCCCACAGAGGAGAAGTACACAGTCATCTACCCATACACAGCTCGTGACCAAGATGAAATGAACCTGGAGAGAGGAGCTGTGGTGGAGGTCATCCAGAAAAACCTGGAAGGCTGGTGGAAGATCAGGTACCCTCTGCAGCTGGGTGGGTTTCAGGTCATATAGGCTCCAGCTGCACAGATATCTGTAAGCAGTTGCAGAGGAGGTGAGGTTTCAGCCTGAGCTATAAAAGGATGCTTCTCCTCTGTGCTGTTTGGCTTCCTTTCCTACCCATATCCTTCTCTAAAAATCCATAATAAGCAAAACCGTCTCTAAACACACTGAACCACCGAAAGCAGTAACCCAATTGAGCAAGACTGGTCTCCACCTCCAGATGTCTCGTAATGAGTAAGTGGAGGCTGAAGCTGCCCTGTGTGAGTGATTTCCCACTCCAGCCCCGCTCTGAGAGCAACAGGATGCTAAACACCACATGGACAGTAGCCCATCCTAAAGCTGATCATTTGCCGTCATGTCTCAGAGTCCAGTGGAGACCGGCTTGCCAAACACTTTGTCACAGCTCTTTCACCTATGTGATGGAATTGAAAGCTCATAGGCAAAGGTGGCCAACTCGTCTTGCTCTGCTTGGGACTTTCCCAGTTTTAGTGATGATTTTTAGTCATGAAAGTCCGGGGAACTCCCTCTTTGGTTACCCGGGCGGGCAGGGTGCAACCTCAGGAAATTAGGGCAAGAGAAGAAGCTTGAGGTCCCTGCCACCTGGTGTCTGTGCCGTGATGTGAGGCCGGACAAGTGGCAGGAGGACATTGGGACCACTCACATGGGGCTGAGTGTGTGACCCTTCACTCATTCAGCAAACCTACACCAAACTCTATTTTGGGCCAAGCTCTCTACTGAAAGCTGGTGAGTCAACAGTGAGAAAGAGACGGTAGCTCAGACCCACAGGCATAGGAGACAGACTCAGACACAAATACAGGGCAGGGAGGCGAGGGGGGTGTAGGAGGGCTGCACAGGGGACTTTGGAGCGCAGAAGAGGGCTCCTCAGCCCGGGAGTCAGGAAGACTTCCTCAGAACCGAGGTTTGAGGCCGGAGGAATGACAACGATAACTCACGTATCTGGATTATATGTGTTACCTTGCTGTATAACAAAGTATCCCCAAACTCAGTGACTCTGGAATTCAGGTGGCTCGACTGGGCTCAGGGTCCCTCATGAGGTTGCAGTGGATGTTGCCACGGTCATCAGAAGGTTTGACTGAAGCTAGAAAGTGACCGAGCCAGGTTTTGAACCCGGACCTTTCTGACCCCAAAGCCCACTCAGCATTGCATGTATTGCCTCTCTGCTTATGGCTTTGTGCCCCCAAGTGATGAACTATCTCATAGTGACGCCCGGATTGTGTGTAGTCTGACGTTTTCCAATTAGCACAAGATTTAGTCCGTCTCAGAGGATATTTTAAGATTGATAGACACCAAACTGCAGATTTCTGCCTCCTTTTAAGTTTGCTTCTAGTTACCAAGGACTTTTTTTTTTTTTAATTGAAACGCAGTGCTATTTAGTTCTTAAGGTGATTCTTGACAAGAGATGTGACCCTGCCATATATCATCTCCAGGCTGTTAGATGTCGTCCCCAAAGGTGTGGGCACCTGTTTTGTGGTTCAGACCAGTGGGGTGCTGGCAATTTTAACAGCCAGCTCTCCAGGGGAAAATGCTCTTGAGTTGAGGTGTTTGCCAATTTCCGTGGTGTAAATACTCCCACCATGGCAGATTTTAAGCTTCCAGTGTGATGGCACTAAATGGCCAGTTGGGAAGAGATATGAACTGCTGGCTGTCACAAGGGGTGTGAGCTGACTCCAGCACACCCCTGGTCCCAATCAACCCCTCTGGTCATGCTATTCAACCGAGTTCCATAGTGCAGAGAATTAAATGATCGTTACATTCATTCAATTCCCTTTGGAATTCAGTGAGCTGGTCTGTCAGGGTCTCAGTCACTCCGAAGCTCAGTGACCTGTGGTAACCCTGGAACCAACCCCCGACCTGCTTCGTTCTCATCTGAACGCGTGTTTAATCTACTTGTTAAGCAGTATGACTGGAGGCCTGCCTATGCCAGGCTTTGTGCCGGGAGCTGGGGCTTCTGGGAAGAGGCAGCAAAGCAGCACAGACTCTGGTGCCAGCTTTCTAGGTCTGAATCCGTTTCTGCCAACCCCCAGGTTGGATGGATGAACTATAGCAATAGCTGTAAAGTGCTTGGAACAGGAATGACATGGAGTAGGTGCTCACTAAGTGTCACTTATCCTTATCATCATTGTCCCAGTAGTGATGACTGTACAGGGACAATGACTGTAGCAGAACTTTGTGGCTGCTCACCCTTGCCAGGTCCACTGGCAATTTGTCCACTTGTCCCCTTTTTTCTTCACTCAACTCACAGGGAGTGAGGGCCCTCACACACAGAGATGAATCATCCATGATCTTCGCCCCCAGGAGCTCGAGTTCTAAGTGGGGAGACAGGACCATCACAGTCAAGTGTCACTGTGTGTTATAGGTGCTGGGATTGTGGGGTGTGCAGGAGACAGTGGGGGCACCGTGGAGGGAGGCTTGGGAGAGGCTTGAGAGGGGGCATGGTATTAAGCAGAGCTGGGAAAGAAGAGCACAAAAGAGAATGGGCCTGGGCTTCCCTGGTGGCGCAGTGGTTGAGAGTACACGTGCCGATGCAGGGGACACGGGTTCGTGCCCCAGTCCAGGAAGATCCCACGTGCCACGGAGCAGCTAGGCCCGTGCTGCTGGCTGCTGGGCCTGCACGTCCGGAGCCTGTGCTCCGCAACGGGAGAGGCCACAACAGTGAGAGGCCCGCGTACCGCAAAAAAAAAAAAAAGAGAGAGAATGGGCTTTCCAGGCAGAGGGTCTCTAAGAGCAGGGGCAGGGGGGTGAGAGATGGTGGAACTTCTGGGCGCAAGCTGTGTGGGGTGGGCGGGACATGGGGGTTGCCGTGAGAGCCAAGGCTGGGGAGGTAAGGAGAGGCCAGATTGGGGAGGCCCAGGTGAGGGCTTAGACTTCATCAGGAGGCAGCAAGCGGTGACCAGCCTCTGGCCCCGGGCAGGTCGTGGTCCACCGTTCCTGCCGTCTGGGACCCGAAGTGGGACTCACAGTAGGAGCGCGGCTTCTCCCCCTGGGCCTGGCAGAGCAGCCTGACGGGCATCCTTCCCCCTCCTCCCAGGTACCAGGGCAAAGAGGGCTGGGCCCCAGCCTCCTACCTAAAGAAGAGCAGCGGGGAGCCTGTACCCCCAAAGTTGGGCCCAGGCTCACCCGCCCACGCGGGCGTCCTCGAGCTGGACGGCATCTCCCGGCAGCAGAACTCCGTGGGCCGGGAGAAGGAGCTGCTCAACAACCAGAGGGATGGCCGGTTTGAAGGCCGCCCGGCGCCCGACAGTGACGTCAAGCAGAGTAAGTGACACCCACCCGAGCTCCCGGCAGCTGGGCACCTACTACGTGCCAGGCTCTGTACCCAGAGGTCCTCACATGTTGTCCCTCATCCTCACAGCAGCCCTGCTGCCCGCCATCCTGTAGGTAAGAAAACAGGCTCACAAACCCCAGGTCACTCGTTCCAGATCATTCAGCCAGCAAGTTGCAGAACCTGAGTGGAGAGACGTGGCTTTCCTACTCAAACCATGTTTCTTCCACCGTCTCATATCACCAGAGCTCCTGTTTCTCAAGCCCCTACTAGGTGCCAGGAATCTTATAATCAGTCTCACTGACTCCTTGTAACAACCTTTGAAGGACCTATTCCTTTTATTTTACAGGTTAGGAAACAGAGATGAAGGGGTTTGTCCAAGGCCACCCAGCTAGTGCACAGTGGAGCCAGGACTTGAACCCAGGTTCTTCTGACTCAAGTGCCAGTGGTCTCTCTGCAGGGCCTCATTTCTGAGCCAGGGGAAGAAAAAGTGGACCCTGTGTTGGGTTTATTCCGAAGATAGTTCTTTACTCATCCTGCTTTTCAAAGCTTCCTTGTATCTATTTTACCATTTAATGTTCCCAGCACACCTGAGAGTAGGTTCATTATTGTTGTCTGCTGCATACCCAGGATGCCAGCCTCAAGCATGTGACCCTGTACAGGGCAGAAGCAGTCTGTCTGTTGGGAAAGGACTAAAAACTAGCCACAAGGATGCAGTCACTTGCCCCTCGCTGGGCTTCTCCAGCTGTTTAAAGTGACTCTTATGGTCAGTGAACTTCTTGAGTCTCTCAATTGTTCTCAGCCACTCTGAGAAAACACTGACATGCCATGGCAGGAACCTATCATGGCCAAGAGCATAGGAGGATTCCTGTTAACACTAGAGGAGCGAGTGAAAATCTGAAAGCCCGTGTCTCTGTTAGGATATATAGGTTCAGATGCTCAAGCAAAGACTCCCCACTGCTATCACACACATACACCCAATAACGATGGCTCAAGTAATTTAGATGCTTATTTCTTTCGCACCGAGCAGTCAGGTATATGTCCAGAGCTGCTGTGGCAACTCTGTCCAGTCACGAGTCTTGTTATGCTGTATCTATCTTGTGTTGCCCTCATCCTCCTGGTCCAGGAGGGCTCACCACCAGTCCAGCCAAGGAAAATGAGGCAGGGAGAAGTGGAAGACTGGACTCAGAAGCTACAGACTTGTTACTCTCTCACATCCCATTGGCCAGAACTTAGTCACATGGCAGTACCTAGCTGCAAGGGTGTCTGGGAAATGTAGTCTTTATGTAGGCAGTCAAGTGTCTGGCTAAAACTCTGTTGTGACTTTTTTCTAATAGAAGACAGGAAAAATGGGTATTTAAGAGTTTAGGGCTTCCCTGGTGGCGCAGTGGTTAGGAATCCGCCTGCCAATGCAGGGGACACGGGTTCGAGCCCTGGCCCGGGAGGATCCCACATGCCGTGGAGCAACTCAGCCCATGTGCCACAACTACTGAGGCTGTGCTCTAGAGCCCGTGAGCCACAACTACTGAGCCTGTGTGCCACAATTACTGAAGCCCACACACCTGGAGCCCATGCTCCGCAACAAGAGAGGCCACTGCAATGAGAAGCCCATGCACCGCAGCGAGGAGTAGCCCCCCACTCGCCACAACCAGAGAAGAGCCACGCACAGTAACGAAGACCCAACACAGCCAAAAATAAATAAATTAATTAATTAAAAAAAAAAAGTTTAGCAGTCTCCTCTACACGCCAACTACCAAACTACACCTCTGTGTAGACCCATGCTAAACCAGCTCTGACAGCATGTGGGGTGCCTTCCTCAGTGTTCTGCCCTTAGCCAGGAGCCTTGGACCACTGCAGAGCCATCCTCTTCTTGACCCTGAGAACCAGAGCAGGGGCAGCCCAACTCCAGAGTAAAAACCCCTGAAGTCCTCAGTCCAAGTTTGTTTGGCTCTGTTTATGCATTGTTTAATTTGGGTTTGTTCCAGAGCACAAAGCCAGGGGCTGTACCATTAATGCATGCTTGCCACATGCCAAGAGCCTCACCTGTATTGTTGACTTTCATCTCCACCACTGCTTCCAGGAGGCAGGCATTATCACCCCCTCTCCAGAAGAGGACCACGCGGCTCAAAGTCATATGACTTGTAACCTCCCACCTCTGCGTTACTCTGAAGCCTGCACTTGTTGCCTTTGCTGGAAAGCTTTCCATCACTCCAGGACTGGGCACCATCCCCTTGTTGATGGAGAGTCCTGAACCCAGTCTGAGTGTCCCCTTTCTAGTTGGGCTCTCCCACAGGAAGCATCGCAGTCGCTCGCTGATGCCTGTGCTGAATGTGATGCCTAATCTCCTGCAGGAGAGAATAGATCTCTCGTGGTGTCCACCTCAGGAATTTCATTTGTCGTCTCTTTATAGGATCACCCAAGATGAGACAGAGACCCCCTCCTCGCCGGGATATGACCATAGTAAGTGGACCTTTGCAACTGGGGAGCCAGACCCTGACCTGAGACTAGACCCCTGACACTCACCTCGCCTTCTCCAAGGATGCACTCTTTCCTGCCCAGCCAGCAGCCTTGTGAAGCTAATCCCACTGACAGGTGGAAAGACTGAGGTCCAGGGAGATCAAACAGTTCGCCCATGGCTTTGTGACAATTAGGTCTCAGGATGTACTTTCTGCTTCCTGAGCCCACTCGGCTTTATCTTAGATAAGTCTTCTTGAATAGCGTAACTTGAAACCAAAATGGGATAAGGCACACGTTTCGCTTGTGGTGCCATTCTGGTATTTTACTTTCATACTCCATTTTTAACTCTGTAAGCAATACTTTGAAAATGGGCTTTCTTTTTTTAATGTCTGCCATTTATTGAGCACCTTTTGGGTGCCAGGCAGTATGTTGGAGTTTCACTACGTGAACTCATTGAATGCTCTCCGTGACCCCACCAGGTAGATCCTGTTATTACCCACATTCTACAGGAGATAAAACTGAGGCCTCCAGGAGGGGAAGGGATTTGCCCAAAGTCACACCAATGGGTCTGACTCGCAAACCTGTGTTCATTTCACAACCCTTGTTGCCTCTTAAGTTCAGAGAATATTGTCTTGCCTCAAATTTTCATGATTATAGGCAAATGTCCCATGTTTTTTCTCATTGCCCTAAAGCTGAAAGGCCAGTGACCTATCTAGAAGACGATGATCTGAGTGGTCCCCTTTGTTTTGTCCTAGAATCCAAATGGGTCCGCCAGCGCCCCCTTGAGGGTGATTGCCCCAATCCCTTAGCGCCTCCCATTCAGCACCATGGGAATGGACTTATAGTAGATTTAACACTGTGTTTAATTGTACCAGCCTCGAGGTCTGCCCAAGCCTCCCATCCCACCCCAAGTGGAGGAAGAATATTACACCATTGCTGAATTCCAGACCACCATCCCTGACGGCATCAGCTTCCAGGCGGGCCTGAAGGTCGAGGTGAGTGGACGTGGTCTCACTTTGTCTACCTGTGATTCTTTTTGTTTTTAATTTATTTTTTTGAAGTATAGGTGATTTACAGTGTTGTGTTAATTTCTGCTGTACAGCAAAGTGATTCAGTTATACATACATACGCATTCTTTTTCATATTCTTTTCCATCATGGTTTATCCCAGGATATTGAATATCGTTGCCTGTACTATACAGTAGGATGTTGTTGTTTATCCATCCTATATATAATATATAATAGTTTGCATCTGCTAATCCCAAATTCCCAGTCTGTCCCTCCCCATCTACCTCCCCCTTGGCAACCACAAGTCTATTCTGTCTATCTATGAGTCTGTTTCTGTTTCATAGATAAGTTCATTTGTGTCATATTTTAGATTCCACATATAAGTGATATCATATGGTGTTTATCTTTCTCTTTCCAACTTACTTCACTTAGGATGATCATCTCTGGGTCCATTCATGTTGCTGCAAATGGCATTATTTCATTCTTTTTTCTGGCTGACTAGTATTCCATTGTGTGTGTGTGTGTGTGTGTGTGTGTGTGTGTGTAAACACACCACACTTTTATCCATTCATCTGTCAGTGGACACTTAGGTTGTTTCCATGTCTTGGCTATTGTAAATAGTGCTGCAGTGAACATTGGGGTGCATGTATCTTTTTGAATTAGAATTCTGTCCGGATATATGCCATTCTCATATGGCAACTCTATTTTTAGTTTTTTGAGGAACCTCCACACCGTGTTCCATAGTGGCTGCACCACCTTACATTCCCACCAACAGTGTAGGAGGGTTCCCTTTTCTCCACACCCTCTCCAGCATTTATTTGTAGATTTTTAAATGATGACCATTCTGACCCATGTGAGGTGATACCTCATTGTAATTTTGACTTGCATTTCTCTAATAATTAGCGATGTTGAGCATCTTTTCATGTGCCTGTTGGCTATCTGTATGTCTTCTTTGGAGAAATGTCTGTTTACATCTTCTGCCCATTTTTCAATTGGGTTGTTTGGTGTTTTGTTGTTGAGTTATATGAGCTGTTTGTATATTTTGGAAATTAAGCCCGTGTCGGTCGTATCATTTGCAAATAATTTTTTTTAGTCCATGGGTTGTCTTTTCGTTTTGTTTGTGGTTTCCTTTGCTGTACAAAAGCTTGTACTACTTGTGATTTTTTATTCTAGGCACCATCTCCTATTTCTGTGTTCTTTTTTTTTTAGTAGCAGCTTTATTGAGGTATAATTCACATACCATATGATTCAGTGATTTAAGGTATAAAATTCAGTGTTTGGGGGCTTCCCTGGTGGTGCAGTGGTTGAGAGTCCGCCTGCCGATGCAGGGGATACGGGTTTGTGCCCCAGTCCGGGAAGATCCCACATGCCGCGGAGCGGCTGGGCCCGTGAGCCATGGCCGCTGAGCCTGCGCGTCCGGAGCCTGTGCTCCGCAACGGGAGAGGCCACAGCAGTGAGAGGCCCACGTACTGCGAAAAAAAAAAAAAAAAAAAAAAAAAAATCAGTGGTTTTTAGTTTAATTACAGAGTTGTGCAACCATCACCACCATCAACATTAGAACATTTCATCACCCAAATAAGAAACCCTGTACACATTAGCAGCCCCTCCCCACGTCCCCTCAATCCCTCTCAGTGCCCCTGCCCCAGCCCTAGGCAACCACTGATCTATTTCCTGTGTCTATAGATTTGCCTCTTTTTATCACCTCCTCCTTCCTTGATTTCCTCTCCTCTCCCCTTTACTTCCCACTTCTTTGCTTGTCTACTCCGTTCCCTACGTAAAGGGCATCATAAATCCTTTCTCCCCTCCCATTTCTCTTTTCTTTCTCATGGGGCTAGAGCTTGAAGGTGTTTCCCATGTTTCCAGGAAAGCCTGTAAGTAATGGGATAGCAGTTAGGTGCCGGCCACTGCACTAAGCACCTCACATGCCATATCTTGCCTAATCATATCGTCATTTACTCTTGTGAGGCAGGACTATTACAATCCCCATTTTTCAGAGTAGGAAGCTGTGGCTCAGAAAAAAAGGTGCTCTCCAAGGTCACACAGCCAAAAGGTGGCAGAGTCAGGATTTGAACCCATGTCTGTCTCCAGATTAGAACCAGGGCTATTGACAGCCTGCTGTTTATCTCCCCAGTATTCGGGGATCTCAGGAGGATGGAGATCATATCTGTTTTTTACTTCTGTATTCCCACAGCTAGCACAGTGCCTGGCACGTGATAGATATGCAATAAATATTGTTGAATCAATGAAAATCCATCTCCCCACTAGCCTCCTGCTAACACCCAGAAAACCAGGGAGTGTTTTCTTCTTCATTCTCGTCTCTAACCCTGGCCCTGGGACTGGTCCACAGTAGGTGCTCAGAGAGCCATTCCTTTATGAATGAATGTTTGAATGAACAAAGGAAATAAAGAGTGAACAAATGATTACTGAGCCATTGCATAACTGTGGCACGTGTCCTAAGGGTCTTTAGTCACTTCTCTAGGCCTCCAAAGAACCCGCCATTTTCCCTCCTGCTTTGACACCTCCTGCCCACCCCCCTCCCCCTCGAGTCCCAGGACAGCTGCCCAGTGAGCCCGGGAGGAGGTGACTTCCCGAAGGTGCATCCAGGGTCTCACCACCACTGATTCTGCCCAAGCCTCTCTAGAAAGTTCTCCTCAAGCCAAGTGTCCTTTAATCCATGCAGACAGCAGGAGGGCTGTCTGCTGGGGTGTTTAAAGAACCTGGGTTGAAGCCTGTCAAACTAATTTTTTTAAATGCAAATCCCAGTCCTCACAGAGAAACTGAGGGGACGGTGGAAATACCTCCAAGGCTCTAAAAGGCTTTTTATCTGCTCCTTTTTTTTTTTTCCTCCCAATCTGTTCTTTCTAACTTCAAATCCACAGAGAGAACTCACAAGGCATCTTGCTTGTGCTTCAAGATAATTCTGTGCCCAGTTCCCCCATTTTGCTGTTTAAAACATGTATGTTATTCTGACATGAAACATATGCCTGTCTCTTAACATCTTTCCACATCAAGGGCTGTTCTTCCTCCCATTGCTATTCAGCCTTATTTTCACTGCTTTCCTCTGAACCCCACTGGTTCAGCTGGCCCTTCCTCACCTCTCTTGCTCTCTCTGCCTTTAACCTTCCTTTAACCCAGCTCCTAGCCCACTACCTGTTTTCTTATACAAGGCTGTCAAGGCCATTCTTAGAACTGAACTTGGCATATCAAAATCCACCTCATTCTTCAAATCCCTGCCTCCTCTGGGAAGCCTCCCCGGGTTCACACTGGTGTCCCTTCCCTACCCTTCCGTTAGCTTCTATGGGACCATACATCTCAATCCTTAACAGGCCCTCATTTGTGTACATAATGCTTTCTTGACATTATGAAAAATATTCTCCCCTCATTCTTCAGTGACTGAGTTTTGAATTCCAGTCATCTTCCCTTGGCACTTTGAATAGATTGTCCCATTCTTTTCCTGCATCTAGTGTTGCTAGGAAGCAGCTACTATCCATCTGGTCCTTGTTCTCTTTTTCATTAACTATCATTTCTCTGACTTTCTCAGGAGCTCCTCACTGTCTTTAAAATGCCAACGTTTCACTAAAGCATGTCTAGGTATGTTTCTTTATTTTTATATCCAGCTCAGCATGTGGTGGGTCTTTTCAGTCTAAGGACTCAGAAGATCTTCCTAGAAATTTTCCCACTTTTACTTCTTTTTTTTTTTTTTTGTGGTGGGGGTGGTAGGGGAGCTCCCTGATAAGGGATCAAACCCTTGCCCCCTGCAGTGGAAGCACGGAGTCTTAACCACTGGACCGCCAGGGAAGTCCATCACTTTTACTTCTTTAAATAATGACTCTCTTCACTCTTTTTATTCTTTCCTTTTGGAATGGTTATGAAACAGTATGAGAGCTTCTGCCCCTATTTTCCATGTCTCTTAACGTTTCTTTCATATTTTCCACCTTCATCCCTTTGTACTGCATTCCTAGAGCATTCTGCTTCATCTTTTAGTCCAATAATTTGCTCTTTAACAATTCAGTCTGTTTCTTATTTTATTTCAACAGCTGTCATTTTTATTGCCAAGAGCACTTATTGATCCTTTTCATAGTTACGTGTTCTCATTTCATAACAGCCTGTTCTTTCATGATGTCGATGCCCTTCTATATCTGTCTAAGGATATTAAATATGTTATTGTTCATGATCTCTCTCCTCGGTTGTAGATCCTTCACAGTGGTGTTGGTATTTATTTCAGTTCTTTTCACGGTGTTAGGACTTGTCTTGGGCAGTACAAGAAGAGGAAGCAGTCAAACAGCCCAGTTGGGGAGTGTACGCAAGGGGCTGGTTGACTTCCACTGGCTTCAGTGCCAGATCGGGGACTTCTGAGCCAGCCACTGAGCAGTGTCTTGTCTCTGACCCAAGCTCATTCTTTCACTGTTCCACTCGTGAGCAATCACCTCCTTCACACCACCTACCCTACAGGAATGGAATAAAGGGCATAGAGGGGTCAACCAGCCTTGTTGCTTCTGCCGTGGTATCCCAGTTAATCCCCTGTCACTTGCCCCTGGGCCTTCCTAGTCTCAGATTCTACCCCCTCAAAGTCTGGCAGGCCTCCCACTGCTACTACCTTTTGCAACAAAACCCCCTGCAGCAGTCCTGGGCCACAGCCCCCCTTTGCAGCTTCTGCCCGTCAGTGATTCCTCACAATTCCTAGTCCACTAACTTCTCCCCTTCCTCTTTCTGCGCTTGGCTTTGTACTGATATTCATTTGTTTCCTGGCTTTATTGCATTAAGGGGAAACTGCTGTTCATTCCATCTCCCATCTTGAAACCAGAAGTCTGGCTTGCATATTATAAAAGTTTTTTTGTTTGTTTGTTTTTTCCCAAGAGCACTGAAGAACATGATAAAACCTTCTTCTCCTTTAAGACAATGAGTTTCCAGCATTTTGTACAAACACACGCCATTGTTTCAGCGTCCTGGCAAACAGGGCATTTGCCAATACGCACCAGCACTCCCTGGCTCAGAGCATTCCGAAATCCACCTAGGGCAGCTCAAGGTGTTCCGGACAATGCACTGAAGCTGAGGGCTGACTCTGTGTGCAGTAGGGAGTAAATGGATCCCTGGGGTCTTCTGGTGGTGCTGGGGAGTCTCCCTCCAAGGCTGCACCCGCACTTCAACCAGAACCATTCCCCTGTCTCGTTTCTGGCTTTTATTCTGTCTGCTTTTGCTAAACCTGAGCCAGTAAATAGCTCACATACCCAGCATTCTTTTCCAGGAAGCACAAATGTAACCCATTCTTGAAACTTCGCTGCTTTATTATTGTTCTGTGATGTCAGCGTAGGTTCTGCTAGTGATGACTTGAAGGACTTGAGTGAGAAATAGTTGACCCTACAGTTTTTGGTTTAACCAAGAGTTCTTATGATAAACGCTGTATCCTTTTCTTCTCCTCCAGTTTTACTTTCTGGTTCAATTCAACATCATCTTAGTGTTCAGAATTCATTAGTGGAACCACAGTATTCTAGCAGGGGAACTACAAGGAATACCTTAGTTCCTTGCTTGGTCTGTGTATCTTCAAAACATGTTTTACTAATGATGATACGATGATAATGATGATACAGACACTTATGTGTGCCGAGTACCTTAACGTCCTTCATAACTAATCTTCAAACAAGTCCCAAGAGGTCAATATATTCAGCCCATTTTATTTTTTTATTTGTTTGTTTGTTTGTTTGTTTGTTTTTGGCTGCGTTGGGTCTTTGTTGCTGCGCGTGGGCTTCCTTTAGTTGCGGCGAGCAGGGGCTCCTCTTCACTGTGGTGCGCAGGCTTCTCATTGCGGTGGCTTCTCTTGTTGCGGAGCACGGGCTCTAGGCACGCAGGCTCAGTAGTTGTGGCGCACGGGCTTAGTGGATCTGTGGCTCCGCGGCATGTGGGATCTTCCCGGACCAGGGCTCAAACCCATGTCCCCTGCATTGACAGGCAGATTCTTAACCACTGCACCACCAGGGAAGTCCCCAGCCCATTTTACAGATGTATCTGAGACAAAGAGAGGTTAGGTAAATGTCCAAGGTTACATAGCTGGTAAGTGGTGGAGCTGGGATTTGATCCCAAATCTCTTTGGTTTTAAAGCCCAGGCTATATTCTTTCATCTCCATTCTTGTGACTTTGCATTTGCTTTTACAGGCCAACCTAGGAGATATTGCAGGTTCAGTTCCAGACCACCCCTATAAAGCCAGTATTACAATAAAGCAAGTCACATGAATGTTTTGGTTTCCCAGTGCATATAAAAGTTGTGTTTACATTATACTATAATCTATTAAGTGTGCAATAGCATTATGTCTAAAAAAATGAGCAGACCGGGCTTCCCTGTGGCACAGCCCGTGTGCCACAACTACTGAAGTTCGCACATCTGGAGCCTGTGCTCCACAACGGGAGAAGCCACCACAATGAGAAGCCTGAGCACCTCACTGAAGAGTAGAGAAACTAGAGAAAGCCGCAACTAGAGAAAGCCTGCGCACAGCAACAAAGACCCAACATAGCCAAAGATAAACAAATAAAATGAAAAAATTTATTTAAAAAAAAAGTGCAGACCTTAATTAAAAAATACTTAATTGCTAAAAAATGCAAACCATCATCTGAGCCTTCAGCAAGTTGTAATCTTTTTGCAATAGTAACATCAAAGATCACTGACCACAGATCACCATTACACATATAATAACAATGAAAAAGTTTGAAATATTGTGAAAATGAGCAATTTGTTAAAAAAAAAAAAAAAACAACGCAGTATCTGCAAAGCGCAATAAAGTGAAATGCAATAAAATTAGGTTTGACTGGGGACTTCCCTGGTGGTGCAGTGGTTAAGAATCCACCTGCCAATGCAGGGGACACAGGTTCAAGCCCTGGTCCGGGAAGATCCCACGAGCCGTGGAGCAACTGAGCCTGTGCGCCACAACTACTGGAGCCTGTGTGCCACAACTACTGAAGCCCACGTGCCTAGAGCCCGTGCTCCACAAGAGAAGCCACCGCAATGAGAAGCCTGCGCACCACGACGAAGGGTAGCCCCCGCTCACTACAACTAGAGAAAGCCCTTACTCAGCAACGAAGACCCAATGCAGCCAGAAATTAATTAATTAATTAAAAAATTTTTTAAATGAGGTATGACTGACTGTATTCATAATAGCTCTTAGCTTCTATCTAGTAAATGAAAACTCCCATACATCACAATTAAGGACACAAATGTTGAGAGCTTCTGCCATAGTACATAGTAGAGTGTAAGCTTAGCAAATCCTTATTGATAGACTTCATTTTGATTATTGTTCTATTTTCATTTGCTCATGTACATACTTAGTCTTACAGTTGTTGAATTCACGGATGTGCTGACAATGACTTGGATGCCCAGAATCACCTTCAGTCATTACCAGAGCTACCAAGTGTTGATAAGATGGTGGTCACCAGCACGTAAAGGGCTTCCATTTATCAGTACCCTTTCCTGGAGAGACTCCAGTGGGACGTGTTAAGTATATGCCTGCCACATGCCTGCTGCGTTCTCAGTGCTCTCCCCTGTAATTTAATACTAATAGGTAACATTTTCCTTTCAGCCTTTACCAAGTGCTGTTGTACGCATTAGCTTATGTGGTCATCATGGAAACCCTACAAGTAGGCTTTACTGTTCTTACCATCCTCTCTGTTCTGTGATGTGGCATCTCAGGCCTGTGGCTTACCCAGGGCTGTTGAGGCAGCCAGAACCAGAACCCAGGACTGCAGCCCCAGAGGCCAGCCTCTGCTCCTGCACTGGGTCTGTGGCTGCCTTTCTCTCTGATCTGGGTGGCAGAGTGCAACAGCAGAACCATACCCACAGCCCTCAGCCCCTAGCGCTTTCTCACCTCAGGCACGGCTCCCCCCCAAGCAGTGTCCACTTTCCACGGCAGGGCTGGGTAGTATAGGCTCAGGCTCTGGACCCCACCAGGCTGCCTTTGACTTCCGCCTCCACCACTGACTTTCTACGTAACCCTCTGCGAGTTCCTCAGCTCTCCTGAGGCTTGGTTCTGCATCTGTACAATGGGATGACAATCCCCATCTCATCAGGTGGTTGTAGTCATTAATCAGCTCTCCTGTGCATAGAGCCTGCTGTGGTATTGCTGTTTATTAGTTTGCTCAGGCTGCCTTCACAAAAGACTGGGTGGTTTAAACAGCAGAGGTGGATTTTCTCATGTTCTATAGGCTGGATGTCCAAGATCAAGGTGTCAGCAGGTTTGGCTTTTCCTGAGGCCTCTCTCCTTGGCTCACAGCTGGCCACCTTCCCTCTGTGTTCACACGTGGTCGTCCCTCATTCTGAATGTTCTGTGTGTCCTCATCTCCTCTTATAAGGACGACAGTCATATTGGACTAGGGCCCACCCTAATGACCCCATTTTAACCTAATCACCTCTTAAAAGGCTCTGTCTTTGAATGCAGTCACAATCTAAGGTACAGAAGTTAGGGCTTCAACATATAATCTGGGGGGGACTCAATTCAGCCCATAACATGCAGCGTGTGCACCTTTCACCCGTGTGAATTTAGCCACATGGTACTAAACAAAAAGGAGACAGGAAACGTAAGATATTAAATAACATGAGTGATTCCACCCACCATTCCAGTCAATGGGTGTGTATCCCAGAGGGAGAGGGAGATGAGATGAAAGTTTGTTGTACCTCCATCAGCATCAGTTCCCCTGTACCCAAACATGAGCTAGGTGTGATCTCCACATTTAAGGATGCACATGTTTCATACAGCATGGCATATAAACACCAGCCAACTGCTTTGTCTGGTGCTCAACCAGAGGAGCAGCGATCAAGGCTAGTTTGGGCTGTATCGGGGGTTTGCCTTGAACTTCTTCAGAATTTTAGCAGACACCGCTGGTGGCCTTGCCCTGTATCCCAACCCCGTGACTGCTTCCCACCTCCTATGCCCGCCTAAGGGCATCACCCAGAGAGGGGGAGGGTTCATGTCTTGGGGAGGGGGAGGGACTAGGGGTCAGGAGATAAGTGTCCCCACCCCCAATGTCTGATTCTGCACAGTCTCTCAGAGGATCCCTTTTAAATTAAGCCCCACTGGCCCAAGAGCTTTAACCTGCTCCTAACTGGCTCGCCCTTTCCTCGGTTCCTCACTTGGGCTTCCTGGAATCATCTCTCAAATTAACTACCTACACCCAAGTTCATATCTCAAGGACTGATTTTGAGGCAATCCAAAATTACACGAGCGCCTACCCCCACGTAAGATGTTTCTGATGCACAGCAGTCTCATAGATGGTCCCCCATAGATATTGTCGGGGAATCTGACGAATGTAAAATCCCTGATTCCAGCACCCCAGCTGCATGTGGGTGTTCCCAGCCCATCCTGGCCCACTGGCCCTGACACCATACCTACTCAGTGCTTTCCTCTGGCCTCCCTTCCAGGTGATCGAGAAGAACGTGAGTGGCTGGTGGTACATTCAGATTGAAGATAAGGAAGGCTGGGCCCCAGCGACTTTCATCGATAAGTATAAGAAAACCAGCAATGCCTCAAGACCCAACTTCCTGGCTCCCTTGCCCAATGAGGTGACGCAGCTCCGGTTGGGAGATGCAGCAGCAATGGAGAACTGCACGGGCGGTGAAGCCGTCGGCCCGGCCCGGCCCCTACCCGATGCACCACATGGGGCTGTGGACTCCGCCATGCCATGGTCCAAAGACTGGAAGGGTGGTAAGGAGGTCCCAAGGAAGGCGTCTTCAGACACGTCCTCGTGTGCAGGCTACGAGGAGATCTCGGACCCCGACCTGGAGGAGAAGCCCAGCCTCCCTCCCCGGAAAGAATCCATCATCAAGTCAGAAGGGGAGCTGCTCAGAGGTTCTTCCCCCAAGCCTCCTGGCATGATCTTGCCAATGATCCCAACCAAGTACACGCCTCCAGCCCGGGACAGCAGGAGACCAGAGCCCAAACCTGACAAAAGCAAGTTGTTCCAGCTGAAAAATGAGATGGGGCTGGAGTGTGGCCACAAAGTATTGGCCAAGGAAGTGAAGAAGCCCAACCTCCGGCCTGTCTCCAAATCCAAAGCTGACCCACCGGAGGAGAAGCCGGAAGCTGTTCCCCAGAATCCCTTCTTAAAGTCCAAACCTCAGGTTAGGCCCAAACCAGCTCCTTCCCCCAGGACAGAGCCACCTCAGGGCGAAGACCAAGTGGACATCTGTAACCTCAGGAGCAAGCTCAGGCCTGCCAAGTCCCAAGAGAAACCCTCGTTGGACGGAGAGAGCAGCCCCCAGGCTGGGGGAGGCCAGGATGTGGCCAGCAGCCGTGGCTTCCTCCCAGGGGAGGGGCCTGGCCGCACCCAGGACAGGACGAGCAAACAGGATGGGCTCAGCCCAAAGGAGATGTCCTGCAGAGCCCCTCCCAGGCCGGCCAAGACCGCAGAACCTGTGCCTAAGAATGTGCCGGTCCCTCTCCAAGAGGCTTCCCAGCAGAGACCTGTGGTCCCTCCTCGGAGACCACCACCTCCCAAGAAAACCTCCTCGTCGTCCAGGCCCCTTCCAGAGGTCAGAGGGCCCCTTCCAGAGGTCAGAGGGCCGCAGCGGGAGCCCACCGAAGGCAAGGCAGCTCCTGTCCCAGGCCGGGCCCTGCTTGTCCCCCCAAAAGCCAAACCTTTTCTCTCCAACTCCTCAGGGGGGCAGGATGACATGCGAGGCAAAGGTGGGCTGGGGCCACGGATGATGGGCAAGATGGGAGAAAACAAGGAGAAAGTGGCTGCAGCCCCCTTCCCCAGTGCAGACGGCCCCAAGGACTTGTATGTGGCCATGGCCAACTTTGAAGGAGACGAAGGTACCAGCGGCTTCCAGGAGGGGACGGTGTTCGAGGTCCGGGAAAAGAACAGCAGCGGCTGGTGGTTCTGCCAGGTGCAAAGCGGGGCCCCCTCCTGGGAAGGGTGGATTCCTTCCAACTATCTCAGAAAGAAGCCCTAGCCTGCTCCCTTCCTGCCTGGAAGTCCTGCACGACCCTGCCGGCTTTACCTACCTATTTAATATGCCTCTTAATTTATCATCCTCCACACAGCTTCAAAGGAAGGAAGACTGGAATACTGTGGTTTCTTCCCTTCTCTGGGTGGAGAGGGATCCCTCCCATCACAGCGTCCCCTGGAGGCTCAGAGGCCACACCCCTTTCTCTCTACTCAGCATCCCTGCCTTAAGGCCAGTGGCATTGCCACCCAGCTTCCCTGCCCACCCAACAGCTGGACCATGACTCTCTAAGGCCTCTAGGACCGGAATCCATCATCTGGAGAAACTACAGGAAGGGTCTCTTGTTGCTCGGATCAGGCAGAATATGGGAAGCCCCCCCAACCCCGACCCAGCACCCCACCCAGTTCATTCATGTCAAGCAACTTGATTCATTCAGTTTCCAAAATGCCTGGTCCCAGAAAGAGCTGCATCCTGTA
This sequence comes from Mesoplodon densirostris, assembly GCF_025265405.1. Taxonomy (NCBI): domain Eukaryota; kingdom Metazoa; phylum Chordata; class Mammalia; order Artiodactyla; family Ziphiidae; genus Mesoplodon; species Mesoplodon densirostris. The sequence goes on from NC_082663.1 coordinate 162,278,281, forward strand.
GAAGTCAGCTCCGTTGCCAGTTCCAGGGAGGTGGTGTCTTCCCCGAGGCCTCAGGTCCATGGGCCTCTCAGGTTCAAGCAGATGCAGCTGCCCCAGGAGTGGGCCTGGAGGTCCTCCCAGCCACACTGCCTCCCTTCTGTGCTGGGACGCTGATCAGTTCTAAAGGAATGCTTCCAGCTCCAAGCATGCTCCACTTTTCCTGCTGCAGGCTGTGGTCCAACCCAGGACTTTTAAACAAGAATCCCCAGCCTGCTTTTGGGGGGGCCTTTCACTTCTGCCTACCTAGAGCAAGAATCTCAAGGTTTGTTTGAATAAGGGGACCGTTCACAAGCCACGCCCCTTGGGAGCTCCTCTTTGCTGAGTAGTTAGTAGGTGCCCAACTCTGTACTTGGCACTTTACATTCATGCTGAACCCTCACAGCAGCCCTCTCTGATGCTATTATACCTGTCTTATAGATGAGGAAACTCGGGTTCAATGGGCCCAAGGGCACACTAGCTGGGAAGAGGAGGAAAGAGGATTTGCATCCAGGCTGGCCTGACTTCCATGCCTGTGCCCTTCGCCCTGTAAGAGGCAAACCAGGCGGGGAGAGGGAGACGCCAGCTGGCTGCCCTGGGCTGTGCATGTGGGGGCCGGGTGGCTGCTCCCACACCCAACACTCCTCCAACCCATTGTAGCATCTACTGAAGGCTGCCCTGGACCCCATATGGTTGCTCCACACAGAGGCTGCCCAGGACCCCGGTGCTGCCACAGAGCCCTGTTTCCTGCTCCTATGCTAGTGCCCACCCCGGGGGATAGAACTTACGGAGCAAAGGGAGCCAAGGTGGTCTCACATGCCAGCCTTGAGGGACCCTGGTGGCGCAAGGGCCAGCAGCTGAGTCTCCAGCAAACTGGGCAGAGTAGGCAGTAGTCCCATAAGGAGACGGGGACCCGAGGGCCAGGCACAACCTCCTGTCTCTGCTGCTGCTTCCTGCTCCTCTCTGGCACTCGAAGAGTAGTTTTCTTTTTTTTTTTTTTTCCCATGCACTCTCCCTCTCTGTGGTCTCACTGGAAGGAAGCCAGGGCAGCCCTTGCACCCATTTTGACTGATGTGCTTCACTGAGTCACGTAGAGACACAGCTACACTGGCAGGACGAGAATCAGGACCCAGGGTTTCTGGCTTCCAGCCCAGAGCTCTTGCCTGGGGTCCAGGCTGCCTTGGGGGGCGAGAATGCAGCACCCCTCCTCATCCCACCCTACTCTGCAGGACAAGAGGAAGTGGCCCTCTGGCCCTGCCCCCAGAGATCTCTGATGCAGAGTAGTCATCTGCCATGCTTTTGGGACCACAAGGGCAGCTTTCCCAGGGATGCTCGCCATCCACCTGCAGTGCCAAAATGTATGTGCAAACAGCTCTCCCACTCTCCCCTACCCTCCCCACCCCTCCTCACTGCCACATGGGCTCTGGATGCTTCTCCCCTGATCCACAATCGCATCTTTATTCCTTCCTTCAGTAGGTCTGTAAATCCCACACCCCGAGAGTCTTGGGACAGGGCCCTGAGGTGCCCTGCCGCACCCACTTGCCCCCAGGCCTGTTCCCAGAACCTTGGGGGGAAGGTGGCAGCCAGGGGCAGAAGGGAGAATGGGAGAGGGCCATCCACCCTCCAAGGTCCCCTCACTCGGGAGGAGGCCCCACAGCACGTTTTCCTGAGTTTTTGACCCATTTTGGTTTAAACACCATTCGTGAAGCTGTTAACGCAGGATTTGACTACATTTCAAAAGACAAAACTCTAAATTTTTTTTTTCTGATTATCTCTCAGCTTTCATTGACCTTTTCTAGTATTTTGTGAGTGCCTACTATGTACTAGGCGCTGGGTGTAGACCAGGCTGCGGGCGGCTCCGTGCCTGGCTGTGAAGAACTTTGATTTTTGTGTGCAGATTCCACTGAAGGCGTTTGTCTTTGGCTTCATTTCCTCCTCCCAAGGGTCAGCTGGGTGGGAATGGACTAATTCCGCCTTTTTCTGGATAGAAAATTTTCCCTGCACATGAAAAAGTAATCAGCCTTTTTATTGTTATTATTCTGGCATGAACTGAAGGTACTAAAGCCACATTTCTCTCTGTTCACTGTTCTTTCCTCAGGACACATCTGTGGCCTGAGGACTCCTCTCTCCAGCTCCTCCTACCACGGTGAGGGCACTTCCCCAGGCAGCTGCAAGGGATGCTCTTGATGGCCAATGGCTCTCCCTAGCTGTCCTCATCTGGGGGCTTAGGTTGATACCATCCAGGACTGTAGCCACCATTGTGTGCGCATTTGATAGAGCAGATGCAAAATCCCCTGGAGTCACCACCGTGGTAAATGTCCAGGGCCATAGGAATAACTTTTGTGCCAGGCTCCGGGCAGGTTACCGGTGCCTACGCACACTCCCTCCTTTAATGTCATCCTCACTTCAACCCTGTGAGGTGCCTAGGGTCAGCCCCAATCTGTCATGAGAGCACTGAGGTTCAGAGGATGAAGTCAGCGTCATCCAAATATTGACCAAGCTGAGACTTGAATCCAGTTTTTTCTCCCCAGTGCTCATGACATTTCCTCTGCCATCAACAATGAAATGTTGATGGTGCTTCCAGGGAAACAGGTGACCCTCCCTCTTAATTTAGGTTTTTCCTCTCCTGACCCCACGATCACACATGTCAGTAGGTCACAGGCCAAATGCCAGCCCAGAAAGGCAGTCAAGGATGGGTTTTATTCCTTTCCTCACCCCTGCATACTTTCTTGGGATGGCTATTTTATCTTACACCCTAGGGCAAAACTACAGCTTGTAGTCATAACACCAAATCTTTGGAAAATCTGCATTATAGGACCACCACTTGATAAAATAGGCCTTTACTCAAGTTTTTTACTCAGAATTTCTTTGCCATTTGATGTGTTTATGTCCTTGCCCCGGGATGAGACTTGGGGAGCTGGGCCGCAGCTCAAACCATTTTTAATGCCCTGCCCTGCCGGGAAATTGCTAGAACCTCACCAGGCTTCCAGTATTCATGTTACACGTCCTCCACAAAGCCCCTCCACATGATTGATTTCTTAGACAAAGTTCTTGGCCTTAAAACATTTCTGGGCCCACGGGATTTCCTTACCAGGTAGAATGTAGGAAAAGAAACTTGCCATATTAAAGGACAGATGCCAAATCTCCCCAAGGTTGGAAGACCCTACTCTTAAGCTGAGGGATGGACAGTCTAGTATTTATTTAGTTTGTACCGAGTACACGGCCCTGAGTGGGATGAAGGAGAAATCGCTCCTGGCCTCAGGTAGCTGGCAACTCAGCATCATCAAGAACGAGAACATTCGTGGCTCGGCTTGGCTCCCATCCTTCCACTGTTTCTGAGTTTTTAGGTGTTGGGTCAGGTCTTGCCCTTCACTTTGGGCTGTGACCATGTATACGTAACAGCCTGAGTCACACGTGGCAGTCTAGTCCCCTCCTTGGTTGTCAGGCCCATTCTTCAGGGCTTTTGCTGCAAACAACCATACCAGACCATAGACCGAAGATTCCCTATTGTCAAACCGTGTGGCCTGAATGAGTAGGAAACTGGCTTGCATTGAGGTCTGAGGGTGCTGCAAGCCCTCCTTTAGCCTGGAGGAATTGCTCCTAACGTAGCTAAGCTTCTAACGTACCACCTGCTGAGGACCCTTCTCACAGACTTGACCGTCCAGCCCCATGGGGTAACGTCTGCTTTCTGGTGCTACCTTGTGGAGTTTTCAAGCCACCCATTGTGTTTCAACATTCCACCTTTCCCGGTTTTTATCGTCTACTCCCAAATAGGCCTTCTTGGCTCCAATCAGGAACAAGGGACTCAACTTCTGTTGTCCTTGAAGAGGCCAAACCCAGTGCCACAGCCAGTAGCCTTCACTTTCAGGTCTTTATAGAAGACCTGAACGTCTTCAGCCTATAAACGTACAAGAGGAGGTGCACCCACCAGGCTTATGATGGCAATAAGCAATCCTGACACAACTAAGGTGTCCATATTTTACCCCAGTGTACGCCCGTCTGTGACATTGTGCCCATGTAATTGTTAATAGCAGCACCCCTTTCACTCACGGGGTGATAAACTGGTCACCTTGGCTACAAGCCACATTCCCTGCTTCAGGGAGCCACCAAGTAGGCCATTTCTTGCATCCCTCCAGGAGCAGTGGCCTCTGACAGCATTGCCCCACCACCTTGCGTCTGCTCACAGGATGATGCTGGAGATCTCTGGACATCTCGGCACTCCTCATACCCTTGGCAAGCTGACACATTCTGGTGGTGTCTTGTTTCCTTTTAACACACACGAAAAATACATGAGGATGTATAATGTGAGGGGGGAGGGGTGATGAACAATGAATTAGCTGTAGCATGAATAGACTATACTTTACCATTAGATGTTTTCTTTTTTTTTTTAATAAAAAAAAAGTGCTTGACTGGTTTCAAGCTTCATTGTGAAGATGTGTCTATGTATTTTATTTGGTTGAAGAAAGGGTGAGTAACTTTGTGCCCTGGCATCTTGGCCTGGATTTGGGGATCAAAAAACAGAAGCCTGTGTGAGCTAGGTTTGGGTATTGCTCAGAAATAGGGATGACTCCTCTCCCTGGGCCCTAGTGTACTTTGATTCTTTTAACTACAATGTCCGGAAACCAAGAGAAAGCTTCCTTGTATTCACTGGGTATCTCCCACATCTCCACTCTGTGCCAAAAGGTGGAAAACTTTACATGTCCAGGGAGTTTGAACCTCTCGTTGGCATTGCCTGATGGGCAGGGAAGTAGGAGGGTGCAGCCACGTTTGGGCCACAGGGACTGCCCAAGCCGCCTGCTCCCAGGAGGTGGAGAGCATTGCCTGATGTTTTATTACTTTCCCAAAGGCAGCGCCAAGGCAAAACCAACCACCGCTGCGGAGCCTCCTTGGTCCCAGGTGAATCCAAAAGGACACCACCACCCCACCTTCCTAGGAAGAGAAGAATAGAACCAGCAGAGTCCTAGCACAGAAGTTCAAAGGGGAGGATTTAGATACAATATTCATCCCACCTTGGAGGAAACAGTTTAAAGCAATGATCTTTCTGGTGCACCTTACTTAGGAATAATCTTCCTTCATATATTAAGCTCTGTTCCCATAAGAAAGGAAAGTCATTATGTGGTTTAACGCCACCACCCGTACCCCACATACCCCGGGAGCATTTTGTCCCAAATCTCCTAAACCGGGAGTGCTTAGTCTCAAGAATACATCTGGTAATGACCATGGCATGGGCTTCCCGGGGCAGGCGTGCAGGGGCCCCTGAGCCTCGTGGGATGGGATGGGAACTGGGCCGCGGTCAGCAATCAACCTGACTTTGTGTCTCTGGGGTCTCTTGCCCACTAGCTTTCTTCAGTTCTGACTTGGAACCGGCACACTCAGCACTGCTATCCTGTTCCAGGAATGCCACACCAAGCACGTACCCCCTCACACACCTGCAAACTCCCTTCTCTAAGGGGTCATGGTGAATTTGGGGGTCCAAAACTCATATCAAGGGGCCACTCTTCTCCCAGTCCGGGGTGTTTAATGTCCACTCCTTCTCTAGTTCATGTCTATCTGATCCAGGTGTGCCTCCTCACCATCTGGCAACCCATGCCTCCCAATCATTTGTTCTCAAATTTCAGTGACCAGAAGATTCAGTCAGGGAGCTTGCCAAAGTGCACATTCCTGGGCTGCATCCCCCAAAAGTCAAAATCAGCAGGAATCTGCATCCTTAAAAAGTACATTGTGAGGAAATGGTCTGCATGCTCCACTCTGAAGACATGGCCAAACTCAGCTCCTTCCTTACCTGGCATAGTATGTGTTCAAAAATGGTGCTTCAGGGGCTTCCCTGGTGGCGCAGTGGTTGAGAGTCCGCCTGCCGATGCAGGGGACACGGGTTCGAGCCCTGGTCTGGGAAGATCCCACATGCTGTGGAGCGGCTGGGCCTGTGAGCCATGGCTGCTGAGCCTGTGCGTCTGGAGCCTGTGCTCCTTAACAAGAGAGGCCGCGACAGTGAGAGGCCCACGTACCGCAATGAAGAGTGGCCCCCGCTTGCCACAACTAGAGAAAGCCCTCGCACAGAAATGAAGACCCAACACAACCCAAAATAAATAAATAAATAAATAAATTTTTTTTAAAAAATGGTGCTTCATGCTATTATGATCAATGGCACCGTTATTTTTCTGGGCATTTGCTGTGTTCCAGGCCTGTGGGGCACTTTACCTACAATTTATTTCATCCTCAGAATGCTCCGTGAAGTAGATATCTGCATTTGACCTATAAAGTTGCTAAGTTTCAGAAAGGTGAAGACACTGGCCCAAGGTCTCGCATGGCTAGTGTGTGGCATGTCTGGTCCTAAAACTGGCCTTTTTAACCCATACTATGCCCCCTCCCAAATGCTAATCAAGGCACATATCTCATCCTGATGTAATTCTTTCCTGGATTCATCATATTCAAGAACTACTTTCTCTTTCCAAAACCTAATGCTGTAATTAAGGGGGAAAATTCTAATTTTTTTGAGTACATGCTATGGGCTGGTTACCTTATAGATATTATCTCTTTCATCTTCACTACAATTCTTCTAGGTAAGAATTGTTATACCCATTTTATGGATGAGGAAATTAATAGTCTGAGAGATTGTTTACACGTTGTCACAGCTAGTATGAAGATGACCTTGGACCTGTAACTCCTTAATAGACCATCACAGTTCCCAAATCTATAATCTTTCCATTCAGCGTTTTTCAGTGTTTTCCAGAACAAATGTCAACACATAACGTCTGAAATAAGTGTTCTGTGGGGGACTTCCCCGGTGGCACAATGGTTAATTGGTTAAGACACGGGTTCAAGCCCTGATCCAGAAAGATCCCACATGCCGTGGAGCAACTAAGCCCGTGCGCCACAACTACTGAGCCTGCGCTCTAGAATCTGTGAGCCACAATTACTGAAGTCTGCATGCCTAGAGCCCGTGCTCTGCAACAAGAGAAGCCACCGCAATGAGAGGCCTGCACACTGCAATGAAGAGCAGCACGGGCTCACCACAACTAGAGAAAGCCTGTGCGCAGCAACGAAGACCCAGCGCAGCCAAAAATAAATAAATAAATAATTTATTTTTTAAAAAAGAAAGTGTTATGTGGACACATTCGTTTGAGCAATGCTTGGTAAAATTAAGTTAAACAGTTTTTTGTTTTTTGGGGGTTTTTTGCAGAACTTCTTGAAGTTCCTTGCATAAAAACATTCAGTGTGATTATCTGAGAGGGGCGTTATCAATATCGGGTTCTTCAGCTGTACTTGACTGTGAAGCCATTCACAGAGCATCTAGCAAGGGCAGTATTTCATGTCATAAATTCTGGAAAATGTCGAATTTTACATTTCAACTTTACCTTGAGTTCTTTTTTATTTATTTATTTATTTATTTATTTATTTATTATTTTTGGCTGTGTTGGGTCTTTGTTGCTGCACGCAGGCTTTCTCTAGTTGCGGCGAGTGGGTGCTACTCTTCGTTGTGGTGCGCGGGCTTCTCATTGTGGTGGCTTCTCTTGTTGCGGAGCACAGACTCTAGAGCACGGGGGCTTCAGTAGATGTGGCGCGTGGACTCAGTAGTTGTGGCTTGCGGGCTCTAGAGCCCAGGCTCAGTAGTTGTGGCATACAGGCTTAGTTGCTCCGCGGCATGTGGGATCTTCCCGGACCAGGGCTCGAACCCGTGTCCCCTGCATTGGCAGGCGGATTCTTAACCACTGCGCCACCAGGGAAGCCCTACCTTGAGTTCTGAACCACAATCCTTAGCCGATTCCTCCTAATTCCAACTGTAACTCCACCTCTCACTGCAGCCCAGGCTTCAATGCTAACATTCACAGCATGGTGAGTACAAAATACTTCTTTGAATGGACACGTGAACTTCAAGGTTTCCTATTTGCCATTGGTCTAACTTGGAGCTCTCTGAGTGGATTTCCCCATAGTAAGATCGCCACTCAAGTAGGAAACTGTTCAGAAAATAGCTGCCAGGAATGGAATTTGTTTTCTGGCTCAAAAACAAGTTTTCCTTTAGAGACCTGTAAGTTAGTGGTGGTGTTCAGAACATTTAGATGCAAGTTAGTAAAGCCAAGGTTCATCTCCTCTTAAGACCCAGGAGGCCCAGATCCTACAATAAACTATGTTTTCCTATTCTTTTTCAACTACAGGGAACTTGGCCACATACCTGTACAGTATAGTGTAGAATAGTGGTCTTCAGATGGTTTTCATTGTGTACCTGATGGTTTATTGATAGAAAAATGCTTAGCATATATGCAGTAATAACTATATAAAATACATATATTACTAAATAGATACATCATGGACGATATTGTTAGGTGGAAAATTCTCACACCCAATGCATGGGGTTCCCTTCCACCTAAAGGAAGAGCTCCATTAGCCTAACGCTCCAGCCCTTCCTCCCTCTCCCTAGGGGAGAAGGGGGAATTATCTAGATGATTGATATTTAGGGGGGCAGGAGCCAGGCATGCATAGCTCAGCCCCTCCCTCTCTCTTCTATGGGGACAGATGTCCTCAGGAAGCACACCTTCCCCTCTGTCCCTGACAGTGGGAGGCTTAGTGGTAAAGAGGACCCCACAAAAGGCATCCTGTGCTTTTCAGGGGTGTCTGTGACTGGATCAAAGAACATGACTATTTCTGGAATTCAGCCTTAGGGAGCCCATAACTGCCGCACACCTCACCTAAGACAGATTCTTCCACGGCTCTCTCAAGAATAAAGGTGGCATTTCGTTCTCCAGTCCCCAGATCCCTCTGTCTCTCTCAGTTAGTTGGGAATTGAGGTGAGGTGAAAGGGGAGAAATTTATGAGGCTCCTAAAAAACTGTCTATTGGCTACTGATTTAGGCTAATTTTAGCTGATTTATTATTATTATAATTATTATATATTATAATAAAATATATATACAAAATTTAAAGTGAAGGATAAGCTAAAAATACATGTAATGAAAAGATCTAATTTTTCACTGAGCTCCAATGGCTTGTCTTATCTGCCCGCCCCCAGGATACACGGACCCTACTTTATAAACCACTGACAAAGGAACCATGACTGACTTTGGGGTTAGACCTGGGTTTGAGTTCTGACTCTGATACACACCTTACTTCTCTGATACTCAGTGTTCTCATCCATAAAATAAAATGGGGACCATAACACCTTTCTCACAGAGTTGTTGTGACGATTAATGGAAATAATACATGCCTAGCACATAGTAGGCACTTCTAACAGGACATCATAATTATTATTGCTTCTGTGAAGAGTCAAGAAGAATGAACAGTCTTCAAATATATTTTTCATGGCCTAGTACAGGAGTTGGCAAACTTTTTCTTAAAGAGTCAGATAGTAAATATTTGGGGCTCCGGGAGCCAAGAGGCAAAACTAGAATGTTATGCAAGAACTTACATAACTATTTAAAATGTAACCATTTGAACATGTAAAAACCATTCTCAGTTCTGTGAAAAAACAAGCAGTTTGATGGATTAGGCCCAAGGGCTATAGTTTGCTGACACCCTGGTCAGGTGTATATCCATCTCCTGTTTTATTACTTTTCTCTAAATGAAAGTTTCCCCAAAGTGTGTTTGTGGAACATCAGTCCCTCACATGATCCTGAAAAAGCATTGTGTGGTCAGATCCATTTGGCAACCACTTGCCTGAGTATTCTCCAAGCCTCCCCACTTGGAATCCGTGTCACATACTAGCACAGCTCTGAGAATCCTGCAGTAAAGAAGCTGTTTAACGTGTTTAATCCAATGTGCCAAAGTGTATTTCACAACAGAATTTTTTTTTCACGTAACATTTATGAACATCCCACAGAACATACTTTGGAAAATGCTACTGTAGATCCTAAAATTTAATGGCTATGCAGAATTTTATTATTACTGTATTAAATTGAGTTTGTGCTCCATCATGATGCATCCACCTGAGAAATGTGGCTTGGATGCTGTGTGTTAGTTACTATCTTCTGCAGAGTAAACAGGCCAACTTGGTCTTCAGTTTGCAAGAGCTGCAGGTTTGCTGATTTTTCTCCCTGTGTTTATCTTGGGACCAATACCATACTACCTTTATTACTATAGCTTTGTAATATAGTTTGAAATCAAGGCATGTGATGCCTCTAGCTTTGTTCTTCTTTCTCAAGATTGTTTTAGCTATTCAACATCTTTTGTGGTTCCATACAAATTTTAAGATTGTTTGCTCTCTTTTTGTGAAAAATACCATTGGAACTTTTCTAGGGATTGCATTGAATCTGTAGAGTGCTTTGGGTAGTATGGACATTTTAACAATATTAATTCTTCCAATCCATGAGCATGGAGTATCATTCCATTTATTTGTGTCTTCTTCAATTTCTTTTCTCAACATCTTATAGTCTTCAGTGTACAGGTCTTTCACCTCCTTGATTAAACTTATTCCTAAGGTATTTTATTCTCTTTGCTATAATTATAAATGAGATCATTTTTCTTAATTTCTCTTTCTGATTGTTGTTAGTGTAGAGAAATGCAACATATTTTTGTGTATTGATTTTGTATCCTGCAACTTTACTGCATTTGTTATTAGTTCTAACAGTTTTTGTTGGTGGTGGTGGTGGTGGGTTTTGGGGGGGCTTTTTTGTTTTGGTTTGGTTTTGGTGAAGTCTTTAGGATTTCCTATATATAGTATTATGTCATCTGCAAGTAGTGACAGTTTTATTTCTTCCTTTCTGATTTGGATGCCTTTTATTTCTCTTTCTTGCTTAAATTGCTCTGGCTAGGACTTCCAATACTATGTTGAATAAAAGTGGTGAGGGTGAACATGGAACATTTTTTTTTAATTTTTATTTTATTATTTGGCTGCGTCAGGTCTTAGTTGAGGCATGTAGGATCTTTCGTCGCGGCATGTGGGCTTCTCTCTAGTTGTGGCACGCGAGCTCCAGAGCGCACAGGCTTAGCAGTTGTGGTGCATGGGATTAGTTGCCTCACAGCATGTGGGATCTTATCCCCAACCAGGGATTGAACCTGTGTCCCCTGCATTATAAGGCAGATTCTTTACCACTGGACAACCAGGGAAGTCCCTGGAACACATTTTTGAGATAGAGTTCCTTATGTTTAAAAATGACTTTTCAAAGTTGAGTTTGTACCCACTCATTTTAAAGACAATAAAATTCTTATAGGCTCCCAGTGTTTAGACTTAAATGAGTTTAATTATAATGTTACCTAACATAAACCAGGCATAAACATGTTCTTTTTGTAGCGAGGATACAAATAAAATTGAACACTTTTCGAGGTTAGACACACAACTACAAAACCAACAGAATTTATCTTAACACCATTAACAGGAGAGCTGATGTTGCTTTTTTTGTTCATTTGTTTTAGTGGTAAATATATATATATATATATATATATATATATATATATATATATATATGAGCTAATCTGGCTTTGCTGAAACTATATCTCCACTAACAATGACAGGATAGAAACAACCACATTGGAGCAAGTTTTTTGGAGTCAATCTGTCTATGTAGTCTGTGTATTATGACAATTCATCTTTCTCTAATGGAAATACCGGGAAAACCTTTGTTAAAGCAGCACATCATGGTGCATTTAGCCCTCATTTGGTGTAAATACATCACTTATGTCTGCATACGTTTTTTTTTTGATTTTTTTAAAATGAAGTATAGTTGATTTACAAAGTTGTGCCAGTCCCTGCTGTACAGCAAAGTGACTCAGTTATACACATATATACATTCTTTTTTTTATATTGTTTTCCATTATGGTTTATCACAGGATACTGAATATAGTTCCCTGTGTTATACAGTAGGACCTTGTTGTTTACCCATTCTAAATGTAATAGTTAATACATCACTTACATATTATCTTAGTCTATTCAGTTTGCTATAACAAAGTACTATAGACTGACTGGCTTATAAACAACAGAAGTTTATTTCTCACAGTTCTGGAGGCTGGAAGTCTGAGACCAGAGTGATTGTCAGGTTCTCACGAGGGCCAGACTTCTGGGTTGTGGACTGCTGACTTCTCATTGTACGGTCACAGGGCAAAAAGAGAGCAAGCTAGCTTTCTGGCTTCTATTATAAGGATACTAATCTCATTCTGAGGGTCCCACCCTCATGACCTAATTACCTCCCAAAGGCCCCACCTCCGAACACCATCACATCAAGGATTAGATTTCAACACATGAATGGGGGGTGGGCCCAAACAGTCAGTCCATAACATGTATTAAATTAAACTTGGCTCTTTTCTCGTTAACCCATGAGACTGAAAGTACTAGCCTGGGACCACAATTCACTTGCTAACAGAATTATTGCTGAGGCCAACATTCAGATGATCTAGAATATGCCTATCCATTAAAAAAATATATTATCAAAATGGAAATGCAAAATTTAAACATTCTCATACAGAAGTTGTATACCCAAGTTAAGAAACACCATCTTCCTTTTTTTTTTTTTTTTTTTTGGTACATAGGCCTCTCACTGTTGTGGCCTCTCCCGTTGCGGAGCACAGGCTCCAGACGCGCAGGCCTATCGGCCATGGCTCACGGGCCCAGCCACTCCGCGGCACATGGGATCTTCCTGGACCGGGGCACGAACCCGTGTCCCCTGCATCTGCAGGCGGACTCTCAACCACTGCGCGCCACCAGGGAAGCCCCTGTCTTCCTTTTTAATCCTAACCCTCCCCTTAACTTTGCCAAGCCCTAGGGATGAGCAGACAAATGCTCTCCAATGGGAAACTCTTTTTACCACCAACCTCTCCACTTCCTGTAAGCACCCTGCATGCATGGAGGAGGGCTTACAGAAGCTCTGTGTATGTTCTGGAAGACCTTTGAAAGGTGCTGGGATCACCCGGCAACTCACTTTCACCCAGGCAGTCTCCCTGGGAGCACACAGCAGAAGTGTGTTAAGAGATACTCAAAGCTGCTTCTGGGACTTGATTTTTCCCCAAAAGTTGGTGATAGGAAAAAAAGTTGGGAGTAGAGATGTAAGCAATTTCACCAGGAAGTTATTTTATGCATTTTCATATGGAAGCAAACAGGGATATGTTACGCTATAGAATATAAAACTCGCCTGCATTTTTAAGATAAGACTGCAGACTTCAAAGAAATGGCTTCACTGGGCTGCTTCAGGCCAGGCCCCAGGCCCCAGGCCCCTTGAGAGAACTTGAATAAGCAAAGTTGAGGAAACTAAGCGATTAACCACTCCTGCCACTGGCAAGCGGGGCAAAGCCAATCAGGAGACTTCCTTTTTCCAGGTGCACCTCTGCTCATTGGGCTTATTATCAATCAAAACCAGATGTGCCATGGGGGATACGCTGTAGGAACTCTCAGAAATACGCTCCATGCTGGTGCTCTAAGTGTAGGCAGAACGGGTTTGTTTATAAAAGCAAATGCTTCCAAGAACCTCCTGCTTTTCAAGTCTTTTAGTTCTGGTCCTGTGATGGGTAGTGCCTCCATTAAGTTCTGCCTGTATTTAATTACCTTAAAAAAAATTCATAGTTTTTCAGCTAAGGGATGCAAATCTGGGGTCGGGGCGGAGGGTGGAAAGGGAACTCCTGGATTCCCAAAGGTGCCCCTCGACTATTCAGAATCAGGACCAGGGACTCATAGAAGACCAAGGTTTGGTGTTCAGGTGCTACCTCCTCGTCTCCTGCCCTCCCCTACCAATACACATACGCAGGCCCGATGAACAGGATAAGGGTTCCCACTTCTGTGCTTATCACTCATCACTGAAAGCTGGATATTCCAACATCAACTAACGTGTCCCTTCTACGTGAGCTGAAAGACGGCTGCCCAGGGCCATGCTAGCAAGTGGCCCGGTGGCAGGGAGAACAGAGAGTCAGCAGCCCCTTACCGACTGCTCTCTTTCAGCCTACGGGGCCCATGTGTCCCCTTCAGAGTCAAAGTGTGCCCCTCCACTCCAATAGTGGGTCAGTAACATTGGCCAAGAACATACCCTGGGCTATGTGGTTCCCTTGCCACTCACGTCCGTCAGGGATCCAGCGTGCCCTGGGTGAAGTTCCTTCCCAGACGTCCAGGTGGACTCCAGCAGATCCATGACAGACAGACTTCCAAGGGGGCAGAACTGCTTTGGCACGAGGTAGCTGAGTCCTGATCCTGTAGGGAGAGTCCTGAGACCTCCATCTTCATGCATGAGAGCACAGGGGCAACCAACCTAATCCTGGGCCTGCTCTGGGCCAGGTTCAGTCCTGGGAACTGAGGGCAGAGAAATAAATAAGAAAAATATAGTCTAGCTGGAAAGACTGCCCTACAGACAACTACACGTAGGAGAGTTATAAGAGAATACTGCACAAAATGTCTGAAGGACACAGAGTGGGAAGGGAAAGCTGCCTAGGGGTGATGATTATAAAAAGCTGTTCAGGGCTTCCCTGGTGGCGCAGTGGTTAAGAATCCACCTGCCAATGCAGAGGACATGGGTTCGAACCCTGGTCCGGGAAGATCCCACATGCCGCGGAGCGTAGAGCCCATGCTCCACAACAAGAGAAGCCACGGCGATGAGAAGCCCACGCACCGCAACGAAGAGTAGCCCCCGCTCACTGCAACTAGAGAAAGCCCGCGCTCAGCAACGAAGACCCAACTCAGCCAAAAATAAATATATAAATTTATAAAAAAATAAAAATAAAAAACTGTCCAAAAGGTCAAAAATAGGGACCCCAGTAGGTGAGGGCAGTGTTCCCTAAACTTGAGCTGAGTGACACCCTCACAAATGTTGCTATGTCCACATCCCACCTGTATCAGCATTTCCTTAATAATTTACTTTAACCCAAAAGTTAAATATGTTTCCTTAAAGGGAAGCTGTATCACGACAGTTGGAAAGCCTGTATGGTTTTCCATAAATAGAAGGTAACTCTAAAAGTAAACACAATGAAAGCAAAATAGTGTCACTGAGTTCCAGCTAGGTACAGTTAGTTACCAGTTAAATGTTCTGACACTGAGGTTCTCTCTCTCTCTCTCTCTCTCCTAAAAGGAGATTAGCACGTGTTAAGGAGGTGTTAAAGACGACACCAAAATGAGATTTTATACTTCATTAAAAGAACTATATGAAGAATTATATACAGAAGAATTATGTAGGTCAACCCTACTTCAATTAAAAAAATAAAAATAAAACAGAAGAATTACAAGAGTACTGGAAATGGTAATAATTGCACACCATAATTTGATGGCGTTTCACACATATGAGAATACCACCCCAAATGGCCTTTCCTACACTTTAAAAGATAGTGGATTAATCTGGATGCTTTTGTGAGGTCTAGGGGGCACAGGACAATTTAATTGCACATAGACTATATATGTTGAAAGAGGTGGACCTGTCAGAGTGGACATGGCACCCTGAAGCTGGCAGCCGGGGAGCAGTACGTACATTTTCATAATTGCAAAGAGAAATTTGACCAGGATCACCCCATTCTGACCACTCTTTTCTGGATCTAATAATGCTTGTTGAGGTCCATGGTAGAAATAATTTTGATTTTTTTTTTTTTTTTTTTTTGCGGTACGCGGGCCTCTCACTGTTGTGGCCTCTCCTGTTGCGGAGCACAGGCTCTGGACGCACAGGCTCAGCAGCCATGGCTCACAGGCCTAGCCGCTCTGCGGCATGTGGGATCTTCCCGGACCGGGGCACGAACCCGTGTCCCCTGCATCGGCAGGCAGACTCTCAACCACTGCGCCACCAGGGAAGCCCAATAATTTTGATTTTAATCGAAATTCTTTGAGCTTCTTTTCATAACACCACTGAATTATAATAAGATGTTAAAACCCCTTTGTGTGGAAGGAAACAAAAGGAAAATTTTGTTCTAAAGAATGTTGCTCTAACACTTACCACATTGTGTGGTAATCCTGTGTTTATATGTCTGTCTTCCCCCACCAGACTGGCATCCTCCGGGCAGGGACCTCCTGTTACTTTTCTCTGAGTATCTGGTAGAAGACTCAGACGTTATAGAGCTCAGTGTTTGCTGTGTGAATGGCCCAGCCGATTGGGTGGTGGAAGGGGAAGACAAAAAATCAAATACTCTCCTGTGCTTCTAACCTATGTTGTCTTAATGTGAAACAACTTAGTTGATGGTGACTACCATTATTATTATTGTTGTTGTTGATATAATCACATACACGAATTATCAAATATTTGTATAGCATGGACATTGTGAGTTTTAGCTGCCCATAATCTAGTTTCCTTTCTTCAGGTAGTATGACCCTCATTTTCCTCTGGGGAACACTCTTCCCCTACTCTCAATCCATGTGATTTGGAAGGGGCTTCACTCCTTGGTGCCAAGAATGGGCATGTGACTCAGACCTGGCCAATTAGTGCAGCCCAGTCTCCGGGCTACAGCTGGTTTAGTAATGGGCACATGACCTGAGCCAAGCTAATGAAACTTGATCTCAGGACCTTTGCCAGAGATATTGAGGAAGAGGAACTATTTTCTGCTGGGCT
Organism: Mesoplodon densirostris; assembly: GCF_025265405.1. Lineage (NCBI taxonomy): Eukaryota > Metazoa > Chordata > Mammalia > Artiodactyla > Ziphiidae > Mesoplodon > Mesoplodon densirostris. The sequence goes on from NC_082663.1 coordinate 162,294,722, forward strand.
TGCTAAACTGGCAGAATTTAGCCTATAGAAGCTGGTGAGCATCCTTGTCATCTCCAGCACAGAGCTTGCCTGAGAATGAAGCCTAAAGCAAAGGAAAGCAGAGAGCCAAAAGATGTAGAGAAAAAGAGTCTGGGTGACACTGAAAATCTGGATCTAGTTGTGCCTAAAGGTGATCGATGATTGGTTTTTGGTTTTTTGATTTTTTGCTTAGGTCAGTTTGAGTTGAGTTTCCAGCAGCAGTCACAGAGAGTCCTAATATACATAGGGAGTCAGCAAATATGTGTATCTTCGATCATTTTTTTGGATCAGACTTATCTAGAGATGGAGTTTCACCAATTCAATTCAACAAACGGGCACTGAGGGCACCATGGAGAGTGTGAGGACAGCAGGGAAATAAACACGAATAACTGTCTCTGCCCTCAAGGTTCACATCTAGAAGGGAATACAGACCTCACTGCACTTTACAGTCATACCACAATACATCTGGTAATTGAGAGACTATGAGAGTAAAAGAAGAATAGAAGATAGACATCAATTCTGCCATAGGATTGTCTGGGGGAAAAGGGAGTGGGGGGTGTTTGACCATAAAATAATTTGCAGATGTTTAACAATGTTCTCTTGCCTGGATTCTGGAAGCCATTCACAGGATGCTTGTTTCAATTAGATTTTAATCACCCACAGCTCTTTCATTCCTTTAATGAGTGCCTGATGTTACCCTGTGAAGCGTGCTTTACCGCCGGCTCTTGATGTGTTCAGTCCTGCCTCGTGGACACCTTGGAGACTCCTTGCTGGAGCAGTCCAGACAGAAGGCCTATTGCTCACATACCTCTAGAGGGGCCATATAACTCAGTTACAGCTCTGTCCTCCTGTTTGTCAGCAGGTGTGTAATTTCAGCCAGGTGGGCTACGAGGTAAGGCTATCATGTTCACCACTGCTTGCTTTTGCAAGCAGCAAAAATGCCAAACTCTACCCATACGTAGCTCTGATACACAAAATGCCATATGTGTCTGCTACCTAAAGCCCTTCAGTTACTCCTCACCTGCCCAAGATAAAGTCTAAGCCTCTTTACCCTGACACACGAGGAAGATGTGTGCCAGGCATTGTTCTAGGTGCTTGAGAGACAAAGATAGATAAAACCTACTTCCTACCCTCAAGCAAGGGAATCCCAACTCAAGCAGACTTACAGGGAATACAGTGAAAATGGATTGTTTTATGGAACTGAAAATTCCAGGCAGTAGATTTAGGCACTGCCGGATCCAGCTCACATCGTGTTCAAGGCTTGGTTTTTTTCCCTGTTTCTCAGCTGTATTTTCCTCTGGCTTGCCTTGTCTCTTGGGTAGGCCCTCTCCTATTGGAAAGTGGCCCCAATTTTTTCCTTGACGGGGGTTCCATGTAGCTCCAAGTTTATGTCCTCCCAAATTCGTGTTCAGGAAAAAAAAAAAGATTCTTTCTTCTAAACCACTGTGGAAAAAAAAAGTCCTGAATCTGATTCTAATAGGTCCAAAATGGTTCACATGCCCATCCTAAACCCATCATGGTTTTAGAATGCACTGACTGGCTCAAGTCTAGGTCTTGGAACCACCCTGAAGTAGGAGATGGTGTGTGCTCCATCAGAACCATATGGACGGAGTCATGGGTGGGAGGAATTCGTTCTTCAAAGGGAATTCAGGGCACTGTTACTAAGGGAAGAATTAATGAATACTAGGCAAGCGCAAACTACACACACTCAAATCTAACCTTTATTCAGCTGTTGCAGTAAGTCCACTGTCTAGTCATAATACAGTTTTCTACATGGAGTCCAGAAAATTGCGTTAGAGAGCAAGATTTTATAGGATCTCTTCAACATTTTCCAAGGGACAGAATACTCTGATTTTAAGAATTGAATCCATTTATCCAGAGAAAAGTATATCTGCTTATTTTCAGACTGGAGGAAGAAAAGATAGAAAACAGATAACAGAAACATTCCTTAGGAAGATCCAGCGCCACCTGCTTGAATTATTTTCTTACCAAGCAACCTTCTGAACTTGGTCTCTTGAAAGGTCCCACCTGCGGCATTAGGAGGAAGACTGGCACATACGACCAGGACTGGAGAGTTATCTTCCCAGGCATAAATGAATAGTGTGGCATTCCATCATGTGTATCTATTCCTTGTCATTTCCCCGAGCTTTCACCCTCCATGAAAAAATAAAATCAGGGCTTCCCTGGTGGCGCAGTGGTTGAGAGTCCGCCTGCCAATTCAGGGGACGTGGGTTTGTGCCCCGGTCCGGGAAGATCCCACATGCCGCGGAGCGGCTGGGCCCGTGAGCCATGGCCGCTGAGCCTGCGCATCCGGAGCCTGTGCTCCGCAGCGGGAGAGGCCACAGCAGTGAGAGGCCTGCGTACCGCAAAAAAAAAAAAAAAAAAAAAAAGAGGAAAAAATAAAATCAGGTTCCTGATATTGGAAAACCTCAGCAAGTGGAGATGATGTCTCAATAAGGCAGGCTGGAAGAACTAGTCCATTGGCTACAACATTGCCCTTTTAAAGGAAAAAACAGAGGAAAAGGTAATATTTTCATCCCTACCACTTTCTCAAGAATTTTTTTTAGCTTTCAGCGTCTTCTGTGTCTCCATACAAGTTTCAGAATCATGTGTTCTAGTTCTGTGGAAAATGCCATTGGCATTTTGATAGGGATTGCATTGAATCTGTGGATTGTTTGGGTGATATGGTAATTTTTTTTTTTTTTTTTTTTTTGCGGTACGCAGGCCTCTCACTGTTGTGGCCTCTCCCGTTGCGGAGCACAGGCTCCGGACGCGCAGGCTCAGCGGCCATGGCTCACGGGCCCAGCCGCTCTGCGGCATGTGGGATCTTCCCGGGCTGGGGCACGAACCCGCGTCCCCTGCATCAGCAGGCAGACTCTCAACCACTGCGCCACCAGGGAAGCCCGATATAGTCATTTTAACAAATCAATTTGTCTAGTCCATGGGCACAGTATATCTTTCCATTTGTTTGTGTTGTCTTCAATTTCTTTCATCAATGTCTTAGTTTTCTGGGTACAGGTCTTTTACCTCCTTGGTTAGATATATTCCTAGGTATTTTATTATTATTATTATTTATTTTTTTTTTTTTTGCGGTACGCGGGCCTCTCACTGTTGTGGCCTCTCCCGTTGCGGAGCACAGGCTCTGGACGCGCAGGCTCAGCGGCCATGGCTCACGGGCCCAGCCGCTCTGCGGCATGTGGGATCTTCCCGGACCAGGGCACGAACCCGTGTCCCCTGCATCGGCAAGCGGACTCTCAACCACTGCGCCACCAGGGAAGCCCTATTTTATTCTTTTTGATGCAAATTATAAATGGGATTGTTTTCTTAATTTCTCTTTGGCTGCTGGGCCCTGCCTCAGGTGGAGCTGCTGATTGGGTGGGGCTGAGTTCCAGCAGGAGTGGCAGCTGGGCCTAGGGGTCCCAGTATTGGCACTGGCCTGCTGGTAGGCAGGGCTGGCTCCTGGTATCACTGGCTCTGGGGCCCAGTGGGTCCTGGGGCTGGTTCTGATCTGCTGGTGGCGGGGTCCAGGTCCTGGGCCTGCTGGTGGAGGCGGGGCTGGATTCCCACTGGCTGGCTGCTTGGCTTGGGTGGTCCTGGGACGGGTGCCAACCAGCTGGTGGGTGAGTAAGCTCCCGGTGCTAATAGGTTAGAAGGAGGACTCCAAAATGGCACTTGTCAAAGCCAGCATCCTTGTGGTATATGGAGCTCTGAAAAATGTCTGTCGCAGCATCTGTGTGCCCAGGGGGAGTTCCCAGTTGCCTCCTGCCTCTCTGGGAGGCTCTCTAAGATCAGCGAGTGGGGTCTGATGCAGGATCTTTTCAAATTACTGACTCTGCCCTGGGTCTCAGAGCATGTAAGGTTTTGTGTGCACCCGTTAGGAACAGAGTCTCTGTTGTCTACAGCCTCTCAGCTCTCCCAAAGTCAAGCCCCACTGGCTTTCTAAAGCAGGTGTTCTGGGGGCTTGTATTTTGGTGCAGGACTGCTGGACTGGGGTGCCCAATGTGGGGCTCAGTCCTCTCACTCCTTGGAGAGAACCTTTTTGATTGTGATTATCCTCCCCCTTGTTGGTCACCTCCCTGGGGGTGTGGGTCTTGACTGAACCATGTCTCCATCCCTCCTACCTGTCTTGCGGTTGTTTTTGATATCTTTTTAGTTGTGAGAAATCGTTTCTGCTAGTCTTTTTAAATTTATTTATTTTTATTTTATTTTTGGCTGCGTTGGGTGTTCGTTGCTGCGCGTGGGTTTTTCTCTGGTTGCGGAGAGTGGGACCACACCTCGTTGCGGTGCACGGGCTTCTCATTGCAGTGGCTTCTCTTGTTGTGGAGCACAGGCTCTAGAGCACAGGCTCAGTAGTTGTGGCACACGGGATTAGTTGCTCCGCGGCATGTGGGATCTTCCTAGACCAGGAATCGAACCCGTGTCCCCTGCATTGGCAGGTGGATTCTTAACCACTGCGCCACCAGGGAAGCCTGTTTTTGCTAGTCTTCAGTTTGATCTCATTGATAGTTTCTCTGTGAATAGTTGTAATTTTGGTGTGCCCATGGGAGGAGGTGAGCTCAAGGTCTTCCTACTCTGCCATCTTGGCCACTCACCCCCTTGTGTGTTAATATTATATGCTGTACCTTGCAGAATTCTTTTACTGTTTGAGTTAGTAGTGTCATTGATTTCCGAGAGTTTACCAGGTACACTCTCATGTCTTTGGCCAATAGAACATGTTATAATTAATATGTTTTTTCAATTCTTATGCCTACCTTGACTTTTCTTGTCTAACTGCATTAGCTTATACCTTCAACACAATGTTAAATATTAGTGGAGTTAGTGGGTATCCTTGCCTTATTCCTGATCCTTAGTGTTTTTCACTTAAGTAAGATACTGACTTTAGGACTAAGGTATATATATTTTATCATGTTAAGGCAGTGTCCAGCCATTCCTATTTCAAGAGGGTTTTTTGTTTGTTTCATTAGTTTTTGTTTGTTTTTTTGGAATGGGTGTTGAATTTTGTTAAAGTTTTTAAAACACATATGGTGATAATCACATAATTTTTCTTCTTAGTTCTTAGGGAATAACAACATGATTTTTCTTCTTAGATATAAATATGTCAAATTATATTAATAGATTTCTTAATGTTGAACCATCTTTGTATTACTTTAAACCCCTCTTGGTCATGGTTTATAATTTTCTTAATTTTCTGTTTGCTAAATTTTGGATTCTTAAATCAATATTTGTAAATAACATTAGTCTATAATTTTATCTTGTGGTGTGTGGCACTTAACTCGCACTATCAATGTTAACCTACATCATAGAAAAAATTTAGAAGCTTATCTTCATTTTTCTCTACTCTGAAGCAATTTATGTAGCAATAGGGCTGTTTTTTAAATATTTGGTAGAATTCTCTTGTGAAGACATCTGAGCTTGGTATTTTGATGTGGGATAGTTTTTGATATCATTCTATATTTCTTCCTTGAAGTTGATTTGTTTAAAATTTTATCTTTGGTGGGGGGGGGTCAGTGTTGGTCAACTATATTTTCCTAAGACGTTATTCATTTTATTAGGTTCACAGTTTTTGCATGGCACTATGTATGTAAATTAAGGACTGTTTTATGACCTTCTGGCTTCCTCTGTGTTAATAGCTACTTTTCTCTTGTCATTTCTTTCTCTACAGATTTCTGCTTTCTCCTCCATACACACTTTAAAAATTAAATTGCCTAGCTGTTTGTCTATTTTCTGACTTTGTTCAAAGAAACTGAATTTTTATTTTGATCTACTGTTTTCTAGTTCTCTACTTCATTACTTCTTGCTTTTATCTTTATTATTTTTTTCCCTGTGGTTTCCCTTGTTCTTTTTCTAACTTAAATTGGGAATCTAAATAATTTTAATTTAATTCTGTTTAATTTTATTGATGTAGGTTTTAGGGCTATGAATTTTCCTTGGACATATCTACGAAGTTTCCTTGGGATATATGCCTTACATATAAACCATAGATTCTAACATGTAGCAATTCTGTAATTTATGTGATTCTCTTATATCCAAGCATTGTTAAATACAAGGTTTAAAAGTTTCCAGGTAGCAAATTATGCCAGTTATTAAATTATTGCAACCCAGATCCAAAATCACTCTTCATTGCCTGCTTTGCAAAAATGGATATGAGCCCTTTAAATATTGTGCCTTTGTCAGTAGGCACAGTGTTTAGCTTTGACAATAGAGGGCACTGGAGAGACACTACAGGAGGAATTCCCATTGGCTGCTGCAGCATGGGTAACTTCTCCAGGGCCAGGTTCCTCTGATGTGTGCACCCTGCCTGTGGCCTAGCTCCTGTAGCACAAACCGCTTCTCTCATGAAGCTCCTTCAGGATACACAACGGTTTCAACAGCAGGCTCCTGCAATGGCAGCAGCTTCTCCAAGATCCAACTCCTGCAATGCACAGGAACCAACACCTAGCAAACAACAGCTTCCCCAGACACTTCCCCTCAGGTAGATTCATAGCAGAATGGCTCCAGTGAGACAATTTCTAGCACCCTACTGGACAGATTTCTAGCTAGTCCTGGAGTGTGGAGCTCCAGCAATTTCACTGATGTAGCACAACAATAACCACTCTAGTACTCACCAAACCAGGGCCGTGTCGTCTCTGAGAAGGTCTGGCTCTCAACCTTAGAGGGATGCCTTCCTTAATTAAGAGCACTATCTCAGCCCCAAGAGCTGTGGCTACTTCTTAGTCAGCCTTTCCTCTGTCTTTAGAGTTACTTTTCCCCTTCCAAAACATTGAAATGATATTGATACCAAAACTAAAGAAAAAACTTTAAAGGAAACTAACTATAGACAAATATCCCTCATAAACATAGGTGGAAAAATTTTGAACAAAATTTTAGCAAAGTGAATCCAACGGTATATAAAAAGGACAAATATCATGATCAAGTCAGATTTTTCCAAGGAATTCAAGCTTGGTTTAACATTTGAAAATCAATCAGTGTAATTCATCATAATAACAAACTAAAATGGAAAAATCATATGACCATCTCAGTAGATGCCCCCCAAAAGCATTTGGCAAACCATTTGTTTTGTTTTGTTTTGTTTTTAAAGATATTTTTGATGCGGACCATATTTAAAGTCTTTATTGAATTTGTTACAATATTGCTTCTGTTTTACAACGTTTTGGTTTTTTGGCATGTGGGGCCTTAGCTCCCTGACCAGGGATCAAACCTGCACCCCCTGCATTGGAAGTGCAGAGTCTTAACCACTGGACCGCCAGGGAAGTCCCAAACCATTTTTGATTTAAAAAGAAAAAAGAAAAACTCTCAGTAAACTATGAATGGAAAGGAACTTCCTCAGTCTAATAAAGGGCATCTATTTAAAACCTATAGCTAACTCTTACAACTAAACAATGAAAAGAAAAGCCAAATTAAAAAACGGGCAAAAGGTCTTGAACAGACATTTCTCCAAAGATACACAAAGGGCCAAAAAGCACATGTAAAGATATTCAGTATCATTAGTCATTAGAGAAATGCAAACCAACACCACAATGAGATACCACTGCACACCCAATGATGAAGAAGAAGAGGAGGAAGAAGAAGAAGAAGGAGGAGGAGGGGGAGGGGGAGGGGGAGGAGAATGACAACAACTCAAGTTGCAACAATAGCAAGTGTTAAGGATGTGAAGAAAATGGAACCCTCATACATTACTGATGGGAAGGTAAAATGATGTAGCCACTGTGGAAAACAGTTTGGTGACTTCTCAATAAATTAAGCATAGAATTATCATATGTCCCATCAGTTCTAGCCATCAATTGAAAACAGGTGTTCAAACAAAAATTTGTATGTGAATGTTCATAACAGCACTATTCACAATAGTCAAAAGGTAGAAACAACACAGATGTCCACCAGTTGATGAATGAATATGGTATATCCATAATAAAATCCACAATAAAATATTATTATTATATTATTATATTATTATATTATTCTTCCATAAAAAGGAATGAAGTATTGATACCTGCTAAGTGAAAGAAGCCAGACACAAAAGGCCACTGTACTATGATTCAATTTATATGAAATATCCAGGATAGGCAGATCCATAGAGATAGAAGGCATTTTAGAGGTTGCCAGGGGCTTGGAGGAAGAGGAATGGGGCGTGACTACTTAATGGGCACCAGGTTTCCTTTCGCAGTGAGTAAAAAGTTCTGGAACTAAACTGTAGTAATGGTTGCAAACATAAATGCTCTTAATGCCACTGAATTGTACACTTTCAAATGATAAACACCATGGTATGTATATTTTGCAGACTATTTAAAAACAAGCCTATAGCTGGCATCATACTTCATGGTGAAGATGAATGCTTTTCCCCTAAGATAAGGAACAAGTAAGGATGTCTGAACTTACCACTTCCATTCAACATTGTAATGCCTACTAACCAGTGAAATTAGGCAAGGAACAAAAACACATACCAATTGGAAAAGAAGAAGTAAAATTCTCTTCATTCACAGACAACCTGATCATCTATTTAGTAAATCCAATGGAATCTCTAAAAGAGCTACTAGAACTGACAAATGATTTAGCAAGATTGAACAAGATCAACACCCAAAAATCAACTGTATTTCTATATACTAGCAACAAACAGGCAGTAATTGGAATTATAAAAACAATATTGTTATTGATAACATCAGAAAATGAAGTCCTTAGGGATACATCTGACAAAAGATATACAAGACTTGTGCATTTAGGGAGTTCCCTGGTGATCCAGTGGTTAGGACTTGGTGCTTTCACTGCCATGGGCCTGGGTTCAATCCCTGGTTGGGGAACTAAGATTCTACAAGCCACACAGCACAGTCAAAAGACAAACAAACAAACAAACAAAAACTTTCACAGTTAAAATTACAGAGCATTGTTGAGAGAAATTAAAGAAGATGTAAACAGAAATATACTGCGATATATACTGTGTTCATGCTTCAAAAGATTCAATATTGTTAATATGTCAGTTGTCCCAAAGTCTATTTATAGAGTCAATGTTAATTCAATCAAAATCACTACAGAGTCTTTTTGGTTAAAAAAAACATTGAAAAGATGATTCTAAAATTCACATGGGGGTACTTCCCTGGTGGCACAGTGGGTAAGACTCTACGCTCCCAATGCAGGGGGCCTGGGTTTGATCCCCGGTCAGGGAACTAGATCTCACATGCATGCTGAAACTAAGAGTTCGCATGCCACAACTAAGGAGCCACGTACTATAACTAAGGAGCTGGCAAGCCATAACTAAGGAGCCCACCTGCCACAACTAAGACCCGGTGCAACCAAATAAATAAATAAATAAATATTAAAAATAAATAAATATGTAAAAAAATAAAATTCACATGAAAATGTAAAGAACCTAGGATAGTCAAAACTACTTTGAAAAGAAAGAGCAAAGTTGAAGGATTAATACACCTGATTTCAAGACTTACTATAAGGCTACAGTAATCAAGACAATGTGATCTTGGCATCAAGAGAGACAAATAAATCAAGAAACAGGGTAGAGAGTTCAGAAATAGTCTTACACATATATGGACAACTCTTTTTGTAAAAATCAAAGTATAGCTGATTTACAGTGTTGTGTTAGTTTCTGGTGTACAGCAAAGTGATTCAGTTACTTATATATATATATGCATATACATATATATGTGTATATTCTTTTTCATATTCTTTTCCATTATGTTTTATTATAGGATATTGAATATAGTTCCCTGTGCTATACAGTAGGACCTTGTTGTTTATCTGTTTTATGTATAGTAGTTTGTATCTGATAATCCCAAACTCCTAATTTATCCCTCTCCCCCTTTCCCTTTTGGTAACCATGAGTTTGTTTTCTATGTCTGTGAGTCTGTTTCTGTTTTGTAAATAAGTTCACTTGTATCATATTTTAGATTCCACATATAAATGATATCATATGATATTTGATTTTCTCTTTCAGACTTGCTTCACTTAGCGTGATAATCTCTAGGTCCATCCATGTTGCTGCAAATGGCATTACTTCACTCATTTTTTATGGCTAAGTAGTATTCCATTGTATATATATTGTATATATATCTTCTTTATCCATTCATCTGTTGATGGACATTTAGGTTGCTTCCATGTCTTGGCTATTGGAAACTGGACAACCCTTTATTTTTACAAAAGTGCAAAGACAGTTGAGAGGAGAAAAGACAGTCTTTCCACAAATGTTCCTAAATGATGTATATTTATATTCAAAACCAAAATTACAAAAACCAAACTTTGATTCATACCTTACACCATATGCAAAAATTAACCCCAAATGGATAATAAACCTAAATGTAAAGCCCCAAACTATAAAGAGCCAAGAAGAAAAAAAGGGAGAAAGTTTTTCTGACTTGGAGTTAGGCAAAGATTTTTCTATATGACACCAAAAGCATGATCTACAAAAGAACACATTGATTAACTGAACTTCATCAACATTTTTAAGTTTTGTTTTTTCAAAAGACACTTTTAAGAGAATAAAGGGAATTCCCTGGTGGTCCAGTGGTTAGGACTCCATGCTTTCACTGCTGAGTTCCTGGTTGGGGAACTAAGATCCACAAGCCGTGCAGTGCGGCCAATTAAAAAAAAAAGAGAGAGAGGGCTTCCCTGGTGGCGCAGTGGTTGAGAGTCCGCCTGCCGATGCAGGGGACGCAGGTTCGTGCCCCGGTCCGGGAAGATCCCACATGCCGCGGAGCAGCTGGGCCCGTGAGCCATGGCTGCTGAGCCTGCGCGCCCGGAGCCTGTGCTCCACGGCGGGAGAGGCCACAACAGTGAGAGGCCCGCGTACCGAAAAAAAAAAAAAAAAAAAGAGAGAGAGAGAATAAAAAGATAAGGCAAAGAAGAGGAGTCAATATTTGCAAATTAAATATCAGATAAAAGAGTGTATCCAGAAAATATAAAGAACTCTCAAAGCTCAGTAATAAGAAAACAACCCAATTTACAAATGGGCAAAAGATTTGAACATATACTTCACAAAAGAAGATATACAAATGGTAGATAATAACAGGAGAAGATATTCAACATCATTAGTCATTAGGGAAATGAAAACTAAAACTACAGTGAGATACTCACTACACACTTATTAGAATGGCTAATATTAAAAACTGACCCAAACCAAGTGTTGGTGATGATGTGGAGGAATGGAGTTTTCATACAATACTGATGGGAGTCTAAACAGTAAGGCCACTTTGGAATATAGTTTGGTAGTTTCTTTAAAAACAAACAAACCCCCCCCCCAAAAAAAAAACTGACCATATGATTGATCCATTCTACTGCTAGATATTTACCCAGGAGAAAGAAAAGGATGTGCCTATACATAGACTTGTACACAAATGTTCATAGCAACTTTCCTTGTAATCACGAAAAGCTGGAAACAACCCAAAAGTTCACCAAGTGATTGGACAAACTGGCATAAACATACAGTGGAAAACTACTCAGTATTTAAAAGGAATAAACCCTAAAATATGGATGAATCTTAAAATAATTATGCTGAGTGAAAGAAGCCATACCAAACAGAGTACATACGGTATGGTTTCATTTACAGAAATTTTTAGAAAATGCAAAGTAATCTATAGTGACATAAAGCAGATCAGTGGTTACCTGGGGACAGGTGACTTGGGAGTTGCAGTAGACAGGGATTACAAAGGGGCATGAGGAAACCTTTTGGGGTGATGGATATATTCATTATGTTGATTGTGGTGATGGATTCATAGGTGTATATATTTGTTAAACTTATAAAAGTATACACTTTAAGTATGTGCAGTGTACTATGTTAAAAAATTTTTTAAATCATGATGGCTGCTGACTGGAGAATGAATTATAGGAGGAGGTGGGAAAGGGTACAGGAAGGCCAGTTAGGAGGGTATTGCAGTAGCCAAAGTGAGAGATGCTGGTGGCAACACAGACAGGGAAAAAGAGGAGAGACTCAGAATATATTTAATGGATAGCATATAAAGGACTTGATAATGGACTGGGTGCAGGAGGTAAGGAAGATGGAGGAATCACCAATAGCTCTTAAGTTTGAGGCTTGAGCAATTGGATGGACTATAGTGCCATTTGTAGAGGATGAGAAAGACTAAAGTAAAAACAGGTTGGCAGGGAATGTGGAGAATCAAGTTTTGTCAAGAACATGTGTTCTTTGAAATTCCATCTGTGGACCAAACTGCATCAGGAAACGCCTGATGCATGCATTAAAAATGCTGGTTCCAAGACTCCACCATCAGAATCTCTGGGAAATTGTGATTTTTAACAAGCTCCCCAAGTGACTGAAATCCACACTAGAGTTTGACAGCTACTGGACTTCATTCTCCCTTCCCTTTTCCCCTCCTACCCATTTCTTCTCCTTCCTCCTTTCCCTTTGCCAGTTCTCCTTGGAGAATTAGCTGAATAAAGAAGGCACTGGAGGTATAACAATTGTAAGCATATAACACCTAACAACAAAGCCCCAAAATACATGAAACAAAAACTACTGGAGCTAATAAACAAGTTCAGCAAGGTTGTAGGATACTTGATCAATATACAAAGCTCAATTGTATTTCCATATGCTCGTAACAAACCATCTGAAAAGGAAATAAAGACAATAAATCTATTTGTAAATAGAAAATCATGCTATTTACAATAGCATGAAAAAGAATAAAATACTTAGGAGTAAATTTAACAAAAGAAGTGCAAATCTTGTACACTGAAAACAATAAAATGTCATTGAGAGGAATTTAAGACATAAATAAGTGGAAAGACATCCATGTTCCTGAATTGGAAGGTTAACATTGTTAAGACGGCAATACTCACTAAACTGATCTACAGTTTCAATACATTTCCCATCAAAATTCCAGCTGTCTTTTTTTTTTGCAGAAATGGAAAAGCTGATAAAATATATATGGAAATGTAAGAAATCTAGAAAGCCAAAATAATCCTGAAAAGGAGAATAAAGTTGGAGGTTCATACTTCCCAACTTCAAAACTTACTATAAAACTACAGTAATCAAGATAGTGTGGTACTGACATAAAAACAGTCATAAAGACTAATGTAGACATAAAGAAGAAATAGAATTGAGTCCAGAAATAAACTCAAACATTTATGGTCAACTGATTTTCAAAAAGGATGCCAAGACAATTCAATGGGGAAAAGAACAGTCTTTCCACCAAATGCTGGGACACTGGAAATCCACATGCAAGAGAATGAAGTTGGACCCCTACTTCATACCATATACAAAAATTAGCACAAAGTGTATTAGAGACCTAAAAGTCAGAGCTGAAACTGTAAAACTCTTAGAGGAAAACAAGTATAAATCTTCATGACTTTGGATTAGACAATGGTTTCTTAGGTATGAGGTCCAAAGCACAAGAAACCAAAGAAAAAATAGGTAAAATAGACTTTTTATCAAAATTAAAAACTTTCATGCTTCAAAGGTGCACTATCAACAAAATTAGAAGACAATCCACAATGGGAGACAATATTTGCAAATCATATATCTGCTAAGGGCTATTCATCAGAATATATGATGAACCCTTACTACTCAATATAAAAAGACAAATAATCCTATTTTGAAATGGGCCAAGGATCTGAGTAGACATTTTTCCAAAAAACAGATATACAAATGGTCAATAAGCACATGAAAATACACTCAACATTATTAGTCATTGGGGAAATGCAAGTCAAAATCCCAATGAGATACCCTACATACCCAAAATGGCTGCATCATTTTATATCCCTTTATAAACTGCTAGTGGGAACATAAAATGGTACAGCTGTTTCAGAAAATTCAGTTTGACAATTCCTCAGAAACTTAAACATAGAGTTACCATATGACCAAGCAATTTCACCGCTAAGTATCTACCCAGAACAATTGAAAACCTACATTCACACAAAAACTTGTACATGAATGTTCACAACAGCTTTATTCATAATAGCCAAAAAGTGGAAACAACCTAAATGCTCACCAACTGATGTACAGACAAACAAAATGTAGTATGTCCACACAATGGAATATTATTCAGTCATAAAAAGGAGTGAAGTACTGATACATGCTACAACATGGATGAACTTTGAAAACATTATGCTACATGAGAGAAACCAGTCACAAAAGACCTCATATGATCCCCATTTGTATGAAAGGTCCATTAGCAACTTTCAAATATGCAATACAGTGTTATTAACTATAGCCACCATGCTGTACCTTACATCACTGTGACTTATTTCTTTTATAACTGGAAGTTTGTACCTTTTGATTCCTTCACCCATTTTGCTAACACACCACCTGCTGCCTCTGGCAACAACCTGTTTTCTGTATCTATGAGTTACATTGTTTTTTTTTAGATTCCACATGTAAGTAAGATCATATAGTATTTATCTTTCTCTGTCTGACTTATTTCACATAGCATAATGCCCTCGAGGTCCATCCATGTTGTCACAGATGACAAGGTCTCCTTTTTATGGCTCAGTGATATTCCATTGTATATATACACCACATTTTCTCTATCTGTTCATCCACTGATCACACTTAGGTTGTTTCCATATCTTGGCTATTGTAAATAGTGCCACAATGAACATGGGGGTACACACATCTCTTCAAGTTAGTGTTTTTTTTTTTAATAAATTTATTTATTTTTGGCTGCTTTGGGTCTTCGTTGCTGCGTGGCCTTTTCTAGCTGTGGTGAGCAGGGGCTACTCTTTGTTGAGGTGCATGGGCTTCTCATTGCAGTGGCTTCTCTTGTTGTGGAGCACAGGCTCTAGGTGCGTGGGCTTCAGTAGTTGTGGCACGCGGGTTCAGTAGTTGTGGCATGCGGGCTCAGTTGCTCCACAGCATGTGGGATCTTCCTGGACCAGGGCTCAAACCCGTGTTCTCTGCGTTGGCAGGCAGATTCTTAACCATTGCACCACCAGGGAAGTCCCAAGTCAGTGTTTTTAATTTTCTTTGGATAAATACCCAGAAGTGGAATTGCTGGATCACATGGTAGTTTTATTCTTAATTTTTTGAGGAATCTCCATGCTGTTTTCCATGGTGGCTGCACCAATTTATTTGAATCCTATCCTTGAAACTGGTGAAATATATAATATATGAATTATACCTCAATAAAGATGTTATAAAAAAGTAGAAAAGCACACACACAAAGGCATGTTTATATAAAACATCTTAAGTAGATTGGGTCATGCAGTATGGTTAGACAGGTGATGCTAGACTAGAGGTGAAGTAAGGAGGAGAGTTAATAAGGAGTTCCCACAGGGTTTGCAGAATTATTATTGGCCCAATTTTACAGGTGAGGAAACTGAGCTGTACAGAAATTTAAGGTCATACAGCTAGTACAGGATAGAAGCCAGATTCTGTGGGGCCCTTAACTACCACATTACTCTGTCCTGGGAATTTCTGTCTCTGGTCTAAGATAAAGGCAAGGTGGAGAACATCCATGGCTAAGAATTTCTCAATGACATTGCTCTCTCTTCCTAGTGCCAGCTCCTCAATGCTCCTCAGAAAGCACTCATCGCTTGGGTGCCTACCATCTGTTTAATAGACATTGTGGAAGTCTTGGTTTCTACAGTTTCTAGAGCAAAATTTAGAACAAAGCAATCACTTTGAAGATATCAGTATGCAGCTTCTCTCCCTTGGGGAAGTGACGAAGTGATGTGTCCGTCTGCCAATGTGAATACTTAGCAGAGAGTGATCGGATAGAAGCCTTTATAACACAGTAACTGAATATCAGAGAACCCTCTGAAAACTCTTAAAGATGTCACTTGTATATAAGCTCTTTGAATGTTCATGAGTACCCAGGACAACGCTAATTTGTCAGTATAAATTTAATATAGCAGATTTCTATTTCTCACAAGGCGTTTCTGTGTTTTCATATAAGTATAGGGTTTTGTTTGTTCGTTGGACATTCATTTTAATCTGATTATCAAATGAAGCTTTGTCTCTCTTTTGGACTATTTCTGTGAGCTAGATTCCCACATGTGGGATAATCCTGAGTCAAAGGGTATGAACATTTCTAAGGCTCTTGATCTGTGTTTCCAAATTGCTTTGCAAAAAGATTGAACCAATGTACACGTCCACCAGCAGTGTATGAAAATATATTTAAACGCAAATTCCAAGCTGCATAGTGTCTCTTTCCTAGGTATTTTACTTAAAACTGTTTCTTTAATGCTAAGCAAAAGCTGACCCAGGATGTTAAAAAAAGAAATCTGATTATAAAAATGGAGCAGATAGTTAAAACAGCTCTTAGGCAGAAATAAGCTTTAGAAAGACCCAAGCGAGGTGATAAAAATTTTAAGGCATCATGGCAAGAAGCACGATTCTGAAGGGACCATTAACAATTTGGCTTAGACTGGGATAGCAACCGCCAAGAACGTCGGGCGTGGTCAGTGTACCAAATTCTAGTTTAGAAAAAGCAGGGTATTTTATTTATTTATATTTCACTTTGTTCTAAAGACGATTTAGGATACTTAAAGGGAGGGTCTTGAGAAGTAGCACTGTGTCTGAATAATCAGTCCTGTGAGAATGAAACTAGCCCACGTCCCCTGAACTAAGGTCCACGCTTATCTCTCCCTGCACCGGATGGCTTACCTCTGTAATCTGAGTTGTTTGCAACCACAATGACCGCCTCTACGTCTAATAATGGGGCACAGAGATTTTTAGGGGGCAAGGGGGTGGGGCAGGCAAGGGTAAGCCTAGACTCGGGATACCAACCCAATGAACTCTACACAAATCCAAAAGGTGCTGGGACTTCATCCTTCGGCCAGCCTAATGCATTCCCTCCGCCAGTTATTTGGGACCCCGCCTGCGAGTCTCCCATCACTACTGCTCTGTGCACCACCACCTTCCGCTCCCGACCCGCTTCTACAAGAAAGAGCTGACGCCGCCCGAGGAGTCAGAAACTCGATTTCGCCCCTTTCCACTTCTCCTTTCTCACTTTTGCTCCTCCTTTCCTGCTCTCTCTCCCTTCATCGACTTCCTTTCTTCTTCCCGTCTTCGCCTTTCCCTCCTCCACGCCTGCCTTCCACGCCTAGTCCCCGGGAGCAATCCCCGAATCACCTCCTCCAGCTCGGAGGCGCCCTCCTCTTGCCTCGTCGCCTCCCGGCTACCCCTCCGCCCGCGGCCCCGCCCGCAGCCAATCAGTGCGCGGCCTCCCGCGGCCCCGCCCTCCCTGGCTGTTCCGGGGTGGCCCGGCGGAGCCCAGGCCTCGGGAGCGGAGGGCGGCGCCGCGGCGTGGGGGCCGATGGGGCCTGGCGGTCGGGCGGCGCCGGCGCTGGGCTCGCCTGGACACGGGTGTGCGGGGCTGTGAAGGGGTGAGGCGGGCGCTGCGGCTCGCCCGGGATGGGCCAGCCCCGGCCTGCCGGGGCCGAGCCGGAGGCGAGGGCGGCGCGCGGGACAGGCCTGCCGGGCGGGCGGCCCGGGGACTGAGGTAGAAGTGGGCGCGGAGGAAGGGGCCGAGCCAAGGCGGTGGGTGGAGCGGCGAGGGGGGCGGAGGCTGGGCCGCGGCGGGCGAGAGGAGCGGCGCGCCTGTCCGGAGCTCGGTGGCGGCGGCGGCGGCGCCGGAGGCGGCAGAGGCGGCGGCGGGCCCGGACGAGCGCCCGGCGGTGGCGGACGAGGCGCCGGGGGCCCCCATGGGCGGGTGTGTGGGCGCCCAGCACGACTCCTCGGGCAGCCTCAACGAGAACTCGGAGGGCACCGGAGGTAGGTGAGCGCCAGGGGGCAGCCTCGGCCCCCCATTGTTCCCTTCCAGGCCCGGCCACCTGTCCCGGCCCCTGCGGGCCCGCGGGCCGCGCGGCCGGGGTCCCCGTGCCCCTTTGTCATCCCCGCCTCCACGTCACTCCCCGCGCTCCGCTTCCGGCCGCCCCGCCGGCCGCGAGGTCGCCCCCTTTTCTCCCTGGCCCCCGATAAAGCCCTCAGCGCTCCGGGGCTGTAGCCCTCGGTCTCTCGACCCCACCGCCTCGGCTCGGGAAACTCGGACCAGAAACTGCCTCTGGCCACCTCACTCCCTCTCCAGTTGGTTTAATTATTCAGGAACAGGATGGCGGCGCTGGGGTTGCAGAAAAGCCAATTGATGGGGGGTGGGGGGGAGCCTGATGCCTTCCCTCCGACGCGCCCCATCACATCTCTCCGCACCCGTCCTTGTTCAGCAGAGTTGGCTGGTCTCAGCTTTCCTGAGTTTCAGATGACAGCTGCCCTGGTTGGTTCCAGTTTGGCCATTTAAACCTGCAAGTTTCTGGAGCTCGGCTGGGGAAGTCTCAAGCGGCCACAGGCATTACTTTAACGAGGGGTGGGGAACGGTCTTCCCGAGTAAAACGTGGCTTCTTGTTGCAGCCCGGGGGTGTTGGACCAGTGTCGGGGTGGGCTAGTCAAATTCCTGTCCGTCTTACGTAAAGGAAAATATGTAGGATAAAAGTACAAATGCCTGAGAGTCCGTTTGCCCTAGCAGGATCGGCACTGTAAAAGTTTTTGTAACACGAAACGCACTTCTTATTTATTGTAAAAAGCAGTTTGCTGAGGAGAGTATTTTAATGCAATCGGTGTTGTAGTATAGCAGAAGAATAATACAGTTAATTCTACTTTTAGTTAAATGATCTCTTGCTGAGTCCATTCTGTAGCTTGTGTAGAGGACAGAATGTTTTAAATAAGAAATCGCTTTTAGGAACAGCAAAGATGACAGTGTTGGTTTTGTTCCAGCCTTGTGTTAGACGTCTCAAAATGTGGGGCATAAGTTCCTAGACTAAGTCGTTTGGGGATGGGTGGGTTTACAACTTTTTCTTAACATGCTAGCTAGCATTTAGACCAGCTGCTTGCCTGTCACTAAGCTCCATCTATAAACCATGTACATGAATGGTTTGGCTGATGAATGTCCTGAATTGCCTGATGTTTAGCCATGCCACTTCATTTAAAATGTATGGGCATCCTGTATGTCTGAGTCCTGAGTAAATAGTTTGAGAGCTCAGCGAAGCGTGCCTTGAAAAAATCGTCCATGAAAACGGTACTTTATAGTGCATTTCAAGTCAGAGCATAATTACTCAATGGCACATTAACAGTGAGATTTGCCCTGAAAACAGGGCAGGAAGATAAAAAGGGCATGATTGAAAACACCCTTAGGTTAAGATCAACTTGGGGGTCAGATGATTCTTCCTGCGGGTGAGGTGATAATGGTACTGAACTATAGGTGGTGTTACTTTTTAGTAAGTATAGGTAGTGTGCTTGTTATAGGTAGTGTTTAGTTTTAATTAAAATTTTTCACACTTATTTTAATATTCTAATTCAACGTTTTTCTGTTGTTGGTAATGCACTTGAACCAATTTATGGTTTTATGGCCTTTTGGTAGTGTGACTTATGACCAGCCAGGCATTATTAGCATGGGCCTTTTAAAGCAAGAAGTATTCGCTTTTGGTAATTTATTACCAATGGTATCTAGTTAGATAACTATAGTATCAGTTTCTTTGAGAACTGAGTTCTCTGGATCTTAAGCTGTGCTTTACCTTTTTGAAATAAAGTTTAGAAAAAAGGAACCTCAATCACCAAACCTCTTTATTTTTTTTCTGGAGAGAAGGCATGGCCCTGATGTAACTGGGGTGAAGGAATGAGCTGTGTGGCATAAAAGGATTACTTCTGGAATTTAATTAGGGAGGCCTTTATTCTTCATTATTGTCATGATAGTTAAAGAGTTAATTGTGGTTTAAAGGAATTAGCTCAGGTGAGTGTTTCAGGTTAACATGTTAAATAGTTTCTTGCTTATTATGATAGATTTTTGTTGGGAAGGGAAAAACTTTTTCCTAAGGGTGTTGGCCCAGATCCTTCACTTTTCAGACGTACAACAGTCGTTAGTAGTTTTAATCCGGACATATTGGCCTATGAAATTTTTTTTATCAGCATGGAGTTAAGTACAGTTTCCGATGCTTTTCATGACAGATTTAATTACATCCATGGTGTGGTGCAAACATCACCGTTTTAGAATGGCTTCACTTTCTGAATATCAGCAGACTTAGTAAGATGACTTTAAAAAAAAAAAACAACTTTTTTGGCTATTTGAGATACTGTACTTTCCCTTTCCCTCTGAATCTAAGTCTCTTAAGTATGCAAATAATTGTGTGTATATTGAGAAAAACGTCCTTTCTAGGTGCATTAGTTCTTTGAAGAAATTTGAGAAATTTTTGTAAGAGGTTATAGAATATGGAAATGGCTTAATTCATGTTACAGGATTTGTGTTGTCTATTGTTTTGGAATCAATTGCTGTATCTTCTGGCATACCTTGCCTAGAATTCAGTTTTTGAGTTTCAGCTACTTTGACCATTTTTTAAATGCCTAATTTTAATCAAGAAAGGTATATTACAGGAGTTATGCAAGATTATTTAACAGGTCTCTCCAAGCTTCCACACTCCTAGAATTCCCAATTGTTTTGACGTTTGTAGACAACATATTTTATATGGTTCTCTACCTTATTATGACACTGTGATGCTGAGGTTGGCATTTAGGTCCTCTAGACAAGGCTCTAGCCCAAGGCATTTGCCAAGTAATTAAATCTCTGAGGATTTTTTAAAATAAGAAATATGTGAAGAAAAAACAATAAAATGAAATTCATTGAAGATAGCCAGTTACCTTCTTTTCATATTTTGATCATTTCTTTAATGAAAATAGTGATGTACAAAGTAGGTTCTCACTTTCTGGGTATGTCATTTATTCTGTACATTCAGTGGTATCCCAAGATTACTGACCCAGGCGGTCACCAGTTTCCAGGTTTACAGGAGGATAACTCTGAATGCTGAACATTGACTGCTTTATTTCAGAGTGTCTTGAGAATATCATGGAATTCTTTCAGATATCCATTTATAGCAGCCTTAACACCTACTTGATGGGAACAATGGTTTTTGAGTAACAACAGCTACCATTTATCCAGTATTTATTATGTAACAGGTACTGTGATTATGTTCTCATTTAGTCTTCAGCAACTCTGGGAGGTGGATAGTATCTCTTTTATAGATGGATTGAAGCTGGGAGAAATTAAATAACTTGCTTAATATGGCATAGCTTACAAATGGCAGAGTCAGAGCTTAAACTCAGGGCTATAATAAAGAATGCTAGTTTTTTTCTTTTTTTCTAGTTTTATGTTTTAAAAATTTTAGTAAAATACATATAAAACTCTCCACCTTAACCACTTTTTTTTTCCTTTGCGGTACGCGGGCCTCTCACTGTTGTGGCCTCTCCCGTTGCGGAGCACAGGCTCCAGACGGGCAGGCTCAGTGGCCATGGCTCACGGGCCCAGCCACTTCGCGGCATGTGGGATCTTCCCGGACCCGGGCACGAACCCATGTCCCCTGCATTGGCAGGCGGACTCTCAACCACTGCGCCACCAGGAAAGCCCCTACCACTTTTAAGTGTACAGTCAGTGGCATTAATTATATTCACAACGTGCAACCATCATCACTGTGAATTTCCAGAGTTTTTTATCACTACAAACAGACTCTGGATCCATTAAGCAGTATCTTTGCTCCCCTCTCCTCCCAACCTATGGTAACCGCTGATGTATGTTTTGTCTCTGAATTTGCCTATTGTAGATATTTCATATAAATAGAATCATACAATGTTTATTGTTTTGTTGGTGGTATATTTCACTTACATGTCTTCCAGGTTTATCCTGTTGTAGCAAGTATCAATACTAAATCCTTTTTATAGCTGAATAATATTTCATTGTATATATATACACCACATTTTGATTATCTCTTCATCCATTGATGACATTTGTATTGTCTCCACTTTTTGGCTGTTGTGAATAATGCAGCTATGAACTTTGGTGTACACATAGCTGAGTCCCTGTTTTCAGTGCTTTTGGGTATATACCTAGGAGAACCTAGGAATTGATAGGTCATGTGGTAATTCTGTGTTTACCTTTTTGAGGAACTGCCAAACTTCCCTACAGTGGCTGTACCATTTTATATTCCTACTAGCAGCATACGAGGGTTCCAGTTTCTCCACATTTTCACCAACACTTGTTATTTCCCGTTTTAAAAATTATGGCCTCTCTAGTGGGTGTGAAGTGAGTGGTATGTCATTGTAGTCTTGGCTTGCACTTTGTAATGGCTAGTGATGTTAATGTGCTCATTTGGCATTTGAATATCTTCTTTTAATAGATAGAAATGTCTACTTAAGTCCTTTGCCTATTTTTTAATTGGGTTGTTTGGGGTTTTGTCGTTGTTGAGTTGTAAGAGTTCTTTATTTATTCTGTATATTAAACCCTTATCAAGATACATGATTTGCAGATATTTTCTCCCATTCTGTAGGTTGTCTTTTCACTCTCTTGATGGTGTCTTTTGATGCACAAAAGTTTAATGAAGTCCAGTATATCTGTTTTTCCCTTTGTTGCCTGTGCTTATAGTTTCAGTTTTAAATGTGTATTTAATCCTTCACTGATGGAGAAAGAATAAATCTATAACCAGTAATTCACAAATTAACATTTGCTTTCTTAACTATGAATAGAAAGCTGTTTTAAGCTTATTTCCTCTGTCAGATCTGGTGAAAAGGTTGATTTGCAGTGAAATGGTTTTTATTTTATTTTATTTTTTATAACTATTTATTTATTTTTATTTTTGGCTGCGTTGGGTCTTTGTTGCTGTGCGCGGGCTTCTCCTTGCAGTGGCTTCTCTTGTTGTGGAGCAAGGCCTCTAGGTGCGTGGGCTTCAGTAGTTGCGGCACGTGGGCTCTAGAGCGCAGGCTCAGTAGTTGTGGCTCACGGGCTTAGTTGCTCCGTGGCATGTGGGATCTTCCCGGACCAGGGGTCGAACCCTGTCCCCTGCATTAGCAGGCGGATTCTTAATCACTGCACCACCAGGGAAGCACCTGCAGTTAAATGGCTTTTAAAAAGTTGACAAAGGTAATCCATAAGTTGCTTCAACTTCGTAATCAAGAGGTGATTGTTGTATTTTCTGGGGAAGCATTTTAAAATCAACAAGCACTGAGTACCCATAATATGCGTAACTTTGTATTGGTTGCTGTTGTTCCAAAAAAAGGAATCATTATCCTATTTCTTGAGTATGTCAGAATCCTTTTTTAGGAAAACGTAATAAAATATGCACACATGAAGCAACTATAAAACACTATTTAAACAGATAAAAATACCATTGAATAAATTGTGCACATGCTGAGGGAATAAAGGGAAACAAAGTGGCCTCAGCTGCTCAAAGGTGTGGTCCCTCAACCAGCAGCATTGCCATCACATGGGAGCATGTTAGAAACGCAGAATCTCAGGCCCTAGCCCTGAACTATTGAATCAGAATCTGCATTTTAACAAGATTCTCAAATGATTCCCATGCACGTTAAAGTTCGAGAAACATTGATAGAGTATTGCTTACAATGGGAAGAGACTGGAGTGAGGAACCCATGAGGGTAAAAAAAAAAAAACGGCAGGACTTGGTGATTTATTGGATGTAGGGGTGGATACAGAAAAGAAAATACCATGTTTGTGAACCTGGGTAACCAAGAATATTGAGGTGGCTTAAGGTTTAGATGACAGAAGAATTTTTAAGTTGAGATATCATTTAGGATGGTGCAGAAGTTTAGATATGGAACTCCTAAATGTTCAGGATTATGAATGTGGATTTTGGAATCACCTGGGGGTTGACTGAAGGTGTAAAAGTGAATGATTGCTATAAGTAAGTAAAAAGAGGAGGAAAGTACTAAGAATTGAGTCATGAAAATTTCACAAAAGGTAGAGAAATGAGAATCACCTCTCAGGACCTGACCATAGTAAGTACTTAGTATACTGAATTTTGTTGAATTATTGGGAAATGGGAAAACAGTTCTGCCTGTGAAACTGATAGATCTGATTGTATTTGAACTTTTCATTCTAGTACGGTGGTTGCAGAAATTCTAGTTGTAGTTTGACTCATATCCTAATACAAGATAGACTTTTTAGGCATCCAGCCCCAGAATATACCAACAGCCCTTTTGAGGTTGGTGTACTTCAGAACAAAAACATCCTCTACAAGACATCAGTTACTCTTTTTTTTTTAAATTAATTTATTTATTTGTTTTTATTTTTTTGGCTGTGTTGGGTTTTTGTTGCTGTGCACGGGGTTTCTCAAGTTGCGGCGAGCAGGGGCTACCCTTTGTTATGGTGCACAGACTTCTCATTGCGGTGGCTTCTCTTGTTGCGGAGCATGGGCTCTAGGCGCGTGGGCTTCAGTAGTTGTGACATGCGGGCTCTGTAGTTGTGGCTCGTGAGCTCTAGAATGCAGGCTCAATATTTGTAGCATAGGGGCTTAGTTGTTCCGCTGCATGTGGGATCTTCCTGGGCCAGGGATCGAACCTGTGTCCCTCGCATTGGCAGGCGGATTCTTAACCACTGTGCCACCAGGGAAGCCTATCAGTTACTTTCTTCACCAGAATATGCAAATCTATTCCTTATATATTTTCAGTGTCCCATATATTATTTATACACATCATCTAACTAGGTTGCTTATTGAATTTTCTTTTGCTTCTACTCTTAGGACTGTGCCTATAGTAAAAAATGAAGCACACTGAACATGACTAGGACTAAAGATTGTCTCCTCCTTTTTTATCCCTAGTGGGACAGTAGAAGTAAAAATCTTTCATTTTTTTTTTGGGTTGGTGAGCTCTGGGGCTTTATCAGAGGGATGCATAAAATTTCATACCATTTGGAGAGAGACATACTGTGAAATAGGAGGCATTTACTTGATAAAGCAGAGGGTGGCTGATTTGACTAGGAGTGGAGTTGTGTGGAAAGAACCAAAAGGGACATATACAGCAAGAAAATGCAGGTTGGAAATACAGTGAGTGGTACTGTGGGTGGGTAGGTAGGTCCAGTAGGTATGAGAACTGAAATTAGGCCAGGGAAGCTACAGTTGGAAAATACTGCCATATGGGGCAAGCTGAATCCTCTTTGAGAAAAGATTTTAAAACTCCGGTTTACATAAAAAACTGACATGGTATGTTGTAGCCCCCGCCTCATCAGCTACCTTCCACTGGGCTAGTCCCACTCGTTTTCAATTTTCTACTAAGTAGAGGGTTGAAATTTTTTCTGAGTCAAGATTATTTTGGAATTTATGTTGGAAAGACATTTTGAAAGAACAGTCTCATTATGGATATTAAATGGGCTGTCTTTTTCATCTCTGATTTTATATTTAGGAATAAGTTGCTAGTGATACACAGTATGGACAGAAGATTTAAGCCACTAGAAATGATAGGAATTGTCATTCCTTTGATTGTTGATGGCCCTAGTCTATAATACCTGTCTTTCTTATGGAGAAATTGTAATCAGTGGATTTTATTTTTAAATCTGATTTTCTTACTGTAAATGCAAAGCTTTGGCAGCACCTTGCTAGTAGTACTTTACCCAGGTGAGTCTTCTAACGTGAATGATTATTGAGTGTTAATAACAGTAATAAGGAACTTTTGCCTTTATGTTAATGAATTATCTCTCTAGTGGTTTTTGACCGAAACACATTCTTCTCTTGTTGCAAGGGAGCATTAGGTTGATTTTGGTAAGCAACATGATCATATTAATTGGGAGATCAATTTGCTGATTTAGTGATTCTCTCCTTTTTCCTTACTGCAGACCACCTGAATGGTTTATCTTCATTTGGTGGACCACTGCACCTGATTCTCCCCGCCACCCCTCACCATCCCTACCCAGCTTTCTGCTTCTGCTTGTCGGGCAGTACTAGGCTACCAGCAGTCTCCTCATGATTCACTGGTAGTTCAAGGACCATAGGTTGAGACTTTACTAATGCGTATGTACTTAAAGATGCATGTGTGTTGGCCAAGAACAATCAAGCATGTATTCATCTTGCATCAGCTACTTTGACTTGCAGGCAGCAAGAATCAAGCTTGCTTTTGAATATACTCCATATATTGAGCTGAGTGGTTAAATATTGCTGAGTATACATTGGGTAGTGTAATGCCATATTTTTTCATGTTTGCAGTAAAACTTTTAGAAGTTTCCATTATAGCTCTGTTATTAGAAATGAAATTTCTGTTGAAGGTAGCTGTCTAAGAAAAAGAGATATTTACATGTGGGGGTAATTTTATATGAATTTTACTTGAGTGTGAAGTCTTAATGATATACATTTGCTCAAGACTTCAATAGGTAATGAATTAGTGACTTTGGGACTTTTCTGTTTAAGTTCTTACCCTCACAAGAAACCCTTCAGATAATTTTATGCATTTATTATAATTGGCTTGTAGGTATCAGCAAGGTCAGATTGCTTCTTTGCATTTGTTCAGATAGTTTCCATGCTTGTGGGCTGTGTGACAAGAGTGTCAAAGGGGCAGAGTAACAAATAGTCCAAGTCATTCAAGGTATGAATCTGCTTCATAATAAACTATCACTTTCAACTCAGGGCAAACACTTTATTTTTTTAGGTTCTTCCTGAAAGGAAAAAGCTGTCTTTTAAAAAGAGACAGCTTCTGTTATTTCTAATTGCCAGCACTTGAAGCTAACTATAAGTAGAGATATAAGTAAGACTTGCGGAGACTTCCGGGTAAGATGGCGGAAGAGTAAGACGCGGAGATCACCTTCCTCCCCACGGATACACCAGAAATACAGCTACACGTGGAACAACTCCTACAGAACACCTACTGAACGCTGGCAGAAGACCCCAGACCTCCCAAAAGGCAAGAAACCCCCCACATACCTGGGTAGGGCAAAGCGGAGAGATCCCCACACAGAGGATCAGTGCCGAGCGGCACTCACCAGCCCGAGAGGCTTGTCTGCTCGCCCGCCGGGGCGCGCAGCGCTGGAAGCTGAGGCTCGGGCTTCGGTCAGAGCGCAGGGAGAGGACTGGGGCTGGCGGCGAGAACTCAGCCTGAAGGGGGCTAATGTGCCACAGCTAGCCGGGAGGGAGTCCGGGAAAACTCTGGAGCTGCCGAAGAGGCAAGAGACTTTTTCTTCCCTCTTGGTTTCCTGGTGCGCGAGGAGAGGGGATTAAGAGCGCTGCTTAAAGGGGCTCCACAGACGGGCGTGAGTCGCGACTGAAAGCGCGGAGCCCAGTGACGGGCGTGGGACGCTGGGGCTGCTGCTGCCGCCGCCAAGAAGCCTGTGTGCGAGCGCAGGTCACTGCCCACACCGCCCTTCCGGGAGCCTGTGCAGCCCGCCACTGCCGGGGTCCCGGGATCCAGGGGCGGCTTCCCTGGGAGAACGCACGGCGCACCTCGGGCTGGTGCAACGCCACGCCGACCTTTGCCGCTGCAGGCTCGCCCCGCACTCCGTGTCCCTCCCTCCCGCCCGGCCTGAGTGAGCCAGAGTCCCCGAAGAGGCTGCTCCTTTAACCCTGTCCTGTCTGAGCGAAGAACAGACGCCCTCCGGCAACCTACACGCAGAGGCGGGGCCAAATCCAAAGCTGAGACCCAGGAGCTGTGAGAATAAAGAAGAGAAAGGGAAACCTCTCCCAGCAGCCTCAGAAGCAGCGGATTAAAGCTCCACAATCAACTTGATGTACCCTGCATCTGTGGAATATATGAATAGACAACACATCATCCCAAATTTGAGGAGCCCGGAGTCAGTGCTGTGCCTCTGAGGTGGGAGAGCCAACTTCAGGACACTGGTCCACAAGAGACCTCCCAGCTCCACATATCAAACGGCAAAAATCTTCCAGAGATCTCCATCTCAACACCAGCACCCAGCTTCACTCAACGACCAGCAAGCTACAGTGCTGGACACCCTAAGCCAAACAACTAGCAAGACAGGAACACAATGCCACCCATTAGCAGAGAGGTGGCCTAAACTCATAAAAAGTCCGCAGACACCCCAAAACACACCACCAGACGTGGACCTGCCCACCAGAAAGACAAGATCCAGCCTTATGCACCAGAACACAGGCACTAGTTCCCTCCACCAGGAAGCCTACACAACCCACTAAACCAACCTTAGCCACTGGGGACAGACACCTAAAACAATGGGAACTACGAACCTGCAGCCTGCAAAAAGGAGACCCCAAACACAGTAACATAAGCAAAATGAGAAGACAGAAAAACACACAGCAGGAGAAGGAGCAAGATAAAAACCCACCAGACCTAACAAATGAAGAGGTAATAGGCAGTCTACCTGAAAAAGAATTCAGAATAATGATGGTAAAGATGATCCAAGATTCTATTTCCCAGATCCAAAATCTTGGAAATAGAATAGACAAAATGCAAGAAACAGTTAACAAGGACCTAGAAGAACTAAAGATGAATCAAGCATCAATTAAAAACACAATACATGAAATAAAAAATACTCTAGATGGGATCAATAGCAGAATAACTGAGGCAGAAGAACGGATAAGTGAGGTGGAAGATAAAATAGTGGAAATAACTGCTGCAGAGCAAAATAAAGAAAAAAGAATGAAAAGAACAGAGGACAGTCTCAGAGACCTCTGGGACAACATTAAACGCACCAACATTCGAATTATAGGGGTTCCAGAAGAAGAAGAGAAAAAGAAAGGGACTGAGAAAATATTTGAAGAGATTATAGTTGAAAACTTCCCTAATATGGGAAAGGAAATAGTTAATCAAGTCCAGGAGGCACAGAGAGTCCCATACAGAATAAATCCAAGGAGAAATACGCCAAGACACATATTAATCAAACTGTCAAAAATTAAACACAAAGAAATCATATTAAAAGCAGCAAGGCAAAAACAACAAATAACACACAAGGGAATCCCCATCAGGATAACAGCTGATGTCTCAGCAGAAACTCTACAAGCCAGAAGGGAGTGGCAGGACATAATTAAAGTGATGAAGGAGAAAAACCTGCAACCAAGATTACTCTACCCAGCAAGGATCTCATTAAGATTTGATGGAGAAATTAAAACGTTTACAGACAAGCAAAAGCTGAGAGAGTTCAGCACCACCAAACCAGCTTTACAACAAATGCTAAAGGAACTTCTCTAGGCAGGAAACACAACAGAAGGAAAAGAACTACAATAACGAACCCAAAACAATTAAGAAAATGGGAATAGGAACATACATATCGATAATTACCTTAAATGTAAATGGACTAAATGCTCCCACCAAAAGACACAGATTGGCTGAATGGATACAAAAACAAGACCCATATATATGCTGTCTACAAGAGACCCACTTCAGACCTAGAGACACATACAGACTGAAAGTAAGGGGATGGAAAAAGATATTCCATGCAAATGGAAACCAAAAGAAAGCTGGAGTAGCAATTCTCATATCAGACAAAATAGACTTTAAAATAAAGACTACTAGAAGAGACAAAGAAGGACACTACATAATGATCAAGGGATCGATCCAAGAAGAAGATATAACAATTGTAAATATTTATGCACCCAACATAGGAGCACCTCAATACATAAGGCAAATACTAACAGCCATAAAAGGAGAAATCGACAGTAACACACTCATAGTAGGGGACTTTAACACCCCACTTTCACCAATGGACAGATCATCCAAAATGAAAATAAATAAGGAAACACAAGCTTTAAATGATACATTAAACAAGATGGATTTAATTGATATTTATAGGACATTCCATCCAAAAACAACAGAATACACATTTTTCTCAAGTGCTCATGGAACATTCTCCAGGATAGATCATATCTTGGGTCACAAATCAAGCCTTGGTAAATTTAAGAAAATTGAAATTGTATCAAGTATCTTTTCTGACCAGAATGCTATGAGACTAGATATCAATTACAGGAAAAGATCTGTAAAAAATACAAACACGGGCCTCCCTGGTGGCGCAGTGGTTGAGAGTCCGCCTGCCGATGCAGGGGATACGGGTTCGTGCCCCGGTCTGGGAGGATCCCATATGCCGCGGAGCGGCTGGGCCCGTGAGCCATGGCCGCTGGGCCTGCGCGTCCGGAGCCTGTGCTCCGCAACGGGGGAGGCCACAACAGTGAGAGGCCCGCGTACCGAAAAAAAAAAAAAAAAAAATACAAACACATGGAGGCTAAACAATACACTACTTAATAACGAAGTGATCACTGAAGAAATCAAAGAGGAAATTAAAAAATACCTAGAAACTAATGACAATGGAGACACGATGACCCAAAACCTATGGGATGCAGCAAAAGCAGTTCTAAGAGGGAAGTTTATAGCAATACAATCCCACCTTAAGAAACAGGAAACATCTCGAATAAACAACCTAACCTTGCACCTAAAGCAATTAGAGAAAGAAGAACAAAAATATCCCAAAGTTAGCAGAAGGAAAGAAATCATAAAAATCAGATCAGAAATAAATGAAAAAGAAATGAAGGAAACGATAGCAAAGATCAATAAAACTAAAAGCTGGTTCTTTTGAGAAGATGAACAAAATTGATAAACCATTAGCCAGACTCATCAAGAAAAAAAGGGAGAAGACTCAAATCAATAGAATTAGAAATGAAAAAGGAGAAGTAACAACTGACACTGCAGAAATACAAAAGATCATGAGAGATTACTATAAGCAACTCTATGCCAATAAAATGGACAACCTGGAAGAAATGGACAAATTCTTAGAAATGCACAACCTGCCAAGACTGAATCAGGAAGAAATAGAAAATATGAACAGACCAATCACAAGCACTGAAATTGAAACTGTGATAAAAAATCTTCCAACAAACAAAAGCCCAGGACCAGATGGCTTCACAGGCGAATTCTATCAAGCATTTAGAGAAGAGCTAACACCTATCCTTCTGAAACTCTTCCAAAATATAGCAGAGGGAGGAACACTCCCAAACTCTACGAGGCCACCATCACCTTGATACCAAAACCAGACAAGGATGTCACAAAGAAAGAAAACTACAGGCCAATATCACTGATGAACATAGATGCAAAAATCCTCAACAAAATACTAGCAAACAGAATCCAACAGCACATTAAAAGGATCATACACCATGATCAAGTGGGGTTTATTCCAGGAATGCAAGGATTCTTCAATATACGCAAATCAATCAACGTGATACACCATAGTAACAAGTTGAAGGAGAAAAACCATATGATCATCTCAATAGATGCAGAGAAAGCTTTTGACAAAATTCAACACCCATTTATGATAAAAACCCTGCAGAAAGTAGGCATAGAGGGAACTTTCCTCAACATAATAAAGGCCATATATGACAAACCCACAGCCAGCATCGTCCTCAATGGTGAAAAACTGAAACCATTTCCACTAAGATCAGGAACAAGACAAGGTAGCCCACTCTCACCACTCTTATTCAACATAGTTTTGGAAGTTTTAGCCACAGCAATCAGAGAAGAAAAGGAAATCAAAGGAATCCAAATCAGAAAAGAAGAAGTAAAGCTGTCACTGTTTGCAGATGACATGATACTATACATAGAGAATCCTAAAGATGCTACCAGAAAACTACTAGAGTTAAATGAATGAATTTGGTAAAGTAGCAGGATACAAAATTAATGCACAGAAATCTCTGGCATTCCTATATACTAATGATGAAAAATCTGAAAGTGAAATCAAGGAAACACTCCCATTTACCTTTGCAACAAAAAGAATAAAATATCTAGGAATAAACCTACCTAAGGAGACAAAAGACCTGTATGTAGAAAATTATAAGACACTGATGAAAGAAATTAAAGATGATACAAATAGATGGAGAGATGTACCATGTTCTTGGATTGGAAGAATCAACATTGTGAAAATGACTCTACTACCCAAAGCAATCTACAGATTCAATGCAATCCCTATCAAACTACCACTGGCATTTTTCACAGAACTAGAACAAAAAATTTCAAAATTTGTACGGAAACACAAAAGACCCCGAATAGCCAAAGCAATCTTGAGAACGAAAAATGGAGCTGGAGGAATCAGGCTCCCTGACTTCAGACTATACTACAAAGCTACAGTAATCAAGACAGTATGGTACTGGCACAAAAACAGAAAGATAGATCAATGGAACAGGATAGAAAGCCCAGAGTTAAACCCACGGACATATGGTCACCTTATCTTTGATAAAGGAGGCAGGAATGTACAGTGGAGAAAGGACAGTCTCTTCAATAAGTGGTGCTGGGAAAACTGGACAGGGACATGTAAAAGTATGAGATTAGATCACTCCCTAACACCATACACAAAAATAAGCTCAAAATGGATTAAAGACCTAAATGTAAGGCCAGACACTATCAAACTCTTAGAGGAAAACATAGGCAGAACACTCTATGACATAAATCACAGCAAGATCCTTTTGGACCCACCTCCTAGAGAAATGGAAATAAAGACAAAAATAAACACATGGGACCTAATGAAACTTCAAAGCTTTTGCACAGCAAAGGAAACCATAAACAAGACCAAAAGACAACCCTCAGAATGGGAGAAAATATTTGCAAATGAAGCAACTGACAAAGGATTAATCTCCAAAATTTATAAGCAGCTCATGCAGCTCAATAACAAAAAAACAAACAACCCAATCCAAAAATGGGCAGAAGACCTAAATAGACATTTCTCCACAGAAGATATACAGACTGCCAACAAACACATGAAAGGATGCTCAACATCTTTACTCATTAGAGAAATGCAAATCAAAACTACAATGAGATATCATCTCACACCAGTCAGAATGGCCATCATCAAAAAATCTAGAAACAATAAATGCTGGAGAGGGTGTGGAAAAAAGGGAACACTCTTGCACTGTTGGTGGGAATGTGAATTGGTACAGCCGCTATGGAGAACGGTATGGAGGTTCCTTAAAAAACTACAAATAGAACTACCATATGACCCAGCAATCCCATTACTGGGCATATACCCTGAGAAAACCATAATTCAAAAAGAGACATGTACCAAAATGTTCATAGCAGCCCTATTTACAATAGCCCGGAGATGGAAACAACCTAAGTGTCCATCATCGGATGAATGGATAAAGAAGATGTGGCACATATATACAATGGAATATTACTCAGCCATAAAAAGAAATGAAATTGAGCTATTTGTAATGAGGTGGATAGACCTAGAGTCTGTCATACAGAGTGAAGTAAGTCAGAAAGAGAAAGACAAATACTGTATGCTAACACATATATATGGAATTTAAGAAAAAAAAATGTCATGAAGAACATAGGGGTAAGACAGGAATAAAGACACAGACCTACTAGAGAATGGACTTGAGGATATGGGGAGGGGGAAGGGTAAGCTGTGACAAAGTGAAAGAGCGTCATGGACATATATACACTACCAAACGTAAGGTAGATAGCTAGTGGGAAGCAGCCGCATAGCACAGGGAAATCAGCTCGGTGCTTTGTGACCGCCTGGAGGGGTGGGATAGGGAGGGTGGGAGGGAGAGGCAAAAGGGAGGGGGTATGGAAACATATGTATATGTATAACTGATTAAATTTGAAAAAAAAATAAAAATAAATAAAAAAGAAAAAAAAAGAAGTAAGACTTGCTCTGTGAAATCAGGTTAGCTTATGGTCTAATGAAGGAATCATACATTTAAATAATTAGGAAAAGTTTAAAAAGTCTCTATAGCAATGAAAAAAGTATTATGGAAGTTCAAGGAGCAGTGTGGAGCGCTGTCAGAAAACTTCATTGGAGAGGTGATACAAGAAGTTGGTCTTGAAAGAGGAGTAGATGAAGAGGCAAAAGGGCATTCTGTGTGCAGAGGAAATTACTTGTATAGAAATAGGAAAAAACATGGCATTTGGGGGACTGGCAAGAAGCCTGTGGAAGGAATGGTGAAACATGAAGTTATTAGGGTATGTTGTCAGATTTTGGAATGCATAATTGGCATAGTCAATAGACAAAGTTGCGAGACAATATTATAGGTGGTACTAGTTCAGTGGTTTAAAATTTTACTTTTTGTTTTTTTGTGCATCCATTTAATGCTGCATTCTGAAGTTATTTTGTACAAATTTCTGATGTACTAGGTTGTTATAGTCTTTAACAGATTTTTTATTCTTTTGTAGTTGTAATGGGATTATTACATATTAAACATAAAGACAAAACTGATATCGTATATTAACGCATATATGTGGGATCTGAAAAAACTGGTATAAACGATCTTATTTACAAAGCAGAAATAGAGCCACAGACGTAGAGAACAAACGTATGGAAGGGGAAGGAGGATGTGGGATGAATTAGGAGATTGGGATTGACATATATACACTATTGATACTATGTATGAAATAGACAACTAATGAGAACCTACTGTAGAGCACAGGGAACTCTACTCAGTGCTCTGTGGTGACCTAAATGGGAAGGAAATCCAAAAAAGAGGGGATATATGTATACGTATACCGATTCACTTTGCTGTACAGTAGAAACTAACACAACATTGTAAAGCAACTATACTCCAATAAAAATTTTAAAAATAAAAAAAATAAAATAGAAAAAAAACCATAAAATTTTAAAATTTTTTTTCGGTACACGGGCCTCTCACTGTTGTGGCCTTTCACATTGCGGAGCACAGGCTCCGGACGCGCAGGCTCAGCAGCCATGGCTCACGGGCCTAGCCGCTCCGCGGCATGTGGGATCTTCCCGGACCAAGGCACGAACCCGTGTCCCCTGCATCGGCAGGCGGACTCTCAACCACTGCGCCATCAGGAAAGCCCCTATATGTTTGTTTTTTTTACATACACTTGTAGGTGTTTGTCCCAGATCAGTTGTTTTCTCTTGGGTTCCAGTTTTCTGGCATATGTGAAGAATTTGGACTAAGATTCTGCAGATCTGCCTGAGTTTTAATGTCTGTTGAGAAAAGGCCTGCATTGGCTGTGGTACTTTGGGCTCAGTTTCTTCTGAAGAAAAAAAAAATTGTTGAAAACAGAGAGGATTAATGGATTAGATCTTCTCTATCAAGATATCTAATTTTTTTAAAAACATTTTTAATGATAATTTTCAAACGTTGAAAAGTTGAAAGACTCTAGTACAAACAATTGAATACCCATCAGTTAGATTGAACAAATGTGTGTGTATGTATATATACACTTGCTTAACTGTTTGAAAGTGAGTACAGACATCATGACACTTCAACATGCGTCTTTAAAAAATAAAGCTCTTCTCCTACATAACAATACTATTATCACTCCTAAGAAGATTAACTGTTATTCCCTAAGATCTAGTCCATAATCAGAATCTCCCAGTTGTCCCTCAAGTGTCTTTTATGTTTTTTTCAAAATAGGATCTAATCTGCATTTAGACGTTGCATTTGTTTGTCTCTTTAATCTTTTTTCTTTAGAAATTTATTCTTTTTTTAAAGGTTCATTTATTATTTATTTATTTATTTTAGGCTGCATCGATCTTAGTTGTGGCACGCAGGGTCAATGATGGTATCTTTCGTTGCGGCCCATGGGCTTCTCTAGTAGTGGGTTTCTCTCTAGTTGGGGCAGCGGGTTTTCTCTTCTCTGGTTGTGGCGTGCAGGCTCCAGGGAGCGTGGGCTCCAGAGCACATGGGCTCTGCAGTTTGCTGCATGCACGGTCTCTAGTTGAGGTGTGCTAGCTCCGTAGTTGTGGCACATGGGCTTATTTGCCCCGCGGAATGTGGGATCTTAGTTCCCTGACCAGGGATCAAACCTGCATCCCCTGCATTTTAAGGCGGATTCTTTACCACTGGACCACCAGGAAAGTCCCTCTTTAATCTTTTTAAATCTAGAAAACCTCCCTCCCTTTTCTCCCCTATGACATTGACTTTTTGAAGAGTCTTATATTATGTACCACCATCTGGATTTGTCTGATTGTTTCCCTGTGGTGTATTTAGTGAATTCTTACAGCCTCTGTATTTTCTTTAGACTGGAAATTAGGTAGATCTAATTCTTTTTTTTTTAAGATTTAATTTTTACTTATTTTTGGCTGCGTTGGGTTTTCGTTGCTGCGCACAGGTTTTCTCTGGTTGTGGTGAGCGGGGGCTACTCTTCGTTGCGGTGCATGGGCTTCTTGCGGTGGCTTCTCTTGTCACAGAGCACAGGCTCTAGGCGTGCGGGCTTCAGTAATGTGGCACGCGGGCTCTAGAGCGCAGGCTCAGTAGTTGTGGCGCATGGGCTTAGTTACTCTGCGGAATGTGTGGGATCCTCCCGGACCAGGGATCGAACCCGTGTCCCATGCATTGGCAGGCGGATTCTTATCCACTGCGCCACAGAGGAAGTCCCAGGTAGATCTAATTCTAACAAAATATGTATGATTCTTTATTTCCTAGACTATAGTAGATCCAAAATCCAAACTTTTCCTAGTTCTTTTCTGCTATCTAACTTCCAACACTAGGATAATCTTTCATTATGGAACAAGTATGAGCCTTTTTTTGTTTTTCATTTTTCCACGCAGAAATAATCCTGCCGTCCTGCATATCATAGTACTATTATTCTTTAGTGCCTAGTCTCCTTCTCTTGTTCTTTCCCCCAACTTTATTGAGGAATAATTGACAAATATTATTGTATATATTTAAAGTATACAATATCATGATTTCATATACATATACATTGTGAAACTATTACCCAAATCAAGATAATTAACACATTCTTGGTAATGAGAATCCTTAAGGTCTACTCTCAGCGACTTTCAAGTATAAAGTACTGTGTTATTAACAGTCAACCATACTGAACATTAGATCTTCATAGCTCTTGCTTCTTAAAACTGAAAGTTTGTACCCTTTGACCCACATCCCGTTCTCCCATTTTTACAAAAATCTTCTATCATCGTTATTTTTGTACATTACTTATATTCTCAGAATATAAGCTGCATTGGACCTGGGACAGAGACTTCAGTTTCCTCATAGTACTTTAGGCTTAGTTAACAATTGTGTGAAACACATCTTTGACTTTACAATGGCGTTAGGGAGAAAGTGATATTTTCTTGATAGAACATTATTTAATTCTAGAACAAAAACCTTGTTAAATAAGACCATACAGTGTAATGAAAAGATCTGGGAGTCAGAATTCTTCAGTTCTGGTTCCACCTCTGTTCCCTGTATCAGTTACCTTAAATAAGTCGCTTGACTTCCTGGTTTCTTAGTTTTTTTCTCATCTGTAAAATGAGCATGTTGGCTGAGATCAGTAGACTCCAACTTTTTAAACAGTTGAATCTTCTTTTTTAGGTATATGTTACATTGAACACTAATATATCAGTCTCAGCATTTGATTTATTTTTATTTTGATTGTATATAGTCACTAAAAAATAAAAATAAATGATTTAGAGTCTCATAAAGTTCTGTAGATTTTTTAAAAGTTTGAATCACTAACACTATCAGCTATACTCAGAACTTAAACGCTAACATGTCATACAGTATTATGGTTTATGTTTTACTTTCACTGAGCATTCTTCAGTTAATTTTTAAGATGAGGGCATATACTGAGCAGATGCATATGAGATTGCTCTGACATTTAATGAAGCCCAGACATCCATGTGCTGTATTAGTGTGTTCCCTGGTGCTGTGTTACATGTATGTGCTTGTATTAATAAAAGGCATATGCAGAGCTGTGGTTTTCCCAATCAGTGACACAGTTACAAGACGTTCCTTAAGTTTCATATATGCATAGAGAAGGCAAGAGAAGCTTCATTTCAATGACTCTGTGATCATTTTGATGAAGCAGCATAAGCTAACATGTTTCATGATGGTCTTTATGTTTGAAATTTAACATTTGATGTGTGGTACTTTTTATTAGGGTTCTTAAAAAATAGCAAAAATATATTTTACAAAATAGTTTGTTTATGGAATGCTGAAACAGGTGTTTGGTCTCTTGAATTCTTTAGAACCAGTTTAAAAAGTTGTGTGACTAGATCCTAGGAAAAGTCTTAACCTAACACACATAATTTCAATCAGGTTTTCTCGACTCTCAGGATTGGTGTACTGTGTTGGGCATTGTATTACATATTTGGAGTTTCATAGAATTAATGAAAGAATAGTACTATATTAATTAAGAAGTTTACACAATTTAGAGAAATAATATGTTATCCAAATTAATTTTGATGCTGACTTTGAGAGGAAACAAAGGAAAGATAAAACATTAAAAATAGTGAAGGGATCAAGGTGATGGTGACTGTTGTAGCTATACCAGTAATTGCTATCTGGTTACAGATCTGGAAGTTGGTTCACTTACTCCATCTAATTGATTTGCTTTCACCAGGAATTAAAAGGATGGGGAACAAGCCCTCAGGGTGGTCTTTCTCTTCCAGAGCAACTTTTGGCTTAGAATGCACTCTGAAAGTGAAGGTATTTCATTATTTAAGATGTGAACTTCACCTCTCAGTTCATTTTAAGCTGGAAGTGCACCTTGGCACGGTTAGGCCTTTGCTTTTCCCTACCTCTGACGCCATGTCACTTTTCACTTTTCTCTTTTCTCTCTTGAGCATAAAATATTCCAACTCTTTGCCTACAATTGGGCAAACTTGTATCATGTTTAACCTTCGGAAGTTCAGACAGTGAGTACTTCATGGAAAAGGGATTGTTGGATGAGATCTGTGTTTGTGATTTATGAAGGAGGAACTAGAATCAGAAGAGGTGCTGAGAAGGACCTGGAGGTGAGATCTGGTGTCTGCCATGTTTGTGAGAGTCTGACTCTTGCTTATGAAGAATGGACTAGATTGAGATGAATCATAGAAGGGATGTCAGTGGAAGATCTTTGCATCTAGTGAATAAAGCTTAACTTCTTTCCATTTCAGGGCCTTTGCCTTAATGTAAATAAATATTTGCTGTGTAGTGCTTTTTATTACAGTTCTTAAAAATAGCATGATCTTTCCCCATGTTTTATTTTTTTATATCGCTTTTGGAAATTACTTGTTTACTTGTTTGTTTCCTGTCTTCTCCCACAATATTATAAGGTCTGTGAGGTCAGGGGCCTTTTCTGATTTCTTCTTTACTGTATGCCTAGTATCTAGTATAGTTACTGGTACATGTGCATTCAGTAGTTGCTGATTGAATAAATAAGTGAAATAATGAATGAATAGTTGTGACTGTTTTATCATTTGGAGAATGAAAAGTTTACTACTTGGCTTTAGTTATTTCATTTGTTTTTTGGGTGAAATGTATAGTAATAAAAACTATTGTAATGTTGTAATGTACAACTATGTCCTTGGTTGTACAGGGGCCTATTATCTTTAGTGATTTTCCTCATCATAATTAACTCTGGGATAGATTCTTATTTGCCTGTTTGATGAAAGGAGGGAGTGATCTGATTTGCTTGTTAAAGTCTCCCCACTTATTTTGTGTTTATTTGTGTATTATTCTGTCATCCTTAGCAAACTTAGTGGTGATTTGAATTGCTTTGCATATGAAAAGAGGGTTAATTATATTTAAAGCCCACCCAGCCCAGTGGCATTTATGTCAGGCTGTTTTTGAGCTGATTCTGTGCTTATGTTGAATGCAGCAGAAATCTAGGTCTCACATGCAGCCTGTAAAGTATTATATTGACAAGGAATAATGAAGACACCCTTTAAGAATTCTCTGAATTCAGGTGTTTGGGGTTTTTCTGAGGAGACATCTTAGGGGATGTTGGAGAAGGGCAGAGCCTGGGGACAACTTGTAGGGTGGAACTGCTCTCTGAAGTACTTTACTAAACATTGATTTCACTCTGGGGCTCAGAACTGTTCGTCCTTTATTTATTTTCTAAACCACATTCCTCCATATAAAAACTATTGAGTTGGCCAAAAAGTGCCTTCGGTTTTTAAGTAAAAATAAAAGACACATTTTTCATTTTCACCAAGAACTTTATTGAACAGCATATTCACCCTTTTGTTTCACTACCTTCTGCCATTTTTCAGGCAACTTAATAGTTCCATCTTCCAACTTTTTATCTTTTTGAGCAACGAATTGTTCCAGGTGCCTTTTACAGTCTTTCAGGGAATTGAAATCTTTTCCGTTAAGAGAATTTTGTAAAGACCGAAATCAATCGAAATCCGAAGGTGCAATGTCTGGCGAATATGGCAGAAGAATCAGAAATTCCCAGCCAAACTGTAACAATTTTTGTCTGGTCATCAAAGAAACATGTGGTCTTGCATTATCCTGATGGAAGATTATGTGTTTCCTTTTGACTAATTCTGGACACTTTTCGTCAAGTGCTGCTTTCATGTGGTCTAATTGGGAGCAGTACTTGTTGGAATTAATCATTTGGTTTTCCGGATACAGGAGTCCCTTCCAATCCCACCATATACACAACATCACCTTCTTTGGTTGAAGACCGGCCTTTGGTGTGGTTGGTGGTGGTTCATTTCGCTTGCCCCACGATCTCTTCAGTTCCACATTACTGTACAATATCCACTTTTCATCGCCTGTCACAATTTGTTTTAAAAATGGAACGTTTTTTTTCATTATGTTTAACTAGAGAATCACATGTGGAAATATGGTCAAGAAGGTTTTTTTCACCTGACTTATGTGGAACCCAAACATCAGAGCGATTCACATAACCAAACTGGTGCAAATGATTTTCAGTGCTTGATTTGGATATTTTGAGTATGTCGGCTATCTCCCGCGTGGTATGACGTTGATTGTTCTCACTTAATGTCTCGATTTGATCGCTGTCAACTTCAGCTGGTCTGCCTGACTGTGGAGCATCATCCAACGAGAAATCTCCAGCACGAAACTTTGCAAACCACTTTTGACACGTTCGATCAGTCATAGCACCTTCCCCGTACACTGTACAAATCTTTTTTTGTGTGTTTCAGTTGCATTTTTACCTTTCTTGAAATAATAAAGCATGATATACTGAAAATGTTTTTTTTTTCTTCCACCTTCAATATTAAAATGGCTACACAAAAATTCACCAACTTGGATAAGTCTTTTTTAAAATAAATTTATTTATTTTTGGCTGTGTTGGGTCTTCGTTGCTGCGTGCAGGCTTTCTCTAGTTGCGGCGAGCGGGGGCTACTCTTTGTTGCGGTGTGCAGGCTTCTCATTGCAGTGGCTTCTCTTGTTGTGGAGCACGGGCTCTAGGCACCCGGGCTTCAATAGTTGTGGCACGCAGGCTTCAGTAGTTGTGGCTCACGGGCTCTAGAGCGCAGGCTCAGTAGTTGTGGCGCACGGGCTTAGTTGCTCCGCGGCATGTGCGACCTTCCCAGCCCAGGTGTCGAACCCGTGTCCCCTGCGTTGGCAGGCGGATTCTTAACCACTGTGCCATGAGGGAAGTCCCACATACATTTTCTTGATTCTTACAAGAAACCTTTGACTTTAAGGAAGGCTGATACTAATATCGCCATTTTAGAAGGGAGGAAACTGAGGCACAGAGATGGTTTTGATCTGATTAAGGAATAAAAACAGTAGCCCAAACTGTAAGCTCTGTCTTCTGTTTTCTAATTCAGTATTCTCTCCACAGATGGTAAGGCGGGGTTTGGGTTGACTTTTCTTTCCTTGGAGCAGAAGTGTGTGGTGTGTGTGTGTTTTCGTTCATGGCAGTAAACACAGTTGAGTTGAAGTTAATGAAATGTGGTTCTTCAGGACTCTTGTGTTCATACTCCAGAATGGAGATGGCAGCAGTAAGAAATGAGGTGAGTAATTGTCTTTGATCTTAGTCAACAAATTATATTGCATCTCACAAGACAGAAAGTTTGAACTAAGATCTTAATTATCTAACTGGCTCAAATGGAAAAAAGTGACAATCTTGCTCATCTTCTTTTGTGCCCCTTTACTCAGTTATCTTCTTTTTCATCGTTACCTCTGCCTCCTATCCCAGACTGAATGTTTTCAGCTTAAAATTCAGTTTTATTCAAGCTTGACTTGAATTTAGCAGTTGAACTTTGTGGGGAAACAAGTTTCCTTCAGGTCCTTAAAGTACAAGAAAAGAAGGCTTTGTCTAATTTGGAGAAAGCTTATAAAGTCTTTTTAATGAAGGGTGCTCTTAAATCACCCTTAGTGGAGTATTAGAATATCTGTCTGCTTCAAATCATAGAGTGGTGATTGTCCTGAAGGGTGAGTTGAAGGAGGTTACATGAAAGTTCACTCTGATTAGTATATACAGAAATTTAAGGATGGGGATTGGAACCCAGAAGCGAATGAGTGTCTGTACTTATAATATCAGCATATGGACATTTGAAACCATCTCCTGGTTTTATACCTGATAAAAGGAACTGAAACCATCCGTCACCTGGAGTGTCTCATTCGGAAGTGGGGAGGGGGGAACCTATGGTGGTCCCATAATATAGTTTCATTATCAGAGCTTGTACTTTTTCTGGCAGTCACCAATAAATTTCTTCCTTGACTTGGAAATAATAATTTTAACTTGATGGTGATTAAACAGCTTTTGGGCCTTTGATCATTGCTGTGTTGCACAAATTAACACACAGGGCCTGTTGAACAAACCTTCTGTGAATTTGGCTTTTGTGGCTCTTGGTTTGTGATGATTGCATCTTGTCATGGATACTTCTCTCTTCCTAAGTGACTCAGAGTAGTTTATATACCCTTTAAATTCTCATAACTATGAAGTGAAAAATTGAGATGTGTCACTACATATAACAAGTAGGAAATAATGAAAAGGAATTTGAGGAAACAATAAAATGATACCCAATATTTCTAGACCGAACATTGAAAAAGACACTTAAGCTGTAACAAGAGCTTTGAGAATGGGGAAAATTGCTTATCTGTAATAAAATGTAATAAATACTACTGGAGGCAAGAAGGAGACTGTCTTTTTGCATTGGATCTATCATGGGGTAGAAAACGGGTTCTTGTGTGTGTTTGTATTTTTGTTTTCTATATACCAGCACTAAGTGTACTGACTAGAAATTACAGTGTAACTGCATAGGGCAAGCAAACGACTGGAAAAATAACCTGTTTCTTTTTCTGTCACAGATGATCTTTAACCATTTTAAGAAGGGAATAATAAATAGGGACAGAACTTACTTTTCAGTGGTAGAGGTAGGTTTTTCAGTTGGGGACAAGGATGTATACTAAAAGTCTTACGTGTATGAAAGTTTCACCATTTATCAGAGGAGGGAAAAGACGCTTTCAGGCGAAACATTGAGGGAGATTAAAGAAAGTTAAGATGTAGAATAAAATTCAGTTTCCGTTGAGAAATAATTCTGATAGTTCTGATTTAATAATAAATAGGAAGTATAAACAACATTGGTGAGTTATTTTTGTAGTAAAATCTTGGGGGGGAGAATGCTATACAATTTAAAAATAGTTAAAGTATTGATTAACAATATCGTTGCATTTATTCCTAGATATAAGCTACAAGCTACTTATAACATTGCTAAACTAAATCAATACCTGTCCAGAAGTTCTGACTGGAGCACTTGTAAGATCACTTTTGCCTTCTAAGTAAGAAAAGAGAATAATTAAACCTTTTGATTCCTATACATAACATGCACACTCTTACACATATATGTTCAGTATATATACAATATATATACAACTTAAACACTATACACATATACAACGTATACATAGATATATAGACATATACTATGCATATTATATACGTTATTATATATAATCTCTGTTTTATATGAGAATTTGTGTAGGATGAATCTCTTTTTTACTAATGGTCATTTTTAAATCTTTTTAAAAACTGAAAAATTTTTTAAATGTAAAAAGCATATTTAAGAAAAAATTTATCCTATGACCTAATGTAAACATTTTCGTGTACATCCTTTCAGACTCAGAGTATATGGCTGTGTGTATAAAAGAGAGACTGAAGCAAAAATGTGTTCGCATGTTTAGAGAAATTGTGATGTGCTTCCTGAGGTCACAGCTACAGCTTCTAGAGTTTGACTTTACTGATGTTTTAGCTTTGGGATATAATGAGTATGTCATTGTTAGCTTTTCATTTTGGGAGTGTTGTCAGTATTTTTTCTAAAATTGAGCTGGCTGTTTTAAAAGTTAAGAATTAGTAGAGTCATCATAATGATGTGAGAGATGCACATTCCAGGACTTAATGTGAGGAGATGCAGTGTAAATTGGAGAAAGGAATACCACACTATAATTGGCAAGTTGCTTGATTCTTTTTTGTGGGCAGTTTGCAAGAATTTAGTATTTCTTTTTTTTGTGTGTGTGGTACGCGGGCCTCTCACTGTTGTGGCCTCTCCCATTGCGGAGCACAGGCTCCGGACGCGCAGGCTCAGCAGCCATGGCTCACGGGCCCAGCCGCTCTGCGGCATGTGGGATCTTCCCGGACCGGGGCATGAACCCGTATCCCCTGCATCGGCAGGCGGACTCTCAACCACTGCGCCACCAGGGAAGCCCAAGAATTTAGTATTTCTTTACTTCCTTCTGAACAGTTAAATACGCTGAAAGTAAAGCTTGGGATTTTGTAATAGTGATAGCCATAGATGCAATTTAAAAGGATTAAATGACATCCAAGATATGTTTCTTTTCCTATGAATCTAACCCAAAGGCAATACACTTTCTAGTATTTTTTCTGTCACTTTGATTGTTTGCATCAGATATCACTTTCTTTTTAACTTGATAGAGAATTTGATGTTTGAGCCCCAGATCTGCTTTATGGGTTTTGTGGCAAAATCTTAGACAAGCCAAAATATCATTATTTTCTATGGTTCTGCTGTACCCTCTCTTGGATTCTTATCTCTTAAAAGTAAGAGTTCTTTGCACTTAGAATCCCGTTCAAGGAGAAGGACTTGGCAGAGGAACACAATTTCAAGTAAAGTATGTTTACCCACATCTTTGGCAGGCTCTTAAAAACATTAGAATTTCTCAAGCAAAGGAAACTTTTCAGATTGAAAAGGGAAACCATCTTGAATAAAGAATTGTATGGACTGCTAGTATCTTTCTCAGGAAACACTTAGTACTAATTTTGGCACTGGGCTTGGGACAGGCACCAACATGCTTTTGGTAATTAGTGTCTGGGAAATAACGTGTTGTTTGGGCACTTCAGATCAATGCCAACTTGCTATGCCATCTTAAGTACTGGTTCACAGCTTTGAAACCTCATGAAACCCCAAGACCTTAGAGATGGATTGATCATGTAGTTTCACTTTGTAGGTGAAAGTCTGGGACCATGTT
Source organism: Mesoplodon densirostris (assembly GCF_025265405.1). Lineage (NCBI taxonomy): Eukaryota > Metazoa > Chordata > Mammalia > Artiodactyla > Ziphiidae > Mesoplodon > Mesoplodon densirostris. The sequence continues at coordinate 162,339,533 of NC_082663.1, forward strand.
GAACACTTATTCTAGTAATTCTTAAAGCCATGAGACACCATAGTCCTAGTAGCTAAGAATATGAACCTTGGAGTTAGTCTAGGTTTAAATCCCAGCTATACCATTTAGCTGTATGATCTTTGGGATATTTTTTATATTTATTCATTTAACAGACATTTAGATATTGTTCTTTATGTTCCAGACACTGTTCTAATTGTGTGAGAAATATTACCTCATTAAATCTTTGTAACAATCCTATGAAACAGATATTATTATTGTCATCTCCTCCTCCCCACCTAGATACTTTACCTTCTTAAGTTTGAGATTTAAGGTAGAGATTACACTAGAGTTATTGAGAGGATTGAGTGGGATGGTATGTAGAGTGCACTCTGCACAGTGGCTGGACCACAGTATGCATTCTCGGTTGACTATTGTTATTTTTTCTGAGAAAAGCAACATTTTTGGCAAACTGCTGCCTTTACCTGTGATGTAACAGAGTAGTAGGGGTCATTCCCTGCAGGGTTTTTGAAATGCTTACAGGAACTTTTCTTCCTTTTCCTGAAGAATTTTGAGTTGGTCAAGGAAAGCCTCAAAGTGTCTAATTCTGTCTAGACACAGTCAGCACCCTTAGGGTGTCGTGGGTTTTGGGGGCCAAGTGAGATCTAAGTTAATATCATGGTGGTTGTACCAAATCCAAATCTGTATCCAAGGGATTATCAAAGGGTCACAGGTCTTTTTTTTTTCTTTTTTACTTTATTTAAAGATAACATTGGACTTCAGAAAAGTTGCAAAAACAGTACAAAGAAGTTCTGGTACCCTTCATCCGAATTTCCTCAAATGTTAACATTTTATCACAGCTGCTTTATCATACTCTTTATATATACATACATGTGTGTAAATACTTAAATTTTCTTGAGCTGTTTGATTAAGTTGCACACAATAAACCCTTTTACCCCTAAATACTTTAGTGTGTATTTCCTAAGACAAAGGACATTCATATAACCACAATATAATAATCAAAATCAAGAAATGAATATTGAAATAATATTTACTCTAGACTTTATTCAGAGTTCCCCATTATCTTCATTAATATTCAGAGAAAATCACCTAGGATCATTCATTGTGTTTAACTGTCATAACTCTTTAGTCTTCTCTAATCTGGAACGGTTCTGGAGGCTTTGTCTTTTCACGACGTTGGCATTTTGAAAAGCAAGTGCCAGTTATTTTTCAGAGTGCTCATCAATTGGAATTTGTCTGACGTTTCCCCATGCTTAGGTTCCTCCGTTATTATGCAGTCTGGGTAGGAATGCCACAGAAGGGACATTGTGTCCTTAGTGCACCATGTCAGGGGTCATGTAACGTCTGCTCTTCCCATTATTGGTGATGTTAACTTTAATCACTTATGGTGCCAGCCAAGATTCTTCCCTGCGAAGTTATTGGTTTTCCCTCTGCAAATAATAAATATCTAGTAGGAAGACTGAGTCTATGTAAATATTTTGTTTCTTCTCAAACAGACACTAGTTTTAGCATCCATTGGTAGTTCTTGCCTTAAATAATTATGGTGGGGCTTCCCTGGTGGCGGAGTGGTTGAGAGTCTGCCTGCCGTTGCAGCAGACACCGGTTCGTGCCCTGGTCTGGGAAGATCCCATATGCCGCGGAGCGGCTGGGCCCGTGAGCCATGGCCGCTGAGCCTGTGCGTCCGGAGCCTGTGCTCCGCAATGGGAGAGGCCACAACAGTAAGAAGCCCGCGTACCACAAAAAAAAAAAAAAAAAAATTATGGTGGTTGTCAAATTGTGATTTTTCTAATTTCACTGTTTGTTTTAAATTTATTAATCATCATTTTAATGTAAGAAAGAGCTCTCATCTTCCCTATTTGCTTACTTATTTACATTGGTGTGGACTCATGGTTTTCTGTTTTATTCCATGGGGTATAATCTGTTACTATTGTTATTTATTTTGATGCTCAAATTGTACCAGATTGGCCAGTGGGAGCTCTGCCAAGCTGGCCTCTACATTCTTTTGACATGACTTCATTATTCTTGATCACTTCTTTGTTTTCTGACATAACAAGATGTTCCAGTTTCATTTTGTATTTTACCTGTCAGCCCTGGAATCAGCCAGAGACCCCTGGTTCCTTTTAGTGGAGAATGATATTTAGAAGCCAAAATCTAGAATCCAGGTGTGTTTGGTGCTATTGGAGTGTCTTTGCCTCTAGATCCTCACAGTGGAAAGAGCTAGGATACATATTTATATATAGCCTATATATCCCTAAGCTATATAGGAGATACAGATATATATGATATATACATGTGTATAACACATCTGTACCTTTTTATATATTAAAAACAATGAGTTCATACAGATCTCTCTCATTTAGTCTAATGGTACAGGGTTCATTCTAGCCTTTCCCTGTCCATATTTATAATTCTCTTTCTAAGAACAAAGAAACCTGGCTCCCAATTTCCGCAGTGTATTTACTTGTTTACTCAGTCTGAGAATACACATAGAATAGTTTGGAATTGCTAATACATTTCATTGTGAAAAACAAAACTACTAACTACAGTTCAGTATTTGTTTACAGTTCTTTATGTCTGTAGCCTAAGGGTAAAATTACTAACAAAATTACTGTGTTCAAATGTTGGCTTAGGTATACACCCTTTTAATGTAGTTTTTTAATCCTTTGAAATACAGTTAAATTCATTGATTTCTAGTTGTGTTCCACTTTTAGTTTTCCCCCTCTTGTTGATTTTATTTGTTTGCTTATTTGAGTATGTGTAATGTTAACATAGTTCTAAAAGTTAGAACTAGGCAAAAAGGTATACTCAGAAGTGTAACCCTTATTCATTTCTGCCTCTTACCCATCTTTCCATTATTTCCATTGCATTTCCACTCACCCTCTGTAAGTAACCAGTACCACTGGTTTCTGATTTATCCTTCTGTTTCCTTTTGTGCAAATGAGCTGATACATGTCTGTCTGCTTTCCTTCCTTCCTTTTTTTTTTTTGTTGTAGGACTTCTTTTGAATAGTGAAAATTTGGTTCTCCAAATTATATTATACCTTTCAGTGTATTTTTTGGCCTTACAGTGCCTCATCAACAGTACCTACTCAATACATTTGTGTAAATACATAGTGATTATACATAACTTGTTTTAGGTGTGGCATTTGATAGACAGTCTCATTACTTTATAGTTATACCATCGTGCACAGTGATAACTATACTCTTAAGTTTTTGAATGTCTCATAGAACTCCTTGTTTGAAATGGGCTAGTTTCTTTCCATTGTATGTAGTGCAGATATTTAATGATCATCATCATTGCAGATATTTAAATGATGTTTTTGTATATCCTCTTATGTAATTCAAACATGTCTGAATTAAAAAGCTTTGAATTTCCAAAGAATAGTAACTTTTTTTTGCTTGATTGTACAGTGAAGCACACCAGTACTTAGAGAGTCTCCCTCTCTCTCCCTCCTTCCCTCCCTCCCCCACCCCCAACAACAGCAATAAGAGTTTCTTAGCTTCTTGATCTTGGGGAGCAACTTTCAGTGTGTTTCTTCATTGAGTATGGTGTTAGCTGTGAGTTTTCATAAAGACCTTTTATCATGTCACAGAAGTTCCTGTCTATTCCTAGCTTTATGAGTGTTTTATCATGAAAGAGTGTTGGGTTTTGTCAGGTGCTTTGTCTGCAGTCATGGAGATGATCACGTGGGTTTTTTCCTTTGTTTTTTTTTTTTTTTCCTTTTCTTTTTATAAATGGCTTTATTGAGATATAATTCACATACCATATAATTCACTCATTTAACATGTACTCTTTAGTGTTTTTAGTGTATTTATAAGGTGGTGCAGCCATCACTGTAAACTAACTTTAAAACATTTTCACCCCCTCAAAATCCTTTGTTTTTTAATTTTTAATTTTATTTATTTTTTGGCCGTGCCATGCAGCTTGCAGGATCTTAGTTCCCCTACCAGGGATTGAACCTGGGCTCACGGCAGTGAAAGTGCTGAGTACTAACCACTGGACCACCAGGGAGTTCCCTCCTTTGTTTTATTAATATGGCATATTACAGTGATTTTCTATGCTGAATCAGTCTTGCATTCATGGGATAAATCCCACTTGGTCATGGTGCATAATCTTTTTAATATGCTGTTGGATTCAGTTTGCAAGTATTATGTTGAGGATTTTGCATCTGTCTTCTTAAGGATATTGGTCTGTAGGTTTTTTGTATTGTATTTGTCTGGCTTTGGTTAGGGAATGCTGGCTTCATAGAATGAGTCAGAAAGTGTTCCCTCCTCTTCTGTATTTTTGGAAGCATTTGAGAAGAATTGGTGTTAATTCTTCTTTAAATGTTTGGTAAAATGCACCAGTGAAGCCATCTGGTCCTGGGCTTTTCTTTGTTGGGAGGATTTTGGTTATTGATTCAGTCTCTTTACTTGTTATATGTCTGTTGAGGTTTTCTATTTCTTCTTAAGTCAGTTTTTTTTTTTTTTTTTTTTTTTTGCGGTATGCGGGCCTCTCACTGTTGTGGCCTCCCCCGTCGCGGAGCACAGGCTCCGGACGCGCAGGCTCCGGACGCGCAGGCTCAGCGGCCATGGCTCACGGGCCCAGCCGCTCCGCGGCATATGGGATCCTCCCAGACCGGGGCACGAACCCGTATCCCCTGCATCGGCAGGCGGACTCTCAACCACTTGCGCCACCAGGGAGGCCCTTAAGTCAGTTTTGATAATTTTGTGTTTCTAGGAACTTGTCCATTTCAACTAGGTTATTTAATTTGTTGGTGTACAACAATTCATAGTATTCTCTTATATTTTTTTATTTCTGTAAGGTCAGTAGTAATATTTGCACTTTCATTTCTGATTTTAGTTATTTGTGCCTTCTCTCTTTTATTCTTAGTCAGTCTAGCTAAAGGTTTGTCAATTTTGTTCATTTTTTAGAAGGACTAGCATTTGGTTTTGTTGAATCTCTGTTGTTTTTCTGTCCTTTATTTTGTTTATCTCCACTCTAATGTTTAATTATACCTTCTTTCTGCTAGCTTTGGGTATACTTTGCTCTTCCTTAAGGTGTAAAGTTGAATTATTAAGATCTGTCTTCTTTTTTATTTTTTTATTTTTTTATTTTTTTATTTTTTTTTGCGGTATGCGGGCCTCTCACTGTTGTGGCCTCCCCCGTTGCGGAGCACAGGCTCCGGACGCGCAGGCTCCGGACGCGCAGGCTCAGCGGCCAGGGCTCACGGGCCCAGCCGCTCCGCGGCATATGGGATCCTCCCAGACCGGGCCACGAACCTGTATCCCCTGCATCGGCAGGCGGACTCTCAACCACTTGCGCCACCAGGGAGGCCCTGTCTTCTTTTTTAATGTAGATGTTAATAATTGCAGATTTCCCTCTGAGCACTGTTTTTGCTGCATCCCATGAGGTGTTTTTTTTTTTTTTTTTAATATTTATTTATTTATTTAGGCTGTGCTGGTTCTTAGTTGCAGCATGCAGGATCTTCATTGCAGCATGTTTAGTTGTGGCATGCAGGACCTTTAGTTGAGGCATGCGGGCCTAGTTGCTGCATGTGGACTCTTAGTTGCAGCATGCATGTGAGATCTAGTTCCCCAACCAGGGATCGAACCCGGGCCCCTTGCATTGGGAGCATGGATTCTTACCCACTGGACCACCAGGGAAGTCCCTGCATCCCATGAGTTTTTGTATTTGCGTTTTTGTTTTCATTTGTCTTAATGTATTTTCTCATTTTCTTTTTGATATCTTATTTGGTCCATTGGTTGTATAAGAGTGTGTTGCTTAGTTTCCATATATTTGTGAATTTTCCAGTTTTCTTTCTGTTATTAATTCCTAGCTTTATTCCATTATGGTCAGAGAGGATATGTCGTATGATTTTATCTAAAGTTTATTGAGACTTGTTCTGTGACCTAACTTATTAGTCTGGGCAGAGTGTTCTATATATGTAGACCCTGAACAAGTGGGGGTTGATCTGTATACAGTTTATAGTTGGTCCTCTGCATCTGTGGCTCCTTCACATCTGTGGATGCAACCAGTCATAGACCATGTAGTACAGAGGTATTTTCTATTGAAAAATATCTGCATAAAAGTAGACCCGAGCATTGAAACCTGTGTTTGAATGCTCGGGTCTACTGTGTATGTGTATATTAGGTTTAACTGGTTTATAGTATTAAATCCTCTGTTTCTGTATTGATATTCTGTCTAGATGTTCTGTCCATTATTGAAAATTAGAGTATTGAAGTTTCTAACTATTATTGTAGAACTATTTCTCCCTTTAGTTCTGTCAGTATTTCCTTCATATATTCTGGAGCTCTGTTGTTATGTGCATATATGTGTGTAATTGTTACGTCTTCCTGATGAATTGACGCATTTATTATAAATGTCCTTCTTTGTCTTTGTTAGTAAAAATTTTTGTCTTAAAGTCTATTTTGTCTGATATAAATACAGCCACTCCACTTTTGATAACTGCTTGCATGATGTATCTTTTTCCATCCTTTTGCTTTTGACTTAAATGTGTTTTTTAATCTAAAATGTCTCTTTGTAGACAGCATGTAGTTAGATTGTGTTTTTTGGTCCATTCTGCAAATTTCAACATTTTGATTGGAATGCTTAATATTTATATTTCATGTAATTACTACTAAGATAGGATTTATACCTGCCATTTTGCTGTTTTTTTGCTGTATGTCTTATTCCTTTTTACTTCCATCCCTGCATTAGTGCCTTCTTTTGTGTTAAATAGATATTTTCTAGTGTATCATTTTAATTCCCTTTAAATTTTTTTTTACTATATATTTTGAGTCATTTTCCTGTTTCTTGCTCTGGGGATTATAATTAATATCTTAATTTATAACAATTCAGTTCTGATTGAAACCAGCCTGATTTCAGTAGCATATAAAAACTTATACAGCTCCATTCCCTCCCACCTTCTTTGGCCTGCTATTGATATACATATTACATCTTTAAACGTTGTATGCTCATCAACACAAATTTTAAATTATTTTTTATGCAATTGTCTTTAAAATCAATAGGAGGAAACAAAAAGTTACAAAGAAAAAAATACACATATTGTGTCTTTTATATTGACCTGTGTAATGTTACTGATTTTCTTTTCCTTCCTTCCTCCCTTCCTTCTTTCCTTCTGTCCTCCCTCCATCCCTCCCTCCCTCTTTCCCTCCCTCTGTGTGGCATGTGGAATTTTAGTTCCTCGACCAGAGATCAAACCTGTGCCCCCTGCAGTGGAAGCGCGAAGCCCTAACCACTGGACTGCCAGGGGATTCCTGGTCTTTATTTCTTAATGTGTATTCAAGTTACTGTCTAGTATCCTTTATTTCAGCCTGAAGACTCCCTGTTGTATTTTTTGCAGAGCTGGTCTGCTGCCAGCAAATCCTTTCAGTTTTTGTTTATCTGGGAATGTTTTATTTTCTCTTTAATTTTCAAAGGATACTTTTTTCTGGATGTAAAATTCTTGGTTGACACACTCTTCCTTTCATTACTTTCAGTATGTTGTCCCAATGCCTTCTGTCCTCCATGGCTTCTGATAAGAAATCAGTTGTTAAACTTTTTGAGGATGCTTGTATGTGATGAGTTGCTTCTTGTTCTTTCAAGATTTTTTTTTTTTAATGTTTTTAAAAAAATATTTATTTATTTATTTTGGCTGCACTGGGTCTTAGTTGCAGCACGTGGGGTCTTAGTTGCAGCACGTGGGATCTTCATTGCAGCATGTGGGCTCTTGGTTGCAGCATGCAGACTTCTTAGTTGCAGCATGCATGTGGGATCTAATTCCCCGACCAGTGATAGAACTGGGCCCCCTGCATTGGGAGCGCAGAGTCTTACCCAGTGGACCACCAGGGAAGTCCCTCAAGATTCTTTATCTTTGACTTTTGACAGCTTAATTATGATGCATCTAGGTGGTGATCTCTGAGTTTGTTGAGTTTCTTGCATGTGTAGATTGATCTTTTTCATGAAATATGAGTTTTCAGCCATTATTTCTTCCAATATTCTTTCTACCCCTTTCTCTCCCTTCTTCTAGGACTCTCATTGTGTGTATATTGGTAATCTTGACAGTGCCCCACTTGAGGCTATTCATTTTCTTTGATTCATTTTTTCTTTTATGTTCCTCAGACAAGGTCATCTCAGTTGACCTATCTTCAAGTTCACTGATTCTTTATTCTTTCTTCTGCCTGCTCAAATATACTATTGAGCCTTTCTAGTGAATTTTTCATTTGTTATTATACTTTTCAACTCCATAAGTTAAAAACTAATTTTCATCTCTTTGTTGAGACTTAATTCTCATTGCTTTAGTTCTTTACACATGATTTCCTTCAGGTTTTTGAACATATTTAAAATAGCTGATTTAAAATCTTTGGCTAGTAAGTCCAATGCTTGGGCTTCCTCAGTGACAGTTTCTGTTATCTGCCTTTTTTCCCATGTGTGAGCCATACTTTCTCGTTTGTTTGCATGCCTCATCATTTTTGGTTGAAAACTGGATGTTTAATATATGGCCACCCCGGAAATCAGATTGTCCCTTCTCCCTCAGGGTTTGTTATTTTTGTTTACTGACTTTCCTGAACTTATCCTGTAAAGTTTATATTCTTTGTTAGGTGTAGCCACTGAAATCTCTGCTTAATTAGCTTAGTGGTAAGCTAATGATTGGACAGATTTCCTTAACACCCTAGAATGTGTAAGTCTCCTATTCTTTGCTGAGTGGCCTTATGTTCACATTAGGGCCTACTTTCAAAACGCAGGCAGTTTCCTTAGCTCTTACTTCCTTTGTGCACAGAGCCTCAATATTCAGTCATAAGTGAGAGTGTAGGACCTTCTCATGTCTTTCCTGTATGCACGGCCCTGTGTGTACACAGTTATATGCATATGTGTAACCTTTTAGATCCCCAGAAATATGTCATTTTTTCTGGACATCTCATTCTCCAGCTTTGATTAGCTTCTTGGTCCAAATTTTTCATTGCCCCATGCAGGTACAGTGTTAAACAATTGCTGCTGATTGTTTTTGACAAAGGCCCCCAGGAAAAGGCTGTTCATACTGGGTTATCTCTAAGTCAGGTCAAATAAGGACAAGCTTTATGAGTAGTATTTTCTAAAGAACTTTCAGATAGGCCGAAAAATGACAGTTCTCTGCAGATGGGGCTTTTAAAGAGTACCAGCCCTGTTTTGACCGACCCTGTGGCTGCTGAGTTGGTGGCTTTCATTGTATTGCTCTCTGTTGGTTTTCAAGGCTACCCTGGAGCAGAGGAGAGGGGGATGGGTCTAGGGTATGCTTAAATACGACATACAGTTGTGTTTTGTTTTTCTTTTTACCAAAATTCAGCTATTTTTCTTGAATAAGAAAGACTAAATGTTCCCTGGATTGTTGCAGGTCTTTGGTTAATTTCCAAAATACTGAAGAAGTTTATTTTGAGTTTTTGCCAGTGTTCTCCTTGCATTAATGGAGGAGAAGATTTTTGGAAGTCCTTACTCTTCCTTTTCCGATGATATCACTCAGTTATTGGGTCGGCCAAAAAGTTAGTTCAGGTTTTTCTGTAACATCTTATGGAAAAACCTGAACAAAGTTTTTGGCCAACCCAATATTTTTTTAGGGCGATATGAATAATAATGTTTTTATTCATGTAGTTATCCATTTCTGGTGCTCCCCATTCCTTTGTGTAGATTCATATTTCCATCTGTTATCATTTTATTTCTGCCCAAAGGATTTTTTTTTTTTTTTAATTTTGGCTGTGTTGGATCTTTGTTGCTGTGCGCAGGCTTTCTCTAGTTGTGGCGAGCGGGGGCTGCTCTTTATTGTGGTGCATGTGCTTCTCATTGCGGTGGCTTCTCTTGTTGCGGAGCACAAGCTCTAGGCACGCGGGCTTCAGTAGTTGTGGCATGCAGGCTCAGTAGTTGTGGCTCACAGGCTCTAGAGCACAGGCTCAGTAATTGTGGCGCACCGGCTTAGTTGCTCCGTGGCATGTGGGATCTTCCCGGACCAGGGATTGAACCCGTGTCCCCTGCATTGGTAGGTGGATTCTTTAACCACTGTGCCACCAGGGAAGTCCCCAAAAGACTTCTAATATTTCCTGTGGTGCAGGTATGTAGGTGATGAATTCTTTCAGTTCTTATATGATTGATAAGGTCTTTAAGTCATCTCTGCATCTGTGTTTATGAGGCATATTTGTTGATAGTTTTCTTATATTTGTCTGGTGTTGTTATCAGTGCAGTCATGGCCTCATAAATTGACTTAGTGTTCCCTTCTCTTTTGTTTTCTGAAAGTGATTGTGAGTAATTAGTATTATCTCTTTCTTGTATGTTGATAGAATTAAGTAGTGAAGCCATTTGGACTTGGACTTTACTTCGTTGCAACAATGCAATGTCTTTAGTATATAGACAGCTAGTATATACAGAGCTAGTCAAGTTATTGTTTTCTTTGTGCATAGATAGATATTCCATTGTTAATCGCTTTAGTGTCTGTTGGGTCTATAGTGATATTATCTCTTTCATTCCTGATATTGGTAGTATTTGTCTTCTTTTTTTCTTGATCAGTCTAGGTAGAGATTTATCAGTTTGATATTTTTAAAGAATCAGCTTTTGCTTTTATGATTTTTCTATATTTTTCTGTTTTCAATTTCTTTGGTTTCTGCTCTTTATTATTTTCGTTCTTAAGGTTACTTTGAGTTTAATTTGTTCTTTTAGTCTTAAGGTAGAAGCCTACTTTATTGATTTGAGACTTTTCTAATAGAAGCATTTTAATGCTATAAGTTTTTGTCTGAGCAGTGTTTTTTAGCAGCATCCTAGAGTTTTTTTTTTTTTAATATTTATTTATATATATATTTTTGGCTGCGTTGGGTATTCATTGCTGTGCGCGGACTTTCTCTAGTTGCGGCGAGTGGGAGCTACTCTTCATTGCGGTGCAAGGGCTTCTCACTGCGGTGGCTTCTCTTGTTGCGGAGCACGGGCTCTAGGCACGCGGGCTTCAGCAGTTGTGGCATGCGGGCTCAGTAGTTGTGGCTCGTGGGCTCTACAGCGCTAGTTCAGTAGCTGTGGCGCATGGGCTCAGCTGCTCCGCGGCATGTGGGATCTTCCCGGACCTAGGGCTCGAACCTGTGTCCCCTGCATTTTGGCAGGCAGATTCGTAACCACTGTGCCACCAGGGAAGTCCATCCTAGAGTTTTGATATATTGTATTTTCATTTTCGTTCCATTCAAGTTATTTTCTAATTTTCCTTTGACTCATGACTTATTTATATGTGTATTATTTAATTTATAGCTATTTGGGGATTTTCCATGTATCTTTATGTTATTAATTTCTAATTTAATTTAATTATGGTTGTAGAGCATACTTTATATGACTTCTTTTAAGGTTTGTATAATCTAACTCGGTGAATGGCCTGTATATGCACTTGGTAAGAATGTATGTTCTCTTTTTGTTGGGTGGGGTGTCCTATCAGTGTCATTTAAGTCAAGTTTGTTGATAATGTTCAGGTCTTCTGTATTCTTGCTGATTTTCTGGCTTCTTGTTCTATGAGTTACTCATAGAAGAATTTAACGTATTTAAGTATAATTGTAGGATGGTCTATTTCTCCTTTAATTCAATCAGTTTTTTCTCCATGCACTTTGAAACCCTATTGTTAGGTGCATACACATTTATGTTTGTTATATCTTCTTGGTAAATTGGCTTTTTTTTTTTTTTTTAGTTCTTATTTATTTATTTATTTCTTGCTTGCTTGCTGTGTTGGGTGTTCATTGCTGTGCATGGGCTTTCTCTAGTTGCTGCAAGTGGGGGCTACTCTTTGTTGTGGTACGCAGGCTTCTCATTGCGGTGGCTTCTCTTGTTGCGGAGCACGGGCTCTAGGCACATGGGCTTCAGTAGTTGTGGCACACAGGCTTATCTGCTCTGTGGCATGTGGGATCTTCCCGGCCTGGGGCTTGAACCCAAGTCCCCTGCATTGGCAGGCAGATTCTTAACCACTGTGCCACCAGGGAAGCCGAAATTGGCTGTTTTATCATTATTTAATGTTCTTTTAAAATGTTATTGCTGATTTATTAATTCTTTGTTCCAAATAAGCACTATCCCACAGATGAGAGTTTAAGTAATAACTGTTCAATACCTCTGTTGCTTTTGTTTTGAGTTTTCCAGATCTCCCTTCAGTTGTTGTGTTCTAAATTGTAGATGGTCCCAACAGGCTTCAGTGCTCAGGATTGGCGTTGGAATCTGGATATGGGAATATATGAGGATTAGGTATGTGCCTAAAAGCCATACCTAAAGAGGACTCTGAAACTGGGAGTTTGAGTAGCAAGGATTCAGCTTCTGATTTATATGCTCTGTATCTTAAATGTATAATTCCTTTATCTTTTATTAAAATCAAATATGGGGAGCTTCAACAATTGTGTAAACATAATGGTAAGTGAGTACACATGTACTTCCCATGTAAATTTGTAGCCAACGTTTTGCTGTGTTCACATTTTTTCTCTCTTTTGTATGTGTGTATATGTATGTTTTATATATATACAGGCACACTCCCCGTTTTAACAGCTGAACCAATGAAAGTTGTAGACATCGTAACACTTCTAAAAATTTCAGCATGCCTCTACTTTATGAATAAAACTGTTTTGCTGTGTCATTACAATACTTTATCATACCTAGGAAAATTTTATCTATATATTTTTAAATTGTGTGTTTTACTTATTTATTAAAGATATATTCTTTATTTATTTTGGCTGCGTTGGATCTTTGTTGCTGCACGCACGCTTTCTCTACTTGGCGAATGGGGGCTACTCTTCGTTCTGGTGCACAGGCTTCTCATTGTGGTGGCTTCTCTTGTTCCGGAGTGTGGGCTCTAGGCACGTGGGCTCAGTAGTTGTGGCTCGTGGGCTCTAGAGTGCAGGCTCAGTAGTTGTGGTGCATGGGCTTAGTTGGTCCGTGGCATGTGGGATCTTCCCGGACCCGGGCCCACGTCCCCTGCATTGGCAGGTGGATTCTTAACCACTGTGCCACCAGGGAAGCCCTGTTTTTCCCTTTTAGTATTAGTAGTGATTTATGAATTTTTATTTATTCAGTATTTTAAAGTCCATTTCAGTCATTATTTTATTTTATTTTATTTTTTGGCGGTACGCAGGCCTCTCACTGTTGTGGCCTCTCCTGTTGCGGAGCACAGGCTCCAGACGCTCAGGCTTAGCGGCCATGGCTCACGGGCCCAGCCGCTCCGCGGCATGTGGGATCTTCCCGGACTGGGGCACGAACCCATGTCCCCTGCATCGGCAGGCAGACTCTCAACCACTGCGCCACCAGGGAAGCCCCAGTCATTATTTTGATGCTGCAAAATTCATGCAGACGTCTCCTTCAAACTGACTCCTTTGTGCCTTTGAAGTGATCTCATTAATATTAGTCTTTTGAGCACTTTCTTGGCACAACCAGATGTTCCAGCCTTGCTTTGAATTTTCCCAGCTCTGATTTTAGAAATAGCCGCTTCTCTGAATAGCCTTAGGACCTTTTCATTGGGGAAAGGTGTTTAAAACTAAGATCTGGGAGCTAGGTATGCTCATTGCTACTGGGTTGTTGTTCTTTCTAAGCCCTTTTAGTCAACAGAGCTATAAAACACTTTTTATCATTAGATTACAAGTTCCTATTTCTATTTCCAATTCAAAATTAATCTGTTTTCCTGTCTTTTTATTTTATATTTTATGTTTAATTTTTTTTTCCCTGTCATAAAAAATCTTGGTTTCTATTGATGTTAATATAGTTCCTTACTTGCTTTATCCTATAGTAAACATCAAATGTTTTAGAATTATAGTAATTAGTATTCTACATGAATTCTTAGTATTTTAACATGCAGAGTAAAGTTTAAGCTGTCTTTGTAGTATGTTTTTTCTTCTTAGAATTTATCCCACTAAAGATGTATAGTCAGAGTATCATGTTCAAAAGTAACTTGAAAAAAATGAAGTCATTTTTTTTTGTATAGTAATTTTAACACTTGATATACAGTTAGGTTGATTTCTTTTAATTTATTTATTTATTTATTTATTTTTGGGTGTATTGGGTCTTTGTTGCTGCGCGCGGGGTTTCTCTGGTTGCAGCGAGAAGGGGGGGCTACTCTTCAATGCGCTGCACGGGCTTCTCATTGCTGTGACTTCTCTTTGTTGTGGAGCACGGGCTCTAGGCACACGGGCTTCAGTAGTTGTGGCACATAGGCTCAGTAGTTGTGGCTCGCAGGCTCTCGAGCGCAGGCTCAGTAGTTATGGTGCACAGGCTTAGTTGCTCCATGGCATGTGGGATCTTCCTGGACCAGGGATTGCACCCGTGTCCCTTGTATTGGCAGGCGGATTTTTAACCATTGCGCCACCAGGGAAGTCCCCCATATGTATTTTAGGGTTTTTTTTTTTGCGGTACGCGGGCCTCTCACTGTTGTGGCCTCTCCCGTTGCGGAGCACAGGCTCTGGACGCGCAGGCTCAGCGGCCATGGCTCACGGGCCCAGCCGCTCCGCGGCATGTGGGATCCTCCCGGACCGGGGCACGAACCCGCGTCCCCTGCAGCGGCAGGCGGACCCCCAACCACTGCGCCACCAGGGAAGCCCCCCCATGTGTATTTTAGTATCAACTCATCTAGCATGAGAAAAAGTTTTGAAAAAATTATTTTCACTGAAATCATGTTAAATGTAGGTGTTAACTTTAGAAGGATTGACGTTTTTGTAATGTTGAAGTCCAAGTACAAGAGGTGTCTTCATTTTGTTCAGGTCTACTTTTGCATCTTTCAGGGGTTTTAAAAAAGTTTTCCTGAGTTGTTGCATTCCGAGTATTATATCTTTTATGTTTCTATTGTAAACAGGACCTTTTCATCCATTGCATCTTCTAGCTGGGTATTTTATGTATATAAGAAGGCCTACATTTTATATCCTGTTACTGTGTTAATTTCTTTTATCATTTCATTTTAGCACTGATTTTCTTGTATTTTCCAGTCATACCATCATATCATTTGCAGTTAGAGATGGTTTTCTTCCTTTCTGGTTCTTACACTTCTGATTGTTTTGTTCTGTCTGCTTGTGCTGGCTAGTACTTTGAACACAGTGTTAGATAGTAGTGGAAATTGTGGGCACCCTTGACTTGTGTGTGCTTTCCTTGCCCATACTGCCCAAAATTGAGAGAAGAAAAGGTCCCTGCATTCCAAAGAATGTAATGCTGGATAAAGCCATTCCCCACCTCCCTACCCCCCAGTAGAATGAACCATCTGAAAGTTTAATGTATTACTTAAAAGGTACAGTGTGCTGGTGTTAGGTGACCATATTCTTAGTCCCAATTTTATGTAATGTTGCCCTTTTTAATAAAGTTGTTTTGTGTGTGTGATTTAATTGTATGTTTTTGTAACATTTCTAATAAGACTCATCCATTAAAAAAGTCTTTGAAACATGTTGCAGTTAGGCTTTCCTGTTGCCTGTTTGTATGCTCAGACCATTGGTAAGTAGACTTATACTCTGAGAAACAGGGCCAGGAAGTCGATATAAGGTCATTATGTTGATTTTTTTCCCCCCTCAATAAAGGTAGCTCAAACAACATTAGAAATTATTATATATGCCTTTAAAATTATGCTCTAGTTTAGGGTAGAAGTATAATCAAAGTTCTCATTTCTATTTATTATTAAATTGTAGCATAAAAAATGATGTTTATCATTTTTAGATAAGTTACTTAAGTAAGTATGCATACATGTGATCTTTAGAGCCTAATGTGGTATAGATGCTGAGTACTTTGTAAGTTGAAGCTGACAGGCCAGAAAACTGCATTACCTCTTTACTTATACGATTCTTCTTCGGTGAGCATATCTCCAAAGAAATGAATTAGGTGGTAAATCGGATGGAGTTGGGGAGCTGGTGCTGCTTGGTTAGTTTTTCCTTTGTCCTACCAGAGACATTTCATTGGTCATAATGAAGCCCGTGAAAGATGGATGAGTGATACTAGAAAAACAGCTCAACACATGCTTTATTTTGAGTGAACCTTCATAATTGATTTTGGTTTGTAAAAGAAAACACACTTCTCAGCTCTGGTAAGACATGGAGTGCTATAATGCAAACAGAGCTCTGGCCTTTGAATCTAGTCATCTGGGTTCTAGTCTTGGCTCTCTTTGACCTTGAGCAAGTCATTTATCCTCGTTAAGTCTTCTGTCAAATAGTAAGGTTGCTCATACCATCTAAGATCTCTTCCACCTCTAAATTCTCAGACAGTAGAGCAGATATGGGTTTGGTATTGACTGTTGGCATGTTGATGCTCATATTTTAGGCATTTTAAGCCCCATATCCCTATTTTTATTTTGGCAGTTAGTTGCCTTAGGGAATATATGTGTGCATATGTGTATATATAGTGTATTCTAAATTTACGTGAGAATAAAATATTTTACAACTATCCATTTAGGCTAGCACAATCTGTTACAGAAGGGTTCTGTAGGATCTATTCTTAACTCTTGAAGTGACAGAAAAATTTCCCTTTCATTTTCACGATGTTAAGACTCTAATCAATCTAAAATAGGTGCATTATCCCAGTTCTATTCCATGTTGCTTTAAAGTCTTCAGAATTCTTCTGAACAACATATTTCCCTTTGATTGTGATCTTTTTAAATATTCAGTTTTTTTCCCCCTGAATGTTGTGTTAGGAAAACTCTGAGTTTTCAGTCTGTTAAAGCTATTATTTCTTGAGTCATATCTTGATATCTACAGTACCTGTGCATTAATGGCCTCTCCTTCCTTCATTTGAAGAGTCCCAATATTAAATGTTTTCAAAAGAGGAACCAAAAGCAGGAAAACAATTACAAACATACTTCACTTCAGAGATCATTGTTTTTTACCAATAAAATGTCAAAATGAGTTGTAAAATGCATTCAGTTGTGGAGTAAAAATATTTAAGATTGTGTTTCTTATCGATATTTAGCTCTGAGAAGCAAATCTTTCTTGGGGTTTTTACATGTTAGATCTGTTTATTTGTCACATCTTTGGGAAGAAATGTTGAAAGGTTACAAGGAAAGAGAAGATAAGGGGTAGATGAATGTGATCAAGAGGCTTCTGAGAGGGTGAGTTTTTGGCAAAGTTTTGAAAGTAAATATTGATAGGGAAAAAGGGTGTTTTCTGAAATAACTTAGATTTTTAAAAAAAATTAATTTCTTTATTAATCTTTTGTTTCTTGTATGTTAAACCATGGAATTAAACTTAGTATGGTTAGATGCCTATAATTTAAAAATTTAGAAACAGAAATTTGAGGAATAAGAACTGTTTCCTGTCTTTCTTTTTTTGGCCACACCACATGGCGAGTGGGATCTTAGTTCCTAGACCAGGGTTCAAACCCACGCCCCCTGCATTGGAAGGGTGGCATCTTAACCACTGGACCACCAGGGAAGTCCCTGTTTCCTGTCTTTAAATTTATTGTTAGAGCATAGTAGTTAGTTCCAGATAGTATGATTGATACTGAACATCTCTCTCTTGGTATCAGGAGTCAGAAGATGTGTGAAACGGATAAATCCGAAAGTGTCAGAGCATAAAATGTAATCTAATTGAGTATATATATTTTATGACTTATTTCATAATAGTTGAAAATGATTGAGTTGGTGCAGACATAGCTACTTACTTGCTAGGCTGATTTCTGTGTTATAAATATTTTAGAAATACAGGTTTGTGATATCACCTAAAATCAAAGCACAGATTTGGTGAGCAAATTCCTAAAAAATGTACACTGATAAATGCATAGGAAGTACATGATAATCATAGAACAGTTCTTTTTTAAGTTAAGAAAGGTACTTTGTTTTATGGTCTCAGAATGTCAGGTTCTGTTCAGAAATCATGAAAAGAAAAAAGACTTAGTCTGTATATTTTTGCAAAAATGTTTGAAGATTTAAAAATTCATATATACTTCCAAAGTTATTTTTATTTAACAAGCACTTATTTGTAGTTTTATTATATATCTATCATTGTAAGTGCTATACAGTGTTAATTTATTAAATCCTCATAACAACCCTAAATGTTTTCATGAAGATAAATATTTCAGGATGATAGCTTGAATGCTTTTGCTAATTTTCATTTTTTCCCCAGTTAGTTTGTTTAACAAAAGTAACTTAGACAATAAACCACATTTAGTTTAACATGAAACTTTTAACCTCAGTTTTGTAGTGAAAATTCTGTACTGCTCAGTGGTTTCACTAAAATAATATTTCATGTTGCAAAGATTTAGTATTTTTAAAAAATATTCATTTATTTATTTATTTGGTTGCACTGGGTTTTAGCTGCGGCACGTGGGCTCCTTAGTTGAGGCATGCATGTGGGATCTAGTTCCCTGACCAGGGCTCAAACCTGGGCTCCCTGCATTGGGAGCATGGAGTCCTAACCAGTGTGCCGCCAGGGAAGTCCCAAGACTTAAGTATTTTTATAGTGGACATTTGATAGGCAGATATTCTCCATTACGGATGTTTGTGATATAGGGAAAGCAGAGACCTAGGCGGAAGTAAAAGTAAGCTTTACTTACCTGTCACAAGCATTCATTTTGTCTTATTTACTTTTACACAAAGTAATTACTTTGGAACTGTTGACAGCATACAGATTTGAAAATGCATTTAGAGTAATGATTATCCCTAAGCAGCATAATGTATCATCTATACTTTTTTAAAAAAATTAATTTATTTAGTTTTGGCTGCGTTGGGTCTTCGTTGCTGCGCGGGGGCTTTCTCTAGTTGTGGCGAGTGGGGGCTACTCTTCGTTGTGGTGCACGGGCTTCTCATTGCGGTGGTTTCTCTTGTTGCAGAGCATGGGCTCTAGGTGCACGGGCTTCCGTAGTTGTGGCACGCGGCCTCAGTAGTTGTGACTCGCGGGCTCTAGAGCGCAGGCTCAGCAATTGTGGGCATGGGCTTAGTCCACGGCACGTGGGACCTTCCCGGACCAGGGCTCGAACCCGTGTCCCCTTCATTGGCAGGCGGATTCTTAAGCACTGTGCCACCAGGGAAGTCCCATCTATACCTTTTATTTGACTTTATTCTTATGCCTTCTACAGATGGGGGGAGATAAAATAAAGCTGTCATATTTGTAAGGAAGGTGCTTTTACTTTTTCCAAAGTATTTTCTACCTTTACTGTGAGCTAGTTTTTCTGTTGGGTTCTTCTCTTTGAGGGCCTTTCAGTTTCCTTTGCTTAAGTACCGAGATCGTGGAGGTTTTGTTGTTGTCTTTGCCTTTGCGTTGCGATTCTCCCACAATGACAGAATTATATCAACTTTCTCTCTGGTACATTTAGTACATATGACATTAGACAATTCTCTGGAACTATTCAAGTAGACATGAAATTTTATCAAATAGGTATTTATTTGAGTATTGAATTAGCTACCTATTCAAATAGGTATCTACTTGTGATGTCTTATCTTCCACTCCCTACTCAGTAAACTAATAGTGAATGTTGTCTCTAAACTGTTTCTAACTCATCTAAAGGTTAATGTAGCAGAAAATAAAATTTACCTTTAATTTTACCTTGTTGGTGGAATCAGTAGGGGGTGGAATGTGATTATCTGACATATTCTGAACACCTTTGGGTGTTCTGAAGGTGAGGGGATGAGACCTGATGTGCTGCCTTGAAATAAGGTGGCCAGATTGGGTGAAGAGAGAATGGTTTACTCCAGGTGTCAAACCAGATACACTTTGCAGCATGAATTGGTCCTGTCATCTTGAAATATAGCCTGGTATAGGATGTAGAGATTGCCTAGGGGTTAGAGTTATTTTGTTTTATTTCTGTTAGGAGTAACCCAAATTTCATCTGGCCCTGGGCCAGTGAGGGAGTGGTTGATATCAGGGATTCTTTAGAACCATTTTGAGAGTAATTTCTTTTAAATTAGTATTCTTCCTGCAATTAAATATAGAACATTGAATTTTGATATACACCCTCTCCCTCCTACCCACTCTGTCATTTATTTCACACCCACTCTTACCCAATCCTCCATGGAGCTTCAGTTTTCTTTCTACCTGTTCTTCCATCTGTTTAACAGTTTCTTATCTATGGCTCTGTGTAAGATAAGAATGTCTCTGTATGTCAGTATGAGATCAGTGATCATATGCCAGATAAGTATCTGGGTGCAAAGAAGCTGCATCAGACTTGTTACAGCACTACTACTACATTCTCTAAGGAGCCATGCTGCCACTTAGAGCAAAAAAGGAGTGGACTCTCAGCCTCTTTTTTCTTCTCCTCTTGGATTAACACTAGAGTAGGGTGTTGTAGTTCTTCTCCTTGTGGTTGGGCACTTCTCCTTTGGCCTAGTATCAAGGATCGCCTGTTCCAATCCTAGTCCCTCCAAAGAGTAAAGCACTACCTCTTTCCCTCATCCCTTTCTAAATTAGCTCCTATATTTGAGTTTCAGAGAAAGATATTCACAGTTCTTAGACTCATGTCCAGAACAGGGTGCTAGAGGAAGCTTTTCTATGATCAGGTTTCCTTGTGGATCTGGTGGTTTGGCTGATCTTCCTTTGGATACCACAAAGTAGTCTTTTCCCTCTTTGAGATTTCTCAGTTCCTGCTTTCCGGCTTCATATGTTCAAGGGTCCTGAGATTCAAGGACCCTTGGACATATGCCATTTGGTTTCTCCTAGTATCTCACCTCTCTTTTATGCTATCCTTTGACTCTTTTTAAATTCTGCCACTGTTGTCTGATGGAACACTTACTACGATTTTTCTAGGTGATTTAAAAATTCTCCTTTGGAGAAGGCAGACTGAATGGAAAAGAGCTACTAACTTGTCACTGGAAGATTTGGGTAGAGCCACCTAATATCTCCATTTGCTCCTGTAGATCTAAAATAAAATAGGTTGGGGGAATTCAGAACGCAAGAGTTAGCTAGTGGGCCAACTTCCAGCTATAATTTTGATGAAAGAACCAAAGAAGAATGACCAGATAGCTATTAAAACATCTTTTATAAATTTTGGTTTTGATGTCAGCCTTTTATTTTTCTTCTCAGTTGCTTTAGGTCGTAACCAGCCTTTGAAAAAGGAGAAACCCAAATGGAAAAGCGATTATCCCATGACAGATGGACAACTGCGCAGCAAGAGAGATGAATTTTGGGATACTGCACCAGCTTTTGAAGGCCGTAAAGAGATTTGGGATGCCTTGAAGGCTGCAGCACATGCTTTTGAAAGCAATGATCATGAACTGGCACAGGCAATCATTGATGGTGCGAACATAACGTTACCACATGGTAGGTTTGGTTGTTGTCAAGGACAAAGTGGAACATCATCAGCTCCTTTCTAATGGCAAGAAACCAAATGGGAAGTGTTCATTTTCCTGCTATGCATTATTCTGTTTTTTTTTTTTTAATGTAGCAAAGAGGAACATTCCTCTTTGCTTCTTGTATATCTTTTAGCTGGAGATAGGTTTACTCTGTGTGTGTGTATGTGTGTGTGTATTTTTTAATATCAAGAAAGAGAACACTTGATAAACCTGTATTTTCTAACTTCCGTCTAATCTAGTTCTCCATCAAGGCCTCCCCCGCCACCCCCAATCTTCTAGAGCTTCTAGTTCACTGGTTTCCTGCTAGCACTAGAGAGGTAGTCTCAAATTTAGATCTCAGGAGCCATGGAGACTCAGTGGACACACCTTTAGTCATTATCCTTTTCTCATTAAGCCTGTTTTTAACATAATGAGCAAACCTAAACTTAGAAGTGAGTCTCACATATTCTAAAGGACAGTTTTCTATGACTGTATCCCTGAGCTTTATTAGAAACCTCTCTCCTTTGCTTAGGAATGTGACTCTAAGGACCACCATAAGCTTTGAATGTTTCCAGGGACACATGTATGCTGGATGCATGCATACCCTCATGTTTAGTCTCCTTGATTAGAAACAGAAAAGTTTCATGCTATACTAAGATTTAGATGTTAATTTTACAGTATATTATATTCTTGTTCTGTTGATTACTATATTTATAAATTGACTTTTCAGTTTTTCAAGTTAATATTTTTCTAAGTTGTCTGTTTAGGCCCCATATAATCCTATATTTCGTTGCATAGTTTTCTATTTATTATTATACTTTCATTGTTTTTTTTTTTTTTTTTTTTTTTTTTTTTTTTTTTTTTTTTTGCGGTATGCGGGCCTCTCACTGTTGTGGCCTCCCCCGTTGCGGAGCACAGGCTCCGGACGCGCAGGCTCAGCGGCCATGGCTCACGGGCCCAGCCGCTCCGCGGCATATGGGATCCTCCCAGACCGGGGCACGAACCCGTATCCCCTGCATCGGCAGGCGGACTCTCAACCACTTGCGCCACCAGGGAGGCCCACTTTCATTGTTTTGTTTGCAGTATCTTCCTTTTTTTTTTTCTTCTTTCCTTTCTTTTTCCCCCCACGGGAATTTTTAGTAAAAGGTGAAAGATTCATACGATCTGAAGAGAAACATGAGTATCGATCAGTATCTTACTTTGTCTACATTTTCAGAGGAACAGTGCTTTTCACTGTTTAATCATCTGCTTTGACTCTTTGTCAAATAAAAGATATTTAACTTAGTATCCTTCCCAGTTTTCCAAATCTCCATTAATTTTCTGAACTAACTGTGCTTCCAAGAAACTTTAAAAAATATATATTCCATAGCTGTTGTTCTTTATTAATAAAACCTTATTAGGATGGGCTTGGGTTAATAACATTGAGCACCCACTATATATAGATCACTTTTTCTATGCAGGTGTAAAAATAATCCGTCCTACATTTGAAAAATTTATAATAGAATGCAGTTTCAGTATGACTCTTTAGTCCCTATTTTCATGGATAGTCTCTGAATTCTTTACCTCTTACATGACTGGAGTGGACATCACCTTGTTCCATTACGTTTCTTAGTTCTATAATTTGTCTTCAAGTACTACCTTTATATAATATAAAGCGAAGGGCCGGGCTTCCCTGGTGGTGCAGTGGTTGAGAGTCCGCCTGCCAATGCAGGGGACACGGGTTTGTACCCTGGTCCGGAGAGATCCCACATGCCGCGGAGTGGCTGGGCCCGTGAGCCATGGCTGCTGAGCCTGCGCGTCTGGAGCCTGTGCTCCGCAACGGGAGAGGCCACAACAGTGAGAGGCCCGCGTACCACAAAAAAAAAAAAAAAAAAAAAAAGGGAAGGGCCTTCCTTTACAGTTAGTTTTATCATCCATCTCTTTTTACTGCTTACATCCTATATTTTAAAAGCAGAATAGATTGGTATCTGTACAGGCCCGCGAGTGGGATGGGGGTGGCATTTATCTGCGATTGTCTTTATTTAGGAGCCATAGGCCCAGAACCTTGACTTCCTTACTTTGTACCTGTCATAGTTACTTATGGGAAAATCTAATTTTGTTCTGTAAATTATGGCCTTGTTTACAAGTTCATGGAGGCATAACAGCTCTGTTACATTTAAGGTAGGGACCTACACATATCCTATTAGAAATGGGCTCAGATCTCTAAAAACTCAAGTCCCTCATTTCTGCTTATCTGTGTGAACCACAAAGTAATGATCCTGGCAGCCCCACCAACCAACAGACTGGGGAGAATTATTCTTGGAAATTTGAGAATATTGGATGAGCCTCAATTCATCCCCTCTATGTTTAAGGAATATTTTCTGCTTTAGCATGAAAGAATCAAATTGACTTTCCTCAAGCTTTCCTCTTTGAAAGCTCTGTAATAACTTTATGTGTATTAATATTATTGTCATTGGTACCCTTGATTGATTTCCCTTGTTCATATCTGAAACTTATCAATCATGTTTCTTGGGTGGACTTTTGAATTATATTTCGTCACGTACTCTAACTCACCATCAGTTTATAACTTAGCTATTTAGTTACATGTTTTTACCTAGACCTCAGTGGTATTGGTGAAATCCCTTCCATCTTTTAGGTGTAATTATGTAATTGAAATTTTACTTCGGACACATTTTGTTGTGTTAAACCCTAAACATCCCAAAATACTTCATATTTTGAGTTTAAAATATTGCATAGGCTTTAGCTCTTGTTTAGCTCAGGCTTTGGTATCAGACCTAGCCTTACTTCCTGCCTCTACTGTATTACTTATAGCTATGTGCCTTTGGGCAAATAGCTTCTTTTCTGTAAGCTTCAGTTCTCTCATCTGTAAAATATGGATTGTAAGTACCTACATTGTAGGGTGGTTGTATTGATTAAATGTGATTATAAAGCATGTAAATTGCTTACCATAGTCCAAAAAAACACTTAATAAATAGTAGAGCTGATGGTTGTATCTCTTTTTTTTTGAATTTTATTTTATTTTTATACAGCAGGTTCTCATTAGTTATCCATTTTATACATATTAGTGTATACATGTCAGTCCCAATCTCCCAGTTCATCCCACCAGCACCACCACTGCCCACCCGCCACTTCCCCCGCTTGGTGTCCGTACGTTTCTTCTCTACATCTGTGTCTTAATTTCTGCCCTGCAAACTGGTTCATCTGTACCATTTTTCTAGGTTGCACATATATGCGTTAATATACAATATTTGTTTTTCTCTTTCTGACTTAACTGCACTCTGTAGGACAGTCTCTAGATCCATCCATGTCTCTACAAATGACCCAGTTTCGTTCCTTTTTATGGCTGAGTAATATTCCATTGTATATATGTACCACATCTTCTTTATCCATTTGTCTGTCGATGGGCATTTAGGTTGCTTCCATGTCCTGGCTATTGTAAATAGTGCTGCAATGAACACTGGGGTGCATGTGTCTTTTTGAATTATGGTTTTCTCTGGGTATATGCCCAGTAGTGGGATTGCTGGGTCATATGGTCATATGGTAATTCTATTTTTGTTTTTTAAGGACCCTCCATACTGTTCACCATAGTGGCTGTATCAATTTACATTCCCACCAACAGTGCAAGAGGGTTCCCTTTTCTCCACACCCTCTCCAGCATTTGTTGTTTGTAGATTTTCTGATGATGCCCATTCTGACCGGTGTGAGGGTCCTTTCTCTCTCTCTTCTCCTTCTGGGACCCGTATAATGCAAATGTTGTTACGTTTAATGTTGTCCCAAAGGTCTCTTAGGCTGTCTTCATTTCTTTTTATTCTTTCTTTATTCTGTTCCACAGCAGTGAATTCCACCATTCTGTTTTCCAGGTCACTTACCCGTTTTTCTGCCTCAGTTATTCTGCTATTGATTCCTTCTAGTGTATTTTTCATTCCAGTTATTGTATCTCTGTTTGTTTGTTCTTTAATTCTTCTAGGTCTTTGTTAAACATTTCTTGCATCTTCTCGATCTTTGCCTCCATTCTTTTTCCGAGGTCCTGGATCATCTTCACTATCATTATTCTGAATTCTTTTTCTGGAAGGTTGCCTGTTTCCACTTCATTTAGTTGTTTTTCTGAGGTTTTATCTTGTTCCTTCATCTGGTACATAGCCCTCTGTCTTTTCATCTTGTCTGTCTTTCTGTGAATGTGGTTTTAGTTCCACAGGCTGCAGGATTGTAGTTCTTCTTGCCTCTGCTGTCTGCCCTCTTGAGGATTGTATTTCTTGAACTCTGACATTAACAAGTAAATTCCTTGCACCTAAATCTTAAATTATAGATTTCAATCATTTTCTGGATATATTGTCTACTGGTAACATCTTTCTTTGGCTTTTAGGATACCCTTCTTTTGAGCATATGCCTAATGGAATTTTGCGATTTATGTTGATTCAATAGCAACAATAGTGGCAGATTTATTTATTTATTTATTTATTAAAAATTTTTATTTTATTTATTTATTTTTGGCTGCGTTCGGTCTTTGTTGCTGTGTGCAGGCTTTCTCTAGTTGCGGTGAGTGGGCTTCTCATTGCGGTGGCTTCTCTTGTTGCAGAGCATGGGTTCTAGGCGCCCAGGCTTTAGCAGTTGTGGCTCGCGGGCTCTACAGCGCAAGTTCAGTAGTTGTGGCACGTGGGCTTAGCTGCTTCGCGGCATGTGGGATCTTCCCAGACCAAGGCTCGAACCTGTGTCCCCTGCATTGGCAGGCAGATTCTTAACCACTGCGCCACCAGGGAAGCCCAGTAGTAGGTTTATTAATTAGACACCTAGCAGTGAGACATTGTTAGTTTAGCATCATCTCACACCTGATCCATGCCTGTCCCCTTCATCTCCATTTGTCAGTATTACCCATAAGATTACTGAACTAATCATAGATTGGCAGCCTAAAGAGATCCTAGGATATACACTCCTTTCTAAGTTTTCTTCCAAAAATCTCCTTTTTTGTTTTCATCTCATCCTCTCTTCTCTTCCCATAATCTTTCTGTTATAATCTTCCCATAATCTCAACCTTATTCATATTATCTTCCCAGTATAAATATTATAAAAAGTTCTTTAAAGCTTGAAAACCATATGAAAATGTCTTTGTAAATGTTGTTTGTATCTGTGTTGTCTGTTATTTTAGATTGTATGCTCAAGGAAAGCAAGGATTATGCCCTTTTTGATTTAAATTGTATTTAGTGTCTGTTTTATATGCATAAAAATTATATATTTGTCAATGGCCTTTTTTCTTGTGATGATAGTTACCTTTTCTGTTGTTTCAAGGAAACAACAAAAAACCCTTTTCCCCATATTTTCTCTTTCTTTTCTTTCTCTTATAGTGGTTCCCTTGATAATTAATGTGTTTTATCTTAATTCCAGTCAGCAGGTCATATTTATTATATCCCTGCCTGTCCAAGCACAAGATAATTCTGTGTTCTTTAATTATTTTCCTCTGTTAATATCTGTGAGAAGTCTTTAGTTTGTTATTCTCAGATGGCCGTAGGGATTTTTAAGAGGGAAGTTGGTGTCATAACTACCTGGGGATTTTACAAGGAATGTATATTTTCACTTTGGAAGTTATGACTCAGGTAGAGGATGATATGGACATGTGTAATAGTGTACTATTGTGGAAAAAGCTCCCTCAGTGATTCTAATGTCTGCTACTTCTTTTCCACAGCCTCCCCATCCTAGAAGAGCTTTATTTTTCACTATTTACACAGCATTTTTTACTCATGGTCTTAAATTTCTTAAAGGGCTTATTTCCTTTTTCTAACTGAGTGTTATTTTGTCACTACCTAAAATTCCTAAAAACATTCCTAAATACAGTGTTTTGCCTGTGAAACCAGATTATAGATTAAGTGGCTTGTCCAAATTAGCATAAACAGGGTGAAAAGAAGGTGGCTTTTATTTTCATTTTTCACAGAGTCTGATTCATAGTGGCTATTCAGATATCTTCGGTGAGAGCTCGTTCAGAAACAGTATCTGTTTATCTGGTAAAGAGGAGGATTTAATGCTTTTTTTAAATTACTATTCAGAAGATTTTAAAAGATTTTTTAAATTGCCTACTCCTTTCCCTACCTTCCAATTTTCTAGAAAGGTTGTTGTTTATTTCTTTAGCACCTACAATTAATGTGTTTTCCATCTCCCTTCTTTTTTTTTTTTTTTTTTCTTTTGCGGTACACGGGCCTCTCACTGTTGTGGCCTCTCCCGTTGTGGAGCACAGGCTCCGGACACGCAGGCTCAGCAGCCATGGCTCACGGGCCCAGCCGCTCCGCGGCATGTGGGATCTTCCCGGACCAGGGCACGAACCCGTGTCCCCTGCATCAGCAGGCGGACTCTCAACCACTGCGCCACCAGGGAAGCCCAAAGCTCCCTTCTTAATCTTCCCTTTATAGGAGGAGTAGCTGCTCACTATTACCCAAGCACTTACTTTTCTCATATTTAAAGTCTTAACTCCAAGTTTATTCTTATTTCTCATGGCTAAACATTGCCAGTCATTCTGTTGGACTTTTGAAGGCCATTTTCTTTTGTCCTTTCTCATTCTTCAGGGAATGGGAGGTAGAAAATAGTAATTCTTGAAAAAACTTTATTTTTTAGTCACCTTCAAAATACAGGTGGGAAAGGAGTTGCCCAGAATTTTTTTTTCTTTTTCCTGATCTTTCTTATCTCAGAATATATCAAATGTGAATAAATTAAATTATGTATAATGCAGTTTAAGTTGTTTAAAACTAAGGCACTCATAAATAGCATAAATAGAGCATTTCTGTGTATAGGAAGCCAACATGATGAAAAGAACTCCTGGTCTGAGAATCAGAAATAATAAGATACTATCAATCCATGTTTTGAATTGACTTTTTTTTTTGCGGTACGCGGGCCTCTCACTGTTGTGGCCTCTCCTGTTGCGGAGCACAGGCTCCGGACATGCAGGCTCAGTGGCCATGGCTCACGGGCCCAGCTGCTCCACGGCATGTGGGATCCTCCCGGACCGGGGCACGAACCCGTGTCCCCTGCATTGGCAGGGGGACTCTCAACCACTGCGCCACCAGGGAAGCCCTGAATTGATGTTATTTCATTCTCATGCCTGTGATAATCACCTACCACAGTCCCCATTTTAAACAGATGAGAAAACTGAAGCACAGGGAAGTTACATTATTTTTCCGAGGTAGAAGTCATGAAATTGGGTTTTGAACTCAAGTCCTAGATCTAACGGTAACTAAAGCAACTAAGTTACAGGGTCAAGTCATTTCATCTGTGTTTTCTGTAAAGTTACTACACGAGTAATTTTCAGTGTTAATTCCATGTGTACCATTTTAGGTCTCTCCCACACTATATAGAATACTTTGTTTTTTTAATAAATTTATTTATTTTATTTGTTTATCTTTGGCTACATTGGGTCTTCGCTGCTACTTGCAGGCTTTCTCTAGTTGCGGTGAACCAGTGCTACTCTTCGTTGCGGTGTGCGTGCTTCTCATTGTGGTGCCTTCTCTTGTTGCGGAGCACGGGCTCTAGGTGCACGGGCTTCAGCAGCTGTGGCTTGCAGGCTCTAGAGCGCAGGCTCAGTAGTTGTGGTGCATGCGCTTAGTTGCTCCGTGGCATGTGGGATCTTCCCAGACCAGGGCTTGAACCCGTGTCCCCTGCATTGGCAGGCGGATTCTTAACCACTGTGTCACCAGGGAAGTTCCTATAATACTTTAAAATGATATACTTCTATTAATACTAAAGAGAAACAAGTGGATTCTCTCAGACATGGACAGATAGGAAATGCATATGTGTAGGCCTTGTTTCTCTTTCCTTTAAGTGTGTTTGACGCCCATTAAGAAGCAAGCCATGGGGCTTCCCTGGTGGCGCAGTGGTTAAAAATCTGCCTGCCAATGCAGGGGACACGGCTTCGAGCCCTGGTCTGGGAAGATCCCACATGTCGCGGAGCAACTAAGCCCTTGCGCCACAACTACTGAGCCTGTGCTCTAGAGCCCGTGAGCCACAACTCCTGAAGCCTGGGCGCTTAGAGCCTGTGCAAGAGAAGCCACCGCAAGAAGCCCGCGCACCGAGACGAAGAGTAGTCCCCGCTCACCACAACTAGAGAAAGCCCGCACACAGCAACGAAGACCCAACACAGCCAAAAATAAATAAATAAAAGAAAAAAAGAAAACCTTTTAAAAAAAAAAAAGCAAGCCATGAATTCTGATTCCTTTAAAGGTCCCTATAAGAATTTGTCGTTTAATAAACTTAATTCATGAACATAAAACTTAAGAACGAAAGCATGAAAATTGTACATACATGAGAGACAGAGGGTTTTTACCAGACTTGTGTTTAGAAATGAAATGGGGCCTTAATAAAGGATCTGATGACTGACTAATCATAAATTAAATGTTATATCCTTTTCCTTTCTCTATCCTCAACGAAAGAAAAATGACTTGGAGTTACGCAGTGTAGCTTTATCCACTCCTCGGCTGCTGTCACCCTTTTTCTTCAGGTAGAGCAACAAAGGGCCTAAAATAGCTGAGGTGGGAGTTCGTCCCTGAGTCAGTAGGCTTGTCTCTGAAGAAAACCTCCTTTCTTTGCCATTCTGGGTGGTGGGGGTGGACGGAAAGCAGGGTTTCTGATGTGGTCCCAGGAAGTGTACTGCACCAACTTCCACTTCTGTAAAGCCAGGTCAGCTAAATAAACCAGTGCCCGAGTGCTGCTGGTCTGTTCCTCTGGTCCTTTTAAAGAGTTGGAATTAAAGATCAGTGTCCTGTTAGAAATGTGGCCAAATGTTACACAAGCTCTTAATCATGGTCTAACCATCGTAAGACTTTGGTAATACATCCAAACTAAGCCACTTTTCACCTGTGCTTGCTAGAAGAGATGATAGTCTTGGTACTTCTGAATCCCAGTCTTAATAGCTAATTTGGTGGGATGAGACAACTGAACCTGCTTCTCCTAAAGCCTGACTATCAGACATAAGCTTAATATAATTCCCAGCAAAGTGTTTGCATGAGAGAGCCTGTAATTTGTTAGTCCTGAAAGACGGCTCATAATACCTGGATGAAGGGTCATTTCGGTGACCCTTTTGACATTATTGTGAGGTTTGTAAAGGACCCCATGAAGCGTAAAGCAGTGGACTCAAACATTATGAAACTTTGATCCTTTGTGATACTGCTATTGGTGAGCTCTCCTCCATAAGTCTGGTTCAGAGATTTAAAACTTGTATGAGAGGGGAACTGACATTACTGAGTGTTTTCAATGGATTTATTATATGCGTTAGTCAATTTTGCATGTGTTTTATTATTTAATCCTTACAACTACTTTGTGAGGTAGATAGTATAGTCCTTGAGGAAACAGACTGAATATGTCCAAGATTAGGATTCAAATTAAAATTTGGGTGTGATGGCTCCAAAGCCACTGTTCCTTCTATCAGATTTACTGCTTCTCCAGTCTTCTGTTCCTCTGTCAGGCTCAACAGTGGGCTGGCCTGAATCATAGGTCTAACCCACTGTTTCTTTCCTTCCCATTCTTTCTGTTATTTCAGTGTTCTTTTCCGTTTTAGCTGTGTCCAACTCACTTATGTGTTTAGGTCTTCTGTTGTCTTAGGAAGTCATGTTTTATGAAGAGTTCATGCCTTCTGGATCAGTTAGAAAAGTGAAGTCGAGAATAAAGACGTCCTTTCTCATCCTTGGAAGAAACCCCCAATGTGACAAAAGCCTTGCAGTTCTGGGATATTGCTTTCCTAGTTTCTTAATTAATTTTGGGAGGACCGTTTTCTATATCAGATTGCTAGTATGTTTTAAATATTAAATGTTTTCAACTCTGTTGAGGTATATTGAAGAACACTAAACAGCACATATTTAAAGTGTACAGTTTGATCAGCTTTGACATGTAAACGCCCATGAAACCATCACTACAATCAAGGTAACATTTTAATATCCTCAAAAGTTTCCTTAAATAAAAATTTATTTTTAACTTTTGCAGATTTGTTCATGTAGCTCTGCAAGTCTCACGTGGTAAAAATTTTAAAACTGAGCCGCAGTCTTGCAGGAGTGAACATAGAGGGAAAACCAGTGAGGCCTTTGAATTCTTAAAAAGACGTCTTTCTTTTTAACCTGAAAGACTACTTGAGAAAGAGTAAAGTGTTAGACGTTCTGGCATTTACTAAAGCTATTTTTATTATTTGGTATATAATTTAGTCTTGTCTTTATAAGTTTCTTGTGAAATTTTTTTTTTTTTTTTTTTTTTTTTTTTGCGGTACGCGGGCCTCTCACTGCTGTGGCCTTTCCTGTTGCAGAGCACAGGCTCCGGATGCACAGGCCCAGCGGCCATGGCCCACGGGCCCAGCCGCTCCGCGGCATGTGGGATCTTCCCGGACCGGCACACGAACCCGTGTCCCCTGCATCGGCAGGCGGACTCCCAACCACTGTGCCACCAGGGAAGCCCCTCTTGTGAAGTATTTTGAAGCCTAATTAAAAACGAGTTGACCAAGGAAAATAGAACATCTGAGCCAGTCATGTAGATAGAAGATAAATAAAAGCAACTTCAAAAAATTATGTATGAAATCAGAACAGAAGGTAGTCTTGGCAGCTTTCTTCCTACCCTGGGGAGCTTTCAGGGCTTCCTGACCTGCGGAAGCAGTGGCCTGGCAGTCATTTATCCCGGTGGCCATCTGTCTCTGCTAGGACTTGAGTGAGGCCTATAATGGGTTTTTGAGGAGAAGGGGAAAAAAAGACAAGTGTACTTAGGTGAGCAATCTAAGCAAGCCTGGCTAGAATGTCTTTAGAACTAGTGAAGAATTATTAGGTGAACTGCACCATCAGTGGCCAGTGGGTGATGATTAAAAACCTTTTGTAAATTGCAAATGCAAACGTAGCTAGGAGTGATTTTTGGAAACGTAAAAAAATCCTTATGTTATCAACTTTTGAGTGGTTCCTTCCCTTCTGTGTTTAAATATAGTGTTTCTTTAAGCAAAACTCTCTTCTAACCGTGCCCTGTTTTATACACATTGCTCTCAAATGTCATAGATGAGACAGTGATAGTAATAGGCCCATTTTGTCACTGCATGTGGTGGCTTCGCAGCACTGAAACTTGTGAGTCACCACTTTCTTTTGCCTCATCTTCCAGATCCTTCTTTGACCTGTCACTAACATCACTGGCAAATGTATTGTTGGGCTGCGTTTGGAGTGTTGGTTTCTTGCTCCTTGTGATTCGCATTTGGTTCTTCATCCCTCTTGTATTTGTCCTCTGCCTTTTTCCAAGCACAGTTCTTCCTCTCCTTAACCGTATCATTAACCTGGGAGTCTTGCAGAGCTGTCACAAGCCCTATAGCCTTATCCCTATGTTACACATTTACTTCTTCAGGAATCAGATTATTTTACTGTGTTACTTAACTATCTCTGACCCTGGGCAAGCGACCTCTCTTTTCTTAAATTTTCCCATTTGTAAAATGAGTATGAGAGACTTACCTTAGAGGGCTGTTGTGAGGATTAAGTGTTAATGTATGTAAAGTGCTTAGACAGAGCGAGTAAGCCCTCTTTAAATATTTGCTTTTATGTTTAAACTTATACATTTGAGATTATTACTCTACAAACTGCTTTTACCCTTTTCCCAATATGCTTCTTCAGTTACCTTCAGATAACTCAATTGAAGTATCTCCCTGAACCTGAAGCAGTTAAGAATCCAAGCAGAGGGCTTCCCTGGTGGCGCAGTGGTTGAGAATCTGCCTGCCAGTACTGGGGACATGGGTTCGATCCCTGGTCCAGGAAGATCCCACATGCCGCAGACAGCTAAGCCCGTGTGTCACAACTACTGAGCCAGCGCTCTAGAGCCTGCAAACCACAACTACCGAGCCCGTGTGCCACAACTACTGAAGTCTGCGCGCCTAGAGCCTGTGCTCCGCAACAAGAGAAGCCACCGCAACGAGAAGCCTGTGCACCGCAACGAAGAGTAGCCTCTGCTCGCCACAACTAGAGAAAGCCCGTGCACAGCAACGAAGACCCAACGCAGCCAAAAATAAATACATAAATAAATTAAAAAAAAAAAAAAAAAGAAAGAATCCAAGCAGAGAATCTTGTAACCCTAAATTCTCTGTCACTCTCATTTCCTGGTTAGGTGATTCGCGTTTCCTACCGTATCATTAGGTCTCGCCCCTTACCACCAATTCTCTCAGATCCATTTCTTTCCATTGTTAGTCAGCCAGTCATTTTAGCAGGGCCCCCTGATTCCAGTCAGACACTCACCCTTCATGCAAATAATAAAATAATCTTTAGGCTTTGTCTTCTTCACTAGCATAACCCTAGCACCTGAAACACTGCTTGGCATATAGTAGGCACTCAGTATTTGTTGGATGAATGACTCATGGACCTGTATTAGCCACATGTACCTATACTAGCCTCCTCTAGAATTTCCAAGGGTATTAAGTCTAAACTCCTGAACCCTCCTATCAGGTTTTCACTATTGCTCCTGTTTAGTAATTTCACACCATTGATTGTGTATTCCACCTCAGCAGAGCCACTTGTTATTCCCTACTTATCTTGTACTAATTCTTCTTTTAAAAAAATATTTATTTGGTTGCACTGGGTCTTAGTTGCAGCAAGCGGGCTCCTTAGTTGTGGCTCGAGGGCTCCTCAGTTGTGGCATGCATACTCTTAGTTGCAGCATGTGGGATCTAGTTCCTTGGCCAGGGATTGAACCCGGGCCCCCTGCATTGGGAGTGCGGAGTCTTAACCACTGCACCACCAGGGAAGTCCCTCTTGTACTAATTCTTGTTTCCATTATCACTCGTATTTCTTGGGATGCCCTACATTTGTATTCTGTGTCATGCCTAGAACACACTATTTCTACAGAATTTTTCCTTCTTGGCTCTACCAACTCTAGTCACATTTCTATTGTGTGATATCTCAGCTCCTATGTTTGATTTTCAGTGTATCAATTTGTATTTAAATCTTTGGTGGGTATGCTGTGTCTGCTCACCTTGATTATAAGCTCCTGGGGGTCAAGGACCATCTTGGCTCTCTTGTAACCTTCTCTACTTAGTGCCAGTGACATATCCTACACACTTCCAGGTGTTTAGTAAGTGTTCATGCAGCAACTCTGGAACGTGAGAATTGTTTTCTAGTGATCTTTATGAAGTCCTAAAGAGATTGTGTGATAGAGACCACTATTAGCAGAGCAGTTTTTTCTTTAATAAAGAGATATGGGGCCATAAAGTGGTGGAGGATTTAGGAGTATATTATTCAAAAGAGTTTGAGCCTGCAGAGGAATCATTTTGCCCTGAATAGGTAATTTTGGGGTAATATTCAGCTCTGGGCTATATTGATTATTTTTATTGATACTTTATGATCCCAGATATTTAATTTGGGGAGAGGGTAACCCATAAAACTGCAGCCTAAAAATGTAATTAAATAATATTTGACTTCATGGCCTGAATTCTTCCCTTATTTAGTTTTTTGTTTAATCTAAAACTAGAGCATATTTATAACTCAGACTACAGTATAATTTGACTGGTAGGAGTGAGGAAAGGAATAAACCAGAAAACTTCATGTTAAATAAATTGCAAGTTACCTTTCCCCAAAATATTGGAATATGGGAGCTTCTAAGCAATAGAGTCTGGATAGCTGATTTCCAGCCTCGTAGATGGGAGGCTGCCTGAGCTAGAATAAGAAGATAGTGCCATCTTCAGCTGTACCTCTTCAATGGAGTTTTTATTCTCACCCATTTGGGTCTGAAAACTGAACCCCTGACTTGCTGTGCCTTTTAAAAAAAGGCAGGCAAAGCGCCTGCCTTACATTTGTTTGAAGCTTGGCATATGCGCTGCTGTTTCAGCACTGCTCTAGAGGCTGCCATGGCACCTCTCGTCCTGGTTTCTAGGGAGGCTCAAAACATAGGCTGTCTTTCGGTCAGGACATGGTTCTGCCTGTAGTTGGACAGCTTTGGTTTGCACTTTGATTTTCTATCTCTTGTGGTGCGTGAAGATGAAGCAGCATGTGCAAACCTGGAAATCACGTTAGAGGTCATTTTTATCCTGCCTCCTTTTGCTAATTGAGAGAAGTATTACAGGTTAAAGAACGTTGCTCAAGGTTGTACACCTAGTTAATAACAAGGCTGGGAATATCATCTGGGTCTCCTGATTCCAAGTAATGATTTAGAATGGTGCCTCTCTTAGAGAATGTTTTTCTAGCAGAACAGTTATGTAAATATATATGTTCTTGTTCCTATCAGGCTGACATTACTGACGCCCCAGTATCAGTGGGATATATATCTGGAGGTATTTTCCTGAGAGAGATGATGAGTCTGTAGTGAACTCTCCACCTTCTCTTTGCTAGTTTTCCTCATGGTCAGCCCACCTGAAAGGCAGTGAGGTTTCTTTGCCTTAGGACAAGGCTATATCAAGTATATAAACAGTGAAGTTTGTACAACTGACTATTTATAAATAATATTTATACTGCAGTGTGATGGTTACTAGTGTAGGGAACTGCTGGTGATCACAACTGGGCTTGAAGCATATCTATTTCTACAGTCATAGCAGTGTTCAGATTAGTGAATAACACAGAGGCTGAACGTTATTATTATTATTATTATTTTGTTACACGGGCCTCTCACTGTTGTGGCCTCTCCCGTTGCGGAGCACAGGCTCCGGACGCACAGGCTCAGCGGCCATGGCTCACGGGCCCAGCCGCTCCGCGGCATGTGGGATCTTCCCAGACCGGGGCATGAACTCGTGTCCCCTGCATCGGCAGGCGGACTCCCAACCACTGCGCCACCAGGGAAGCCCCTGAACATTATTTTTAAACACAGAGGAAAGAGGAGATTTGCACGTATTATTGCTTGGTGCCTGAGTTCTCACCCCAGCCCATCTTATGTAACTTAGAAAGCAGGCCCAGTTCAACCCTTGGTGGATTAGTGACTGTTCCAGTCTCATTTGGGATGCTTTGGATTTTCAGCCTGTTGATGGAGATCAGTTTATTAACTCATTTGTTCATTGGTAACCATTTCTCAGTGTCCACGCCCCATATTCATTAGCCTGTGTATGAGTGTTCTGAATATGGTAGATATTTTTGGTTTTTATCCAAATTGATAATCAGCTGACATTAATGTTCCAGTTTGAGCAAAAGACACATTATGAATAACCGTAAAATAAAACATTCATGAAGTATGCTTTCAAGTTCCCCAAGGGAAGCTCTGGTAATTACAATGGTTTATACTTTATAAAGAAATTAACCATGAATACCTTCTTTTAAACCATAAACACTTTTTCCCCCTCCCCTGAGCTAGCAAGTTATAAACTTCATGCCTCTTTTGTTCTTCCTTTTTAACTCAAAGCTTCTCTGTAACAGATTGACTAAT
Source organism: Mesoplodon densirostris (assembly GCF_025265405.1). NCBI lineage: Eukaryota > Metazoa > Chordata > Mammalia > Artiodactyla > Ziphiidae > Mesoplodon > Mesoplodon densirostris. Next base: position 162,376,014 of record NC_082663.1, read on the forward strand.
TAGGGTTAAATAAAACACCTCATTTCTGTGGTAGTTGTGCTAATGAGATCCATACATAAGCCAAGAGACAGTGGCAGCTGGTAAGCTTGTCATCTCTAGTTTGTGATCTCTTTGGACTGAGGACTTCTGGCCAAGTACTTCAACTTAGGAAGTCTAGGCACCAAGAGAACCACTCTGGAACACTGTGTTGTGGAGAATTGAGCTTAGGGATCTGGGTTTTTTTGCCTTTTTTTTTTTTTTTTTTTAAGGTTAGCTGATTCATTTCCTAAAAAGATATCCCAGTGTAATTGGCATCTCCCATTACTTTGGTCTAAGCATTGATAATATTAGTAAATTGGAATTTTGTGTGCTTTCTTTTCCTTTTTTAATAAAAGTGTGAATTAAGTGTGAAATGACTTAGAAGAAGTGAGGGCAAGGAGCTAGGGTCCTGGTTAATGTAAAATTTGATATACACTCAAATATTTGGTCATGGGTCTTGATAATGATTATTGATGATCACTGACAGAGATTGGCCTTATTTTACATTTTTTTCTCTACAGTGGCAAGCCAATGAGATGTTTGAACATTTTGCAAGATGTAAAGAAAAATGCATTCATTTAGATTAAACTCTTTTTCATATCTTCTCTTTCTTAAGGTGCACTTACAGAGTGCTATGATGAACTGGGGAATAGGTATCAGCTTCCAGTCTACTGCTTGGCACCACCAATCAACATGATAGAGGAAAAGAGCGACATAGAGACTCTGGATATTCCTGAGCCCCCACCCAATTCGGGGTATGAATCTCAGCTCCGTTTGCGCCTTTCCACCGGCAAGGACCTCAAACTTGTGGTCCGCAGTACAGACACAGTGTACCACATGAAGAGGCGGCTACATGCAGCAGAAGGAGTGGAACCGGGCAGTCAGCGGTGGTTCTTTTCTGGCAGACCTCTCACCGACAAAATGAAGTTGGAAGAGCTGAAGATCCCAAAGGACTATGTTGTACAGGTTATAATGAGCCAACCTTTGCAAAACCCAACACCAGTTGAGAACTGAACTGGCCCCGCTGGCTGTCCCCAGATCCCTCCTGCTCCTTTTTACTGTTGTTGTTATCATTTCCTACTCTACGGCGTGAAATTTATTTTCACTGCTCTGAATTCCTTGTGAATGGATTTAGTTCTGAGGAATTACCAGTGAAAACTTCCATCTGTGATGGAGACCAACGAAAATAATTAATAAAACACAAAGAGCCAGCCTTTGAGACTCATGTAATTACAGTTTCTAATTCAAGAGGCAGTTAAGAAATAGATAACCATTTATTTTAAAATACCCAACAACTATATAATGGCTGTATTTAAATGATTTGGACTGTAAATAGAACATTGCATCCATGCAGAACAGCACCAAGCACCTGTGAATACAGAATTCCTAAAAAATCAAATACAATTTCCAGAAATCATTAATAACAGTTATAAAACTTGAGCTTTTTAAAATGGAAACTGAAAAGAGCAGTACTTGAGGTTCTCTTCTTTTCTGGTCTTAATTCCTTGCTCAATTAATATTTAGCCATAAAGGAGTAGAGACTGGCAAATTGTGTTTCAGTATTGCTTTCCCCATCCCCATATGTTGAGCTCCTTGTTTACATTCACACTAAATTTTGGTGCCTTCCAGCACGTTGGTGGCAGGCACCTTTCTGGAACACTAGGCAATAATTTAGTCAGTGCATTCAGATCTCTGACTTTCAACTGATAACTTAGTTGAAAAGTCTGTTGTCCTCTTGCTGCATAGGTATTTTGAAATGTCTATATAATGAAGCTGTTTCATATCCAGGCTTAGAAGGACACTACTATGTAAAACCTTCATTGATCTACCTACTCTGCTTAGAACTTTTCAGAGCTAACTGTGCCCCCAAATGCATGGATATGCATGGAATCAAGTACAGCTGGGAATGTACTTGAATCATTCCAGGGATTCAAGGGGATCCCAGGGAATGCACGGAATCAAGTACAGCTCTTCCTACTGTAGGATAATAAAGTAATTATCTCTTCTCCCCCAATTTGCAGGAAGGGTATAAGGAAAACCCATTCTGTCTGTGCCTGGGAGAATTGTGCCTGTCTTCAATCTTTTAGAAAAAATTTCAACTCATAATTTGCTAGAGTGAAAGATTTACTGACATTACTTAAACATCGACAGTGAGACCAAATGATGATACGTTGCTTTATACTTTAGTGCTTTCCATAGTTCACTGTTACCTGTAGTTGTGGTGGATGAGAATTTTCCTCTCTCATCTTTCCTAGCAAAGAGGCAAATTAAGAAGCATCTGCAGATTATATCAGAGGACTGAAAAATTTGGTGAGATAACCTGATTCTTCTGTACTAGGACTGGAACAAAGCTGCCAAGGATTATATTTAATTTGGAGCCTTTCCATGGTTGGTCCCATAAGTGAGAAGGGGACTACCACGTGATTTCTGAACCCCTGAGAATCCATGAGATGGAAAAGTAGAGGCAAGAAGACACTTAACGTTGTTCTCAAATGAGAAATAATCAAACCTTCACATGTATTTTGGGTGTGAAGCACCATTATTAATTTTAATGGCAAAATGAAACTAGTTTAAATGTAATGTTTAAAGTACTATTAAATTTCCTATAGCCTGATTGCACATATCTATAATTGTAACATATCATGTTTCTGAGAGCTTTAACTGCTTCTCTTTTTCATGCAATCATTTTAAAGATTGTGGCTACATTTCATTTAGGTTTACGGACAATTGAATCTAAACTCAAGAGGCGACAGCAGCATTAATTCCAAAGGAGCATTTGTATATATGGAGGTGGGGACAGGTGAGGGTATTTCAATGTAATGCCCCTGTCATCAGAATGTTTCCTTATTAATTTGTGTGTCACATTGAACAACAACATCTCTCAAAGTTTGTCAACTGGAGGACAAAAAAGTGTTCAAATCTATTTTCCTTAAGTAAATTTGGTGATATAATAATCTATAGTTGGTAGAAGTATTTTTGTTGAGGATTGGAGCTCTCTTAATAGTTTATTTTATTTTAAAGGAACGTGTACTTTAACAATTTTCTGGGCATTTAACCTAGGTAAGAAAACCATGGTGCTGTTTAATTGTAAATAGATTGATATAAGATTGGACCAATACTTGATGTGTACAATTTTAGTATGTAGGGTTTTTGTGCTTTTTTAAAAAAAAAAAGTTCAATTTTTCTCTTTGTCTTTGCCTTTATTCTGGGTTTTTAATTATTATTACTCTCCACAATAAGGGTAGTCTGCTTCATTCTAAAAAAAAAAAAAAAACCTCTAACAAGGTTTTTTCCCTTTTTAAAACTTCCCAGCTCAGTAACTAACAAGTTCATTACTGCCAAACTTAGGCTCTGTTATGTCAAACCATACATGGTCATTTATAGATATACTTTATTTGCTGCATTGAAATCTTGGTCTCAAATAGGTGGTGGTTTTTTTCTTTTAAGAATCATGCTGTAAACCAAAACCCATAATTCAGTTTTTCAGAAGCACTGAGCTCATTTCTTTATCCATTTTGGATCAAAGTGGTAGGCTTTGATTGTTAATTTTTATTTAAAATAAGTGATACATACACATGGGGAAAAAAATCCAAACATACCGAAGTGAAAAGTCGCTCTGAAGATGCCTGTTCTTCATCTCCCATTTCTTCTCCCCAGAGGTAACAGCTGTTCCCAGTTTTCTGGATATCTTTAAAGATGCTCTACCACAGTGGTTCTCAAACTTCAGCATGCATCAGAATTACCTGGAAGGCTTATTAAAACACAGATTGCTGTGCTGTTCCCCCAGAGGTTCGGAGTTAGTAGGTCTAAGTGGGGTCCAATAACTTGCATTTCTAAAAGTTCTCAGGTGATGCTGCTGCTACTAGTCTGGGGATCCCAGTGTGAGAACCACTATTTTAGTGTATGTGAGTACATTTACCCGCCCTACCCTGTTTTTTCCATAAATAATATATGCTATTCTGTACATTGGATTTTTCTCTAAAATGGTTAATCTTAGAGATTGTTCCATATATGTTGAGCTAGATCTGCTTCATTCCTCTTACAGGTGCAGTAGTAGTCCATTGTCTGGAGTACCACAGGTCAGTCAGGCTGTTTCTAGTCTTTTGGTACTATAAACCATGCTACCGTGAAATGTCCTTTTCTATAGCTACATCTTTACGTCTATGTACATTGCTATATCAAACAGTATATACATTTAGGGAGTAGATGCTTAATTGCCCTCCAAATAGATTTTAACCAATTTAATACTATAGCAATATGACTGCTCTTATTTTCCTATACCCTGACCAACTTTTTTTTTTTTTCATACATTTATTTATTTATTTATTTTTGGCTGCGTTGGGTCTTCGTTGCTGCGCACGGGCTTTCTCTAGTTGTGGTGAGCAGGGGCTACTCTTAGTGGCGGTGTGCAGGCTTCTCACTGCGGTGGCTTCTCTTGTTGTGGAGCACCAGCTCTAGGCGTGCAGGTCCAGCTGTTGTGGCACTCAGGCTCAGTAGTTGTGGCTCGCGGGCTCCAGAGCACAGGCTCAGTAGTCGTGGCACATGGGCTTAGTTGCTCTGCAGCGTGTGGGATCCTCCTTGACCAGGGCTTGAACCCGTGCCCCCTGCATTGGCAGGCAGACTCTTAACCACTGCGTCACCCTGACCAACTTACTGATCTTTTGACAGTCTAGGTGGAAACCTGTGTCAGGTGGTTTTACTTTGTGTTACGGGATCTTAGTTCCCCGACCAGGGATTGAACCCGTGGCCTCAGCAGCAAAAGCATGGAGTCCTAACCGCTGGACCGCCAGGGGATTCCCACTAGCTCCATTTAGTTTTTGTAGTACCGTTGTGGGGAAGACAAAAGTTTTGGCTGCTAAACATTACTCATAAGTGTGTTATCGAACTCTCATGACTATTAAGAGTAAATATAGAGAATGTTCATAGTAATTAACATGATTTCAGTTATTACGTGTGACTTATGAATGACAGTCTTAGGCAGTATTCTTGTCTGTTGCACATTGACAAAGTGATTTTTGATTATTAAGTACTCTGGAACTCACTGAATGCCTTACGGTCAGTTATACTGCATATATTATTTCCTTAAGAAATTCTTGGTTTGTAGTAAATGAGCTGTATTTCTTTAATCACCAAACATGTCCCTCAGAAATCTATGGTAGAAGGAGATGTGGTAATTAGCATTAGGTAGAAGGGGTTTCTGAGTCAGTGAAACGCCAGCTTAAAACTTAAACAGAATCTGCTAAGACTGAAGTGAGTTACTGAAATCACTTGTTCTCAGTACAAGCGTCTAATTGACCTTGAATTTGAACTCTGGTCCTGCCACTAGTGAGTCATTAAGAACCTTGGGTAAGGTTCTTAATCTTTTTTTTTTTTTTTTTTTTTGCGGTATTTATTTGGCCTCTCACTGTTGTGGTCTCTCCCATTGCGGAGCACAGGCTCTGGACGCGCAGGCTCAGCGGCCATGGCTCACGGGCCCAGCCGCTCCGCGGCATGTGGGATCTTCCCAGACCAGGGCATGAACCCGTGTCCCCTGCATCGGCAGGCGGACTCTCAACCACTGCGCCACCAGGGAAGCCTGAGGTTCTTAATCTTGACACCTCAATTTCCTCATCTGTAAATTGAGGATAACACTTAATTCGCAGGGTTAGGGGATAAATAAAGTCATGCGTCTAAAGCCCCTGCCTGACCCATTGCAAGCACTTACTCGGTGGTAGTTATCATCATTAACATCACAGTAGTCTGGGAGGATTCACAAATCCCATGCTAAAGACGCTTAAACATTATTCAAGGCATTAATTATACAAAAAAATAGAATTATACAAGGGCATGTAATAATTATTTCACCCTAGTAGATTTGATATAGTTGCTTAAGCACTTAACTCATCAAAGAGTAATTTAAATTCTAGGAAGAACACAGTCCCCATATCCTTAAAAGTCAGTTTCCCGGGCTTCCCTGGTGGCGCAGTGGTTGAGAGTCCGCCTGCCGATGCAGGGGACGCGGGTTCGTGCCCTGGTCCGGGAAGATCCCACATGCCGCGGAGCGGCTGGGCCTGTGAGCCATGGCCGCTGAGCCTGCGCGTCTGGAGCCTGTGCTCCACAACCGGAGAGGCCACAACAGTGAGAGGCCCACGTACCGCAAAAAAAAAAAAAAAAAGTCAGTTTCCCTTATGGTTGGAGGCACTTCTCCATTTGCCAATTTGAAGTTTGTTTTAGCCTAAGGAGTGGGAGAATTAGAATTCTGAAAGTATTGGACCACTAGGGACAAATGTTAGGAAAGCATCACCTTCCAACTGCTTGGCTCCAGTAAGAGTTGGTAATTATTTGGGTACACAGGGACCTAATGGACAGAGTTGATCTGAAAAGCAGCAGCAGAGTTGGGACATGTCAACAAAGAGAAAGTTTTTACTTCACATTACATAACTGTGAGTCATTTGTGAGGTCTAAAGGTTATTAAAGTTAAGAATATGCCGATTGAGGAGTGCTTATCTGAACCCCGCATGTGTAAAAATCAATTTAAAGATATCTACTTTGATGTTCTAAATTTATTTTTAGAGATGTTAACAATTGTAATTACTTACACTTTCAAAATCATTTATTCCAAGAAGACTCTCTCTTTGGCTCACATTAACTTGTGACACGTTCTTTTCGGGCAGAGCTTTCTTTCTCCTCTTTCACTGCTTTCTGACTCTCCTGGTATTTGTCCATGGATAAGATAGTAAACAGCTTAAATTCCTTGTAATTAAGACGCTTGTGTTGGGGGGCAAAAAGAAAAGTTATTTCAGGAAGGCTTTGATACTTTGTTTCAGATGACAGCAGGATTGTAATCATTTCTCATTTTAAACCTTGGAAACTCTATTAAGAGGCCCAGTAATTAGGACATAATTATAGTCTAACTGTAGTCTAGGATTCAGGAACAAAGAGTCTATTGTAGACTCAAGGCACCAAGGGTCACTTTCTTACTTCTGCTACATCAAGTCCAGACTCTGTCAGGCTGCCATCTGAGCTTCTTCAGAGTATGATCCATCTTTTTAAACCGTAAACCTTAGCTCTCACTTGCTAGTCAACATGGACTTCCTCTTTAAATAGGCAGGATCCACTGTCTTTGCCACAGTTGTTTTCTCTTGGGATTTAGCTCATGTGTTCCCACCTAAGAATTTCTTCCTTTCTGCTTATTAAAATCTATAAACCCTTCCCCTAAGACCAACTTCTACCATATTAATGTATTTCCTTCTTTCAACTGAACTTCTAAGCAAAATTTGGAGAAGAATCTCCAAACTTCTATAATTTTATATCCACATTCTGTGATGTAGCACTTAGTTTTTCAGTCCTCTCTCTTTCACAGGCCTATATATCTCTTTAGTTTTTTATGATCCCAGAGCCATGACACGCTCCAGTAGGTTTTTCCCACCCTCTTCCTCCCCCGTCTTCACTGTAGGTAGCAGGACATGGTCCTCTACCTTTGTACAGAGGGGCTGCTGGGCCACACTTTAGGGATCTGCACTTACATAGTCACCTGTGATGTCAGAGTCATGGTATAGGTCTCTGAGTTGCTGTTTTTTAATATTGAAGAGAAAGTTGTACATGTGGAAGTTGGATGGGCCAATTTTCATCTCCCCATCCAGGTCAAGCAGCTCAAAAACAGGCCGGGAATGGCGGAAAATAAATTGCTCTTCCAAATGGTTCTGCTTTGAGAGAAATATGTAAATATGTTGTTGGTGCTACTTTCTAAACTTGCGACATCAAGACTCATATATTCACTAATCCATTTCCTAGAGAGCTAAAAGCAAAAGGCAGAATTATAGCAGCTCAGGGCTGAAAGGGTTCTATGGTCGATGTACCAGGTCCTGCTTCAGCATCTGCATTCAGGGGGGACTTACGCCACCTGTAGTGATTGGTTCTGCTAGACAGAACTCTAGTCTCTAGAATGTATTTCCTTATGTTCAGTGAAAATCTACTTATGAAAATTGTGGCACTGGCAGTAAAATGCTGACACAAGGTGCCTTTCCTCAAGGAGTGGGAAAGAGGTAAATACACACTAGGAGTGTGTACCAGGTAAGGTGGGAACCCAAAGAAGGGTGTGTCTTGTCTTTATCATTCATCCCCTTCAGAAAGTTCTCTGAGAAAAGGGATCACTGAGGAAGAGAGGCAATTAGGATTACTGGTGATTATTTTAAGACCCACCAGCTAGAAGGGGCAAGGAAGGGCATGCCAAGGAGGGATGTGACAGGATGAGATTGGTTCTTTATAAAGGCAATGTGGGAGGGGGGCTGGATAACCTTTGGAAACTCCTAGGTCATAGATGGGCCATTTAGGAACCAAAAGGAACCCACCATTTTTTTTCTTCCTGGTTCAAGTGAAAAGAAAAATTCTGACGCACTCTTAATTCGGTGCTACCTTTAGCAAAATGGTGACAGCAGCCGAGCCCTGCCCCCTCTGCTCCACAGAGCCTGGCTCGTTACTTGCCTCCTGTGCCAGCAGTATGCAAACCAGCATGTAGAACTGGTCAAAACCAATCTCGCCCACAGCATTCCAGTCCAGCATGTTAAACACAATTGTGATCTGCTTCCGTTTCAGGTCAGTCACGTGATGAAGGAAGTGGTAGAATAGCACATCTGTGGGTAAGGAGATGAGATGCATTATTCTGAAATGTTAAACATCTGGGAACCACATAAATGGTTGTCATGTTGGAAGCTTGTTGACCTGGCCATAGTAATATTTTGTTTCCGGCTTTGCCACTATACCTTCCACAATTTCTCAAACCTCAGTTGCCCTTGAGCTGTGTGGAAAAGCACTGTACTTGGACTTGTGGAGAAGGAGATAGTGGATAGGGCTTGGTTCCTGAGCCCAGCTTACATGCTCGACGGAGCAGACAGGTGTGTATACGTAACAAATAAAAGTCTCAAAGTGCTCCTGGTACATAGAAGGAAGAGTTTAATTCTCACTGGGGGCCTATGACACATTCTTGGAAAAGCTGACATTTCACCTGGGCCTTTCACTTGAGAGAATTAAAACAAGAAATTTAAAAATCATTCCACTTCTGTAAAAGTATCACTTTTCCTCATGCTTACATAAAGCAAATGCATTCGGTGATGGGGGAAAAGGAGCTATCACTGAGCATCTTAGACGCTGGGCGCTTTAAGTGCCACATGTCACTGAACCCTGACAACCCTACACAGCCTTTTACAATAAGTCTCAGGTAGTAACTAATCTCAGGGCTTCTTGAGCTATAATAGGCATACCAATCACTTGAGGATCTTGTAAAAACACCAATTCTGATTAGGAACTCTGGCATGGGACTGAGTCTGCATTCTTAACAAGCTCCCAAGTGATGCGGCAGCTGCTGGTCAGTGGACCACACTTGGAGTGGCAGAGCTGGGATTCAGATGTGGTCCGTCTGACTCCACAGCCTTGCTCTTTCCACAGTGAAGCCATATCTTTTGCCCATTAGTTAATGCATATACAGTCATATACAATCAGAGAAAAAACATACTATAATTTAAAGGACAGGGAAGGTTTTTGGCTGAAATTCCACTCACTAATCATCTGTCTCAGGGAGTGTTCGATGGAAGAAACAAACATGGTGATACGTTTACACAGTGATATATGGCTGTACAGGTTGTATGTACAAATCACCCAGGGGATTTCAGGGATTTTCAAGTGTAGCTTTGTCTACATGTGATTTCTCCTTGCCCATTGATTACAGAGACTACCTCCTGCACAAGACATGGCTCCACTAAATCCGTAAAGCACATCTGTGTGGTTTGGAGTCCTGGCTGAAGCTGGCTAAGTGCACAGTGAAACCAGTCGTCACAATGTCATGATCTGGCGGTTTCTGATGGCCTCTCGATGTTCCTTCCCCACGTCCCACCAGGTATGAGTCCAACCAGGTACAAGCACTTGGGAACAACACACCATGTGTAAACACCATGACATTTGCTCCTTGAGAAATGTTTTATTGTGAGACTTAGTAGTTACTTAACAAATACTGTTTTTCAATCAGCTGGCTCTGGCCCACTCAAGTCTCCAAGGCTTTAAGTCACTATCTCCCTGGAAGGCAAAACTCAAGGCTATGCCTTCACTCCTTCAGGTCACCATCCAGTCCCTTGGTGACCAGAAGACACAAGTATGACTTTATCTCTTGGGTATTGCATCACCAGGGAGTGATTTAGTTACCAGGGAGATCAGACTCTGCTCAGCAAATGCTGGTGAGACTAAGAGTGTGGGCTTTGGGTTTTGGTTCCAGATCTTCTGTTTACATCTATGTGTCCTACAGTTGCTTTATCTAGGACTGGGTTATTGTGAATATTTGGTGACATACTGTGTGTAAACTGGAGGCATGAAAGTATGAGAAAATTAAAGTATCTTTTTATTATTTTATAAAGATTGAATGAACTCTTTAAAATATCTTTATGGAAGAAACTCCTTATTGATAAATGACATCTCTCTCAGGTCACAATGAGTCGGACACCTTATTTATCCCCAGTCCTGAAAACAAAACAAAACAAACAAAAAAACCCTAGGGGACTTCCCTGGTGGTCCAGTGGTTAAGAATCCGCCTTCCAATGCAGGGGACACGGGTTGGATCCCTGGTCTGGGAACTAAGATCCCACATGCTGTGGGGCAACTAAGCCTGTGCGCCACAACTACTGAGCCTGCGCGCCACAACTAGAGAGAAGCCCACATGCGGCAATGAAGAGCCTGCGCACCGCAACGAAAGTGCCCGCATGCCACAACTAAGACCCGATGCAGCCAAAAATATATATAAATAAATAAATATTAAAAAAAAACCCTAAAGTGTTTTAATTGGTCTTCTATTAGTTTGTGCACTCAAAGGCAGGGTCGAGATCATCAGCATTCTCTGGTCACTCACAAGTACCAAGAATTAGAAGGGATCTTGCAGATCACCTGATTCAAACCTCCCATTCGATAGATGACAAGTCTTGCTAAGGGAGTCTTGAGGGTTAATGCCTGAGTGGGGCTCAGTCCCCAGGAATAATTGTAATAATAAGGAACACTTATTAAATCCTTACAGTGTGCCAGGCACCATGCTAAGCATTTTCCATGCATTATCTCATTTACCTTTTTTTTTCCAACTGTGAGATGGACTCCATTATTAGAAGCCTCACTTACAGATGAGGAAAATGAGACTTAAAAGAGGATGATGATGTTCTCCAAATCAACAAGGAATAATGGGTGGAAGACCTAACCCCAGAGCCTGCAATTTGATCCTCCTCACAGAACTGCCTTCAAGTCTCAGTTGGCAATTTTTCTCTGTGCTTCATTTAGAAGATACATACATTAATGAAATAGTTTCTGGTTCTGTAAATTTTCCTGCACGTTCGTTAAAAACCAGGTAATGACCCAGAGGAAGCACTTCTGAAAGTACTAACCATTCAAGGTTTTCTTGCCGTGCACATCAAGAAGGTGAAAATACTCCACCAAAGCCTTCACATTTCTCACGGATAATAAGCAATATAGTTTATCCAGATAGAGGTACCACAGAAACGATCCTTGCTTCAGTTTCATTATGGTGCCCTTTAAGCCGAAGACTCTGGCAACCTGAAGTAGAAGACAGAATTCTGCCTCAGAATTAGAATGTTGGATAGAGAGAAGCTCTGGTAGTAAAGGTCTTCCTACGTCAAAGCATCACAGGAAACAGTCGATAAAAAATTAAAATTATGGGGATCCCCTGGCGGTCCAGTGGTTAGGACTCAGTGCTTTCACTGCCATGGCCCGGGTTCAAGCCCTGGTTGGGTAAATAAGATCCCACAAGCCACTCAGAGCAGCCAAAAAAGAAATGGTTGAGAATTTTCCAAAACCAATGAAAGGTACCCACCCACAGACTGTGCTCATCATCATTATCAAGGTGAACAGTTCCATAACTACATGTTACATAGTAACATGTTACACTGTTCTAAGTGTATTAATATATTAACTCATTTAGTCTGAAGATTAATCATACAATCCTATGAGGTAGAGATTATTATACCTATTTTACAGATTAAGAAACAGGCCCAAGTTACAATCTATTATGTATAAAATAAATAAACAACAAGGATATATTGTACAGCAAATATAGCCAATATATATATATATGTTTTTTGGCCATGCCCCATTGCACGAGGGATCTTAGTTCCTGGACCAGGGATTGAACCCGTACCCTTGGCAGTGAAAGCGCAAAGTCCTAACCACAGGACCGCCAGGGAATTCCCTAGCCAATATTTTATAATGACTATAAATAGATTATAACCTTTAAAAACTGTGAACCACTATGTTGTACACCTGTAACTTGTATAATATTGTACATGAATTGTATCAATAAAAATTTTTTTAAAAAGGCTCAGAAAAATTAATTTTCCTGAAGTCACTAAGCTAATTAATAGTGAAGTCAGCATGTGAACCTAGTCTGGCAATAATCACTGCTTTTTAATAGCTATGCTATATTACCTCTCAAAAGACTGAAGTCCTAAGTAGTTGAGATAAGAAGAAATACATATATGTACACGTCAGAGTGAAACTGCATTATACCAAAGACAAAGGTTTTAAAGGCAATCAGAGAAGAAAGATTATCTTCAAAGGACTAATGATTAAACTTAACAATCAACTTCTTCACAACATGGAAACCAAAACATAATGTAATACTATTTCAATGTGTAAAAACAATCATAGCCAAGCTAAAATTATACACTCAGTAAAATCATCTTTCAAGACTGAAGGGAAGTTCCTTAAAGTTAAACATGAGATTACCATATAACCTAGCATTTCCACTCCTAGGTATATATCCAAAAGAACTGAAAACAAGTATTCAGATACTTGTACAAAATGTTTATAGCAGCACTATTCACAATAGGCGAAAGGTGGAAACAGACCAAATGTCCATCAACTGATGAATGGACAGATGAAATGGTAGCACATCCATACAGTGAAATACTTAGCCATGAAAGGGAATGATACATGTTACAATGTAGATGAACCTTATAGTAAGTGAAGGAAGTCAGGCACAGAAGGTCAAATGTATGATTCCATTTATATTAAATATCCAGAAGAGGCAAAGCCATGGAGACAGAAAGCAGATCAGTCATTGCCAGGGGCTGGGGGCTGGGGGCTGGGGGAGTGGGTGATGGGAAGTGACTGCTTACTGGATACAAAGATTCCCACTGGGGTGATGAAAATGTTTCAAACTGGACAGAGGTGATGGTTGAACAACACTGTCAATGTACTAAATGCCACTGAATTGTACACTTTAAAATAGGTAATTTTATATTATGTGAGTTCCACCTTCTTTTAAAAGAATGAGGAGGAAAATCAAACCTGAATTTGATCAATTTATAGAAAATATAAATCAGGGAAATAGGACAGCAGAGGTCCATGTTAAATGACACTATGGGGACACAATCAACAAAACCCAGACTGTGGAAAGCTCTAAAAGAAAATGACTCCACTTCTTCAATAAACATTTACAAGAAAAGAAAAAGATGGAAGAGGGATCTATAGATTAATAGTTAAATTTCTTTCAAATCACATCAACCAATTACAGTGTATGGACTTATGAGGATCCTAATTCATATAGATTGTATACGTAAAGACCCACAAAAACAAACAGCTTAACAAAAAGCATGAGATGATGGAGAACTATGAGCACTGATTGGATGTAATATTAGGAATGACAGTGGATGTGGTGGTTGTTTAAAAAGTTAAAATGGTAAGATGCCTGGAATTTGCTTCAAAATAATCCAGGTCCGTGGGTGTTGGTATACATATAACAGGATTGTTCAAACATGAACTGACTGATGGGTGTACAGGAGTACTAGCTTATACTATTCTTTCTACTTTGAATATGTTTGAAATTTTCTATAGTGAAAAGAAAAAAAAATTAGGGTGAGCTAAAGCTGTATTCAGGCAAAAACAAACAAACAACCAAACAACTAAGAATGATCACCAGCGGACCCTCCGAAAAGAAATTCTAAAGGATCAACTTACGGTAGTCAGAGAATGATCCCAGAGAGAAAATCCAAGATATCAGAAGGAATAGAGAGCAACAAAGTAGTAAAAATACGTGGGTCAGTGCAAGTAAACAACCATGGGGTAAAATAATAACAATGTCATAGGGAGTTTAAAATGATAAAATTTAAATGCAATACAATTATGACAGAAGGAGGGAGCTAACAAAATAAATCCATACACACAAAAACAGAATTAACAGCCATAAGTGAATTCTTCAGGCACAGAAAAATAATTCCATATGGAAACACCGAAATTCAGGAAGGAATGAAGAATACCAGAAATTGAAAATATTTGAGTAAATCTAAATGAATCTTGACTGTGTAAAACGCTAAAAATAATGTCACATGAAGAAGCCAGCTGTGGTGCCCTCAGAACTCACCAGGAGCTACGTAGGGAAAGATCTATTGCTGCTAGGGGAAGGGAGAAAAAATGGTGTAATATTTAACTGCATTTTCCCAGTGTATTAGGGTGAGTACTGCTAACTACTGTAACAAACAATTCCCAAAATGTCAGAACTCTCTTTTCCAATGCCATAGTAGCAGTAACATTCAAGATGATGGTGCTCTGAGGGTGCCACAGTGTACACAGAGTAGAAATATAATGTTGTACATGTGAAACTTATTTAATGTTATAAACCAATGTCACACCAATAAAAAATAAATTTAAAAAATAGATGGGGCTTCCCTGGTGGCGCAGTGGTTGAGAGTCCACCTGCTGCTGCAGGGGACACGGGTTCGTGCCCTGGTCCGGGAAGATCCCACATGCCGCAGAGCGGCTGGGCCCGTGAGCCATGGCCGCTGAGCCTGCGCGTCCGGAGCCTGTGCTCCGCAACGGGAGAGGCCACAACAGTGAGAGGCCTGCGTACCGCAAAAAAAAAAAAAAAAAAAAAAAAAAAATCATAAAATAAAATAAAAAAAATAAAAAATAGATGATGGTTCCCTATCAGTCTTGAGTTCCTCAGTGACTACATGAAAAGACAGAGGATCTTTCCATGTACTGGGGGTGAGAACCGTGGATTTTATCTGGGCCTTGAGAGTGAGGGGCTCCCCTCTCCCAGCAGTAGAAAGCTATTGCTTTGAAGAATTTTGCTTTTGCTGCTTCTAAGGAAGTAGATGAGACCTTATACTCATCCCCTGGCAGGCACCAACCACCTCCTTCACTCCTGCATCAGCAAGAACTGGCAGTCTCCAGTCTGCTGCCCTGCCCCCAGTTTTTCTCACAGGCTCCCATTGGCGACCCATGGGAAGGAGTTTGCCAGTGTGTGTGATCACCCCTTGTGTCTGGGAACTCCAGCTATTCCACACTGACGTGGTATCCCAAACTTTGCCTCTAATGATCTGCTCAAACTTTGGTTGCTTTCTTCACCACTTGTACGGTAGCTGCCGTTTTCAGCCATGTTCTGCCAAAGGTCCAATGGTGTGCCCTCTCTCTCCTTGCAGGGGCTTGTTCTTTATTAGAATTCACTTTCCCTGGTTGCCTTGTGACCTCAGTTCTTTGATATGCTCAAGAAAAGTTACAGTTTTGTAGATCATCCATCTTTTTTTCTCACTAAGATAGATGCTGCATTCTTTGTAGCTTTCTATACAGTAAGAAACCATCTTTGTTGTGTTAAGCTACCAAGATGTTGAGGCTTTTATTGCAGCATAACAGCCTGTTCAAATGGATACAGTGGTTTTTATCTGCATTTCCCCGATGACTAATGAAGTTGAGCATGTTTACATGTGCATATTTGCCATCTGTATTTTGTTTCAAGACAGAGGCACAGATGTTGATGTAAGGATAGACATTTCCTGTCTTAGATCTAGAAAGACTTCTCCAAGGAGCCATAGTATCATTTTATGGAAAATGATATTTGGAGACCACAATCTAAGCTCTGCTTAGTTTTTTGGTCTATGAGCCTATTGGCTTTCTGTTTGGTCTCGTGACCTCTTTCCCTAAGCTCTGCGGTTTAGGATTTGGCAAATGTCTTGAGGGCAAAAGCCTAGAGTAAGATACCACTAGTAGTCACTGGAATGGCTAGAGTTTTTAAAAACTGATGATATCAGTGTGATTGGAGCAACATCACTTGTGGGAATGTAAAGTGATAGAACCACTTTGTAAAATACTTGGACAGCCTCTTTAAAAGTTAACCATATACTTAGTGTATGATCTGGCAATTGCACTCCTAGGTGCATCTAGGAAAATGAAAATATATATCCATACAAAGCCTTGTAAACAAATGTTCGTAGTAGCTTTATTCATGATAACAAGACTGGCAACTCAAATGTCCATCAGCAGCTAAATGGATAAACCAATTGTGGTATATCCATACACTACTCAGCAATTAGAAAGAACAAACCACAAATACATACAACAACATGATGAATCTCAAAAATATTATGCTGAGCGAAAAGAAGCCAGGCTTAAAAGAGCACTACTGTATGATTCCATTTATATGGTTAACTAGGAAAGATATTTCCAATATATGGTGACAGAAAACAGATTAGTGGTTGCCTGGGGTGAGGTGTGTGAATGGGGACTGACTTATGAAGAAGCATACCTTGGAAATGTTACTTAGCCTCCCTAGAGGGAGATAAAATATTTGCTTTCCAGGAATGTAAGAATGTTTCAATAAATGAAATTTACCATGTCTATAGGCTAGATGAGAAAACTCGTATGATTAATCTTATGATAAATGCAGAAAAAACATTTGATAAAGTTCTACAGCTATGAGAAAAACTTATTAGCAAATTAGGTATAGCAGGGAACAACTTTGTGTGAAGATCTTTTGCCACAATCTTTGGTAAACATCATACTTAAAGGAGAAACTTTAAACCCTTTTCTATCAAATATTGGACCAAGACAAGAATTCCTATTTTCACTGTTACTGTTTAACATAAAGCTAAAGATTCTAGCAAATGCTATAGGAAAGTAGAAGAAATAAGAAGTGTAAGGATTGTTACAGCAGAAGCTGTACAAAGACCCGTGACATCTCTCAACTTAGAGGTGTCCTCTTGGCCCTCTAGCAGGGCAGGCTAGAAGTGCTGCCCTAGGGAGCAGGACTTGGCCAAGGACAGATGAGGTTTAGAGGAAAACTCCCCAGTGTCCTTGACTGTCAAATAGGCTGAGTCTGAAGTGTGTTGCATCCTGATCCTCAGAATCCCCCAGTGGGATTAAGCCCCAGTTGGCCACAGCAGTAATTATCTACAAAGTACACCCTTTACTGGCTTCAAGTGTCTCCTGTCTTAACTTGCCACTCCCTACTGGTGCCTCCTGGCATCATCTCCCAAATAAACTATTTGCATTCAGATTCTTATCTTTGGGGAAATCTAGCCTAAGAATACAGTCAAATGCTTTTTCTGTGACTATCAAGAGTATGCGATTTTCTTCTTTACTTTGTCAATCCAGTGTCATACTTTAATGGCTTTTATTCCTAGATAGAACCATTCTTTTATTCCTGGATAAACCTTTCTTAGTCATGATGTTTTTATTAGCCTCTGGTTTCATCTTGCTCGTATTCCCCCCCACCCCCATCTATTTCCTAAGTGAAATTAGTCTACAATTTTCTTTTACTATTCCTACCTAATTGTAGTAAAGCTCATCTCATAAAAATGAGTATATTTCTTTTTTCTATCTTCTTAAAGTATTTATATAAAGGGAGAGGTTATTTGTAAAACCACATAACCTGATGTCTTTCAGTGGGGGCAGACTTTAGATTTTTGATTCATTTCTTTATTGGTTATTAGCTTATTTAGGCTTTTTATTTCTTATTGAAATTATGTGTCTTTTATATATCATATCTCATATTTATATATCATTTGTTTATATCATTTATATTTTCTTCTACATGATTACCCATTTCACATAAATTAAAATGTATTCACATAAAAATGTTTAAAATATTATGATATCAAAATCTCTACTGTACCTAATATTCTGTCTCTTTTTTCATTTTCATTGTCTTGGGGAATATTTTTCTTTCTGCAACTCTTTTTTTATCTTTTTGACCAGCCTTGTCTATTAGTTATCTCAGAGATATAGCTTTGGTTTTGTTGAACCTCTCTGATTTCTTACAACTGTATTTAAGTATAATTTACATATCATAAGATTCAGCCATTTCAAGTATACAATTCAGTGATTTTTAGTAAACTTGCCAAGTTATTATATCATCACCATAATCCAGTTTTAGAACATTTTCATCACCCCAATAAGACTCCTCATGTCCATTTCAGCCTAGTCCTTGGCAATCATTAATCTGCTTTCTGTCCCTATGGATTTGCCTTTTCTAGACATTTCATACAAATGGAATAATATAACGTGTGCTCTTTTGTGTCTGGCTTCTTTCACTTACAACATTTTTGAGTGAAGCTCTCCATTTTCGTTTCTCATTTCATTTTTTCTGGAGCTATCGCAGAGCCAGTCTCACAGAGTCGTGTGTGGCTTGGCCCGGCTTGGGGATGAACTGGGACTGGGACTCCCAGTCCCAGCCCCGCTAGACTGACCTGTGGTCAGAGCCCCCACCTCCCAGTGGGAAAGCCTCTCCCATTGTCCCCTCACCCCCTTCACAATGTTGGTCAAATGGACTGAAACTAATGAAAGACCGGCCTTCCAGCTTGTTCTGGGAGGTTTAAACTTGGGCTTACTTGGTGAGAGCCCAGTCTTGTGCTGCATTTCCTTCTTTTAGTGATAAAGACCCTCTGCGATTGCAACCACTCATCAGGTTGTGGGGACATTTCAAAGTGCTTGGCAACCTTTACTCAGGGCATCCTTTGTGCAGACCACCACCAGTACCCTAGGCTTCTGCATTTGGTTTTCCAAATTTAGAACTATACTTGGTGTTTGCATGCTGCTCAGGAAGGGGTGAAAACACCTCAACATGGACCTTCTCCGCAGGGACGTGGTCTATTGGAGTGTGACATTCCCTGAGACTCAATTTGCTTATGTGGGAGAGTTACCATAATAAGCTTTACAGGTTGCCCACCTGCCCACCCCTCAGCACTCGCTGTTTGGAACCTACTTAGATTTAGATACAAGTGTTAACTGTCCTAGAGACAGTTAACAGTGGCAGGTAGAAAACGGACAGGATCGAGGATGATGGTGGTTAAAGAAAACTTCAATTCTATGTATAATGAGCTTATTTTTAAAAATTGGAAAATTAAGAATAAGGAAGTTTTTAACCTAATATGCAGATATATCTGAAGATCCATCAGGAAGCATGTGATAAGTAAGTCCCCAAGGAGCGCTCTCTCTTAGCCCTGTAATTCTGGCCGGTTGGTGGATCTCGGTGGGGCAGAGCCGCTGGGAAGCAGGAAGCGAGCCGGGGAGCCTAGGTTTTCAGGGACTGATCGCCGCCGCAAGGGCGCAGCATTTCCCGCGCTAGGAGGCAGCACCGCGCCGAGCAATCCGCACCGGATCCGCCAGCAGGATGGGCAGCCCGGGGCTAGTGCCCTCGCCCGCCGGGCGACCCCACCTGAAAAGTGGGCGCGAGCAGAGCAGCCGCGCGGGGCCGTTACGGGGCGGATTCAATGATTAATGCCGGTTCACCTTTTTGGTCTTTGGACAGCAATCAGTGGGCGCTCGCGAATAACCAGTCTGCTTCCCCTTTCGCTCCCGCAGAAATTTTGGGAGCCACGAGACACGGTGGGCCTCCCAGACCCGGCATGGTCCCGCCGAAGGGTCCCCTAAGCTCGCCAAAGCCTAGTCCGTGGCTCGCGGGCGTGCGGCGCGCGGGGGACTACAGTTTCCAGAGTGCCCTGCGGCGACGGGCGGAGCCGGGGAGCGCCCGCAGCCAATTAGGGGGTCTCCGGGCGCTGCCGGGGAGCGGCAGGTGGAGTCGGGCCGATGGGCGGGAGCGGGGCCGGGTCCCCGGAACGTGTCCCGGGGCTTGCGGGCTGGGCGGGGGCGCGGCGCGAACCGGGTCTACATCGGGAGGTGGCCCGGAGATTGGACCGAGCGGGGGCGGGGACCGCGGCCGCCTGCGCGGTTCCGGGTGCTCCCGCCGCGCGCAGCCCAGGGCGCACTTGACCGGGGTCTGGCTGTGGGGAAGGGCGGGTCGGGGGAGAACCCCAGAGCGCCGCGGTGTCCTCCAGCCCCTCCCTCGCGGCCGCCGGAGCCACAGCCCGAGCCGGAGCCGGAGCCGGCGCCACCTCGCCCCCAGGCTCGCGTGCCCCCAGCCATGGCTTTCGCCAATTTCCGCCGCATCCTGCGGCGGTCTACCTTCGAGAAGAGAAAGTCCCGCGAATATGAGCACGTCCGCCGGGACCTGGACCCCAACGAGGTGTGGGAGATCGTGGGCGAGCTGGGCGATGGTGCCTTCGGCAAGGTTTACAAGGTGAGGGCGCTGTGTTGGTGGTGGGTGGCTCGGGGCGCGTGGAGCGGCTCCGGAAAGAAGGGGCGCTGGCCCTGGTCAGTCTCGGCCACGGCTCGGGAGAACGCAGAAGGCTGCCCGGCCCTGAACTCGGAGTCCCGGGGTTCTGTCCTGGTGATCCTTGTTCTTCGTTGGGGTGGGGGTTGGGGTATCCTCACACAGCCCGGCTGAGTCCCTGCGTGCCGGACGCCCCCTCCGGGCACGGCTGCTGCCCCCGAGCTAAGTTTCTGAGCACTTCCTGTGCGTCCCGCACGGCTCTCAGCGCCGCAGGGGGAGACAAAGGGGGCGCTTATAGGACTTTAGCATCCGAGACGAGGCATCCGCGGTAGAACTGTTACTAGGCATACTTTTTAAGGGAGGCCACTCAGATGCTGTGAGAGTGCCGAGGCGATGGGGACAGAGAAGCTCGGCTGCGTCTGGAAGGCTTGAGTCCGGTGAAGTTGGGGACACACCTGAAGACGAGCCAGAGACGGGAGAGACAAGAGGTGGAGGGGGGGGGTTGTCTAGAGTGAGAGGTTAGGCGTGGAAATGTGGGCTGGGGCTGGGCAGAGGGGAAAGTCAGGGCCTCGTGAATCCTGCGCTTCGGGGTCAGATTTGAGTATGTGGATGAGTCACAGCTGGGGAGTCTCCCAATTGCAGTCACCTTTCCCTAGAAGAATAAAAGGCCAGAGAGCTTTTGTGGAGGGTGGGCGGAGCAGAGTTGATGAATTGTAGACACGTTTGCAGCAGGTCATTGTCTGGTGTCTGGTCCTGAGAACAAATTCTGAGTTGCTCAGGCGTATTGGGGACCCAAACACTTAGAGCTTGACTCCACGCTTTCCCTCATCTCCTTTCCGCCAGGAAACTCTTTACTGAGAGAAACCCACATGTTAAGCTGGTGGTTTCTACAGGAGGGCACCTCCTTCCTAAGCCACCATCACCTTCTTTGGGGCTCCTATAGCTTGTAGACCACTCTGACCCCAGGGTTTCCCTCTTAGGAGCCTGGACCACAGAGAGAGCTTCTCTAGGCCACCCCTGGTCAAGACTTGCTCTCTTTGCCTTGAGAGTGGTGGAGAGCCTAATCACCAAAGTGTAGTCCCTGGAGGAGTAGCACCAGCATCACCTGGGAGCTCGTTAGAAATGCAGAATCTCAGGCCCCACCCTAGACCTAATAAATAATAAAGTAGGGCCTGCATTTTAACAGATGCCCAGATCCCCCTGATTACATGGGCTTTAAGTTTGAGAAACATTGCTCTAGGGGCCATTTTGAAGTCACCCAGGCCCATCAGGGGGCCTGTTTTGTTACCTTACCACCTCCCCACGGAGCCAGCGCTTCCTTTTACAGGGTGAAAGCCCCACTGGAGCAAAGGTTCTGTGGTTGGAAGGCTGGCCTCTGTGACACTCATACCTGGGGCTCTCAGCTGCCTTTCTCTGCTGCCTTTCTCTGCCTGAGGGTTCTGCACGTATTCCAGGGCCGTCAGCACATACTTCACTCGCACATCTTTTCTTTCCCCTTCTCAGAGCTGCCTCTTCCTCCTGGCGGCACCAGGAAACTGTCCTCCTCAGTCTTGCGGCCCCGCCGGACACCCCACCGGTGGACTTGCCTTCCCCTGATGGAGCCTGCTCTGCCAGGTGTGCTCTGACCACCGTGAGCACAGCTGGACCCTTGGTCAGCTCACCATATCCCCCGCTTTCTCCAGAAGGTTCAGTTGGTGTTTGTAGTGCCTGCTGTTGGCCCTCGCTGATGTTGTCCTGTTAGGGGCTGACTTTCCATTGCACTCTTGTCCCTGTCCCCTAATGAATCCTGGCTTCATAAGGTTCATTTTCTTTCAAACCTAAATGCAGAACTTGGCTTCTAGGCTGGTAAGATTTCCCCTTGTCAGTTTTGACTGCCATTTCCTCCTGCTTTAGCCCCATAAAACTCCCTTACAGCTCTGAAAGTTTCATACAAAGGAGCCCATCTGATTCACAAGTTATTTTGTCTCCTCCTGGTTCTCCAGAGCACGTGGACCCTTTTAAAAGTGAGTCTAGTGCTCAAAGCTGTGAGCCGGCTGCACCACAAGTCTCTCCCCACCACCTCCGAACCCATGATTTTCTCATAATTAAGACAAGGGAAAGGTAGATCAGGAGAGCTGTGTGATGGCTGACACACCTGGACATTTATTAGGTTACCTGCCTGGCCTCAATGTGTGACCCTCTGATCTAACCCAACCCCATGTTACACACAGGAATACAGGGGCTCAGGGAAAGGAAGGGGCTAGAACCCAAGGCTCTGGGCTTAGTTACCAGCTAAGGAAGACCCGTCTTGGATCAGAGATCCCTGTGACCTCGTCTCCTACCCTGGAGAAGTGCTGCTTAGTCAGCCCCTTAGAGTTGAAGTTGAAGCAGGTATTGCTTTACTAAAGATTCTAATCAGGGGCCATAACTCCTTCCCACTTCATTGTTCCCTGGCATGGCCGTTTCAGCAGCACAGGCCAGAGGTTCCATCTAGGTTTTATGTCTGGGGCCAGAACTTCCATTTTGACGTGGCACCTTGGTAACCAGTTGGCTGTGAGCTGGTGAAGTGATGGCCAGCAGCACCTCCTCTCCCTGTCCTAGAACGAGCAGATTTTTCTCCTGGCAGCCTAGGTGGTGAAGGCCTTTCTGAGGATTTTGCTGGTGTAAGAAGCCATAGGAATCCCAATTTGTCAAAGGCTTGTCAGAAGAGGACTCCAATTATAGATTTCCTGAGGAGTGTCTTGCAGAGGCTCAAAGCCTAATGTCTTGAGACATTAGTGTCTCACGATATGGAGCCTCTTTTTCCCTCTTCTCCCTGATAAATCATCAGTTGATCTCGGGAGAAAAAGAGGCTCGTAGGATTGATTTTCTGCACAGTCAAGTTCATGCTCACCTCCATACTCCTTAAGCGATTTCAAAAGAAAATCATTTCTAGTTCATTACTAGATACAAAGTAAAACTCACAAGCTATATAGTTTCAAAATTCTTGCCCTTAATAATAATCTTTATTCTAAAGACAAGGTGGAAAGGGAAGTGTTTGATATCGGGTTGAATGGAAGAAACTGCCTTCAGCAGGGTGTGCCCGCTGTCCTAACTGTGGGTGAAACTGGTACTTATGTGCTGAACAGAGACAGGGAGCATGTGGGCATGAAGAGTTGGGTTAACAGGCTGAGATGATTTTTCTGCTTCTTGAAAATTGCTTTTGTCGTCTTATGTTGTCTTTAAGCTTTTAAAAGGTTTATGAGTTTGCAAAATTAGGTGTATAGTACAAATTTTTTTAATTAAAAAGAAAAACATTACCCTAAGTCCCATCAGTTGCTGTTGACATTTTGATATATTTCCTTCCAGACTTAATCGATATTTATGGAGAAAAAAACTTTTTTTAATGCAGGGTTGTAATAATACACACCTACAGTGTTTTATGTTATCTTTGATTCCTAAAGCCTCTTCCTGTGTTATTCTGAATGCTTCACACATACCTTCTGGGATGGCTCAGTGCCCCCATGATTTTAATCTTATTGGATATTTAAGTAACTCCTACCCCCCATTTTCTTTTTACTATTAACAAGTTAAATTTTTTTTTAAATAAATTTATTATTTTTGGCTGCACTGCGTCTTCGTTGCTGCACGCGGTTTTTTCTCTAGTTGCGGTGAGTGGGGACTCCTCTTCGTTGTGGTGCGTGGGCTTATCACTGTGGCTTCTCTTGTTGCAAAGCACGGGCTCTAGGCACGCAGGCTTCAGTAGTTGTGGCATGCGGGCTCAGTAGTTGTGGCTCACGGGCTCTAGAGCGCAGGCACAGTAGTTGTGGCACACGGGCTTAGTTGCTCCGCAGCATGTGGGATCTTCCCAGGCCAGGGCTTGAACCCGTGTGCCCTGCATTGGCAGGCGGATTCTTAACCACTGCGCCACCAGGGAAGCCCAACAAGTTAAAATTGATAAATGCTTATCATGTGCCAGGTGCTGTGCTAAGCCCTTTACACAATACAGTCAGGTCTGCTGTAATATAAATATGCCTTCCTAAAAATCCCTGAATTGTGCAAAACATGCAACAAAAATCAGAGGCCTTGTGAGAAAAATGGGGCTAAGGACACAACACTCAAAAACTTCATCAGCACATTAGAAAAAAATAAAGATAGGAACCTAAAAAACAAGTAGCACCGTATTACACAAGGTTTGCAGATAAGAAATACAAAATTATCACAATAAATACAACACTGAACTGGGAAAGAGGTCTGCAAGGATGCTTGTGGCTGTGGGTGGGAAGCATTGCAGTACATGAAGCTGTGGAAGGAGGGTTATCTGAAAAGAGGGTTATCTGAAATCGGGGCATGTTGGACCCCAGATGGGGTGGGTGTGGCTTAAAGGTTGCTGAGAGATGTTTGAGGTGCCTGTGCCATTTGTGCATTCCTTTGCTGCTCGGCTCATCTGGGTGAAGTTTTCTGCGTTCACCTATTGTTTCTGGCAGACAGAACAGAACATAAGCAAATGTGAATTTAGCGTTTTGATAAAATTGTTCCTTAATACATCAGTGGCGTTGGAACAAAATTGGCAGTTTTTAAAGTAAACTTTATAGCAAAGCTGACTGTATATTTTTATTTATTTATTTTTGGCTGCATTGGGTCTTTGTTGCTGCGCGTGGGCTTTCTCTAGTTGCGGTGAGCGGGGCTACTCTTCGTTGCGGTGCGCGGGCTTCTCATTGCCGTGGCTTCTCTTGCTGTGGAGCACGGGCTCTAGGCACCCGGGCTGCTGTAGTTGTGGTACGCGGGCTTCAGTAGTTGTGGCTCACGGGCTCTAGAGCGCAGGCTCAGTAGTTGTGGCGCACGGGCTTAGTTGCTCCGAGGCATGTGGGGTCTTCCCGGACCAGGGCTTGAACCCATGTCCCCTGCATTGGCAGGCGAATTCTTAACTACTGCACCACCAGGGAAGCCCTAAGCTGACTCTATATTGATGAACAGCTTTGCTTGTAAAGTTTTTATATTTTAAATCATTTTTTTACGCTAGACTCCTAGAAGGGAGTTACTCGGTTGAGGGAGTGATGCATGGCTCTTTGAGGGTGGTTTTTAAAAGAAAATGAGATAAGTTAATAGAGGCCCCCTTTGCCCCTTGCCTTCGCTTAAGAGCCAATCCCCGAGTCCTCTGGGACCCTGCAGGAACCCGGGATCTTGGCAGTGGCTGCCCCACGGGTGGGGACCTCAGGTGCCCCCGGGTTCAGAGAGCCATTGTTAACCCCCATCCTTCGGGTGCCATATCCTGCCCTGCCACCCAGTTCAGACAAAGCTGAGGTTCTGAACCCTCCCCGGCCAGGCCGGCTCCTTTCCCCTCATCTCTGCCTAAGAGTTTTAAAGCCTGGGTTTCCGCTTCCTCCTTCCTCTGGGGTCTGCCGAGGTCTCCCGTGCGCCTCCCCTCCTCCTCCGGAAAGAGCTCTGCCCCCAGGCAGTAACCTTATTTCCGCTCAGTCTGGTGTTTTTAAACACAAGTCCATGCTATTGTGAGTGGGTTCCTGGCTGGGTCCTAAAACCAAGGTGGCTGGAGCTTCCTGGGGATGTTGCCTGCCCAGGGGGTCTGCCTGGGTCTGGAGGGGCTGATTCAGCACTGGCCGCCCTGAGACTTGTTCTGGCTGGGTCTAGAGCAGGCCAGAGTGAAGTGAGCTAAACAACTAACGGCGCCCCCAGCCTTCACCTCTATCCAGGGTCCCCTGGCCTCCTGAGGTTACCCGGACTAGGGGGAAATCCCCAGGGGCTGCCGCCCCACAGGCGCCCAGAAAACAGCCCGGGATGGTCACTCCCAGGCCCAGCTGCTGCTGAGGGCAGTGGAGCAGGGTGGTTAAGGGAAGCAACTGGAGCTCAGGAGGATCCGGGTTGTAACCCCAGACAAGCGATCCCCCGCCTTCTGAGCCTCAGACTCTTTTGTCTGTAAAACGGAGGTGATAATCTGGAGGACGATGGAGGACGAGATGAGCTAGGGATGTGTACTACATTCAGCACCTGATCTCCACCCCGGAAGTGGGCAGGAAAGGCTGATAGTTCGTTATGGTTGATGCTCTTGCTACCCAATGGAGAAGGTCCTGGCCAGTTACTGCAGCTAAACTGGGGACAAGCAGAAGGCCTTCAGTGTTTGCAGCTTGTCCGTGATCCCAGGCTCCCCACCGTATTGACATTTGGGGCAGCTCATTCTTTGCTGTGGGGGCTGCCTGTGTATTATAGGATGTTAGCGGCATCTCTGGCTTCTACCCACAAAAGTACCAGCGCTGCTGGCACCTCCCCCTGCACCCGCAGTTGCCAAAAATGTCTCTGGACAAGGCCACATGTCCCCTGGGGGGCAAGATCACTCCCGTGGCGCATTGCTGCCTGTGCCGCGATCCAGTTCAGCAAACAGGCCGCGTTCACCTGTGTGTATCACATCCCTGGATGTGTGACGAAAGACTCGGGCCTCACAGCCAGGCAGACCAGGCTTTCAATCCTGGCTGCCCCACTTTGCCGCTGTGTGAAGTCAGGCGAGTGGCTTGTCTCTGAGCCTCAGTTTCCCCATGTGTCCAGTGGGGCCGAGACCAGTACTCACCCCACAGAGCGGCTGTGAGAATCAGACCAGTAGCTCATAGGTGCTCAGGATGGGCCAGGCGCCTGCCACCCCTGCTGTTTTCAGGGCCACACGGGGGAGGGAAAGAAAGCTCTGCCAGGGTGAGCGAGCTGTAGCGGGACCAAGATGGGGCTAGAGTGAGAAGGGACGGCTTCCACCCGGCAGGGCGGGTGGGACGGGATAGAAAGCTGGAGGGAAGGAAGTCTGGGCCAGGAGAGAGGCCAGACAGTGAGGCCGGAGGTTGTCCCCTGGTGGCCCTTGAGCCAGGAAGGGCCTGCAGACGGGTTTGTGTGGCTCCCACGGCGGCTGAACCAAATTTGAAGTGATTGCCAGCATTCTGAGATCAGGAGAGTTCACATAAGAGCTCTGATCCCTGTCTTCTGTGGAAATATCAGAGATGCTGGTACCGCCCACGTGTACTCCTGCGGGGCCACATCTGCTGGAAGTGAGGAGCAGCCTCTGGGGCAGCGCTGTCCAAGGGGTATGTAACAGGAGGCGCGCGTGCAACTTACAATGTTCTAGTAGCCTCATTCAAACGAGGAAAAACACCAGGAGAAATGAATTTCAATAGTATTTTTTAATTATCCCAGTATTTCCAAAGTATGATCATTTCAGCATATAATCAATACAAAGAAAGAGTTACTTAAAGTTCTCATTCCATACTAAGTCTTTGAAATTGGTGTGCCTTTGGCATTTACGATGTGTCTCGGTGTGGACCAGCCACGGTTCAGGTGCTCGGTAGTGACCTTGGCTGCTGTACTGGGCAGGGCAGATCTGGCCTCTCTGTCCGCCAGCACCTGGTGCCCTCCCCCTGGTCCACTGTACACATTTCAAATGCCTCCTCAACCCAGTGGTCAGTGGGTTTGGGAGCTGGGCTTGGCCTGGAGAGCTGGCCAGGGCGGGCCAGGTCTAGAATAGTGTGTGGGGGCCAAGTCAAGAGAGCCTTGAATCCAAGTTGAGGGATTTGAATATGACGGTTACCGTCCTGCTTGCCCCAAGCCTCCGGGGTCTGACCAGGTCATGAGGTCAACCTTGTGTGGTGTTAGAGAAGAGTGATCTTTGGATGGTCACCAGATGGGGAGTGGCTTGCCCACACAATTGGGGGATGCCAGAGCCAGGTATCCTGGCTGCCCAAGGTCAGGGTAGCCACTGATGAGTGAAGGCTGGGACAGAGTGGCCACGTCTTGGTGGCTGCAGCTGGTGGGGGTGGGAGGGAGGACCAGAGCTGTGCTTGGAGCCCAAGTTAGAGTCCAGGGAGGGGAAGTGACTGATGGAAGGGGACTAGCCCGAGAGGGAGATGTTGTAGGCGGGTGAGAGGCATGGAGGATTCTAGAGAACTAGGCCTGGTAGTCAGTGAGGAAAGAGAGCAGAGTTGGTGAGATGGGAAGGGAAGCTCACGTTTGCCAGGGACTAGAGATGGTCCGGGAACTTGGATGCGATCCTGGATCCTGGAGTTAAAGCCTGGCCCTCCCTCTTGCAGGTTATGTGATCCTGAGAAAAGCACTTAGCTGTGCCTCGGTTTCTTTAGTTGCAGAAAGGTACTACTTCATAGGGTTGTTGGAGTATGAAATAGCCCGTGTAAACCACTTAGTCCTGGAAAAGCTCACATGGGTGTTAGTCATTAGCATGATCAGCTGAACACCTCCTACGTGTCAGGCACCGTGAACAAGGTGAACAAGATAAATGAGTGGGGAGTTGACTTTTGCTCCATTCATTTGTTTTTGGCCTCACCGTGTGGCATGCAGGACCCTAGCTCCCCAGCCAGGGATTAAACCCATGCTTGCTGCAGTGGAAGCACAGAGTCTTAACCACTGGACTGCCAGGCAAGTCCCACTCTGTTCTTATCTGTCCATCATTCCATCATGTATTCTTCTACCAGCCCCATGAAAAGCAGGCGTTAGCATCCCCACCTGATGATGCAGAAGCCCAGAGAGGTACAGTGACTTGCTCAGCATCACACAGCTCTTCCGTGGCAAAGTTGGGACTTAAACCCAGATATCTCTGGCCAGGAGCCTCTGCCTTTTCTGCTGTACAATACAGAGGGGAAGACATACGGGCTTATTGGGAGGAGAGGGTCCAGGGGTCCCTTCAGTGTGGTATCTCCTGTGGCCTTGACATTTATGAGCCCAGGAATGTGACCCTTCTTCGGGCCTGCCTCAGCCTCCACTGAATCTGAGCCCTGGACTGGCGATGGTGGCCTCTAACGCGGAGGAAGTGGTGACGGTCTTGGGCAGGGCTAGCAGAGGAAGTGGCAGGGGAAGGGGGCGGTGTCAGGGTGGGGAAGCTGGGTGCTCCTGAGGCCCTTGTGGGTCCTAAGGTGCTGAGCACTCCTGTAGGCTGCCGGCAGGGAGGGAGGGACAGGCAGGGAGGAAGGGACTTGCAAAAGGGCTTCCTCCTTCCACCCACTCCTCCCACTCTCCATGAGCTCGCTCTTCTTTCTCTTCCCCTTTCTCTCTGCTTTCCCCTTTGCTACAATTTTTTTTCTTCCTTCTCCTATAGCTTATTTTTTCCTCCTAAGAATAGGCTGTACCAGAACCAGAATTCAAGCCCTAAGGGTGGCAGGTGGAGGGTTAACCACTATGCAGGTGACTAAAGAGTTAACATTAGCCAGCCTCCAAGTCTAAGGAGGAGGGGGGCCACTGAGAGCAGTTGAAGGGAGCACAGCCTTTTCTGCCTCAGGACCTTTGCACTTGCTGGTCCTTCTGCCTGCCACTCTCTTCCGATGACTGCACAGCTGACTCCTTCTCATCCTCTGGGTCTCAACTCCCATGTTCCCTCCTGACCGCAGTGACAGCTCCCTGCTGATTTCCTTCAAGCCTCCCGTCACAAACTGGGATTCTCTTGTGTGTCTCCTTGTTTATTTTCGTTCCTCTCTGGAGAATGTAAGGTCCTGGAGAGCAGGGAATTATCCATCTTTTGTGGATAACAGGTATGTGATAGATACTGAGTTAATAACTGCTGAATGAATAAACGAATTGTAGTAAATGCCAGACCCAGGCTCCCCCCTCTCTTTAGGCAGGCCAGCACTGTGGTGACGAGTGCAGGCACTGAAATCAGTCCTGAGCTTTCTCCTGGCTTTGCTGCCTGCTTGCTGTGTGACCTTGGGAAAATCACCTCACCTCTCTGAGGCTCAGTATCTTGAGCTGTAAAATGAGGATCAAAATAGTGCTTCCCTCAGGGAATTTGTGAAGATGGAGACGTGTGGCCCACCCTAACACCGTGCCCAGCATGGAGGAAGGAGAAGTGAATGGGACTGTTGTCATTGTGATGATGATGTTCTCTGCGGGTTGACTAGATTGCCTGGCCCGGCTTTCTGATGATTGACAGGCAGATTCCCTTGAGGCTCCTGGTCCACCTCCCCTTGCTTGTTACACTGGAGGCTGCTCCTGGGTAGCCTCTGGTGTATCGAGTCCCGGGGAGCAGCCTAAAGCTTACAGCTGTGTTATGAGGATGAACATGATTCAGTGACAGTAAAGAAGGCTCCGTCCAGCCTTTGAGAAGTTCCCTGCCCGGGGAGGGCAGTCTCAGCTCCATGCCTGCCGTGTGACCAGTTGGTCCAGGATAGCCAAGGCCATCCTGGGTGGCCAGAAGAGCAGCGTTCATGCCCTGGAGGGAGAAGCCAATGTCAGTGCCTCACTTCCCTTCGCCCTCCTTCCTGGAAAGCTCCAGCCTGTCTTGTCTGGCAGCCCAGACCCAATTCTTGGCCCTCTGAGGTGGTTGTCACAAAGCTGGCTTTGTCGCCCTGAGGAATGACCCCATCAGAGCTGGCATGCCTCTCTGTTGGGCCTTGAGATTCTTTCTACCTTTGATTTGCATCTTGGTGGGCTCTGGTGCCAGACTGGGTAGGCCTAGTTCTTTCTCAAGCCTCCTTTTCCTTCGAGTGCCTTCAACACCCCCGCACCCACTTCGAGGTGACAGCTGGGACTGAGGAGAGGTGACTGGTGTGCCTCCGTTCATGAGGAATCTGGAACCCCAAGCACCAGGGCCAGCCTCTGTCCCCCATCCCGAGCTTCTGATCTGTCTGCAGGACCACCTGCGGGGACCAGCAAGGTGCACCTCAGAAGACCCCTGAATCACCCCACACCTCCCACAAGAGTCCTCCTCAGAGGCTGAGTCCCAGCAAGGCCATTGTCTTTGCTGAGTGACCTTGGGCAAGTGATGTCACCCCTCTGAGCCTCAGTCTTCTTTTCTGAAAAAGGGGGATAATACAGTCCCTTTCACAAGTGGGACCAAAGTGTCTTTACACCTGCAATCTTTTTTTTTTTTTTTTTTTTTTTCCTTTTTGCGGTATGCGGGCCTCTCACTGTTGTGGCCTCTCCCGTTGCGGAGCACAGGCTCCGGATGCGCAGGCCCAGCGGCCATGGCTCACGGGCCCAGCCGCTCCGCGGCATATGGGATCCTCCCAGACCGGGGCACGAACCCGTATCCCCTGCATCGGCAGGCGGACTCTCAACCACTGCGCCACCAGGGAGGCCCTACACCTGCAATCTTATAAGGCCAGTTCCTAAGGGCACACAGCAGGACTGACCCAGGCTTGGCCTCACATCTCAGTGCTATCTAGGGTACCCACCTGTGTGACCTGTGAGGCCTGGAGTGACCCTGCCACTTGGAGACCTGTCTGGCAACCTGTAAATCAAGTCTCAGGCTTTTGGATGCAGCACCCTGTGACCAGGGTAGAGAGCCCAACGACAGGGGATTGGTTAGACCTACGGTGGACCCACCATTCAGTCTGCAGTAGTTGGAGGGGATGCTGTGGAAGGTGTTTTGTGATCGGAAGGGCTGTTCGTGGCATATTGCTAAGTAAAAAGGAGAATGACAAATCAATGTATACAGTTGAATCCCTTTTTTTTTTTTTTTTTTTGGTACGCGGGCCACTCACTGTTGTGGCCTCTCCCGTTGCGGAGCACAGGCTCCGGACGCACAGGCTCAGCGGCCATGGCCCACGGGCCCAGCTGCTCCGCGGCATGTGGGATCCTCCCGGACCGGGGCACGAACCCGTATCCCCTGCGTCGGCAGGCGGACTCTCAACCACTGCGCCACCAGGGAAGCCCTGAATCCCATTTTTATGGAGTATGCAAGGACACATTTGTGGAGAGAGAGAGACAAGCACGAGTGGACAGTTGTGGGGGCGTGCACTACGGCCCAGCCCTGCTCTAAGTGTCTTTGACATATTAACCCACTGAATGCTCACGACAGCCCATGAGGCGGGAACTGCTAGCATCTTTATTGTACCAAGCAGGAAAGTGAGGGACAGAGAGGTCACGTAAGTCCCCTGGGGTCACACAGCTGGGAAGTGTTAGGGTGGGGTTCCAGACAAGTCCAGGTACCTCTGTACTGTGGAATCCTGCGAGGAGGTGCTCCAAGATGCTTAAGGCGGTTATCTCTGGGACGATGCCTGGTTTGATTTTCTTCTTTGTACCAGTATATTTTGAAGATGCTCTTTAACGAGTGTTTAATGCTTTTGGAATAATAAAAAAAAAACAGCACAAAAAGTACTATTGATTGAAAACACAGGGCAACCTTCACTTCTCTGAGATTTAGGACTGACTAGAAAACAGGGTTGATAGAAGTACATGACCCCCAGGTTGTGGGGAAGCTTGAGTGAGGTGAGACTTAAAGGTGCCTGCATGTGCAGGGAGTGGGTCCAGGGCGGCGGCCTGGATAAAGGTGCTTCCTTCCTCTGTGCCGTCGACCCCAGGCCCCCCGCCCCCCGTGACTTAGCACCCAGTCCTTTCCCAGTCCTCTGGGTAGAGGGAGCCTGGGAGAGGTGGGAGCAGGAGCCTCAAGGAGGCAGAACCCACATCACCTGTCCCACCTGCTTTATCAGTGATAACGTGGGGTTGAATTCCCCAGAACTTTTGAAGAGCTGAGATCTGAAACCTCTCCTATCCCCAGCCAAGTTGGACAGGTTGCCCGGGTTTTTAGCCAAGGCCATGACATGGTATCTTTGGGGCCAATCCTGTTCGGGTTTTACTCTTTTATTTGCTGGCCCAGAAGGATTTGGCGCCTCAGCATTTCCCTGTTGTGCCAGGATTGCGCGCCAGGCTTCTCCTCGCCAAGGGAGAGAGTATTAAATGCCCGTCTCTGGAAGCCATGTTACTTCTCTGCTTTTGTGCTTCATAATCTTTGCCATCCTTAAGTGTTACTTGTTCTGAAACTCAGCCGTTTCATTTGTCACTGAACTGAAACTTGGCCCGGCCATGATTGATCAGGAAGTGGTTTCCTCTCATTAACTGTGTATGTTCTGGCCCAGTCAAAGGCTTTGGCTTTCGCAAGGTAAAGAGGGCCCATCTTCCCAAACCAGAGAACAGATTAGATTCAGGAATCTAAATGTGTTGAGGAGACAATGGACTTTGGGCCACTTTCCTTTCTTTTATGTGGAGGGCCTCATTTCTCTCTGTTTACAAGGAGATACACACACCGATTCATTCATCCATCCATCCATCCAACCACCCACCCACCCACCCATCCATCCATCCATCCATCTATCATTTTAAAATACTTATTGGCCAGATAGAATAATAGATACCTTGGTGAACGAGATAAACATGGTTTTAGGCTTTTGAAAACCAAAAATACACAGTCCCAATGAAGGCAGTAACAACCAATAGTCAACTGACTAACCCATGGTGGCTTATAAACTCTTTCATGTCACTGGAATTATCTACATCTCCATCAGGAAACTAAAGTCTAGTTTCCTGTCTTCACCAAGGGCACGTAGCTGGTAAGTAGTAGAGTTGGAATTTGAACCTAGGTCCTGTGCTGTTTCCATTCCAGAAATCACTTGATAGAAATTTAGCCCATTTCTGGGACTTCCCTGGCTGTCCAGTGGTTAAGACGTGCGCTTCCAGTGCAGGGGGTGCAGGTTCAATCCCTGGTCGGGGAACTAGGATCCTGTGTACCGTGTGTTGAAGCCAGAAAAAAAAAGGAAAGAAATTTGCCCATTTTTCAGTTTACTAAGTTGGGGATATTGGATGGAGTAGCATTGGTACTTGTAAAAAGAACTTTGTTGGCTGTAGTAATAGAGGGAAGAAGAGAGGCTGGTTGTTCACAGAAACCAGCAACAAGGTAGGCTCTGGTACCTTTTGGGAAGAAAGGAAGACTTGATGATTGTCTGCTCCCTAGATGTACCTTTCATTCCTTTATCCCTCTCTCCCATCCATCTGTTCATCCTCTTAGTCACTCACTCTCCTACCCATCTGTCAATCCATCCATCCATCCGTCAGCCCACTTACCCATCTTCCCATCCACCCACCCATCTATCTCTTCATCCTCCCACACACCCATCCTTCCATATGCCTTCCCTCCCACCATCCTCCCATTCATCTAGCCACTTACCCATCTGCCTATCTGGCTAGCCATCCTCCCATCTTCCCACATACCCACCCTCCCATGCTCCCATCCATCCACTGGCTGTTCTGTTCTAGGCTCTCTGGGGCAGAACAGGATGAATCCGACACGGGCTTAGCCTTTCAGAGCTCACAGCCAGGTCAAAGAGAATTTGTGAACACAAATGACTGTGGCACCAGGCGGTCTGTGATGAAAGCCCTAATAAGGTGTGAAGAAGTTCTAGCAGGGGAGGGGGGCTGGGGTGCTGGGAACATTTCACGGAGCAGGCTGTGGTTGAGTTAGACTTTGTGAGATGGTTAAACACAGGTATGGCGAAGGCACTCCAGGTGGAGGAAAGAGCATAAAGAAAAGCCTGGAAGCAGGAAGCAAGTCAGGCACTGGCTGTACCAGGAGGTGAATGCAGGGGAGCAGTGGGATCCTGGAAAAGTGAAAGGGGCAGGTCACCGAGGCTTTGGGCCAGGGAACTTGGGCTTGATCGGGTCAGCAGCAGGGAGCCATTGAGGGTTTGCCCTAAGAGGGTCTCTGGTTAAAGGCAACAGAGGGAGACGTGGGAAAGGGGGATTGGCACGCACAGCAGTTGGGTGGGAGCCCCTGGAGATTGCCCTCTGGAGAGCTTCTGAGGGAAAGAGCACTGGGCAGAGAGCTGGAGCCGAGTCGAACCCTGGCCGCCACTTCCTAGCTGTGTGACCTGGGACAAGTCACCTTCTCTACCTGGGCCTTCATTTTCTATAGGAGGAGGTGGCAGTACTTTGCATCCCTCGTGGACCCGTGCTGGCTAAGGTGGGGCGCTCCTTCTGCCTCAAGAGGCCATAGGAGGCCTCAGCAGGCCTTTTTCTTCTTGGCATGTGGTGCCTATGGTTCCACTCTGCCCGCCCACTCATGCCCACCAGCCCGGGGGCGGTGGCAGCATCTGAGCCCAAGGCCATATCTGCCACCCATCCTGTCCGCAGCCCTCAGACCACCCTGTCTGAGTTGACGTTGGGCCCTTCTCCTGCACGTAGCCGGTTCTGCTGTGACCCTGGTTTCCTCCGGGGCCCGATTTCCTCCCTTAATAGAGTTGAAGCCTTTCCTGCGATGGGTAACCATTGTCACCACGCAAAGATTAAGTGTGTTCAGGCACGGATACCACAGCTGTATATTGTGGGGGGCACAAACCAAGCCTCTTCTTGGTTCCAGTGGCCTGAACCTCATTTGACACATGCCTGGCCCAGCGTCCAGAGTCAATCAAGGGGATGGGGAAAACAGAAACTTTTCGCCTTGACTGCTCCATTCTTCAGCTCTGACCCACCCGCCTGGGCTGCTCCTCTGACAGGTCAGCTGAGAGCCTTTCCTCACACCTGCTGCGCCCCCAGGTTGCTAGGCGACCTCAGGAGCATATGATCACCACCCAATGTTCTTCTACCCACTTTCTGCGCTCAAGCCCTTTGTTTCTTCCTAGAGAAAGAAATGCATGTTTCTGAGGCTGGATCTGGGAGTGTTTTAGATGCTCCCTCACCTCTGTGAGAATGCCTTTTCTGCCAGGTGCAGCCTTGAGTGCAAAGCTGCCCATTTACCAGAACTTTCTGCGGTGATGAGACTTCTGTATCTGCTCTATTCAGTATGGTAGCCACTAGCCACATGTGGTTATTAAGCACTTGAAGTGTGGTTAATGTAACCGGGGAACTACATTTTAAATTGCATTTAATTTCAGGTAATTGAAATAGCCACATGGGGCTAGTAGCTACCATATTGGACAGCACAGCTCAAGTGAGTTTCCGAGAGGAGAGGGTGCCCATCTCTGGAAACATTTAAGGCAAGATCTGGATGAACTGGTCAATTTCTGTGCCCCAACCCCAGTCTGTCCTCACCGGGCCCCCTGTGGGTAATTGCCAGATGTCACTGGGTGAAAATTACCTTTAGAAACCACTTGCATTCCTCATGCTGTGTCTCAGCACCTCCCTGTCCAGAGGCACACACAGTTTTCCCAGAGTTATAGCTTAGCTACCATTTTAGTATCCAGCTTTGTTTGCTTATTATGGCTTAATTATTTTTTCTCATTACTATATTATTTTCCTAGTTATCATTTTAAAGGGTTGCTTAATATCCCGCTAAGTTAAACATCATCCTATAGTTGAACATTTACGTTATTTCCACTTTTTTGCCATAATTGTGGGCTAATGTGAATGTGATCCTAGTACATGTCTTCTGTTGTCTTTTGTGGAATTATTTCCTGGCCTTACATTCTCAGGAATGAGGGCTAATAGGCTTAAAAGTTGTTTTCAAGGCTCTGGAAACCTACTGCCAGTTTTCATCTTTACAAGACTGAATCTGTTTATATTCTTGTCAGTCATCAGTTTATGCATTTTACCACCTGTTTGGTTACCAGCAGTAGAGGTGGTCATTTTTCCTTGCCTTTTTTTTTTTTTTTTTGGCCATACCTTGTGGCATGTGGGATTTTAGTTCCCTGACCAGGGATCAAACCCGTGCCCCCTGCATTGGAAGCACAGAGTCTTAACCACTGGACTGCGGAAGTCCCTTGCTTTGTTAATTTAATACGCGTAAAGTGATCTCCGCTTTTTGGAGGGAAGAGTCTTTTGGCAGAAGAATTCCATGGTTTCTGTCTGCCTGTGGCCCGTTAGTAACCACGTTTCCCATCTGGGTCCCTGATCCTAGATTATCAGTCAGGTCCTCCGAGAGGCCTCAGTGAAGGTCACTTTGTAGGTCATGGTGCTCTTGGGAGTGAAGAGCATCTCACTACGCAGGTGTTGCCTGGTGAAGTATTTCCCTAGAGGTCTGCTCTCTGCTGGAATAACCTCAGCATTGGGGAGCTCATTTCCTTTTTTGGTGCAAATGACAGTCATCCAAAAGGGAGTTTGTTGGCTCCCTGAGGAAAGTCTAAGGGCAGATCCCACCTTCAAGATCAGCTGGCTCCGGGTGTGCGCAGACCCTCGGCACCTGCCCTCCTCCATTTGTGGCTTGTCTCGTCTTCCCTGGTCTTGGCCTCACCCTCAAGCAGGCTCTTCAAAGGGGTGGCAAGGTGGGCTACGAGACCCTCCAGCCTTCTGTTCTGCCAGTTTAGCAACCCCAGAGAAAGAAAAAACTTATTGCTGATAATTACAAAAAAACCAAACAAACCCAAAAGCAAACCAAAAGACCACTCAGGTACGACCCTGTTGGCCTGCCACTGGCTGTGACTGAGAGGGTCAGGACTGAGTGGCTGGGCTGGGCTGGGCTGTGTGCCAGGACCAGGTGGGCTCAGCAGCGCCTCATGAATCCCTCGCACTGAGACTGAAAGAGAGACGGCTCCCAAAGGGAACTGGAGTTGTGAATCCTCAAGGGAAAATGGATGCTGGCCAGTTCCCCTGCTGCCCCGTTTTAGGATTCATTTCCAGGCAGCTCCACCGCCTCCCAGGCCTGAAGTGAGCCGTGCCTCAGCAACACGCCCTCCCAGGCCCTTCTGCTTTTGCTCTCTCATTTACTCTGTTTTGGTTCTGCAGATAAGGCAGCTGTCCCAGATCAGACTCCAGGCACTGCGTGACCTTCACAGACCCAGTTTCCCCATCTGCAGACTGGGAATTGGGAGTTGGGGTTTAGGAGGGGCGGCTAACGTTCCTTCTGGTCCCTGAGTTCTGTGATATCAGCCCTTTCCCTGGAGGAGGAGGGAGGGACAGAGTGATCAGCCTGCAGCCAGGAGGGAAGAGGAGGGCCTGGGGGCTGTGCCCAGCTGGCCGTCTCTGTGTGGTTGACTTTCAGGAAGCTCCCAGTCCCTGACTGGGCTGGTTGGGCCCTTTGGGTGGGGCAGGGCTTCTTCTGGGAGGGTTGTTCCCACCTCCTTCGGGCTGGGCCCCACACCGCACAAGGAGGAAGATTGTTCCCACAGAGGTGCCTGGGCAGAAAGCACAGTGGCCACTGTGTGTGTGCTCTCAAGGGTGTGGGCTGAGGCGTTAGTCATTGCCGGCCAGCAGTGGAGGGCTGGGTGGGCGCTCCCCCCGTCTTTTGCTGGACCCCAGTGTTGCCTCAGCCGGTGGGAGAGACGGACGTCAGAGGCCACAGACGGCCACTTGTTCTTTATATGACTTCTTGCCTATCAACTCCCGTGGGTGCCCCGTCCACGTGGACACCCTTAGCTTTCCAGTAATCCACCCACTCCCCAAGATGCCCTCACATCAGACCCTGGAGAGAGCTTGGTTATCATTTCCCCTTTCTCCTACTGCACAGAGCGGGATGCAGAGGCCCAGAAAGGACCTTGGCAGAATTTACAGTCACCTCTGGCAAAGCGGTCATGGACTTTGAAGCCACACAGGCCCCAATTCAACTCCCAGCCCTGCTGTTTTACCTGCTGTGTGACCTTGAGCAAGTGACTTCACCGCTCTGAGCATCAGTTTTCTTACATATATAGAATGAGGCTCTTAATAACAACACCACCCTATTGTAAAAATTAATTGAGGGGATCTAGCAGTGTCCTCTCGGGCCCTCTCTAGGCTCTGCTACTTCGGGGCTAGTTTCATTTTCAGGCTCCCCTTGGGAGCACGATGACCTAGAAGCTCCAGGACTGTGGTAGGCAGTGCTGGAGGCTAGCAGTAAAGGACGGCTTGGGGCAGCACCTGTTCTGAGGTTGCATTTCATTAGCGGACTTGATGACGTGTCTATCCCTGAACCAATCACTGTGGTTAGAGGGAATGCAGTGTTCTGATTGGCCGGCATAAGTCACCCACCTGCTTCTAGATATGGTGGTGGAATCAGCCCCGTTACGGCTTAGGGACTGGGAATGAGAGTGGGTTGGCTCCTCTGGAGACAAATCAGGGAAGGGTGAATTATGCTATGGGAGGGCAATGATTCCAACCTGCTGATTCTCCCTCTAGGCAGAAACTCTTCACTAGAAAAGTGCCTTGCACATAATATGGACTCAGTAAATAATGGTTGAATGAATGAATGAATAGAATTAAGCTGATTCCTGCCAGCCTAGTGTAGTAAAGAGAACATGGGACTGGGAGTCAGGAGACCACCATAGCTCACAATCCTGGGTGGGTCTTGATAGCTCTCTGAGCCTCAGTCTGCTCATCTGGAAAATGGACATGATGGCTGGCGCCTGCCTTAATGACTCGTGGGCAGATTAAATCCTGGGAGTTTCAGTCCTCCGCAGCTGCCAAGCGCTCTGACACTGAGAGGTTGCTATTGGCTTTAGCAAAGGGAGATGGAGCAGGGAACACTGGGCACTTGCCAAGAAGTGCGTGCTGGGAAGTGATTTGGAGCTCAGGCTCTTTGAGCCAGGCAGGCTTGAGTTTGTATTCAGCCTTCACCTTCCAACTTGCTGTGTGACCTGAGTCACTCACCATGCCTCTCTGAATCTCAGTTTCCTCATCTGTAAATTGGGAATGCTGATATTTGTCTCTAAGGGCTGCCTTGAGGATGCAATGAGAAACTCCACTCAGGGCCTGTTGCAGCACACAGTGAGTGCTTAGACAGTGTTAGCTGTTTTTATCATCAGCCGTCATTACGTTCTCTGTGGCCTCAAGGTGATAGATTGCTGCCGTCACCTACAAATTGGCACTTGCCATCTACCTCTACAAGGATTAAATCATGAGCTGCTGCGGCTGCTGACTTTCAACACTCCCTGAAAGGAATTCAGGGTGGAGAGCAGAGATGAGGCGCTCTGTGCACTGGGAAAAACTGGCAGAACAGGTCTTCAGATAGTTAGATATTTTCAGGAGCCGATTTTATGAGCCCAATTCTTGTATCTCCTCATATCTAGAGAAGCACTAAGATCCTTCATGGTGACGTCTGCTCCTCTTGACTAGCAGGAACCTTCACAAGACTAGCAGAAACCTGCAAAAACTGTGCTGGATTGCATGTATTCCCCCTTCACCCAAATCGCATGTATACTGACCTTCCTCCCTACCTCTCTGGAGCAGTTTCTCAGAGCTATCTGAAATGCTGTCTCCTGGGCTGTAGTCCTCGTCTTGCCCCAAATAAAACTTAGCTCAGGGCTTTCCTGGTGGCGCAGTGGTTGAGAGTCCGCCTGCCGATGCAGGGGACACAGGTTTGTGCCCCGATCCGGGAAGATCCCACATGCCACGGAGCGGCTGGGCCTGTGAGCCATGGCCGCTGAGCCTGTGCGTCCGGAGCCTGTGCTCCGCAATGGGAGAGGCCACAACAGTGAGAGGTCCGCGTACCGCAAAAAAAAAAAAAAAAAAAAGAACTTAGCCCACAACTCTCATGTTGTGCTTTTTTTTTTTTTTTTTTTTTCAGTTGACACTGCCTTAACCAGGTTTTTAGAGAATTTAATTTGGCCAAGTCACTTTATGTACCACGATTGCTACCAACCCCTTTCTGGCAGACCCTGGGTCTCTGTGAACTCTGAGTGAGGCGCTGGGCAGGGGCTGAGCCTCTGTGTTGGTGCTGGCACCCCGCCAGAGGCTGGGCCCTGTGGTCAGCGCTGCCTTTCAGGATGGAGGGCAAACCAGGTTTTGTGCACTCCTGGAAAACGGTCCCCGCCTGGGCCTCGCCTACCTTCAGGAGAAAACAGTCCTTTTAAGGAAACCCAGGAAAAGGTGGCTGCAGCCTCCTTCACCAGCTCTCAGGAGTGGAAGGTGAACCCAGCTCTCCCTGTGCTGCTGTGGCTGGGGGCTGGGAGGGCATGTTCAGGGTGGGTGGGTGCCTTGGTCACCTGGCCCTAGCGCTGGCCACCCACTAAGCCCGCTCCTGTCTTCTCTGTAAAGGAGCAGAGTGGGCCTTCACGTCTCTGTGGATTTGGAGAGGAGGAGGAGCGTGAGTACTGTACAGTGTGGAAGGGCGCTTTGATGGTCCTCTAGTGGGAGAGAAGAAAATCAGCTTGACAAGAAAGGAAAAGGCAGGCACATCGTCAGTTACGTGTGTGTGTGCGTGTGCGTGTGTGTGTGCGTGTGTGTGTGTGAGTGTGCGAGAGAGAGAGAGAGAGACAAGAAAGGAGAAGGCAGGGACATCGTCAGTTGCGTGTGTGTGCGTGTGCGCGTGTGTGTGTGCGTGAGTGTGTGTGTGCGTGAGAGAGACAAGAAAGGAGAAGGCAGGCACATCGTCAGTTACGTGTGCGTGTGTGTGCGTGTGCGTGTGTGCGAGAGAGAGAGACAAGAAAGGAAAAGGCAGGCACATCATCAATTACATGTGTGTGTGCGTGTGCGTGTGTGTGTGTGTGTGCGAGAGAGACAAGAAAGGAAAAGGCAGGCACATCGTCAGTTACGTGTGTGTGCATGTGCGTGTGTGTGTGTGTGCGCGTGTGTGTGTGTGCGTGAGAGAGACAAGGAGAAGGCAGGCACATCGTCAGTTACGTGTGCGTGTGTGTGCGTGTGCGTGTGTGCGAGAGAGAGAGACAAGAAATGAAAAGGCAGGCACATCGTCAGTTACATGTGTGTTTGCGTGCGTGTGTGTGTGTGTGCATGAGAGAGAGACAAGAAATGAAAAGGCAGGCACATCGTCAGTTACATGTGTGTGCGCGTGTGCGTGTGTGTGTGTGTGTGTGCGTGAGAGAGAGAAAGAGAGACAGAGAGAGAGCCCAAATGTTAAATCTGAGTTTCTAAGGCATTCTGAACAAGCTTTCTAAACTGAGTTCAGGGGGGAGGACCCCACCCAGGTAGAGCCGAGTGAGCAGCGTGAATTCTAGGACAGGGACTGACCTCAGGGGAATGGCCTCTCATGAAATTCCCTTCCCCGAACGGAGCTCCTGGGCCAGATATGGAAGGTTCCATACACTGTGGCCGCCAAGAGTGCAGACCCGGGAGCAGGGCTGCCAGCGTTCCACATCAGCTCTGTCCCCCAAGTCGCCGGGACCCTACCTCAGTCTCCTCATCTGTACAGGAGATAATAATCGCACCTACATGGTACGGTGGTTGAGGAGATAAATGAGTTAGCGCAGGTTGAAGTGTGGACCAGGGTCCCTTGCAGAGTGGGTCCTTGACAAATGTGAAACCATGATTGTCACTGCTTGGGTTCTGGGGACTTTGCAGTTCAGTCAGCAGAAACATTTACCTAAACTGGGAGTAAATTTACAAATGAGCGTATAAATTGCCTATTGGCATCACTCCCTTCCGGAAGGTTCCCTAGCGGGGCTTGGCGCCCCCTTCCAGTTTCCACCCCCCACCCCCTATAAGCTCACCATCTCGCCACAGGCAGTAGAGGGGTGGGCCTCTCCAGCTGGCCCTTGAGCTCCTTGAGGCCAGGAGGAGGGTCACTGTGTCTCTGCATTGCGAGTGCCCTGTGCAGGGCACCCTGTGGGGGTCCTCTTGCGTGTTGGCATCTGTTCTCAGAGGCTTCTGAGTTCTGGAGATGACAGGGCGACCTTGTGTGATAGTGGAAAGTGCTCAGAATCCTGGAAGTTAGAGGACCCAGATTCACATTTTGGGGCTGCCTCCCTAGTTCCAGTCCTGTCGTCCCCTCTCTAAGTCTGTAGAATGGGGTGTCACGTGAGCTGATGTGAATGCTGGTTGTCATCCCCAGGGGTACTTGGGCATGCAGGGGCGACTCAGACATTGGCGTTTCCAGCGGATCAGGTGGCAGAGTTGTCCTGTTAGGCGAGTGGCGTGTGGTGCTGTCCACAGGAAGGCACCACGGTGGAGTCCAGGGTGGCTCATTTTTTCTGTGCTTTTCACACCAGACTGCTGTTCAAAGGCTGCAAATGAGCGGCTGGCTTTTAGGCCCGTGTTGTAGGAAAGCATGCTCTCTTTTAACACCGGGACATCTCCCACCACCCACAGCAGCATGGTGGGTGGGTGCTCCCAGCAGCGGCCCCCGAGGCTCACGGGACCACCTGGGAAACAGTGGGCCCTGCACCCTTTTCCTGGGCACCAGCTCATCGTGGGTGAAATTGCTTGTACTATTACACGGTTACTTCTTGCTCGCTCTCAGTTTTTAAAATTGTGGTGAAATATGCATAACATAAAATTGACTGTTTCAGCAAATTCTAACTGTACAATTCAGTGGCATTATGTATGTTCACAGTGTTTGTGCAGCCTTCTCCACTATCCATTTCCAGAACTTTCTCATCATCCCAAACAGAAACTCTGTACCCATTAAACACTAACTCCCCATTCCTGCTGGTAACCAGCCCCTGGTAGCCTCTATTCTACTTTCTGTCTCTATGAATTTGACTACTCTAGGGACCTCATTTAAGTGGAATAATGCAATATTTGACCTTTTGTGACTGGCTTATTTCACTTAGCATAATGTCCTCCAGATTCATCCATGTTGTAGCTTGTGTCAGAATTTCCTTCCTTTTTAAGACTGAATAATATTCCATTGGATGTATATATAGTCCTCCCTCAGTATCCCACGAGGATTGATTCCAGGACCCCCTGCAGATACCAAAATTCATGGATACACAAGTCCCTTATATAAAATGGCATAGTATTTGCATATAAGCTATGCACATCCTCCTGTATACTTTAAGTCATCTGTAGATTACTTATGATACCTAAGTCTATGTCAGTGCTATATAAATAGTTGCCAGGTACGTGGCCAATTCAAGCTTTGCTTTTTGGAACTTTCTGATTTTTTTTTTTTTCTGAATATTTTTGATCTGCAGTTGGTTGAATCTGAGGATGTGGAACCCAAGGATGCGGGAGGGCTGACTGTACCCCATTTTGTTTATTCATTCATCTGCTGCTGGACACTTGGGTTGTTTCCACCTTTTGGCTCTTGTGAATAGCACTGCTATGAACATTAGTGTACAGATAATGCTCAAATCCCTGCTTTCAGTTCTTTTGCAAATATACCTGAGTGGAACTGCTGGGCCATACGGTAGTTCTATGTTTAACCTTTTGTGAAACTGCCAAATTCTTTTCCACAGTGACTGCACCATTTTACATGCCCACTAGCAATGCACAAAGGTACCAATTTTTCCACATCCTCACCAACACTTATTTTCCGTTTTTAAAAATGTATAGCTATCCTCATACATGTGAAATTCTCTCTTTTTCATTAAATAAGAAACTGTTGTTATGACCAGGTGAAATGCATCTAGGAACTACTTCCACTGTAACTGGTGGGCACTAAAAACCCTTTTCATTTTACTTTATTTATTTATTTTTGGCTGCCTTGGGTCTTCGTTGCTGCAGCCATGAAGAGAAACAAGGCTTTCTCTAGTTGCGGCGAGCGGGGGCTACTCTTCGTTGCGGAGCACGGGCTCTAGGCGCGCGGGCTTCAGTAGTTGTGGTGCTTGGACTTATTTGCTCCGCGGCATGTGGGATCTTCACTGGCCAGGGCTCAAACCCATCCCCCTAC
Organism: Mesoplodon densirostris; assembly: GCF_025265405.1. NCBI lineage: Eukaryota > Metazoa > Chordata > Mammalia > Artiodactyla > Ziphiidae > Mesoplodon > Mesoplodon densirostris. Next base: position 162,420,515 of record NC_082663.1, read on the forward strand.
ATTGGCCGGCAGATTCTTAACCACTGTGTCACCAGGGAAGTCCCTCATTTTACTTTTAATGTATGTGAAATGATGAATGATGCAAATAAATGCACGAAACATTCTACTAAAGTTTTAAAACAGTTCAGAGAGAGTGAAAGTGTCCTTTGAATCTGTCCCCATTTCAGGCTCCTCCCCAGCCTGCTGTCAGACTATATCTCTCCAGAGTTTTCCATGCATTTATGTTCATGTGTGAGCATTTGTAAAAGAGTAGTTTTCCATTTTTTATATAAAAAGCATCACACCACTTTTATTGTTCAGTGACTTGGATCTTTTACTAAACACTAAACAGTCTTTCCATGTTGCTGTTTCTAGATCTATGCTGCTCTTGTATTTTTATTTATCCTACAGTATGGGTGTACTGTACTTAAAATAATTTATTATTAACCACAGAACATTGTTTCTCATGCATGCCCTCCTGAGCTGACATAATGAGCGAGCACTGGCCATTGTTGAGAACAGCGTACCTCCTACTTCAGCCTCTTATCCGCATCTGCACATCTGGCCTCTGTTTCCCACTCACGTGGGCCTCTCTGAGCTGGCCTCCAGGGGTCAGCTTCCTGCCGACCATGGCTGCTGACCTTCCGTGTCCTCACTTTGCAGGCCAAGAACAAGGAGACAGGTGCCTTGGCTGCCGCCAAAGTAATTGAGACCAAGAGTGAGGAGGAGCTGGAGGACTACATCGTGGAGATTGAGATCCTAGCCACTTGTGACCACCCCTACATCGTGAAGCTCCTGGGAGCCTACTACTATGACTGGAAGCTGTGGGTAAGGTGCCACCGCCTGTCCCCCTTGGCTCCCATGGCCTGGTGCCACCGGACCCTGCTTGGTTCTAAGGGCCTCAGCACTTTCTCAGCTTCTGCTTTGAGGGCAAGGGCTAGGGCGAGGACAAGGTGAAGTTGGGGGGCTCTGGGTCCCCTGCCCCCTCTTTCTGCAGAGCCTCCCCACTTTGGGGGCCAGGGATAGTGGTTTGGAGTGGGAAGGAACTCTGAAACTCTGCTGCCTGGCCTCGAATCCCAGCTCTGCTTGGATAACCCTAGGCAAGTTCTTGACCTCTCCTTGCCTCAGTTTCCCCATCTGTAAAATGGGGATGATAACAGTACCTAGCTCATTGAGTTGTTCCTGGGATTCAATGAGCTAATTTATGATGGGTGCTTGGAAGAGTAGCTGGCACATGTCAGAGTTCGCTGCGTGTGAGCTGTTTTATTATTTGTGTGGTGGCATCGTTATTACTACTGCTGCGGCTGCTCCAAGGGGATGCCTTTCAATGGCAGCACTAAAGGGAACCCTTTAATAGCCCCCACTCTCCGTCAGCAGCCTCATATTTTGAGGTGCACAGTGCAGATACAGCTTCAATCCCCACCTTCCCAACTCAGCATCACCCTTGCAGGAATTCCAGGGTGCCCTGGTTTTCAGAGAGCCTGCCCTGCAGAATGGCTCCCGCATTGATGTTCTAGTACTAATGCCTCTCAGTTTATAAAACCCAAACTTCCTAGAAGGTACATGTTTCCAAACTCCCTTTTCAGCCAATGTTGAGCCCGTAAAACATCATATTTACGTTCCTAAAACTCAGCATAACATTTGTAATGAAATGATGTGCAGGAAGTCTCGTGAATTCTAGATGTAATTGGAAGACTGTCTGAATCACATGTAGACGGTTTGCAAAGGGAGCGAGGGTCAGTGGGGGCTGGGCATCTTGGAATGTGCCGGATCCGAGAGAGCGGCCCAGGCTCGTGCTACCACAGTTACCGGTTGTTAATAATGATTTGGTGGTCAGGAGGGGATTTTTTTTTTTTTTTTTTTGGCATGGCATGCAGGATCTTACTTCCCTGACCAGGGATCAAACCTGGGCCCATGGCAGTGAAAGTGCCCAGTCTTAACCACTGGACCACCAGGGGATTCCCAAGAGGGTATGTTTTAAGCATTGGACCTCCTATCACGATAGTTTATCATGTACAGGGAGAGTGTTACTATGTGTTAGTTACATTTTAGGAAATTAATGGGGAGTCTTGAGTTGACACATCATGCTTTATAATTTTTCCCATTTGAAATAATGCGAAATGGCCTCCAAGTTGATTCTTTTTGCACAGAATGCCTGATTTTGAGGAACAGAGCTACTGATGCTTAATGGAGAAATCTGTGTTTCATTTGAGAAAAGGATCCTGTTATTTAAGAAAACCAAAGGAGTGGTTTAGAAACCACTGTCAAAGTTCATCCCTCTCATTTCATAGAAATGAAGGAAGCCAGTGTCCAAGGGGGGTGAGAACTTGGCGCCCCAGCTTCGCCCAGAGCTCTGTCCACTAAAACTGGTTGCCCCGCAATGGAGGCCAGCTTTCTTTTGCTTCTCTGAGCATCTCCTTGGGGAGTCTTCTAGATGTCACTGGGGGGAATAAAACCACGATCACCTGACTGTCAGCTGTGGATATCAAAGCCTTTCCTCATCCACTGTCTCTGGGCACCTTGGAAGGTGAGCTGGGCAGGGTACTGGTCACCCTTTTCCAAAGGGGAGGGGACAGACGCACAGAGAGGGCAGGCTCCTTGCTCGTGGTCACATAGCTGAGGCCCAGGAAGCTGAGCCTATGCATTTCTTCTGTCTTGATTCATGGAGCTGCCTTTTAAAATTTTTTGCTTCTTTTAAGAAATTAAACAAATTTTAAAATATATGGCTATCAGAGGAAAATGAGAGTATACAGAAAAGCAAAAACAAAAACAAAGATGATTAATACCATCCAAATCTTTACACCAAAGATAACCACTGATAACATTTGGAATATATTTTTCTAGACTTTTTCTACATATACACACACTCATAGTTATTAAAAAAAGATGCACTTACACCAGACTAGTTACTTCACTTTTCACCCTTTGTATTTAAGATATATTAAGAACAACTTTTCACGTCTTAGGGAAACAGCTGCATCTTCATTTTTTCTTTTTCTGTAGAATTCCGTCTTCTGACTATTGAGCATTTAGGCCGTTGCTTTTTTTTTTTTTTTTTACAGTACGCGGGCCTCTCACTGTTGTGGCCTCTCCCGTTGCGGAGCATAGGCTCCGGACGCGCAGGCTCAGCGGCCATGGCTCACGGGCCCAGCCGCTCCGCGGCATGTGGGATCCTCCCGGACCGGGGCACGAACCCGTGTCCCCTGCATCGGCAGGCGGACTCTCAATCAGTGTGCCACCAGGGAAGCCCTAGGCCGTTGCTTTTTAAAAAAATTTTAATTGCTGTTATAAGCAACTCTGTGATGGACATCTTTGAATTTTTGTGTTCTTGCCTGAGAATCTCTTTAGGAGAATTTTTAAGATTTTAAGTGTCTATTGCCAAGCCGGTCTCACAGAGCCACTTTTTTTTTTTTTTAATTAATTTATTTATTTTTGGCTGCATTGGGTCTTCGTTGCTGCGTGCGGGCTTTCTCTAGTTGCGGTGAGGGTGGCTACTACTCTTTGTGATGCGCGGGCTTCTCACTGCAGTGGCTTCTCTTGTTGCGGAGCATGGGCTTCAGTAGTTGTGGCATGTGGGTTCAGTAGTTGTGGCTCACGGGCTCTAGAGTGCAGGTTGAGTTGTTGTGGCACAGGGGCTTAGTTGCTCTGCGGCATGTGGGATCTTCCCGGACCAGGGCTCAAACCCATGTCCTTTGCATTGGCAGGTGGATTCTTTTTTTAAAAAATAAATTTATTTATTTATTTATTTATTTATGGCTGCATTGAGTCTTCATTGTTTGGTCTTAGTTGCTGCACACGGGCTTTCTCTAGTTGCGGCGAGCGGGGGCTACTCTTCATTGCGGTGCACAGGCTTCTCATTGCGGTGGCTTCTCTTGTTGCAGGGGCTTGGGCTCTAGGTGCATGGGCTTCAGAAGTTGTGGCATACGGGCTCCGTAGTTGTGGCTCGTGGGCTCTACAGCACAGGCTCCAATAGTTGTGGCGCACGGGCTTAGTTGCTCTGCAGCATGTTGGGTATTCCTGGACCAGGGATTGAACCCGTGTCCCATGCATTGGAAGGCAGATTCTCAACCACTGCGCCACCAGGGAAGTCCTGGCAAGCGGATTCTTAACCATTACGCCACCAGGGAAATCCCCAGAGCCACTTTTGATATTATACAAATGAGTTTTTCCATCAAACCACCTACCTACAACACATACACACACACACACACCCATCCATCCATCCATCTATCCTGCTATCCATCAACACAATCTTCAATGAATTGCTGATTATGTACCCATTAAGAAAAACATGTTTTATGTATCTGTTCCCATTACTGTTTGTGACTGGATACCAAGTTCATCAGGTTCCCAAGTCCAAAGATAATACCAACAATAGCTAACATTTATTGAAAGCTTACTGTGTGCTGGGGCTTTTGCTGTGCATTTTACTTGCATTATGTCATTTAATCTTCATTCTTTGAGGTTGTTGCTTTATCCTCATCTTATAGATGAAAGTGAGAAACAAAGATACTAAGTAAGTTCCCCCCCTGCCAGGCCACACAGCTAGAAAGTGGCAGAGCTGGAAAACCCGATGGAGAAAAAGGACAATTTGTAACTGGATAGTGACTGTGATGAGGTTGTTTAAATAGATACACCAGAATTTTCTGTCCCAAAATTGTCACTTTAGGCTGGTACTTTCTTATCCAGGGCTGCTGCTTTGGCCAAAATCATTTCTCACCCTCCCCTTTTGTACCTGCCTCTATAGCCTGTATTTGTTACTTTGTAGACCCTTAAAGGTGCCATCTCCTCATTTTTGAAGATTTGGGTTTTAGACATTGTGAAATCAAGGACGGTGGCCCTGGAACTGGGTGGATCAAGACGGACAGAGGGTTTCAAGCAGGAGGATCAGCATGGGCAGTGGTCTGCAGGCGGGAAAGGTGTGGCCTGTTGGGATCACGGGTGGACTAGGTTTGGGGCAGCACGTGGTGAAAGATGAGGGCAGTCATAGGAGGCGATGTTGTGGAGAGCCTTGAATGCCCAGGTGAAGAGTTTGCACTTGATCTTTTAATAGATCAGTAGTTCTCAAAGTACAACCTCTCGGACCAGTAGTATCAGCAGTAGCACCTGGGACCTTGTTTGAAATGCAAAACATTAGGTCCCAGCCCAGACCTGCTAAATCAGAATCTCTAAAATAGGGCCCAGCCATCTGTGTTCTTTTGTTGTTGTTGTTGTTGTTGTTTTTTACGTTTTATTGGAGTATAGTTGATTTACAATGTTGTATAGCCATCTGTTTTAAGGAGCCTTCTAGGTGTCTCTGATGCTTGTTGAAGTTTGAGAACTATTGCTTTAGGTAATAGGGACCCAGTGGCAGTCTCACAGGGAGAGACACAAATTTTGCATTTTAGGAAGAAGTCAGGTTTGAGGGGGCAAGAGTGAAAGCACTGAGCCTGACCAGGAAGTGGTAAGAATAGACTAGGCCACAAGTCCAAGGCTGTGAGATGGGAACGTCATTTGGTCAGGAAAGCGTTCAGAGAAAGGAACATTTGAACGGGATCTCAAAGGATGCATAGTTTTCCAAGGGATGAGAGAAGGAGAGGCAGTCTGAGGGACAGCATGTAGAGAAGTGCGGAGGCGAGGAGTCTCATTCTGAGATATAAGGTTGAAGGTGCGCCAACTTTTTGGTTCTTTCCTTCTGTGTGATGATTCTTGGCCCCATCTTGTGGCCAGGCCAGGCCTTCTGTGCTGCTCCAGGAGCCAGTTTTTCTGCTTGGGTGTCTTTGACAAAATCAGCCCTGGCCTGGGGTCCACTCTCAGGGGCTGGGCTTTGGGATGAGAAATTAACTGTTGCCCAAGTGTCCTGGGCCTCTTCCCCAGCCATGGCAGCCAGGGATGGACTTTCCCCAGATGGGGTGGAGGTCACTCACTAAACCACCCTACCTGCAGTCTGACAAGATTAGCTCATTTTCTTGTAGAATTTGTAATCTTTGCAAAATCCTTCTAGTGGTTTCTTATGACCACTTCTGCTTTTGAATATCAAATGGTGCAAGTGGGGGAAAAAACAACCCCAAATATTCTAAACCAGCACCATCCAATAGAAATATAATGAGAGCCATATATGTAATTTAAAAAAGAATTTTTTTTTTTTTTTTTTTTTTTTTTTTTGGCCACACTGCTCGGCTTGCGGAATCTTAGTTCCCCGACCAGGGATTGAACCCAGGCCCTTGGCAGTGAAAATGTGGAGTCCTAACCACTGGACTGCCAGGGAGCTCCCTAAAAATTTTCTAATTGCCACATTAAAGCAAAAAGAAACTGATGAAATTAATTTAAATAATATAATTTATATAACCTAGTATATAAAACATATTATCATTCTGACATGTCATCAATGTAAAAATTATTAATAAGGTATTTTACCTTTTTTTCCTTCTAAACCTTCAAATCCAGTATGTGTTGCACACTTATAGCACATCTCAATTCAGGAGCTAAATTTTCACTAGAAATGCTTGACCTGTATTTAGATGTCATAAAATTTACAGGTGAAAAAGTAGATTCACATCCCTAGGTTGTTCCAACGTTCTTAAATGTATCCCAATAATAGAATCGAGTACCAGTTTTTAAACGTAATTAAAAGTGAATAAAATGATACATGTTGTTCTACAGTAGCCACATTTCAAGTGCTCAATAGCCACATGTTTTTAGTGGCTCCTGCATTAGACAGTGTAGACAGTGCAGCTCTGGATGTACACCAGGCCCCCCAAGTAAGTAAATGTGGGAAACCCTGGGCTGAACTCATGAATTTCCTTTGGTTTATAACTGCCCCTCCCCCTAACAGTCCCATCCCCCCACCCCCACCCCTAGCCCTGAGCCAGATTTTGGCCTCTGGGAAAGTTTTTCAAGGGTTAGGTCTCTTTCCCTACACATCTTATGGGAGTGAGACAGAGACAGAGTAACATGATGGTAAATGTTTAACGATAAACCCTCTGGGAACAACAGCCCTGGTTTATAGCATCTGCCAGTTTCTGTGGTGTATTCCCACAATGGTCAATTTCAAGCTAAAACAAAGGTCACTGACACAGAGTTGGGAAGAGATGCAGTAGCACTCCATGATGAAGTTATTCCTGCCATACAGATAGGATAGACGTAGATAACTTTAAGAGTAGAGAGAGCACTACAATGTGCTAAGTAATTAGGGAAGCGATGAGTTTTGAGTGTTTATCATCTTTGTTGTTTTTAATTCAATTTTTAAAATAATAAGGTTACATAACAATTTTTTTTTTTTTTTTGGCGGTACGCGGGCCTCTCACTGTTGTGGCCTCTCCCGTTGCGGAGCACAGGCTCCGGACGCGCAGGCTCAGTGGCCATGGCTCACGGGCCCAGCTGCTCCGCGGCATGTGGGATCTTCCCGGACCGGGGCACAAACCCGTGTCCCCTGCACAGGCAGGCGGACTCTCAACCACTGCACCATGAGGGAAGCCCAACATAACAATTTTAAACAATTGTTACCAGCTTACAAAAATTCCTGAAAATTTAACAATCGGTCCTCACAAGCCAGTGAAAGCTGGCTCTGGCACACCTCTGGAGCCACACCAGAGGAGTGTTGACTAAACCGTAGAATGCTACAGCTGGATGTCATGCAGCCAACATCTCATTTGAAAGATGAGACAGCTGCAGACCAGAGAGGGTCTGGAATTTACCCAAAGTCACACAGTGAATTAGTCACAAGCCCAGACATACAGATGTCAGAGACTGTGGATGAGAGGCCCTACTCGTGTCACACTGCCCTATGAAAAGCCCTTCCACAGCTCTCCAGAATACATTCCAAACCCGTTACCTGGTACACAGGCTAATTATAGTCCATCTGTCAGTATCTTCCCAGGCCTCTCTTCTCCAGCTGTTCTAAGCTACTTGCGGGTGGTACCTCCAGGCCTTTGTTCATCTAGTGCCTTCTTGCAGGCAGGCCCTCCGCATCGTCATCTGCAGAGTCAGCAGGAGCATCGCTTCTTCCATGAGACCTTTTAAATTCTTCCCTGGTACCTCTAGGTGGAACTTACCTCCTCTTCCTCCTCTCTGCTCCTTAGTTTTCTCTTCTCTTACCAGTCACATTTTAGTGCCTCTATGTCTTGGTGTCTCCCTCCTCCGGTAGACAGGACCCTGCCTTTGCTCCCCCAGGGCTGGTCCAGAGCAAGGGAAGGTGTGGAGGTCCAGGCAGACCCCCTCCCCTTTTGAGGCCAGCCCTGCCCTGGGGAGACTGAAGGCAGTGGGGCACCTGCAACCCACAGACCATACCCTGGGGCTGATGTTGCCCTTGCTTTTTTTTTTAAAACATCTTTACTGGAGTATAATTGCTTTACAGTGTTGTGTTAGTTTCTGCTGTATAAGAAAGTGAATCAGCTATATGTATACATATATCCCCATATCCCCTCCCTCTTGCGCCTCCCTCCCACCCTCCCTATCCCACCTCTCTAGGTGGACACAAAGCACAAAGCTGACCTCCCTGTGCTATGCAGCTAAAACATAGGCAGAACACTCTGTGACATAAATCACAGCAAGATCCTTTTTGACCCACCTACTAGAGAAATGGAAATAAAAACAAAAATAAACAGATGGGACCTAATGAAACTTAAAACCTTTTGCACAGCAAAGGAAACCATAAACGAGACAAAAAGACAACCCTCAGAATGGGAGAAAATATTTGCAAATGAAGCAACTGACAAAGGATTCATCTCCAAAATATACAAGCAGCTCATGCAGCTCAATATCAAAAAAACAAACAACCCAATCCAAAAATGGGCGGAAGACCTAAATAGACATTTCTCCAAAGAAGACATACAGATGGCCAACAAACACATGAAAGGATGTGCTTGCTTTTGACCGAATCAATTCTCCAGCTATTGGTAGCTTGCAGGGAGGAGAGGAGGAATCTTCCTGCCTCTGAAGCTCTTCCTTTCTGCTGAATCTGGCTGAGAAGTGAAGGTGGCTGTGGAGTCCTGCTTTGAAGGCTGTGAGGATTTTGAAAGCTCCTTCTGATTGGTTCCTGACCCCTCATTGCCCTCAGCCTTTTTGACAGGACAGCAAACCCTATGTCTTGATCTGTTACCTATTCACCCCGGGACTTCTGGCTCCTATCTCTAGAAGCTTGGGTCATCGTGGGGGAATTAAGCCTGCAGCCCTGTCAGACCACAGGGTTCTCCATTTATTCATGTAAACAAGTGTCTGTTGAATTCCTTCTTTGTGCCCAGCCCAGTTCCAGCCCTGAGGATACAGATCGGCCAGGTCCCTGGCCTCACTAGGCTCAGAGTCTTGTGGTAGAAGCAGATGATATGGAAGCAAATGAAGAAGTAAATGAGAGGACTTCAGCAAGTGATAAGTGTGTGAAGGAAAAATAAACTGGGAAATGGGATAGAGGTTCCCAGGGTAGGGTCAGGAACAGGTGCTTTAAATAGGATGGATAGGGAAGGCCTTTCTTGTGAGGTGACCTTTTAGCTGAGGCCCCAAAGGAAGGATGCAGGGCAGACCTGCCGAAAATTCAGAGGTGGAAAGTTCTAGGTAAAGGGAATAGGAAGTGCAAAGGCCCTGAGGCATGAGCCAGTGAAGCCTCTAAAGGACCAGACAAAAGTTGTTGTGGCTGGAGAACCATATGAAAGGAGACCAGATTGTCATGGCCTGCTGTGTGCTAGGCCCTGTTCTAGGGACTGGGGATTCAGTAGTGAACAAGAGTTACAGTCCTCGTGCTCATGAGCTTACAGTCTGGTGGGGAAGATGGCCAGTAAGCACAGAAACACATAATTCAGTTAACGATAAGGACCACGATGGATATGAAATCAGAGGTGTGGCTAGGGACAGGGCAAGCCACCTTCTGTGCATGTCAGCAGGAGGCCTCTCTGAGGAGGTGACGTTTGAGAAGGACCCAGTCAAGGGAGGATCAAGGGGACAGCAAGTGCAAGGGCCCTGAGGTGAGAGCATGCTTACTGCATTCAAAGGCAGTGAGGGGCTGGTGTGCCTGGGATGGGGTGGTGGTGGTAGGAGATGGGGTCAGGGAGGTAGGGGTTGTGGTCTTATTGTAGGTGTTGGGAAACCTCAAGGAGGTTTCAAGCAGTCCAGCATCTGCCCTCTTCCTTGGCCATTAATCTGATTAGTTTCTGAGTCCCTTTGATTCTTTTCCATGTCTGTCTCATGCATTGTCTTCCCTACCCTGCAGTGGAGGAACTGGGACAAGTCCTGGCTCGTAGCACCAGTTGAGATCTTAGCTAACCTCTGAGTCTCTAGCTCTTTATCCCTAAAATGGGGATGATGGTAGCAAAACCTATCCCATTGTAAGGATTAAGTGAGGTCGGGCATGGGCAGCAGTGTCTGGCACAAAGTGGGTGCTTAGTTAATGCCATTGCTTCTCTCTCCCCTCCTCTCACAGTCCTTTCATTCCATTCCCACTACACCCTCAACCCCTGGTTTGTGGCAGCCTCTTCTCTTCTGGCTTTTCTGCCTTTCACCTCATGAACCTACCTGAGGCTTCGCTGTGATCCGTGTCACCCCCAGACAGTAAGAAAGGTGATGTCAGGGTGGATGAAGGAATCAGCACGGGGTGAGGAAAGCCCTTTCACGTGCACACAGCCAGGCCTGGCCACCACCCCTGGAGCCCTGGCACAGGAAAAGTTCAGAAGTCCCTCTGCCCCCAAGTTTTGTCTGGGCAGAAAGTTTTGCACAAGTTTATCTGCCCAGGAATCTCCTTGCTGACTACCAAACAAAGCATTGACTCCTTTGCTTGCATGGAAGGCCTCCACAGTTGGAGAGCCTCCCTGGATTTTCCCCCCAGGTATGAACTTGTCATTCTCGAAACTAAAGAGCTGTAATATTTATGTAACACTCTCCGTAGGGCTGCCTCTCCCAAACCTCATTCATTCTCCTACCTGTGGGATAGTTAATATTTTTTTAAGGTGACTCACTTTTTAGAAATTAACTACATTAATTGAAAAAGAAACTTCCGTCTCATTACCAGAAATGGAATATTAGGACCCACTTGCCATAAATAGAAATAAAAGGAAATAAACCACTTCTGTTCCGTTCTGGCCCAATCCCTTTGCCTGCCAAAGCCCTCAGCCCAGGCCCTGTGCTGCCTGTTAGGCGGAAGGTTGTCACCGTGCGTCTCTTTAGCGCTCGGCAGGGACGGGGCTTTGCAGGAAGGACAAGCACGGTGGTGGAACTCCTCTCTCCCGGCACCGTGCATTGCCCGAATCTCAGGACCTCCGCCTGGGGATGCGCCCAGGCCAGGGGTGTTTGGGTCTGGCCAAGCCTGGAAGGCCAGAGGTTGGGGACGGTCCTCTTAGGACTGAGGCGGGCAGGCTCAGCAGCTTGTCCAGGGACACTCAGGGGCCAGAGGCTGGGTTTGGACGCACCTCTCCTGACCCGAAGGCCAGCTCCCGTCAGCTCCCCCAGCTCACGTCTCAACTCTCATTGTCTGCACCTGGGCTTTCCCAGCATTCTTAGCTGTGGAATCCTCCTCTGTTGAAATCTTCGTGGAAGTCCTGTGGCCATAGAGAAAATAGCAGCTGCCCTAAGCTGGGCAGGCCTCCTATCACCCTCAGCCCCCCACTCCCATGGTGGTCCCCAGAGTAGCTTCCAAGCCTTTTGGACTCTGTCTGGTCTGCATCAGGGTTTGGATCATTTTCTATGTGACGGGGAGCTGTCCTGTCCATTGTAGGATGTTTAGCAATGTCCCTGCCTCTACCCACTAGATGCCAGCAGAACCCCCATCTCCCCACTCAGTGTGACAACCATAAACGTCTCCAGATGTTGCCAGTTGTCCCCTGGGGGACAAAACTGCCCTCGGTTGAAAACTACGTGTCTCTGCCACTCACGGCCTCTTGTTGTTGGCAGGAGGAGGGTGTCTGCTAGAACGGGCCTACAGACACATTTTGTTTGGCACACGAGATGGTTTTAGAAATTTGCTGCTAGCATTTTGTCAGAAGATGGCGCATAAAGTTCTGGCCTTTGGACTTTTCTTGAACAACCTGGAGATGTGACAGCAGTTGCCTGGGGCTGAGCAGCAACAGCCCCTTCGGTGGAGATTTGCTCTAATTAGCCTCAGACCTCACTACTCCCTACTGTCCCCAGTACTCAGCCTAAGGGCTGTATGTCATTGGTGTGTGCCACCGTTTTTCATTCTTTAAAAAAAAATTTTTTTTGTATAGTTGATTTACAATGTTGTGTTAATTTCTGCTGTACAGCAAAGTGATTTACATTCTTTTTCATACTCTTTTCCGTTCTGGTTTATCACAGGATATTGAATATAGTTCCCTGTGCTATACAGTAGTAGGACCTTGTTGTTTATCCATCCTATACATACTAGTTTGCATCTGCTAATCCCAATCTTCCAATTCTTCCTTCCCCCTTGGCAGCCACAAGTCTGTTCTCTATATCTGCCACTGTTTTTCTTAAAGTAGAATTGAGAGGATATATTTCTCATTCCCATGTCTCTGTCGAAACTGAGGAAAGTGCAGATAACCAAGAGGACAGTGTTCTTAGAAAAGTGTGCAAGATGACATTTTTTCATACAGGCAGAGCTGCTTTGCCCCATAAGTTAGCTCCTCAGACCTGGTGGCATTTAAGCCAGGACTCCTGGCCTAGGGAATGCAAAAATAGGTTTGTAAGGCAGCTGTGAATTTCCTGTATGTGTATACCAAGTTTGTGTGTGTGTGTGTGTGTGTGTGTGTGTGTGTGTGAGAGAGAGAGAGAGAGAGAGAGAGAGAGAGAGGAACTGAAGGAGTGACTGTAGGCTTTTCAGAGTGTGACTTCTTGTCAGAAAGTGAACATTCTACAAAGAGGAAGTGCAGGGCCCAGGGTCACAGAGCAGGGCGTGGGTGGGAGGGGCCCGCTGTCCTCACGTGTTCATATGACTACATGTCACCGGCCAGGGTTTCTGTGGCTTGTCGCCTTGGGCTCAGAGGCTAGTGGTTGGTCACTGACAGAGATTGCATATCTGGCCTTAAAAAATACCAGAACTGTAAAGAGAATGTGACATTAGAAAGTCACTAACCGCGCTGTGTGCATTTAGAAAGTCACTCAGCACGGCAGAAGGAGCGCTGGGCTGGATGGAGTCAGGGGACCTGAGATCTTCCCAGATCTGGGACCAACCCTCTGTGACCCTAGGAAGCACTGTCCCTTCCCTGCACCTCTGCTTCCTGGCCCGTAACGCCAGGGCCTTGGAAGGGATGATCTCAAGGAGGCCTTTTGGCCCGAGTCGGCTCCGTTTGTCCTGGCTTGGTATCTCTGAAATCCTGAACTCCCGGTTCATGGTCAGCTGTGTGGCCTGTGGTGGCCCTTCTCTGCAGTATTGTGGGCTAGGACCTCTTCCCATGGGCTCTGGGGTCCTGGTGCCCCTGGGCTTCCCTGGCATTCACTGACTCTCTGGATTAGGCCTATAGGGGCGTCCACTCTGGGGACACACACGCATATCCATAATAGCACTTTGTGAAGCACTTGAACTTCTGTGCAGCCCTCTCAGTCCTCTGGGGTAAGTGTATTGTTACTTCTTACCACTTCTGTTGTACAGATAGAGTGCCTTGAGGCTCAGGGAGGGGAAGCAGGTTCAGAAGCTTGTGACTTCTTGGCCCAGAGGGTAAATCAGGAGGCAGGGGGTGAAGGTGAGAGGGAAGAGTCAGCAAAAGAACACAAATAGCTGGCCTTTGCTGGGAACTTTCTCTGTGCTGGGCCCTTTCATGATTATCTTGCCGAATCCTCACAATTCTATGGGACTGAGATGTTGTCACCCCCATTTTATGGATGTGAAGACTGAGGGTCAGAGACAGAGAGTGACTGTCTCAGGGCTCACATCCAGGTTCCAACTCAGATCAGCCTGGCTCCTACCTCTTCAGTGCACCCCATGCCCCCCAAGTGCCAGCCCACACAGTCTGTGCCCCCCTCCTCCACTTGAGGAGCCCGTTGTCCTGCAGACCATTTTTTGGCAGTGTCTGGTGGGGAGGGGCCTGTGGCTCGAGGATCCATCCAGCTTCTACCTTGGGTGTGGTGGACTGTCAGCTACTAGCTGGTAGAATGGCAGTAGAATGGTGTAGCTGTGGATGGACAGGCCAGGGTAATGTGGGGTTTTGCCTGGAATCCTGCTGTTGGAATGTCCGGGCCGGGGCCTCTGTGTCACATTCACAGGAGCGAGGGTGACTCTGTGGTCCGGGGATTCGCCTGCCATGTTCCCAGGCATTTAGTTCGCCACCTGACCCCATCAGCCAGCTGTCATCCCCTCTGTGGCACTCCTGTGTGTTCCTCCCATCCCCACTCACCGCCCCCCACCCCCTGCCCCAGCTTCACTCACACCCTCATTCCTTCGGTCCATCAAGCAGTGGCTTTGGAGTCAGCTAGACCTGGGTTGGAATCTTGCTGCCCTGGTGCTGCTGTGTGACCCCAGACACATCTCTGAGCCTCAGTTTCCCCATCTGGGCATGAAGGGTGATGACACTGATCTCGCAGCTGTTGGCCCAGGATTAGAAACCCAGCTCGTCCCAGCTGGCAAGACAGTAGGAGCCTCATGCCAGGCACCCAGCTGACAAGGTCATGTGTGTTGTTCAAAGTCTAGATTGGCAGATAAACGTGTAAACCCGGTCCACAGGCTGTACCTAAGGCAGACTTTTCCAGTAGTGTGACCCTTTGTAAGTTGGTGTTTTTCATATAGGAATCCAAGTGTTTGGCTTGGCCTGAAGCAGCTCTCGCCACAGGGGCCCATGTTCCCTTGCGGCATCTATGAGCTGGGCTGAGGGCTGCTTCCCCATAGACGGCCACCTGCTCTCCCATCTGCCCTCACCCCCACCCTGGCCGCTTCCCTGCACTTATACACTCTCTGGCCCTGATGGGAACAGATAATCCCAGTCCTGGGCGGGGGAAGTGGGGAAACAGAGGGATGAGCCGGGGGCTGAGAGACTGTCTTCTGTCTTCCTTGGAGACTGGGGGCCCTTCTTCCTTCCTGGCTGTGTCCCTACTGGTCTCTGTCTCAGGAGCCCTCGGACTTGTGTCATCACTGATGGAACCTTCAGTACTTGCCACTGTGGCAGTCTCTGCATCCCCATCGTGATCACGCCTCCCCTGTGTCTGGTATTCCACATCCGCGATCTCACGTGACTGGACCCCCCCTCCCCGGAGCACGTGGGGCAGCCATTATTCAGTCATTCATGCGTTCACTCACTGACTCACTCATGCATTCATTCGTTCACCAACAAATGTTTCCAGAGCACCAGCTGTGTGTCAGGCACTGTTTTAGTTGCTGAAGGTACAGACACAAAGCCCTGCCCTCTGGGAATTTACATTCTGTGGGGCAGCGGGGGTGGGGAGGCAGAGGATGGACATAATAAGACCGTAGAGTGTATGGGCAAATAGATGCTTAGACTTGCCCAAGGCGCCCAGTGTTTTTGTGCTGCTCTCTGCTGCTCTCAGATTATTCCTTCAACCTTTCATGGGCAGCCACTGGCACTGGGGGCTTGTCTCTGAGTGTGGGCTGGTCATTTCAGCTTCCCACGTGGATATAGCCTCTGGTGTTACTAACGGTTGGAGCACACTTGCCGAATGCCGGGTCCTGAGCCGTGGGCTTTCCCCAAGTCACCCCATTGCTCACTACCCAGGTGGCAGATCCTATAGTTCCCCACACCTTACACATGAGCAAACCGAGGCTCACATCTCTGCGCTTGTTCCGAGGTCTTTCCTTGTCCAAGATTAGTCAGTGTCAGGACTGGAATTGGAACCCAGGTGTATCTGACTCCAGAGTCAAAACCCGGGGCTCACCTTATTTACTCAGGTGTTTTGGTTCCTTGGAGACTTTGTCTCTCGGGTAATAAGTCAAGGAAGACCGGGGGTTGCCCTTGGGGATGTAATAGGAAACGAACACCCACCCTGCACCATCTTCCCTGCTCTGTGAGCAGCTCAGTGCTGGCTCTGCCTGCCATGCCCACCTCTCCACATCGCCACCCCTCTCCCCTTGGTTTCAAATCCTACTTGTCCCTTGAGGACCATCTCACATGCCACAAACCTTTAACAATTTTAGTTGAGAATGCTGTTTCCTACCAGTCAGGCAGGCCTTCCAGCTGTGAGTCTGTATTTCCTGTGACCCTGATCACTCCTAGTCTTGTGGATTTGTGAGTCCATCTAATGAGGGGCATGGCCCTGGACCATTCCTCTCTATGGCAGCACGAGCCCTGCCACCCCTGGCTTTAGGTAATGGTGGCCGGACAGACAGATGGTCAAATAGATGAAAACTGTCTGTGCAGACAGAGAACTGCTTGTGCCTGGAGTCTGGTTCCAGCCCTGATTTCCTGGTGTGATGAGGAGAGTGGCGATGGTGATAATCATATAGTGATGACAGTGACTGTCGTCTGTCACCCTCTGGCCAGGCACTGTGCTTGTTGTTTTCACATGTGCTATCTCATTTACTCCCCTCAGGACCCCATCACGGTTGGAATGTGTTGTCCCCATTTTACAGTTGAGCAAATAGAGGCTCAGAGTGGTGAAGCCTGTTGCCTAAAGACACACAGTGGCAGCGTTTGGACTCAAGCTCAGAGGACTTTGACCCTGAAGCCAGTGCTCCTGATCTCTGGGACAGACAGTATCAGAAGGGCTTAGGCACCCCGAATTGCAGTCACCTCAGTTCCATCCCAGAGATGCCTCGGGACTTGGGCCTGCACACTTGGATGTGGAGCCATCTCGGTCTCCTCATCTAGTAATCCTCCCCGCAGGGTTTGTATCAGAGGTGCCATAGAATGTGCCAGATAGGCTTAGAGGCTCCCTGTTGCCTGGGCAGGACCCCATCCCCTCCCCTTAGGAACCCCAAGGTTATCCCTTGTTCTCTTCCTTCCTGCCAGGGGGCACTCAGCTCCCACAGTCTCGAGGGGAGCCCAGATTCCTTCCTCGGACTCTCTGTGACGTGGTGGGTGGAGCTGGAGGCAGAGGAGAAGGCCCGGCGTTCCTGGGAGGCCATGTGGGTGAGGGCTGCCCCGCTCAATGGCCGCATTGTTTGGCCTGGAGCTCAGAGGTGTGGAGGTTCTGGGACTCCACCTACAGGGACTGGCTGCTGAGAAGCTGGAGACATTTTTGTGTTCACTGTTATGTTTTTTTGGGGGGAATCTTCTTTCTACAGGTCTCTGTTGAGTGACCAGAAGCCTCTGTCTTCTGCGCTGATGGGGTGTCCCCGTGCCCAGGAGACATTGCCTCTCAGGGTAGGGAGACCTGGGAAGGAAGGGGTGATTGCAGCACCTACCCCTCCTACCCCAAGAAGAAGCAAGCCTGGAGAGGGAAAGGAGCTTGCCTGTGGCTGCACATTTCAGCAATCTTTGCATCTTAGAGTCAGACAGACCTGGGTTTATACCCTCGTTCTCTCACCTAGGAACTGAGTGGCTTTGGGGAAGCCCTTTCCCCATCAAACCTCAGTTTCCCCATCTGTAAAATAGACATAAGTATAACTGCTCACAGGAGTATGTAAAGGAATGCCTGTAGAATGCTTAGCACTCTAAGGTATGCATTAGGCACTCAGTAATGGCAGCCATCATCTCTTTTCTCTTGGGTGGCAGAAGAGGGAGGGACTGGCTTGCTTTTGTCCAGCTTTCTTTGCAGAAACAGCTGTGTTAGTCTGTGTTGGCTGTTTTGCCCTGATTTCTGGGCATCTCAAAGCCACTGAAATGTTTCATTCATATTTCTTCATTCTTCATAAATTCATTCAGTGAACACTTACTATTCACATACCAGGTCCAGGCTCTGATAATGGATGATATGAATGGACTTCTATAAATATTAACTGCTTATTCAGTGATAAAGTGATGTCCTTCACCTCGTACCCTCAAATGTCAATGTTGAAAATGACCTTACAGATGTTAAAAGCTTCATTTTCCAGGTAGGAAAACTGAGGCTCAAAGCAGGAAAGTGGTTCTGATGGCACTGTCACAGGAGGCCAGGGGCAGATCTGGGACTGTGTCCAGACCTAGAGAAGAGGTTTAATTTTATTTAATTTTACTTCCAGGACTGTTGCCAACATTTATTTATTGAGCCCCTTCTGTGTACCCAGTACTCCTGCCGGCCTCAGGAAGGGCCAGGGAAAGGACGGGACCCAGGCCCCGAGCACCGTGTGGTCTCCGGGGTATGGCTTGAGCACGCCTCAGTTGTCCCCTGCGGACGGTCGGGCCGTGGCAGTGCTGAGCCACCCTGCTACTTGGCCCCGCTGCCTGTGGGCTGTACACGTTAACGTCTCAAACCCTGGGGGTGGTCCAGGCCCTCTCTTATCTGGACTGTGACATCCTGGCTCCCTTATCTCTGGGTGAGTGAGTGCACTTGGTGTGTGTGAGCTGACCAGTGGGGCCCAGTGAGGGCTGGAGCAGGGAGACAGAGGGACCTTTTCTTCCACCACCTGGGGGCTGTGTCTTGAGCGTGTGGCTTCCTTCTTGAGGCACAGGAGGAGAGGATGGGGTCACTAGGTCTCTTCCATCGGGGAGACAAACAGAGCTGACTTGGCACCCAAATACGTCCCAGTTCAGGTCCTGGCTCTGATACTTACTATTTCTGTGACCTTAATCTCTTTGAACCTCAGTTTCCTCGTATGTAAAATGGGAATAAAGTGTCACCAAATGCTGATAATAATTGGTAACATTTACCAAGCATTTACTTACTGTGTGCCAGGTAATGTTCTAAGTGCCAGGCGTCCATTATCCTGTTTAATCCTCCCCAAAACCCCATGACATAGAGGCATTTTTTAGGATACCCACTTCAAATGGTGAGTGTAAGATAATCCGTGCAAAGGGGCCTGGCACAGAATAAACTCTCGATTCCTGTTAAATGTCATGGGTGGGGAAACTGAGACTGACCTGGGTTAACTGACCGGGCAACTGCTTACGTCCTGAGGAGGTTGAGGGTGTGGAGTGAGACTATATGGGGGAAGCAGTGCACAGGTGGTGTTTTCCATGTGTGTTATTTAGAAGGGTGGAAATCAGCTTGGCATGGCACTGTGGGGTCAGGGTTTAGTCCTGAAGGGTCGATCAGGTAGAGGAGAGATTTTAAATTCTGGCTCTCTCAGTCCTAAGCAGTACTGAGCTGATTCTTCATTTGCAACAGCTCCAAAGAAGTTTTTTTCTTTTTTTTTTTTTTTTTTTTTTCGGTATGTGGGCCTCTCACTGCTGTGGCCTCTCCCACTGCGGAGCACAGGCTCCGGACGCGCAGGCTCAGCGGCCATGGCTCACGGGCCCAGCCGCGCCGCGGCACGTGGGATCTTCCCGGACGGGAGCACAAACCCATGTCCCCTGCATCGGCAGGCGGACTCTCAACCACTGCGCCACCAGGGAAGCCCCAAAGAAGTTTTTTATTGTAACCAGTCCCAGGGCAACTCTGAGAGGACATTGGCTTGAGAGGGAAGAGAGTACTTCTTGATCTGAGCTGTGCAGGTGCAGTGCTAAATTCCCATGGCTAAAATAGTGCAGGACCAGGTTAGGTGCCTAATAAATGCAGGAATGAATGAATGGATGAATGATAGGAGGGGTGGTGTGGGCTGCCAGGATCATGTAGCAAGACTGTGACCCTTATGCTACACCATGACAGCTGCTTAATCTAAACTGATAGGGGATCGAGGTAAACACAGGTTTCCAGTTTCCTTTGGCCTCCAGCCAGAGTGGAAAGCCAGCAGGACTGCAGGCTGTACCCTGTCGGGCACCCTCTGAACATGTTTATGGGCTGAGGTCTCCAGGGAAACAGAGCTCATGAGTACAAAGGCAAAAATATTTACTATCTGGTTCCTTACAGAAAAACTTTGGTGACCCTTGATCTAGAAAATGGAGATTATTATTGTCTTCATCTTATAGAACTGTGTGAGGATTAAATGAGAGACTGTGAATAAAGGGCCTGGGACAGGGCTTGGCG
Organism: Mesoplodon densirostris; assembly: GCF_025265405.1. NCBI lineage: Eukaryota > Metazoa > Chordata > Mammalia > Artiodactyla > Ziphiidae > Mesoplodon > Mesoplodon densirostris. The sequence goes on from NC_082663.1 coordinate 162,440,360, forward strand.
CATAGTGTCAGCAGTTTTCTGAGCTGAAAAGCACTTGGGTCATATTTTCAGAGCCCACGGTCTCTTGCCCTGGGAGCCCTCCCCCAGGTACTGGCAACCACTAATCTCCTTTCTGTCTCTATGGATTTGCCTATTCTGGGCATTTCATACAAATGGAATCACATAATATGTGGCCTTTTGTGTCTGACTTTTTTCACTTAGCATAATGTTTTCAAGGTTCATTCATATGTATCAGTGCTTCATTCCTTTTTCTGACTGAATAATATTCCATTGTGTGGATATGCCATATTTTATTTTTCCATTCATCTCTTGATGTATACTTGGGTTGTTTCCATCTTTTAGCTATCGTGAGTAATGCTGCTCTGAACATTGGTATACAAACATCTGTTTGATACTCTGCTTTTATTTCTTTTGGGTATATACACAGAATTGGAATGCCAGTTCATAAGGCAATTCCATTTTAAATTTTTTAAATTCTGGTTTTAATTTTTGAGGAACTGCCGTACTCGCTTCCACAGTGGCCACACCATTTTACATACACAGGGTTCCCATTTCTGTACATCCTTGCCAACACTTGTTATTTTCTATATATATATTTTTAAATAGCCAGCCTAATGGGTGTAAAGTGATATCTAACTGTGGTTTTGACTTGCATTTCCCTAATTAGTAATGCTGAGCATCTTTTCATGCATTTATTGCCTATTTGTATATCTGTAAATGTCTGTTCAAGTATTTTGCCCAATTTTTTTGTTTGTTATTGAGTTGTAAGAGTTCTTTATATATTCTTGAAATTAGTCCCTTATCAGATATATGACTTACAAGTAGTTTCTCCCATTCTGTGGGTTGCTTTTTCACTCTGTTGACAGTGTCTTTTGATGTCCAAAAGTTATCAAATTTGACGAAATCCAGTTTATTTGTTTTTTGTTGTTGTTGCCTGTGCTTTTGGTGTCATAACCAGGAAATCATGGCTAAGTTCAGTGTCATGAAGCTTTTCACCCATTTTTTTCTTCTAAGCGTTTTGTAGTTTTACCTCTTACATTTATGTCTTTGATCCATTTTTAGTAAATTTTTGTATATGGTGTAAGGTAAGGGACCATCTTCATTCTCTTGCATATGGGTAATTCAGTTTTCCCAACAAAATTTGTTGAAAAGACTGTCTTTTTCCCATTGAACGGTCTTGACACCTTTGTGGAAAATCATTGGACTGCATATGCAAGGGTTTATTTCTGGGATCTCCTTCCAGTGGTCTATATGTTTTTATGCTAGTACTTCACTGTTTTGATTATTGTAGCTTTGTAGTAAGTTTTGAAATCAAGAAATGTGAGACTTCCAACTTTCTTTGAACAGTTTCTTACAACGGTTCTTTTTAAGATTGCTTTGGTTATTTGGGGTCCCTTGATATTCCATATGCCACATCTTTTTTTATCCATTCATCCATTGATGGACACTTGGGTTGTTTCCATATCTTGGCAATTGTAAATGATGCTCCAGTGAATGTAAGGCTGCCTATATCTTTACGAATTAGTGTTTCATTTCCTTTGAATAAATACCCAGAAGTGGAATGGCTGGGTCATATGGTAGCTCTATTTTTATTTTTTTGAGGACCCTCCATACTGTTTTCCACAGTGGCTGCACCAGTTTACATTCCCACCAACAGGGCATGAATGAGGGTTCCCTCTTCTTCACATCCTCACCAACTTTGTTATTTCTTGTCCTTTTGATAATAGCCATTCTGACAGGTGGGAAGTGATATCTCATTGTGGTTTTGATTTGCATTTCCCTGATGATTAGTGATGTTGCACATCTTTTCATGTGCTTGTTGGCCATCCATATGTCTTCTTTGGAAAAATGTTTATTCAGATCCTCTGCCCGTTTTTTAATCAGGTTGTTTGTTTCTTTTGTCATTGAGTTGTATGAATTCTTTATGTATTTTGAATATTAACCCCTTATTGGATATATGGTTTGCAAATATCTTCTCCCATTCAGTAGATTGCCTTTTTATTTTGTTGATGGTTTCCTTTGCTGTGCAGATGCTTTTTAGTCTGATGTAGGCCCATTTGTTTATTTTTGCTTTTGTTGCCATTACCTTTGGAGTCAGATCAAAAAAATATATTGCTAAGACCAGTGTCAAGACCGATGTCCACCTGTGTTTTCTCCTATGAGGTTTCTGGTCTAACATTCAAGTGTTTAATCTATTTTGAGTTGATTTTTGTGTACAGTGTAAGATAGTGGGTTCAGTTTCATTCTTTTGCACGTAGCTATCTAGTTCTCCCTACACCATTTATTGAAGAGACCATCCTTTCCCCATTGTATATTCTTGTCTCCTTTGTTGTAGATTAATTGGCCATAATACTCATGGGTTTGTTTCTGGGCTCTCTATTCTGTTCCACTGATTTGTATGTCTGTTTTTATGCTGATACCAAACTGTTTTGATTACTATAGCTTTTGTAATATACTTTGAAATCAGGAAGTATAATGCCTCCAGCTTTGTTCTTTCTCAAGATTGTTTTGGCTGTTTGGGATCTTTTGTGGAACGGATATGTTGTTAATTGTCTTGGATATGTATCTAGGAGGGGAATTGTATGGATCATATTGTAATGCCATGTTTAACATTTTAAACTGTTAACATTTAGACTGTTTTCCAAAGTGTCTGCATCATTTTACTTTCCTACTGTCGGTGTATGAGGGTTCCTATTTGTCCATATTCTTGTCAACACTTATCATTGTCCATCTTTTTGATTCTAGGCATCCTAGCAGTCAGGAAGTGGTATCTCATTGTGGCTTTGATTAACCTTTCCCTAATGGCCAGTGATAGCATCTTTTCATGTGCTTATTGGCCATTTCTATGTCTTTTTTTTGGAGAAACATCTATTCAAATCCTTTACATATTTTTAAATAGGGTTATTTGTCCTTTTATTGTTTTATTTTAAGGATTCTTTATATATTCTGGATACTAGCCTGTTGTCAGATATATGACGTGCAGACATTTTTCCCGTTCTGTGGGTTGTCTTTTCACTCTTTTGATAGTGTCCATTGATGCACAAAAGCTTTTAATGTTGATGAAGTCCAGTGTATCTGTTTTCCCTTTTATTGCTTGTGCTTTTGGTGTCACTTCTACCCACCTGATCTTCATCATGCCCCTTGATACACACACACTCAAAGGCCGTCAAATCTTTTTTTTAAAGATGGGAGGGTTTTTAAGTAATTATATTTATACTTATTTTTAAAAAATACTCATTGAAATACTCCTCTGTTTCAATCTGACCATCTCTAATAAGGCAAATCCCTAAAGCCTCTTTGCCAATACCCAGGGCTTCTCAAACCATCATTTAGTAAAGGCTCACCAGGATGATCTTACATCCTCCCCAAGCCCCTAGCTCCTTGGTTAGAGGCAAGAAGTAAAGGAAACACTGATGAGGAAGTTCAGGTTAATTAAGGAACATAAAAGAAATGGTAATTCCACCAGTTTGTTCCTAAGATTTCTGTACCACCATCTTACATTATGTTTTTGGTAGGCAGAGGAGAGATGTGACTCCAGGGTCCAGACCTCTTGCTCTTCTGCGAATTCCCATAGAGCAGTGGTTCTTAAAGTATAGTCGGGGGGAGAAGCAGTAGCATCCCTGGGGCATTTGTTCAAAATACAGATTCTTGGACCCTCCCCCAGACCTACTGAATCAGAAACTCTGGGGTGGGGCCCGATTATCTGTGTTCTGTCAAGCTCTCCAGCTCCAGGCTGGATTAACCACTGTGGCCACAGGTTCTGGGTAATTACAGTCACGATGTGCCTGCACCACTCACCTCTGTCTGCGTCTGCCTCTGCCTGTGGTCTTAGGGCAGGGACCTGTCTGAATCGTCCTGGGTCCCCAGGCTTGTCGTAGACTAGGAGCTCAGGTAGTGTTTGTTGATCAAATACTTCTTTCGTGGCCCCCACTTTGCCTAGCAATGTGAGCCGTTTGGTAGACTCTCAGTTGATAGTTGTTGATGAGTTAAGCTGATCACAAACCTCCCTTCACCAGATCCTGGGAAAAACCTCGGTCACAAGCTGCTTGCTGCCCTCTCGAGGAAGAGTGATGGATGAGCCTCTGATGGGTTCTAGGAGTTGGTCCTTGGTACTGGGAGCTGTTGGATTTGGGGCTTGGTGAGGGCTTAGAGGCTGTCAGCTTTGTACCCAGGAACCCTGGATCCTGAAGAGCCTCCTTTCATCACAGGATGCTCTGGGCATGGTCCTGCTGGGGCCTTCATCGTGGATGGGCACAGCCCCATCCCCCCTTCAGATGAACAGATGCGTCTGTAGCCATGGGTGATTTTAGGCCAGTACTTTCCATTAAAAAAAAAGAGTACTTCTAATATAAAATTTTATTTTACATATTAGTTGAATAAAATATGGAAAATACATGAAAGTACAGAACACCGGTAATCCTTTTGTGGGTATTGATGTATGTTTCCATTCTCTTTTCGAAGCAGGCATATTTAGTAATTTCCTAAGGCATCAAGATGATTATTTTCTTTTTATATATTGTTTTTATTGCCTTTATTGAGATTATTATTTTATTAATTAAACCCCATGCATTTCTGTAAAAGCCCTGAGAAGTTTATAATATAAGCCCCCTGTGACCCTACCACTGACAAGCTTAAAGGTAAAGTGTTAAGATCCATGTAATGGAACCCAGTGAGAGAACCATGTCATGAAAGGGACATTTTTTTTTTTTTTTGGCATCACATAAAAGGCACCAATACGTGAAGCTTTTTAAACCAAAAGGACAAAAAAAAAAAAAGTTAAAAAAAAAAGAAGAAAAATCGAACTTTATTTTGCCACATGTGAGAGTACAGTTGGGCAGAATTACAAAAAGTTAATTAATGGAACATCACTCTCATTAACTCCGAACAAGGACTGCTGTTTCAAAAAAAAGCTTCACAGTTTGAAGTGTGAGTTACAGCAGTGGTCCCCAACCTTTTTGACACCAGGGACCGGTTTCGTGGAAGACGATTTTTCCATGGACCGGGGTGGGGGTGTGGGAAGGTTTCGGGATGATTCAAGCGCATTACACTTTTTGTGCCTTTATTTCTATTATTATATCAGCTCTACCTCACATCATCAGGCATTAGATCCCAGGGGTTGGGGACGCCTGTGTCACAGGGCAGTCATCTCCTAAAGATACTTCCTCGGGGTCCATATGCAAATTGTGAAGCATTATAGGTTTAATCCTGACATAGAATGAAAAGTCGGTACATTTATTCATGGGAATAAAACCAAAGCTAAGCCTAGAGCTTCCCAGCAGCCAAGGCAAAATAATAATAAGTAAAAAAATACGGGAAGGGCAAGGGGTCATGGAGCTCTCGAATTGCAGAAGAGGAAGCAAACCAGAATGGCACAATGCTCAAGCTTTCCTAGTGCTGACCTGGGAGAGGAGGGGGTCATGGGGGACCTTGAGTAAGGATGTTGTGTAAGGGACAGTTTAACTGAAAGATGCAGGAACTGCCTGAGTTTGACCACTTCTCATACTGACTTCTGATACTGGCAACGGGTGTGTTGATGAACTGTAGTTCTGGGAAGGCATATTTTTGTAGGAGGCCTAAATAACATGGTGTAAGTGTGACACTTTCTAGTGATTTCCTTTGCTAGATTCGACAAGTGCATATTAGTTGGTGTGGCTTTTGTGTTGGGCATGTCATTGACTGTCTTGATGTTGGAGGGAGAGAAGATTAGTGCCATTTTACAGATGAAGAAATTGAGGCTCAGGGACACTAAGTGGCTTACCCATGGTCACATAGCTAATTAAGAGGTGCTACCACCTTTTCCTCTTCAGCTGCCCCCTGTTAGAGCAGGGAATGGCTGAGCCTGTCCAGTGTCTGCTGTGTGTGAGGCTCAGGCTTGTTGCTTTATAAATACCACCTCATCCAATCATTACAGTAGTTCTGGGGGCATCCATAGTATTATCCCATTTTGCAGAGAGGTAGGTCATTGCCAAGGCCGCAAAGAGAGTAGCAGGTGAAGAGCAGGGGTTCCCAACCTGGGTTTGGTGGTGGGACTTCAGGGCGTGCAAGAAGTCAATGGAATTGCCCACAAACATTTGTTTGTATTTGCATTTTTCTGTGTGAGAGGAGAGAGGGTGGCTTTCATGGGGTCTCAAAAGACAACACAAAAACCAAAAAAGCCTGAACCTCTGAGCTCAAGGAAGGAATCATAGGAATAGCTCATACTGACTGAGCCTCACCCGTCGCCCGGCAAGGCCCGGGTGACTTTGTCACTCCTGTGGGGTTTGGGCATGTATCTCACCATCTTACAGGCCACTTAACTAGTAAGTGGCCTTGCTTGGTGACTAAATTTGGCTTCTTTTCCGCCACTGCCTCTTGTAGCTGGGTTTTTTGTAGCAATTAACAGGACTTGGGGTTCTCTTTTGTGGAGCTGAGGATTATTAAAAGGCAGAATGATACACTGAGCTTCGAGAGGTCAATGCCTGTGTCCAGGTCACCCTGACCCCTGGGAACAAGCCTGGTTCATTGGTGGTTGGCTAAATGAACAAATGAATGAGTGAGTGAGTGGGAGAAAGTAGTACCACTTCCTCGTGTTCTGGGTTGCAGGACATTAATCCATCTCTGATGACTTTTATTTAGGATGACAGTCACCAAAGTGGTAGAGAGGTAGTCTGGGGGAGCTGGGGTCAGGCCTGATGTTCTGATGGCCAGGCAGGACCAGAGTGACTGTAGGAGTGTCAGAGGCCAGGTCTTTCCTCTCCGGCTGGTGGTGGTGTGAGAGTGGGTGGGTGCCCCCTTGCATCGCTCCTTCCCATGGCGAGTAGCCCTGCACAGCCTGTGGCAGGCCTGTCTGCTGTCCTGGGCTGGGAGGGCGGTGCAGTCTTGCTACCCCTGGTCCCAGTGTCTCTGGTGTCCCTGGCCCAGCTTAAAGCCCCCTGCTTGGCCTCCTTTGGTTTCTTGCCCCCAGGGGTGTCCTTCCCCCTAAATATACTTAGAGCTGGGGCCCAGCTAAGAGTAATAGCATCAGCAGCCCCATCTTACAGCTGAGAAAACGGGCTCACACGATTGAAGTGACTTGCCCAAGGTCACAACTAGTGAGCCGTGGGCTTGGGACTTGGGTCCAGCCATGCATAACCACATCCTTGTATTTACATTGCCAGGAAGCCTCTGGAAGGTCGGCCACAAGCTTAGAGGCCTCATCGAAACCTTAAGGCTATTTCTCCGTCCTCTGGCTGGAGAGCTGGCTCTGGCCCAGCTGGGTCATGGCTGAGGTTTCCTTTTCTATTTAGAGCGACGAGCCTTCTTGACCGCCCTGCAGGCGCTGTGTCTGCCTCTGCTGAGCTTGGTTGGAGGGACTTTACAACAAGCAGGGGCCGGGAGCCCGGAGCTGGAGGAGATGCTGGGAGTGCCTTAAATTTTGTGTCACTTTCTGCCTTCCCCACCCACCTCTATCAGCACTTTAAAAAACAGAGAAAGCATCTTCTTATATATGATAGGAGCCTAGAGTGGGGCAGGAAGTGTGAAGATGGGAGTGGACCAGAGAAGGAGGTCCTGTGTCAATACCCACGACACTTTTTACTCTAATTGCCGTTTTCCTTTTTTTTTTAATTTTTATTTTTTTACATCTTTATTGGAGTATAATTGCTTTACAATGGTGTGTTAGTTTCTGCTTTATAACAAAGTGAATCAGTTATACATATACATATGTTCCCATATCTCCTCCCTCTTGTGTCTCCCTCCCTCCCTCCCACCCTCCCTATCCCACCCCTCCAGGTGGTCACAAAGCACCGAGCTGATCTCCCTGCGCTATGCAGCTGCTTCCCACTATCTATCTACCTTACGTTTGGTAGTGTATATGTCCATGCCTCTCTCTCGCTTTGTCACAGCTTACCCTTCCCCCTCCCCATATCCTCAAGTCCATTCTCAAGTAGGTCTGTGTCTTTATTCCTGTTTTACCCCTAGGTTCTTCATGACATTTTTTTTTCTTAAATTCCATATATATGTGTTAGCATACGGTATTTGTCTTTCTCTTTCTGACTTACTTCACTCTGTATGACAGACTCTAGGTCTATCCGCCGCGCTGGGCTGGGAGCCTCTTGAAGGCCTGGATCTGGTGGTTCTCCCAGGCGCCTGCTCATTGTTACTTTGCCTTGTATTTTCTGCAGATCATGATCGAGTTCTGTCCTGGGGGAGCTGTGGACGCCATCATGCTGGGTGAGTTTTTTTGCTTTTTGTTTTTTTTCCTTGGTGCGGCATGCGGGATCTTAGCTCCCTGACCAGGGATCAAACCTGTGCCCCCTGCAATGGAAGTGTGAAGTCCTAACCATTGGCCCGCCAGGGAAGCCCCCTGGGTGAGTCTTCCTTCATGCAGTGCAGCGGTTCTGGTGTTGGCGCTGCTTAGGACTGGTGTCCATCACTCCTCTGCCCCGGTAATGCTCGTGGGCTGTCCCCTTTTGGGAGCAGGGGCCGGGTTACTGGAGAGGATGCAGGACACTTGGAAGACCAACACTTCTCGTTCAAAAAGCCACATGACCTTGAGCGGGTCATTCTCTCCCTCAAGCCCTCAGCATACGACAGGTGTGGTGCCCCCTTGCCAGACCCCACAGTACTCTTAGGAGGTGAAAATGAGACACCTGAGGGAGGTTCTTTGTAAAGTGGGGATCCCCACCCATTCTGTAAGAGCTCAGTGGGGAAATTGTTGTTCCAGGCAAGTTTGAGCAGTAACAAAAAAATATATATTAGTAATCACCTCTATTTTTTGAATGGCCACTATATGCCAGAGATTGTGGTAGCTGCTTTCATGTATATTATCCTCATGTATAAAATCAGAAAGAGCATCTCTGTTTTATTGACCAGACTGATGCTTAGAGAGGTTAAGGAGCTCACCCAGAGTCACACAGCAGAGCTGAGATGTGAACCCAGGTCTGGGGGATGCTGTTCCTAATTGCTGCCCACCCTGCATTATCCTTTGCTTTTGCCAGCCTGGTGGGCGGTGAGTGAGGAGAGGTTGAGAGTCTTGGGCCCAGAAGGTTGAATAACATGTCCGGGATTCTGGGGCAGTTTGGGAGAGGAGAGGCCCTCAGTATAACATAGCACCATTCAGCCACGTTTTTATTGTGAAGAGGGTGTTTTCCCCCTCAGTTTATCTCAGGAATGTCTCAAATTTATGGCAGCCCTTTCCCATCTTGAGCTATAGAATGCTGGCCTTCCTTGCAGAGCCTCTTGCCGTTCCCAGGTGGGTAAATGACAGTGGGGAACAGGATACGGGCACTTGTGATATGGCCCTTGGGTGTGCCTTCTCCCAGCAGAGATTGCCTTTGAAGATTTTCATTGTTCTGGGTAGAATCTGACAACATAAAAATGATGGCCTTGTATGAGTTGAGATGCTCTAGGTTATAAGGGCTATTCAAACTGGTTTAGGGAAAAAAAAAGGTAGGGGATGTGGGAGGGGGAATTTACTTGCACTAATAACTGAAAAGTTTAAGGGTGTCAGCCTTCAGGCACAGCTTGAGCTAGGGGTTTTAAAAACATTGTTTTAAGAACTTGGTTTCCTTCTCCAACTCTTGGCCCTACTTTCCTCTGTGTTGGCCCCATTCTCATGCTGATTTTCTGTTCTTGGTGACAAGATGGCTGTGGGAGCTCCAGCCATCACATCAGAATTCCAAATAGCAGGATAGAAGAAGGAAGGGTAGGACAGGTCCACAAAAACACATCCCACTGCCACTCTTTTATGGAGACACCACAGAAGCCCCACATGACACCTCCATTTTCATCTCACTGGCTAGAAGATAGTAACACATAGCTGTAAGGGAGGCTGAGAAATGTGGTCTTCTGGCTGGTTGGCCATATGTTTGGATATTTAAAAAAGAGGGGAGAATGGGAACCAACTAGCAGCCTGCCTCTCCCGGTTTGCTGCTTAGCTGAATGAGACCTGGGGGAGGATATCAGAGAGGGAAGAGGCATTGATGAGTCCCAGGTCCTTGAGCTCATTCACAGCTGGGGTGTCACCCCAGGCTATTGCTCAGCCAGCAGGCAGACTCACCCTGGGCTCTCTGTCTCACGTCTCCTGGTGGAACCGACTGCTCCAGCCCCAAGTGATTTGCTCCCTTTTGGTGGCAGCAGTTAAAGTGCCATCACCATTTTAGAAATCGAGGTGGGAGAAGAGAAGCTGGGACAAGGAGAGTCACGTTCTGGCTGCAGCTCTGTGGTCAGGGGTTGACTCTCCCGCAGATGCCCGCCCTGCTCAGAGGGGCTTTCTGCCCTAGGTTGCCTCCCATCGCCTTGCAGAGTTGTGCAAAGTGATAAGCCTGGGCTTGGGGTCCAGGCTTCCTGAGGTCCATCCCAGGTTTCTTGGCTTGGTAGCTGTGGGGTACTGGGCTGGCTCCTTTACAGCACGGGAAGAACATGCACGTGGCACACCACCACAGGCCGCACACCACCACATGGCCATCTTAGTTTGTTCTGACCCTGTTGGCCACGCCTTGCCAGCTGCTAAACATTTTGGCTATCAGCCCTCCTGAAGAACAGTAGGGTGAGGGGCGGGTCTGGATGTGGTTTCAAAGGGGACTTAGACTCATCTGCAATGTTGCAGCTTCTTTTATTAAGAAGAAAGTATTCATGTATTGCTGTGTAATCAAAAATTCATCTTAAAAATTTATCATACTGTGTGATTCCAATTATATGCCTTTCTAGAAAAAGATGAAACTATAGGGACAGGAATCAAATTAGTGATGGCTTTGGGGCTGGAATGGGGGTGAAAGGGGCACAGGGGAATTTTGGGGAGTGATGGAAATATGTATTCTATTAATAAATTGTGCTGTTTTTGTGACTACATACATTTGCCAAAGTTCATAGAACTCTATACCCAAAAAGAGGTGAATATTACTGTATGTAAATTATATCTCAATAAATTGAACTTAAAAAATGTGTCTTATCTATCTACCTCACTGGATTATTGTAAAGATTAAATGAAATAATGTACCCAAATCCTTATCCCTGTGCCTAGTGCATTGTAAAGGCTCCAAAGACGGTGGCGTTGAGATCATGATCATCACATCATCACTTTGAGCCATGGCTCAGCGGCCATGGCTCACGGGCCCAGCCGCTCTGCGGCATGTGGGATCTTCCTGGACCGGGGCACGAACCCGTGTTCCCTGCATCAGCAGGCGGACTCTCAACCACTGCGCCACCAGGGAAGCCCCAGGCTGGCTGTTTTTAATCTCAGATCTGTTATTCCCTACTGTGTGACCTTGAGCAAGTGACTTGACCTCTCTGAGCCTCAGTTTCCTAACCTGTGAAATGGCGGAACAATTGTGCCTGCTCCATAGTGTTACTGTGAGGACGAAGCAGGTACCATGTGAAGTGCTTAGAAGTGAACCTGGTATACAGTAAGTGCTCAACCACATTGGTGGCTTATGTATTTCTTGTACCTGGCAGGGGCCTGACATGGAGTTGCCTGCATTGAGCACTTGCTGAGTTGACAAGTTCTTTCTGTTTCCAGAGCTGGACAGAGGCCTCACTGAGCCCCAGATTCAGGTGGTTTGCCGCCAGATGCTGGAAGCCCTCACCTTCCTGCACGGCAAGAAGGTCATCCACCGGGATCTGAAAGCTGGCAACGTGCTGATGACGCTTGAGGGAGACATCAGGCTGGGTAAGGGGTGTCTGTGGACGAGGCGAGAAGGCAGAGCCCTGCGCCACCTGCCTGGGGTGTCGGCCTGGCCTCTGCGGGCAGGAGGGAGCGAGTGTTGGTCTGCACTCCCATGGGATGTCGAGGTCCTCCCCGGTCTTCCCCGGGCCACAGGGCCACAGTTCCCATCGTGGCTGCATCTAATCCAGGGTTCTCAACTGAGGGTGATTTTGTCCCCCGGGGACAGTGGCAATGTCTGGAGACATCTTTGGTTGTCACAACTAAAGGTTGGGGGAGAACACTGACATCTGGTAGGTAGAGAGAGAGATGCCCAGCACCCTACAGTGCACAGGACAGCCCCTTGCTACCAAGGGTGATCCTGCCCACAGGCCAGCAGCGCTGCAGGGAGGCACTGGCCCAACCCCTTTTGCTCTTGCTTCTGATAGGTAGAATCTGAGAGATAGTGATGGATGGAAAGACAACCCTCATCCATTCCCAGACAGAAAATAGAACATCAGGGGCATATAGTGTAAACTTATTAATTTTTTTTAATATCTCCTCTCTGTTTTTTTCTTTTCAACTGTGGTAAAATATACATAACAAAATTTATCATCTTAACTATTTGTAAGTGTACAGCTCAGTGACATCAAGCACATTCAAATTGCTATGCAACCATCACCACCATCCATCTCTGGAACTTCTTCATCGTCCCAAACTGAAACTCTGTACCCATTAAACAGCATCTCCCCATCCCCTCTGCCCCCAGCTCCTGGCAACCACCATTCTTCTCTCTCTCTTTTTTTAAATTTATTTTTATTTTATTTTTGGCTGCATCAGGTCTCAGTTGCGGTGCGCGGGCTCTTTGTTGCAGCACGCCGCGGGCTTCTCTCTAGTTGTGGCGCGCGGGTTCCGGAACACGTAGGCTCTGTAGTTTGTGGCACGCAGGCTCTCTAGTTGAGGTGCACAAGCTCAGCAGTTGTAGGTGCGCGGGCTTAGTTGCCCCTCGGCATGTGGGATCTAAGTCCCCTCCCCAGGGCTCTAACCCGCATCCCCTGCATTGTAAGGCGGATTCTTTACCACTGGACCACCAGGGAAGTCCCCAGCCACTATTCTCTTTAATGTCTCTATGAATTTGACTACTCTAGGAATCTCATATAAATGCAATCATTTGTGTTTTTGTGCCTATTTCACTTAGCATAATGTCCTCAAGGTTCCTCCATGTTGTAGCATGTGTCAGAATTTCTTTATATTTTTAATAAGTTTTTTTAACCAAAATAACACATACATGTGTCCTGTACTCCTACCATCTCCTTTCCCTGTCCCCCCCAAGACAATCACTTTTAACTCTTCTCATATTTACTCTTGCATAAATGCAGGAGTAAATATGAGAAGAGTTAAAAGTGATAATAAAAATAAAAATAAAATAATAAAATATAAAAAAAAGTGACAATAAAAATAACGCATATGTATTGGGTTCATGAAGCACCCTCTAGATGCCGGCCACCAGACAAGGCACTTTCTAGATGTCATCTCATTTAGTCAGCACTCCTGAGGACCCTTGGGGGAGGGGAGGCGACTATACCCATCACAGGTGAGGACGCTGAGGCCCACAATGGAATGAGATGCCCAGGATCAGTCCATGAGGCGGGAGAAGCAGCAGGGTTTGGACTTGGGTCTCCCTGACTCTAGCTGCCAGTGGACTGGTTCTGTCACAGGTGGAGGGAGGTGGCCAGGGAAGAGCCAGGTCAGGGAGAATCTGGGGACAGAAGAGTCTTATGTGCTCTGGGGAATTCAAGGCAAACCTTCGCTCAGCCTTCAAGAACATATCCAATGTATATCTATATCCCCTCCCTCTTGGACCTCCATCCCACCCATCTAGGTCGCCACAGAGCACCGAGCTGAGCTTCCTATGCTTTATGGCATGTTCCCGCTAGCTATCTGTCTTACGCTTGGTAGTGTATATACGTCAGTCCTAATCTCCCAATTCGTCTCACCCTCCTCTTCCCCCGCCGTGTCCACATGCCCGTTCTCTACGTCTATGTCTCTCTTCCTGCCCTGCAAATGGGTTCATCTGTACCATTTTTCTAGATTCCACAGACACGTGTTAATTGTACAGCAGAAACTAACACAACATTGTAAAGCATTTATACTCCAATAAAAAATTTTTTAATTGAAAAAAAATATGCAAAATACTAAAAAACGTAAAATAAATAAAATAAAGTAAATACATACGGTAATACCTAAAAAAAAAAAAAGAACATATCAAATGGTGGAGACAGGACACAGACAGCCTGGGTCAGGAGCAGCCTGAGGGGCTGTCAGCACAGGGAAGCCCGGGAAGCCCTGGGTGGAAACAGGGATGGAGGGAGGGCCCCAGCAGCCTCGGGCTAAGATGTGCGCAGTGAGGGTCTCCTTTCCCTTGCTGACTTCCTCCACACACCCCTTCAATCGGGAGGGCGCTGACGTGCAGAACTGACTCCAGAACCCCACTCGGAACCCAGCAGAAGCAGATGGGGGCATCAGCTTTCCAAATGACTTGGCAGATGCAGTTGAGAAAACCAGGAAACCAATTAAGGAGGAAGAAAAGTTCAGGGAGAGTTGAATGTGCGAGTATTTACACAATTACCGCTGGGCCCTGGGAGCCCTGGTGTGGACGCCTGCTGAGGCCTGATATTCTGTTTTAGAAAATCCTCCTTCCCCCTGGGGCTTGGAATCTGCAGCCTGGTGAAGCAGTGGAGGAGGCCTGGGAGACGAAGTAGCAGTCTGTCTGCCTCTTCCTAGGTCCCTGGGACCATCTGGGGCCCCTGGAGGGGCATTATGCAACTCAGGGCTGCACAAGAGAATTGCTCAGCAGATCTTTCTCCCAAGCAGAGATGTCACCTCATCAGAGACAGTTTGTGTTTCTCGATGGAGTGGGAATAAATGGGAAGCAGCAGGGTGAGCTGAGCAAAGCGTCGGCCCTAGACACAGACAAGCCTGGTTCAGATCCTGCCTCTGACACTTCCGAGCTGGACAAACACATTTAACCATTCAGGCCTCAGTCTTTTCATCTGTGCAGTGGGTGTAACAACAGAACCTCCTCACAGGGTTGTGACCAGTGGGCTGAAATACAAAGTACTGTCACAGGGAGGCTCAGGGTTCTGTCCCTCTCTGCTACTAGGCATTTTGCTTCTTCCTTGTGTTAAATGTTTACTTCTGTCTAGGATGTCAGACTTCCTCTGAGATTCATTTGATAGTTGCCAAGCAGAGCACACGTTCCAGCTCTGGGTGGCTGTGAAGCAGCTCTTCATGGCCAGTGGGAATCCATTTGTGCAGAGAGGGAAAGGAAGAGTGTCTGCCACCAGAGACAGTTCAGATATAAAGTGGGGTGAGGACTCTGAGGTCCAAAGATCTGTGCTCTTGTCCTGGACCTGCCTTTGGCCTTGGATGAGTCACCTAACCCTTTTGAACCTTACTTTCCTCAAACAGAGTGGGTTAGTAGTTCTTACCTCATGGAATTGGTATGATGATTTAATGAGACAATATATGCAAAGCATCTATAGGTGCCCAACCCATCAGAGAGGCCTGGCAAAGGTTGAGTTTCTTTCCTGGGCTGAAGAATGTCTCACAGTAGCTGTCGTGAGGAGGAATGTTCTTCATTCTCCAAAGAACCTGTGTTCCTCTCCCCAGAGGTGCTTCTCTGAAGATGGGAGGTGAATTTCACAACTTTTGGGGTCTTTCAAGTTCCGAGAAGAGGTCTGAACTGGCCTAAAAATCAAAGTGCCTAACACAGAGCCTGGCACATAGTAGGTGCTCAGTAAATAGTAGCATCCACCATTGCCATTACTTTATCAGTTCAAGTTACTACAGGATATCTACTTCCCAAAGGCCCCCTGATATTCAGGAGGCCTGGCAGGTAGGCCTGGCAGGAACCAGTCACCTGCCTCTCACCCCCACTTGGACCCTAACCCAGAATTCCTGTTTGCTGCTGCCAGCAGGCTGGGGTCTTTGTTCTTTCATTGTGGCTACCAGGCACTGAGCCAGTGTTTGGTATGTAACTCATTGAATCCTCACAGACTACTGATAATATTTTACAGAGGAAGGATTTGGCACTTAGAGAGGTTAATTAACTTACCCAAAGTCACACAGCTAATAAGAGGAACAGCTGGGGTTTAGACCAGTGCATCTGGTTTCAGAGCCCATGTGCTTAACCACTACCCTCAGATTCTTTTGGTGGCAGGTGATAAAAACTGGTCTCACGTGACTTAAGGCAGACAGGAGAATGTGTGTATATGGTGTTTGGAACCGTGCTGGGGAAGATATGCAGCTGGACATGGAGTTAGTTGGACCCTGGAAAACAATGCTGCCAGGACCGTCTCTGGTTTCTGCCTTTCTGTGCATGCTGGTTAGGCTCTCAGTCCAACCCCTCACACACAACTTCTGGCTGGGTTTAATTTTACTTTCCCCAGCATTGCCTCCTGCAGGATGAACTGAACCTCATCATTTCAAGTCTCAGAGTCAATAATCCCAGTGAAGAGCTATGATTGGCCCAGCGTGGCTCAGGTGCAGATCCGTGGACCAATCGAGGAGGCCCAGTAAAGAGGGCTACTCTGATGGGCCCAGCTTGTAGTCAGTCTCTGAGAATGGAGGCGGGATCATGTAGCAGTATGGAAGTCCCCCTCGCCCTCCTGAAACAGCGGGGTTGGGGGTGGGCAAGATGGTTTTCTAGAAGGAGGAAAGATTTGGACTTGCCAGAAAAACAAATTGCTGTCCACCATAGACTGGCACAGCCTGTCGGAGTAATAGAGACCCAGAAGAGGGAGTGAGTGAGGCAGAAATGGATGGAAAGCAAGAACAAAGGACTGAATTTGCAATTGAGGTTGAAAGAGACAGAAAATACCAGAAAAATGCAGGGGTATGGGGGAGAAGAGAGAGTTGATGAAGGCAGTAGGGTAGGAGGCCGAAGATGGAGGGGAATGAATGGGAAAGCAAAGCCCTCATTAGTGGTCATGTGTACCTGGTTGCCTAAAAAACAAAAGAAAATAAAAATAGAAACAGAAAAATAGAGCAGTTCTTTCAGTCTCACAGTTGGTTGCATAATATGACCCCCATTTAATAGATGAGGAAACTGAGGCTCAGAAACAGGAAGTAGTTTGTCTCAGATCACAGTAGACTCTTCTCACTTCCCCGCCTGGTACTGTTCCCATGATGCTCCTGGGAAGGCAGATGTCCTGATAGTTAAGAGAGGTCACTTGAGTGACTGGTGGAAGCCGCCCTCTTTGAGCCCAGGCATGCCTCCGGCTGCTCTAAGGAAGGAAACCCCTGGGATTTTAGGGCTGAGGATGGGAGCCTTTGATTCTCCCGTCACCACCCCAGTTCCAGCAGGTCCCAAACCCTCTAGAGAGGGTTCACTTTTCTATCTGCACCATGAGGGCTGTGGCTAGTTTTTGCCCACAGGGCCACTGCTGGCTGGCTGGAACAGTTTTGCCGTGTAAGGAGATGCAGTGTCCCTGGCTCTTTCTCACTAAATGGTAGCAGCACTGTCTTCTGTTGTGGTGACCTGACTGCCCCCATTCACTTCCAAAAACTCCCTGGGGCACATGGCACGACCCCTGATTGAGGCCCATCTGGAAGCTTCTCAGACACCTGGAATTCGAGTGTAAGCCCTGACCAAGGTAGATTGTGGACTCCCCTGGTGTGGGGTGGAGGGTCCAGGAGAGGAGGACAATTGGGCAGTGGTTTGCCTTTAATTGGCATTGTCTGGGAAAAGGCTCTTCTTATCTTGGATTCTTTTGGTCGCCTGCGGTTAAGGGGACAGATGAAAGATTCTCTTATATATCTTCATACATTCTAAGTTCACTGCGTGCATGTGTGTGTGTGTGTGTGTGTGTATAATATGTAATGCATTTTACACTGTTATGTAATTTTCTGATTATAAAAGTAATATGTGCTATTTATACATGTATAGAAAGATATGTACAATGGTTTTCATTGCAACAGTATTAGTAACAGCAAGAAATCAGAAATGATCCAATTTATTCCCGTAGATTACTTAAATAAGTTATGGTACTGTCATACAATGGAATCTTCTTCAGCTATTGAAAAATTAAGTTGTAGAAAATGTGTAATCTCTTGTAAAGATGTATATACATACTGTGAAGGGGGAAGAAACAAGTTGCAGAATAGTATGTTTAATCTGATTTCATTGTTAAAAGTAGCAAATACCTGAAAATGATCTATACATATAATTTTAATATATTTTTATTTACATATATGATTTTTATTTATATAAATAAATCTGGAGCTATATGCAGCAAACTCATAACTGTTTATCTCTGCCAGGGTTATGGAGACTTTTTATTTTGTAAATGTTTGAATTTTTGATAAGTAGTATTACCTTGGTAATAAGAAAATAAATATATGAATGAGTATATAGGTAGATATAGTCATATAGACAGTTAGGAATAAGACCCACAAAGAAGGAAATTAAAGTCTCTTCTAATCTTGCCAAGATGCACTGCTTCCTTCCAGTCTTTTTTTCTGAGCTCAGAAAGACCAGAGAGTGGTAGAGCACAGACTTAGTGTCACATTTGTCCTTAGATCTGGGTGACCATCTGCAAGTTACTTAATCTCTCTAAACTTCCTTGTCCTCATCTGTAAGATGGGGATAATAATTTTCCCTGCCCCAAAGGGTCATAGATATAAATGACATACGTAGGAATATATATGCTGATGAGATGCAAAATGACATACCGAGGAAGGTAAATGATATGCATAAGCCTCTTTGTGTAGTGCTGCACACCTTATAAGTTCTCAGTAAATATTAGTTTTTATTAGATTAACATGTATTTTAAAAAAAATTTGGATCATAGTATATATATATATTTTTTTTTTCCAGTCAGCTTTTTAAAAAAATTGAATAATATCTGATAGTTCCCCATATCCTTAAATATTCCTCAGAAACATGGTTATTTAATGTTTTTCTTTCATTCCATCATGGGCACAAACCATAACTGACCTATGAAACCCCCAAAGTTGGATATTTAGGCATCTCGTGAGGTTTCTCACATTATCCTCTAACAAGTGCAGTGATGGGCATGCTTGTTCATGAGTCTGCAAGTCTCTGTCTGTAATCACACCTTTAAGGGGAAGTCTCGGAATTAGGATTGTTGGGTGTGTGCAGCGTGTCGGGTGGTGTTGATACCTGTGGCCAGTGTGCCCTTCACGCTGGGTGCGCCAGTTCACACCCCACAGTGGAGTGTGAAGTTCTTTCACCACATCCTGGCCCCCACTGAGTTTTACTTTAAAAAGGAAAAAACAAAAACAAAACCCCACAACCCTCACCCCAAACTTTGCCATATGCATCTCAGCTTTTCAAACCTGCTTTACATAAAAGCGATGCGTACTCTCTATCATAAACATTTTAAAGAATAAAAGGTGTATTCAGTAAAAAATGTAAGGCCCCCCTCAGCACACTGCCCCCAGCAGAATCCCACTTCCGGGGAGGTAGTCACAATTAAGTTTGATGTGCAGCCTTTCAGACTCTTTTCGATGCTTGTGGACGTCTTTGTGTGCATGCAGTATGCGTGGGTCATTCTTTTAAGATACAACTGGAATTCATACTGTTCATTCCACACAGTGCATCAGTCTGTCAGCACCATGGTGGGGACAGTGTGTTATGGACGAACTTCCAAGTTAGTATGTACAAAGGCAAATTTGTTCTTTTTAAGGGCTGCATGTTATCTCATGGTCCGGGTGAGCCCACATTTACTGAACTATCTGCCAACCAGGCTCCAGCAGCAGCTTAGGTTTTTTCCAATTTTTCACTCTTTTGAGTAATGCTTTCAGAAGCTTCCATGAATATGTGAAATCTGTTTGGGGGGGATTTATTTCCAGAAATAGAATTGTTGTCAAACATATTTCTTAAAACCGAGTTTTGTCATTTTTTTCCATCCGTTCATTTATTCTGTTGTTCATTTGAGAGCCCTGTTGAGTGTTTCATGTGGCAGATGTGGTGCTGGGATACTGCTGTGGACAAAGCAGAAATGGCCTCTTTCCATATGGAAATGATCATTTATGGAGTCCCCACCTGCCTGCTGCTTTGTCTCTGATTCTTGTTTTAAAATAGGAAAAGGAAAGGGAGGAATGTTTTCAACAGAAGAGACTGCCTGGTGAAAATCCCAGACTGCCTTTGAATTGTCCGAGGGCAGCCATCTACCTATTGGAGGACATGGCTTATAAACTCCATTCAGGGAGCAAACGGCTGTGGCCACTGCCGCCCAGGGACAGTGTGAGGGTTCTGGGCTGCAGGGAGGGGCCGCCCCACCCTCCTGGCTGGTCCCCAGAAGGGGAAGTAGCAGCCACCCAAAAAGCTGGCAGGCGCTTGCTTAGGGGACCAACTGTGTGTCGTTTTGAAAGTTGGTGGTTTCTGCTTTTCCTCTCCCTTCTCCGGAAGGGACCAGTGGGCGCTGTGGTATGGGAGTGGCCAGCTCTAGCCTCCCTCCTGGAAGTCTCACCCTGGGTCTGAGAGGCAGTCGCTCTCCTGCAAAGATGTCGTGGAATGGCGTGCCAGCCATTGTTGGTGTTTGCAGGATAGGCAGGCCCACGTGGGGCCCAGGCGGACCCAGCAGGAAGGAGGTGAGCCTGGCTCCCCATTCTTACCCAGGAGCCCAGTGATTGGGTGATGACTTGCCCAGGCCACAGGGTGTTCAGCAGCAGAGCTGGCTTCTCACCTGGGTTTCCTGGTTTTTGCAGCTCACCCTGCAGCAGTAGCTGCTCCCACCCTGGAAGGCGACAGCCCCCCAACCCCAATAGCCAGACTGTCCCGTGAGCACTGTCATCAGCTGATGGAGTAGCTGTTGTCCAGTTAGCCTCTCTGACTGAGGCTCAGAGACCAGCTTTCCTGACCATTCCCAGGAAGGGGTCTCAGTACAGCCTCGTCCTTTTCCCGACCTAAGGATCTCGAGGGTGCCAGCTCAAGTACCTGTGGAATATTCACCATCATGACAGAGCATTCACCAAGAGCCAGGCTTAGAGCTGCTTGCTTTATGTGTCATTTAATTCTCACTGCAACCCTACAAAGCAGTTCTACAGTCTCACCATCCCCATGTCACTGGCGGGGAAACTGAGGGTCAGAGATTTGGTAACTATCCTGGCCCCTGCCTATTTCCCCACTTATCCAAGTCCACCCCCTTCCAGCCATGCTGCCCTGCGCCTCCTGGGCCCTCCAGCCAGCTTGCTTCCTCTGCCTGGGAATAGTTTCCCCTAGACCTTGACCTCCTGTCTAAAATAGCCGCCCATCCATCCAGCACTCTCTGTCCCTTTGTCCTGCCTTATCCCTGCATGGCCCTCCTCATTACCAGGAATCACGTGGTGTGGAGAACCTGTTTCCACCACCAGAATAACAAGCCAATGATGGTGAGGGTTTTGGTTCATCTCTGTGCCTAGAACAGTGCCTGGCCCACGAGGGATGTTTAGTTAGTGCTTGTTGAATGAATGAATAGCCTGGTGGCACTTCCTCCAGGTCCTCCCTTCCCTGCTCTCTTGAGGTCACATCCCCCGACTGTAGACCCTGCAGCCCTATCTTTCCATCACTTTACATGGTTGTGAGCTCGTGTTTATCTGATTGCTGTCTGCCTCCACCACTAAGCTTTGAGCTGCCCGAGGGCAAGGACTTCATTTGCTTTTTCCCCACTGTATTCTCTGCCCTGGGCCTGTGTGTGGTTCCAGATGGTACCTGAATGAATAGATGAATGAACCTGGTGCAGTAGAAGGGGCAAGACTGGAACCCACCTCTCTAGTGTTCAGGCCCGTCTCTCAGCATTATGCTCCCTCCTGGTTTGAAATTGTGAGTCTGATTAAAGCACCCGATCGTGGCTTCCAGACCCAGGCGGAGGCTCCCGGGGTGGCCAGCAGTTATATAACAACTTTGCAGTTTCTCGAAGCCAGGCTTCAAACGGAACATCGATAGTTCTCTCAAGGTGTTGCTTCCTCCTGAGTTTAGTTTTTAATGAAGATGAAACTTGGCCCCTGAAGGCCAAAGCACTGGAGAAAATTCCTCTTCGTGGCGCTGGGCTCTTCCCTTAGCAGCGGGTGTGTGAAGCAAGACTGGTGGTGGTGGATGTGTGTGTAAAGAGAAATTATATTTATTTATTTTCTGTTAGTCCTGAAAGTCATACACGTTTCTCACAGCAAACTTCGGGAATTCAGAAAATAGAAGAAACCTTGTCTAGTCTTACCACCCACAGACAACCATTTAAGCAGGCTGGTACATTTCCTCCAATAATTCAAAATATATTTTTGCCCTTTTGTGGGGGGGGGGAGTGGGGCATAATTCTGACCATACAATATACATCCTCCCCCTTTCCCATTTAACCTATATAAATATACCAATAAAATATTTTAATATTCTATTAAATATTGAAATATTTAAATATATGTTATTTTAAAATTTTAATTTATTTTTACTTCCAGTTTTATTCAGATATAACTGACATTCAGCACTGTATCAGTTTAAGGTCACAACATAATGATTGGACTTACATATATCATGAAATGATTATCACAATAAGTTTAGTGAACATCCATTTGTATAGTTACAAAATGAAAGAAAAAGTGTTTTTCCTTGTGATGAGAACTCTTAGGATTTACTGTGTTACCAACTTTCATATATAACACCCAGCAGTGTTAATTCTATTTGTCATGTTGTACATTGCCTCCCTAGGACTTATTTATCTTAAAACTGCAAGTTTGTACCTTTGACCACCTTCATCCGATTCCCCCTCCCCCGAACCCCTACATATCTGATCTGTTTTTCTATGAGTCTGTTTGTTTTGAAGTATAATTGACAGCACTATGCTGGTTTCTGGTGCACAGCATAGTGAGTCGATATTTCTACGCATTACAAAATGATCACCATGATAAGTCTAGTTACCATCTATCACCACACAAAGATATTACTTGATTATTGGCTATATTCCCCACACTGTACATTTCATCCCCGTGACTCATTTGTTTTGTAATGGGAAGTTTCTACCTCTTAACCTTCCTCACCTATTATCATTATGAAATGTATGTTAAAATTTAATATTAATGTGTATAATTTAATATTAAAATATTGAATAAAGTACTTCAAAACTTTAATGACTACAAAATATTCCACTGTGTGTGTATCACATTTTTCTTAATCTGTTCAGTTGTTTACCCTTTACCTTCTTTCTTACCTCTCCTAGTTTCCTAGTTCATCTTGCTCTGTGTGTGTGTGTGTGTGTGTGTGTGTGTGTATGTATTTGATACACCATCTTAAATTCTTTCTTTAATAAATATTTATTTACTGATTTATTTATTTGGCTGTGCCAGGTCTTAGTTGCGGCGTGTGGGACCTTTAGTTGTGCCGTGCGAACTCTTAGTTGTGGCATGCGTGCGGGTCTAGTTCCCCGACCAGGGATCGAACCTGGGCCCCCTGCATTGGGACCGTGGAGTCTTAACCACTGGACCACCAGGAGAGTCCCTTAAATTCTTTTTGGAAAAGATAGAATATGTTATATATTGCATACAAGAAGTTTTAAAATCACTCCCTGAAAGCTAAGCAATTGTGATTGTTTTTAACTCGTCTCTATTATGATGGCACTTCGATGAATATCGTTATGCATAATTTTTTTTTAATATTTAAGATTATTTCCGGCTTCTCTGGTGGCGCAGTGGTTAAGAATCCGCCTGCCAATGCAGGGGACATAGGTTCGAGCCCTGGGCCAGGTAGATCCCACATGCCACGGAGCAAGTATGCCCGTGCGCCACAACTACTGAGCCTGCACTCTGGAGCCTGCGAGCCACAACTACTGAACCTGTGAGCCACAACTACTGAAACCTGCACGCCTAGAGCCCATGCTTCACAACAAGAGAAGCCACCGCAGTAAGAAGCCTGAGTGTACTGCAATGCAGAGTAGCCCCCACTGGCCACAACTAGAGAAAGCCCATGTGCAGCAACAAAGACCCAATGCAGCCAAAAATAATAAAAAATAAATAAAATAAATAATAAAAATTAAAAAAACCCGATTATTCCATTAAGGTAGATTTCTAGATTTGGAAGTACTGCACCAGAAGAGTATGGATATTTGAAAGGTTCTTGCTATTTATTGCCAAACTGCTTTCCTAAAAGCCTCTCCAATTTATATTCTTTTTTTAAAAAAAATTATTTATTTATTTATTTATTGGCCATGTTGAGTCTTAGGTGCGGCACCTGGGATCCATCATTGCAGCGCACGGGCTTCTCTCTAGTTGAGTCGTGCAGGCTTGGTTGCCCCGTAGCATGTAGGATCTTAGTTCCTCGGCCAGGGATAGAACCCGCACCCCCTGCGTTGGAAGGTGGATTCTTAACCACTGGACCACCAGGGAAGTCCCCTTCAGTTTCTATTCTTATTAGCAAGTAGGAAGGTGCATGTCTCAATACATCTTACAGCAGTAGGTATTATTGTTTTTTAATGATTACTAGTTTGCTAGCTAGAAAATGGCATCTGTTAGTTGATTTGGAACATGTGTCTCTGAGTCCATGCCCCAGGGCTGTGGGTGGAGGAATGTCCATCCAGTACTCTATCTGAGATTCTTGCCTTGCAGCTGACTTTGGTGTGTCTGCCAAGAATCTGAAGACTCTGCAGAAACGAGATTCCTTCATAGGAACGCCTTACTGGTAAGTCGTGTAGCTTCTGGAAATGGGATGGTGGGCTGAACGCTACACCTCCAACTCTCCATGGTTCCTCTGGCTGGTCTAGAGGAGAGAGAACAGAGGCAGGGGCTCCTGCATCAGCCTGCTGGGTCTGAGCCCAGATCCCCTCACTTACTAGCGCTGAGACCTTGGCCATGTTGATCAGCTTCGTGTGCCTCAGTTTACTCACCTGTAAAATCAGGGGTATAATAGCACCTACATAATGGGCTGTTGTGAGGATTGAGTGGGATGGTGCATATAGAAAATGCTCCATTAAGAACTGACACCCCTGAAAAACGGTTCTTGATTGAGTGCCAGGCATAGGGCTAGGGCCATGAAGATGAACAATACAAGTTCAGTTCCTATGCTTATATGAAATCTCCCCAGACTTATCCAGTCCATTGTGTTTCCTTATTTTCCAAAACTATTACTTTAAAAAAAAGCAAACAAACAAAAAAACCTCTCTCAGTTTCGCACCTAACTAGTTTCTGTTTTACTTCCCATCCTGGAGTGAGGTTCCTTTCTTGCTTGCTTATTACTCACTCTTTCTTTCTCTCTCTGCCCTTTTATTCCCCTTTCTCCTTTTCTCTCCCATCCCTTCTCTCTGTGCTGTTGTGTTCTCTTCACCCCCCTTCCCGCCCCCAGTTTTCCCTGAGTACCTTTTCCACTGCCCCCACCCACCCCTCCCCCAGGACCCTGTGTTCTGGATTGTTGCTGCCATCTTGTGGTAGGAATCAGAACTGCAGCAGGACTTGGGCATTGGAGCCGCTTGGAAGGCGTCTTTGTGTGAGAAACCGGTCCTAAGGAAGACAGTGGGATGGAAAGGAATGAGAATCATGACTCGGGAGTGCTGCCAACCCCCTGATGTTGGCTTGTGCTGGTCCTTGACCCTGAGTCTCTGAGAAGCGCCTGTGGAGGCCAGGGTCTGAGCCCTCTGTTGTCCCTTGGTTGGTTCAGGATGGCTCCCGAGGTGGTGATGTGTGAGACCATGAAGGACACCCCATATGACTACAAAGCCGACATCTGGTCCCTGGGCATCACTCTGATTGAGATGGCCCAGATCGAGCCCCCGCACCACGAGCTCAACCCCATGCGGGTCCTGCTCAAGATTGCCAAGTCGGACCCTCCCACGCTACTCACGCCTTCTAAGTGGTAAGTGGCCAGGAGGCCTGCCTGAGGGTGTTTGCTGGACGGCCAGTGGGCCTGGGATGCGGGGTGAGGGGATGCGGGGTGCCAGGGCTCTGCCGTCGCTGCTGGGCTCCGCAGTTGGGGAGCGGTTGGGCCTGGGGGTCTGCAGGCCTCTCTGAGCTCCCTGGACCCTCCTGGCTCTTTTCTCCCTCTCTGCTGTGGACATAGGCTCTCCATCAGAGAGAACGGGTAACCCAGATAAGCCGGATCCCACTGCAGGAGTAAGAGCCCACGTGAGCCCCAGCAGACACGTGGCACAACCCTGGGCTGGGAATTGGGGCTCGAACCCCAGCACTGCTGTGTTTCACTGTGTGCCCTCGGGCAGGTCCCTGCTCCTCTGATTTCCACATCCTCTCTGTTGGTGATGTCTGTGACGAGAAGGGCATCTTGAAGGCCCCGTCGCCTCTGCCATGTAGCTTATAAAGGCGCCCTTTGTCCTAGGAAGGGCGTGTTTGGGAAGCACGCGCCTCCCAGGAGAGTGGAGTCAGTGATGTGGGGAGTTTTCTCGGCTCTCGCCCGCTCCCAGCTTACCTGTCTGTCGTCCCAGGTCTGCGGAGTTCCGAGACTTCCTGAAGACGGCCCTGGATAAGAACCCGGAGACCCGGCCCAGCGCTGCACAGCTCCTGGAGGTGAGTGGTCCCCTCTCCCGGGTGGCTGCCTGTCCCTCTGCCCAGCCCTTCCTGTGGACAGATCACCCGTGACCTGGAAGCTGGGTTCGTCCTCCCCCAGCCCAGGCGATGGTGTGCACAACTGTTCACTCATCGGCCGACGTTCCCTGAGCACCTGCCATGTGCCGGCCCTCGTGCGGGGAGGGCTGGCTGTGGTAAGGGAGCCCCCAGACTCCTGTGCTCAAGGAGCTTACCTTCCAGTGGGGGAGACAGGCAGCTGATGAGCAGATAGTGCACGTGGCAGGTGGAGAGCAGGGCTGTGGAGGAAAAGAGAACAGCACAGGGGAGGGGGGCCTGGGCGGGGTTGCTCTCCTATAAAAGGAGGACACTAGGGGCTCTGTGCACAGAGACCCAAAGGAGGCCGGGGGGCCAGGCACATGGTGCTCAGGAGCAGAGGTGAAGGCCTAGGATGGGGGCCCGATTGGTGCAGCCGGGAGAGCCGGGGGGCCAGGGTGCAGGAGCCGGGGTGAGGAGGGGGGCAGGGCTGGAGATGAGATCGGAGCGGTACGGGGGCGTGTCCACCCCCAGGTTCAGTGCTTCCCTAAGAGGACACTCGGGACGCAGCATCTAGTCGTACTCTCCACTATGACTTATTACAGCAAAAAGATACAGAGGAAAAGGCACCTGAGGGAAGCCAGGCAGGAGCTTCCAGAGTCCCCTTCCAGTGGAGTCACACGGTCTGTGCTTAGTTCCGCCAGCTGTGCGTCGTGGTGACACGTGTGAGGTGTTGTTTACCTGGGAAGCACGGGGGAGAGCTCGGGGCCCAGGGTTTCACTGGGGGCTGGCCACGTGGGCAGCGTCTGCCTGGCACGGGCAGGGTTCCAGACTGCAGAAGGCTGGCAGGCGTTCAGCATGGGCCACCTCGCTTGCAGTTCAGGCAGAGCTGGCCCCTCTTATCAGTTAATGGGGGGAACCCTCCCCAAATCCAAGTTCCTGGCGAAAGACCAACGGTGGAAGCAGGCCTTTCAAAGAGGAGGGGGACCAGGTCATGGCGGGTCATACAGGACCTCGGGAGGATGCAGGCTTCACCCTGTGTGTGATGGCGCACCCGTGAGGGTTTGGAGGAGGGAGACACCATCTGACTTACACTTACAAGGCTCCTCTGGCTATTGGGTGTGGAATCTCCAAGACCAGCCAGGATGACAGCTGACTCAGGGAGCATCCCCTGAGCTGGCTGAACGGACTCCAGGTGGGGAAGTGGATGACTGTTTCCTTGAACCTCTTTGGAATATTGGAGGTAGCTGCGAGCTGCCCTTGCCGGGGGCCGATGCCTCGTGTCCTGGCGGGGTGAGTGTTCGAGTGTTTGCAGCTGTGTTTGGAAACACCCGGCTGTCTCTAGCGCGGCTGATCCCAGTCCCCGGGCCACCAGTGCTGTTGGGAGAGGGAGAGGAAGTGGGCCTGGGTGATGTGGCCTGTCCACTCTGGTCCTTCCACCTTCGTGTGGTGGGAGCTAAGGGGGCCGACGCTCCACCGTGCACTCGAGTCTTTCTTCACATTCAGCTGCTTCTCCCAAGCCCCGACTTACTGTGCGCCAGGTGCTGGGGCTGTGGTTGGCACTCTGGGCCACAGTGCATCCCTCTGGGATGTGTAGCAAAGTGATTCAGTGTGTGGACTGGGGTTGGAAAGTCCTGGGTTCAAATCCCAGCTCTGCCACTTACTGGCTGTGAGACCCTGCTCAGGGGGCTTAACCTCTCTGTGACCCTGTTCTCACTCTGAAGTGAGGATGATAGCCAGGCCGCCCTTACAGAGTTAAGTGAGAAGACACTGTAAAGCGCTTAGCTTAGTTGTTAAGTGCTGTGCGCAGTGAAGAGTTGTTGCATTGAATTGAGTTATTAAAAAATGGAAAGGAGCGAGGATGCAGAGTGGGGTGTCTGCTGGGGCTCATGATTGTTCCTTGTAGATTTCTGCATTACATTTGAAAGCACACGGCTGGAGTTACCAGCGGCCTTCTTTTCGGGGTATTGCGGCGTTTGGTGGGTGGCGTCGGCAAGGGACTGGACCAGGCCAACCAGGGGTGGGGGTGCGTGGGCCTGCCGTCACTGTCAGATGCAAAAGCTCCAAGCTCCTGGGGCCAATTGTTTCCTGTGAGCAGGCACCTCCTGGCCTGATACATCCGGCCTCCAGGATATGCTGTCAGGAAGAGACCAGCTGTCCCTCATCCCCTCGTGGCAGCCCAGGAGCCTCAGCCAGAGCCAGGAATTTCCGTTCCATAGTGGAGAAAAAAACGTCCTGCCAGAGGACTCTTCACTGAGACACAAGGGTGGCAGAAGAAAGTAGAGATCCCTCCAGACAAAGAAAGCTCCTTTCAGAGCTTAGGCTGCCCTCAGTTTTTTCCACGTGCCTGTTCGTCTCTGAGTTAGGGAGGGTGGGGCATCGTTACCCCCTTAGGTGAGGACCCTGAGGCTCATGGCAGGGAAGTGGCCTGCCGAGGTCACCTGACCTGGAGTGGCCACAGGTAAGCCCAGACCTTGACTTGCCAGCACACCCTCCAGAGCCTCACATCTGCCTGCGGCCCCCACGTTCCTCCCGGCCCCTCCTCTTGCCCTGCATCCCGCCTTCAGCTGACTGACTTATGCCCCCGCTGATTTATGATCCATTCATTCGCTTGCACGGATATTTTGTTGGGACCGTATCACTTGGTGGTAACCCGGGCTCTGAAATCAGGCTCGCCCTCCTGAAACCCGAGTGGTCCTCACTCTGAGCCTCAGTTTCCTCCTCTGTAGGAGGAGGGTCGTGCTTGCATCACGGAAGTGTGTGAGTGGATGCGATTCTGTACCCACCTGCTGTCTTCAGCATCGTGGCTGTCACACATCCGGTGTGCAGTGTGCACTTGTTGAATTTGCTCTTAAACCCACCCTCTTCTAACACAGCATTCTTGTCAAGGTCGTTAGTACCTTCTGGACTTCGTGGTCAGCTCAGGCCTCGGTGCTGGTCTTGCTGGACTCAGCAGCAGCCACAGGCGACCCCCTTCCCCTTGGCTGTCAACG
The DNA here is from genome assembly GCF_025265405.1 of Mesoplodon densirostris. Lineage (NCBI taxonomy): Eukaryota > Metazoa > Chordata > Mammalia > Artiodactyla > Ziphiidae > Mesoplodon > Mesoplodon densirostris. Next base: position 162,469,484 of record NC_082663.1, read on the forward strand.
CCTGATGTCCAGTCTCCACGCTTTCTTGGTTTCCTTCCTTCTCACTGGCCACTCGTCTGTCTCCTTCGCCTGCTCCTGTTTCTCTAGCTCATTAACGTGAAGTGCGCCAGGGCCTTTTCCTCCGTCTCCATCACCTTGATGGGCTCGTCTGTTCGCCATGACTCCCACATTTCTGCCTGCAGTCCAGACTGCCCTCCTCGCCCACAGGCCCTTGTATCTGGCTGTTTACCCTCCCCCTTTAGGTGTCCGTAGATATCTCAAACTTAACACATCCGCAACTGAGCGTCCCCATCTTTCTCCAAATATGCTCTAGCGATGGCTTTCCTGTCTCATTCGATGGCAGCCCCACCTTGCCAGCAGTCAGGCCCCAAACCTCGCAAGCATCCTTAACCCCTCTCTTTCTCACACACTCTGTATCCATTCTACCAGGGAATCCTGTTGTCCCTGGCTTCAGAGCATGCCCAGGATCCAGCCACTTCTCACCACCTCCATTGCAGCCAGAGGGAAAAACATAAGTCAGCTCCTATACCTCCTGAGTCCAAAGCCCCTTAATGGCTCCCATCTTACTCAGGGTAAAATCCAGAGTCTCAGTGACCTGCAATGTCTGCCCACCCCACCTTGACTCCTCAGACTTCTCTTCCTCTTGCCCCCTCACTCTTCCCCAGCCAACCAGCCTCCTTGTTACTCTTCAGACACTCCAGGCACACTCCAGCCTCGGGGCCTTTGCACTGCCTGTCCACTATGCCAGGGATGCTCTTCCCCTAGACACCTCCATGGCTGACTCTTTCTCTTCAAGTCATTGCTCAAATGGCAGCTTCTCAGTGAGCCCTCCCCCAAGTACCCTGTTTAAAACCTCCTGCACCCCCACATTCCTAATTCTCCTTCCCCTGCCCTACTTTTGATTTTCCATGGCACATAGCGCTTATAGTATATCACTTACATGTTTATTAAGTTTATCGTTGATTTCCCTGACTAGCATGTCAGCTCCCTGGGGACAGCAGTCTTTGTTTTTGTTTTCATTTTTGCTTTCACTGATGTGCCCCATTCATCCAGAATAGTACCTGGTATGGAGAGGGCCTTCGTTAAATACATTTACTTATTTTTACTTAACAAAGTGTTATGTCACCTCTTCTCCATGCCAGGTTCTATTCTAAATGCTTAGCAAATGTTAGCTAATTTAATCCTCATGACAACCCTATATAATAGGTACTGTTTGGATCTCTGTCAAACAGATGATAAAACTGAAGCACAGAGAGGTTAGGTAGCCTGCACAAAGTCACACAGTGTGTAAGTGACAGAGCTGATTTCTGATCCTGGTCATCTGGTTCCAAAGCCTGTTCTTTTGACCACTCTAGTAAGTTGCCCCTCTGAATGAATGAAGGAAAGAAAGAGAGATGGCATAAAGTTAGGAGGGAGGGAAGGAGGACTGAAGGAAAGATGCTGACACCTGAAAGCTTGGAAATGTTATTAGGCGTTTTCTAAAGCCAGTCTTGGAGCGTGGGACACCCCGGCTGATGGTTTCTAAGCACACAGGAAAACTAGGCTCAAGTTCTTGGGAAGGATGACTGCGTAGATGGCAGGAGAGGTCCTGGCCAGAGGGTGGGTGCCAGCTGGCGAGCTCTGTGACACCTTGGGGCTCCCTGCAGAGACAGCACAGAACAGCTTTTCGTCTTCCTGAAGGAGCAGACGGCTGAGTTTCCCTCTGATCTGGGTCTTCCACGGGGGTGACCGAGCACCTTTCTAGGGACCCATGTGCCCAGACCAGCCTGTCCCTGTGCAGGTGCACAGTGCACTGGCCACCGGGGAAGGTCCCGCACCCTTCTGTGCTGGGCTTTGTCTCTAACGGGCCTTGGCAGCTTGGCAGTTGAAACGTCTTTTCTGTTGTTGTTGTGTTTTTTTTTTTTTTTGCGGTACGCGGGCCTCTCACTGTTGTGGCCTCTCCCGTTGCGGAGCACAGGCTCCGGACGCGCAGGCTCAGTGGCCATGGCTCACGGGCCCAGCCGCTCCGCAGCATGTGGGATCCTTCCAGACCGGGGCACGAACCCGTGTCCCCTGCATCGGCAGGCGGATTCTCAACCACTGTGCCACCAGGGAAGCCCTGGAACGTCTTTTCTAAACACAACCCTGGAAGTAGCAGAGCTGATGCAGTGGAGGAGGTGGCCTGTGCTTTGTGTCCCAGACCAGTTTACAGAACAGTGTTCCGGGCCTAATCAGACACAGGAGGGCCCGCCTCATCTGCCAGCCCCTCTCGCCCGGGGATTCCAGGAGCTTGGCGTCCAGGGGAATGGCCCTGCTCACCTGCCCCTCTGTCAGAGGCTTTCTTCCCCATGCCTCCCCCTCCGCTTCCTGAAGACCCCGAGGTGCTCAAGGGAGGCCATGCAGAAGATATTCAACCTCAAGAAAGCAAGGCTCCTGGCCAAGCTTAAGAGTCACTAATTTGGTCAATATGTGATATGGCCTGATGAAAACCTGGTATTTCCAGAAGCCTGTGTTTGTTAAACTTCTCTAAATTCTCAACCCTATTTGTTTATTTGTTTCTGCCGCATCTGCTTCAGCAACTGCAGTGAAGTGTCCCGTGGCTTCTTGTTTATTTGTTTCTGCCGCATCTGCTTCAGCAACTGCAGTGAAGTGTCCCGTGGCTTCTTGCTCAAGTTCACATGTGTGAGGTTGTGCCGTGTGAAGCTCGGGAAGCTTTTGGGATCTGATTCTGACCTTCAGTTCCAAAAAGCTGCACTCTGGGGACGCAGGAGGGAATGGTGCTTAAAGGCTTCCCTGATTGTGGTTCTGCTGCTGGTGATAGCACTGATGATCATAGTGGCAGTGGTAGGAATGGTAGGCATGGTGATGGCAGGGGCAGTCGTGATGGTGGTGATGATGGTGGCTTTAGGAATGACGGTAGTGGTGATGGTGGTGGTGCTGCTGATGATGATAATGATGGTGGTGATGATGATACAGATGATAGCTGCTGTATTTTGAGCTCTTGCTACAATGCTTAGAACAGCCATACTATTATTCCCAGTATACCGATGAGCAAACTGAGGCTCAGAGAGGTTGAGTGACTTCCCCAAGTTGGTGGAAGTGGGATTTTATTCCAGGCAGCCTGGCTCTCGAGTCTAGAGCCAGCAATCTTCACTGCTATACTCTCCTGCCTCTCACGATTAGTACATCCTTATTAATATTCCAATTCAAGACCTTTTGGAGCCACACAGCAGCCAGAGTGATGCCTTCAAAGGGTAACTCTTTTTTTTTTTTTTTTTTTCTTTTTGCGGTATGCGGGCCTCTCACTGTTGTGGCCTCTCTCGTTGCGGAGCACAGGCTCCGGACGCGCAGGCCCAGCGGCCATGGCTCACGGGCCCAGCCGCTCCGCAGCATATGGGATCCTCCCAGATCGGGGCACGAACCCGTATCCCCTGCATCGGCAGGCGGACTCTCAACCACTGCGCCACCAGGGAGGCCCCAAAGGGTAACTCTTTATATCACTGCTCTGCTGCAGCCCTTGTACGTGCTGCTCCCCCTGCGTGGAATTCTCTGTGCCCAGATCTTTCCCTGGCCGGCCCCTTCACATCCCTCAGGGCTCAGCTTGAATGTCACCTCCCAAGGAGGGCTCTCTGCCCAAAGACCTAGGCAGACTCTCCCGCCACCCACCCACCGCACCAATCCAGGCCCACGTTCCTCCAGCCTATCCTATTACCTGATCTGAAAAATGATCTTGTCAGTTTGGTTACATGCCCATTGTCTTTCCCTCTCAGCTGCGAGCCCCCAAGGCCAGGGAGCTTGCCTGTCTGCTTGTTTGGCCTTATTTCAGCACCTGGCACATCACTGGCCTCAACATGGGGCTGAGGCATGAATCAACGAATGAACGGGGGGTGTGGGAGAGAAAGATAAGAAATAAAATTCTTCACGTCTTTACTAGTTTGGACTAACTAGAGAAAGTCAGGCTGGTTTAGGAAGATCTGAATGACAGGGCTCTTTAAAAGGAGTGAGGCGTATTGCTTTCCCACGTGCAGAGTGGGGTGCCCAGGTTGAATACGGTGTTGCCTCTGGCCTTCCACAAATGTATTAAACAGATAAGAATGAACAAGCAGTTAGGAACGATTTGTAGTGGACCTATCAGCTGTGAATGTGTTTTCAAGGTGTTAGAAAATTTATTCTCTTTAGTCATTTAAATACTTCGCTGCAATCTTGTTGACACTGTTCCTCCTCTGATAACTGACAGTAAAAACAGTGAATTTCATCAGAGCCTTCCTGTGCATTTCAGATGAGCAAATTCCAACCTAACAACTGCCCCATCCCGCCCCTGCCAATGCCTTTCTAAGTGAGTGTGGGGAATTGAGGAATCCCATGTCCCTGTCCACAACCTGGTGCTGGGGACAAGATGCTCAGAGACAGTCTTGCACCAGGGAGATCTTCGGGCTGATTTACTATCTGCTGAGGCCTTAAAAGCTTTGGTGTTTTCCAAGGTCCGTGAAAGAGCCTTCACTTTTTAAAGACGTGACATTTCTGTAAACACCTAGGAATAGAACATACACTACTTGGCCTCAAGATTTTGCAAACACACACATCCACCCTGAGACCTATACGAGCATGTTCATAGCAGCTTTATTAATAGTCGCCCCAAATGGGAAACAACACAAATGGCCAGCAACAGCAGGAAGAATACACAAACCGTGACAGAGTCACGTGGTAGAATACTGCACGGGAATCAAAAGGGAAGAGTTTACCGACATATGCAACAGGGTAGGCGGATCTCATAGTCTCAGTTCAACTTGTGTTGAGTGAAGAAAACCAACCACAAAAGAATACGTACTCTATGATTCTGTTCAGATGAAGTTAAAGAGAAGGCAAACCTAGTCTCTGGGGCTGGGTGGCTGTGGGGAGTGAGGTTGACTGCACGGGGAATGGGGACCTTCTCGAGGTGATGGAAATGGTCTGTGTCTTAAGCTGGGTGGTGGTTACACCAGGTGTGTATGTATGGAAAAAGTCCCTGAGCTTAATGATTTGTGAACTTTACTGTGTGTAAGTAATTCTTCAATAAAGTGTGTGTGTGTATATGCATGTATATACTGTATATATTATATTTTTAAAACCATATATGAAAACCTTTTAAAAAAGTAAATTAACAAATAAACAAACCTCCTGAAACATGACTTCTGCTCCCGCTTTGGGCTAAGCTCTTCCCTTCGGGTGATCCCATTCCATCCTCACGCCTTCCCTGTGGGTCTGGCATTATTGTCTCCACTTCAGAGGTGAGAAGCCTGTAGCTCAGAGAGGGAAGGGGACTTGCTCAGTGTCACACAGCTGGTGAGTGGCAGAGCTGGCGCACTTTCCACCACACACAGGACTTTCTGAGCTGCCTCTGGGTCTGCCTGACCAAGTTCCTGTTCACGTTTCGCTCAGGGATGCCGCTGGCCTTCTCCGCCTGGGGGATCGCCTCCCCCAGCCTTGGCTGCCCCTCCTCACCCCCCAGCCCACAGTGGTTCTAACCCAGCTGTCTTGCCCACCCTCAGCATCCCTTCGTCAGCAGCATCACCAGCAACAAGGCTCTGCGGGAACTGGTGGCCGAGGCCAAGGCTGAAGTGATGGAGGAGATTGAAGACGGCCGGGATGAGGGGGAAGAGGAGGACTCGGGGGATGCCACCTCTGTAAGGCCTGGAGGAACGGGGGTGGGGGGTGGGGCGTGCGGGAGGCACGGGATCCCCGCAGGCCTTGGCTGGTGTGCGAGTGGCCCGGGCGGTGCAGGAAGGGTTCCTTTCTGTTTATCCCCAGCTCAGAGGTCACAGGCCCCCACGCCACCAGTTACGTAAGACAGCACGTGGGCCGGGATTAGGCAGCAGGGCGTGTTGACCAAATCCTGTGCGTTTTCAGGGAAGACCAGGAATCAGAGTTTTATATGAGATCTTCCAGGTTTTAAAAGTTGGTAGTTGACTCATTTTGCTTCCCAGCCTTTTATCTGTTGTGGCTCACATACAAAATGAGGATGTGTGTAGCACACTGTGGGATCAATGCACATAAAGGCTGCACGTAATCAGAGGCAACGGGCCGAACGAAGGACTCCGGCCACCCCAGACCCCGTCTGGCTGCCCTGAGTGCCCAGGGGACCCAGGTCTTGCCATATTCGTAACCCATCTGCAAGCTTCAGTGCTTGGCTGGCTGTAAATTTAAATTAAAGCTAATTTACATTTTTATAAAACATTTGAGCCAAACAAAACACGTCTGTGGGCTGGCTTCTGTCCTGAGCTTCTACTTTCGGATCCCTGGTCTAGCCATTTGGGGAGAGCCTCCCCCAGGAGGGGAGATTTGCTATACAGATGGTGCCGTGGACCTAATGAGGGAGGGCCTAGACTGTTGGGGATGGACAGTACAGCATTTTCTCAAGTTTAATTCATTCCTGGGAGGAGCCTGAGCTGGTGTGAATCCTCACCAGGACGAGGAAGGGACGCCCCAAGGAGGACGAGTGGAATCAGCACAGTAACCACAGCCCTTACTGAGCCCCCGCTGGGTGCCGGGCATCCTGCAACTCAGACAGAGGAGAACCCAGGCTCCATTTTACAGATGGGGAAACTGAGGTTCGAGTGGTGCAGTCGCTGAGCTCTTAGGTGGCAGGGCCAGGTGTGGGCTGGGAGTGGGAGGGGCAAGCAGCGTGTCTGGGGCCTGGTTCCAGGAGGGGGCGGGCAGCGAGGATGGGGAAGAGGCAGAAAGTGTCACGTCCCACCTGGTTTCTCCACAGGCAGAAGGCTGGTCTTTGTCATGAAGACAGTGGGGGCCCATGAGGGTTTCAGGCAGGGGCTGGGCGTTGCTGTGTGGATGTCAGGATCAGATCTGAATTTTTGAACCATCATTGCTCTGGGTGCTGAATAGAAGGTGGATTAGAGTTGCTTCTGAAGATTCCATATCCAAGGTTAAAAAAGCACAAGAGATGGGCTTCCCTGGTGGCGCAGTGGTTGAGAGTCCGCCTGCCGATGCAGGGTACGCGGGTTCATGCCCCGGTCCGGGAAGATCCCACATGCCGCTGGGCGGCTGGGCCTGTGAGCCATGGCCGCTGAGCCTGCACGTCTGGAGCCTGTGCTCCGCAACGGGAGATGATGCCGCGACAGTGAGAGGCCCGCGTACCGCAAAAAAAAAAAAAAAAAAAAAAAAGCACAAGAGGGTGCTTATGGTATGATTCTGTTAATATCAAGTTTAAAAGCAGACAAACTGACCTATAACACTTAGAGATCAAAGTCAGGACAATGATTGTGTTAGGGGGAGGGTGGACACAGGTCAGGGTCTCAGGACTGGGACAGTGTCCCATTCCTGACCTGGAAGGTGGCTGTGTGGGTACTCACCTTATTCATTAGGTTGGACATTGATGTTTCATCCACAGAAATCAGTGTTCTGTTTCACAATAGCAACATTTTCAGTACTTTCTACCCCTGAAAAGCTCTAAAAAACAAAAACAAAACAAAAAAAGTGGCTAATAGGCTAAATCTAGCCCCTGGATAGGTTTGGTTTGGCCTTTCTGTGATTTTTTAAAAAATTTGAGTTAGTTGCCATCTAAAAATTGGGAGATGTCATGTACAAGTCCAGATTTGAGCTTGTCTTGAAAAATTGGAGGTCTGGGGACAGGGGACCCATTTTCCCACGTTGTCACAATTGGCTGGAGCGGAGTAGCCACTGCCCCCTTTCGACAGGGCATGAGCTATCTAGCTGGCCACAGTTGCCTCCACTCCTAGGAGGAAAACCTATTCCTCAAAGCAAGTAGTACAATAATTTTGTTTGTTAGTTAGGCAATAAGGAGTGGGGAGGACTGTGGCTTACTAGAGAGGGATGCCTGGCCTACCTGCCTACCTCCCTGGCCCGCTTCACCTTGTGGGTGTCTGACTTTCTGACCTCACTGCACCTCTGACTCTTGCCTCGGACACACAGTAGCATGGCCTTGACTATGTTTTTTTTTTCTCCTAGCCTCTGGGGAACCACACTCGGGACTCCTCTGAGGTGAGTCAGCTGAGCCTCGATGCTGACAAGCTTCTCAAAGAATCATCTTTCACCCCACTGCCACCTAGCCAGCCTCAGGACATTGTGAATGGGCCCAACCAACCCTCTGGGGACACATCCCTCCAAGCCACCAGCCCCCCAGATGTGGCCCCTGGAAATGAGAACGGCCTAGCCGTGCCCGTGCCCCTCCGGAAGTCCCGACCGGTGTCCATGGATGCCAGGATTCAGGTATCCGAGGAGAAGCCAGCCACTGACCAGGGTGGGGACCTCAGTCCAGCAGCCAGCAGGTCCCAGAAAGCAAGCCAGAGCCGTCCCAACAGCAGCGCCCTGGAGACCTTGGGTGGCGAGAAGCTGGCCAACGGCAGCCTGGAGCTCCCTGCCCAGGCGGCTCTAGGCCCTTCCAAGAGGGACTCAGACTGTGGCAGCCTCTCCACCTCCGAGAGCATGGACTATGGCGCCTCCCTCTCAGCCGACCTGTCCCTGAACAGAGAGACGGGCTCTCTGTCTATCAAGGTAACGCTGCCCCTTGAGCCTCAGGCTTGGAGCAGGAAACACTGCAGACTGTGTGGTGTTTTGGTGTTTGAAAGCATATGGTGGCTGCCTTCCATTATAAGTAGTTCATGAGACTGCTCTTTCTTTAAAGAGCTCTCCGTTTGATTCATGGTTAAACCCCCAAATATCTGAGTTCGGTCTGGGATTTAGTCATGTCAGGCAATTAATTGGTTTGGGTTTTCATTTCAGTTTGGGTTTTCATTTAAATTGGGTTTGGTTAAAGGCCCTGCTAAAATGGGGGAGAGACAATTCTAGAAGCGAAAGTTCTCTGACTTGGAGGTGAGCCGTATGGTCCAGCTGCCGACTGATTCAGTTAAAGGGAGTGGGCTCGAGGCTTCCTCCTGGCTCGTGGCTGTTCTGCAGGAGGTGGCATTGTGAATGACAGTAGCCACTGCACTTGAGAGCTCAGCACGAGGCCTGTACTGCAAACTGCTTAAAAGCAACCACACATGAGGCGCCTTCAGTCATCCCAGAGTACAGCCCAGCAAACAGAGGCTCAGGTGGGAGGTGGGGAGCTCGTCAGACTCCAGACTCTGAGCTCTGAATCCCACATGCCATTCTGCCCTCGCGGTGGGAGCTTTGGCCTGCTTGTCCTCAGGAAGGGCAGACCGCATCCCCGGCCCATCTCACAAATCGTGAGCTATTCGTGAACTCACTGTTGGTCACCTGATTGGCCACACTGAGGACCTCATCCCCAACCAAGGCTGAATTTACGGAAGGTTCCGCATCATTTTTGTTTTTTCCTTCCATCACTTACTTGGTGAAAATGACACAGCAGAGACTCAAAAATATTGGCCAAATGAAAGGGAGCCAAAGGAGAGGCAGTCAGCCAGCACAGTTAGCTTTGGGAACAGAAAGAAAGCACAGTTTTAACAGGTCACCAGGACAAGCGGAGACGGCAGCCGCTTTGTTGTATAATCATCTTCCTTAGGATAGGGGGTCTGTCGTTCTCTTCTTAAAAAAGACACTAAGGGTTAAAAAAAAAACAGTAATTTTTTTTTCTTTTAAATAAAGGTTGACCCACCCAGAGCCGGGTCCCCACCTCTTCTCAAGGGTATTGAGAACATTCCTTTGCTGGTGGGCTGGCAGTGAGTCAGGGAACGCGGCTGTTCTGATAAGAGTCCACGGCTGCGTCAGCACCCTTGGCTTGACGGGGAGCCTGTTACCCCCAGGCGGAGGCCCTGTGACCAGCAGCAGCTCTAGTGTGAGGGCTGCACCCAGGCCTCCTTCCTCGCCCGCCATCTCCAGCCAGCCTGCATTTCTGGTTGCTAGACTGACTCATCTTGAACTGAGTCCTGGGACACGTGAGCTGGATGCTGTAGGGCGAGGAGCTGCAGGGTGACCTTTCAGGGCCAATATCATCCAGAGCTCCTGGGCGAGGTGCCATGGGAAGAGGTGGGAGCCTGCAGGGGAGGGGAACCCAGACCTCAGGGCCAAGGGCAGTCTACTGGGCTCGACTGAGCGGGCACGGGGGTTAGCGCGGACTTTGAGGGCAGAGGCCTCCTGCTGGGCACCACCCTGGCTCTCCCTGCACTCTCAGGCTGGCAGGCCCTCGGAAAGGCCGGCCTGGACTGCACCAGGAAGGGCCTCGGAAACCAGTGGAGAGGTCGGAGGGGAGAGGCCGTGATGACTTCCGTGCAGGCCCACAGGCCTCATCCGAATCAGGATGGAGGACTTTCAAAGGGTATTTAAATACCCTTAACCCCTCCTGGAGGAGTTCTGGCAGCACTGTGTAAGCAACCGCACGTGAAAGGCATGATTATTCACAGGGAAAAGTAAAGATAAAGATTATGAATAATCTCATGGTGGCTCTAGATGGGTGTGGCCTCCTGTGGAATTCAGGTCAGGTCGGATTTGGCTGCCAAAGCAGTTATGAACTCTGGTTTTCCAGGCTCTTTGGATTTTGGCATTGAGGATAAGAGAGCGTGGTCTGCAATAATAACCATCAAAAATAACTACCGGGCTTCCCTGGTGGTGCAGTGGTTGAGAGTCTGCCTGCCGATACAGGGGACACGGGTTCGTGCCCCAGTCTGGGAAGATCCCACATGCCGCAGAGCGGCTGGGCCCGTGAGCCATGGCCGCTGAGCCTGCGCGTCTGGAACCTGTGCTCCGCAACGGGAGAGGCCACAGCAGTGAGAGGCCCGCGTACCGCAAAAAACAAACAAACAAACAAATACATACATACATACCTACATGCCGAGTGTTGAGCCCTTGCCGTGAGCTGGGTGTTGTTGTATGCCCCACCACCATTGCATCTTTGGAACCTCCTCTGACAGGTCGAGGAAGCTGAGGCTCGGACAGGACAAGGGACTTGCCCAGGGTCACAGAGCCAGTAGGTGGTAGAGGGAAGATTGGAACCCAGCTCGCTCTTTCTGACGCCACGTCTTGTGTGTGAGAGAGTGCTGGCAGCCAGCGGGCAGGGGATGGGCCGTGTCTGAAGGGCGAGATCAGGGAGAGGAAAGGGCCCAGCGTCAGACACTCGGGCAAGAGGGGGACAATGGACAGTCACCTCCTACCTGGATGGGGCTGAGGCTCTGGGGCCAGGGGGGCTGGGGGCTGCACCCTCTGTGTCGCCCATGGATTCTTAGCTGTGATGCTGAGCTTTGCCTCATGATCTTCCCCGGCCAGAACTCGAGGCTGCATAATAAGACTCTCAAGAGGACACGCAAGTTTGTGGTGGATGGTGTGGAGGTGAGCATCACCACCTCCAAGATCATCAGTGATGATGAGAAGAAGGACGAGGAGATGAGATTTCTCAGGTAAGCCTGGGAAGGGCCACTGATGGTGGTGATAGGGTGGGGATGTGGTGAGAGGGATGGGCGTGGGTCCTTCTGGTACAAGAGCTGTTTGTCTGTCTACAGCATCAAGTGTGGGATCAAGGACACAAAAGGAAGCTGGCTTTGCCTGAGATCCTGCATTCTCTGACCCACCCAACCCCCCATCCACCAATCCATCCACCCACCCATCCATCACCTACCCACCTACCCAGCCCTCCACCCTCCCCTCCAGCCAGCCAGCCATTCACCCATGTATCCATACCCAACAGCAGGTTGGGGGACATGGTGGTGACCCAGGTAGTTGAGGCTGTTGCCTTTGTAAAACTTACACCTCATGGGCCAACAAACAGCACGATAATTCAACAACAAACAGCAAGATAATTCCCAACTGTGGTACATGCTGTGAAGGGAATAATATGGGTGAAAGGATAGTGAGCCCCTGGGCTGGGGTCGGGGACACTGCTCTGTGGGAAATCCCCTGAGCAGAGCCAGGAGGTTGAGAGGAGCTGGCCACGAGCGGAGCCGGGGGATCACGGAGGGAACTGCAAGGCCAAGGCCTGAGGGTTGACCGTGTGGCTTGTTTAGGGACCTGAGAGGGCAGGGCTGGAGTGTGGAGTGAAGGTGGGAGGGAAAGGATGGGGAGCCGTCCCCAGGACCTGCAGGGCCAAGGTCATGTTGGCCCGTGGGCAGGGGTGGAGGAGTGTGGATTTCATCCCCAGTGTAGCTGGAGTGAAGCAGCTGGAGAGTGACCCACAGTAACATCCCTTTTGAAAGCCAGCTGCGCTGTTGTGTGAGTCTGGGCATAGAGGGGGCAGGACTGATGCAGGGATCCAGGGAGACCCCGGCCAGGATGGTGGCCAGACAGAGGGAAGAAGTGGTTGGATGCAGCATGCATTTTGGAGGCAAAACCTGTGAAACTGGAAGGGATTGGTGTGGAGAGGAGGGTGTGAGGCAAAGCTGTTTGCTAGGAACCATCTTTGCACTTTTAAGGCGCTCAGGCGCCCTGACAGCCCTCCTCAGGGAGACCCTATCTTGGCCGTTCTGTAAATTAGGAAACTGTTTCTTGGTGGGAACTTCCTGCCTCAGGTCATCCAGGTGAGAAGCTCTGTCTGTGTGAGGATTCTTCCTGGCTTCCACTGGACCAGGAAGCTTGCTTGGGGGCTGCCAGGGGAGGGGGTGAGGGGCTTTGCAGTTAGGGAGGGAGGCCTTGGACTCACGAATCTCCCTTGAGGCCAGGCCTTTGAAGGCTAAATTCATGATTGATTTGTAGGACATCTCTAACATATCAAACACATTCATATCTTTAAAAAGCACAGGGACTTCCCTGGTGGTCCAGTGGTTAAGACGCCACGCTCCCAATGCAGGGGGCCCAGGTTCAGTCCCTGGTTGGGGAACTAGATCCCACATGCGTGCAGCAGCTAAGACCCAGTGCAGCCAAAAATAAATAAATAAATATTTTTTTAAAAAAAGAAACAAGGCCTGATTTTCCTAGAGGGGTGGGATAGGGAGGATGGGAGGGAGACGCAAGAGGGAGGGGATATGGGGGTATATGTATACGTATAGCTGATTCACTTTGTTATACAGCAGAAACTAACACACCATTGTAAAGCAATTATTCTCCAATAAAGACGTAAAAATAAATAAGTAAGTAAGTAAGTAAAATAAAAAGGAGAAAAAAAAAAAGCACAGACATTCCAAAGCCAAATAGAAGCAGTTTTGGATGCCTGGGGGGCATTTCTGCCCTCTAGGAGCCAGGGGGATGAGAGGCAGACTTTTCATTGGTGGAGTTTCTGCGTGCATGCATATGCGTGTACACACATGCACACACACGCACGCACGCGCACACGCACTGGTGTCCTCATCTGTGTGCGCTGGAGAGGCTTGAGGCCGGGGGAGAGGTGGGTGTGGTTGGTCTTCGAAGATGACACCACCTTCTGTTTTAATGGTCACCTGGGAGGTGGCCTGTACTCCTCACTCTTCAGACCCCAAGGGCTCAGTTTCCTTTCTGTCACCTCCCCTCTGGGCAGTTCAGGTTCCTGGGGTTGAAATTCCAGACCCAGCACACCCCGTCTAGAAGCGATGCCTCTGGCCCTGGCACTGGGCCTCCACCTTCCTCCCAAGCAGAGGGGTGGGTGCCACTTAGGTTTGAAAGGTAAGATTTAGCCGCTGTGGAGGAGAGGTGCTCACAGTGAGAGAACAAGGCTTTGCTTGTTTGCCTGCCGTGGTCTGAAGGTCCGCACGTCCTGTCAGTGTGGCCAGGCCGCCAGGCTGTGAGCTGTGGCGGGCTCTGGCCCATGTCCCTGGTCGTACCTGGATCCTAGCATTTCCGGAGGATTGGGTGACACGTAGGCTTTTGAATGGTGTCCCCGAATAGTTGCTCTCACAGATTGAGGCCGCCAGGTCAGAGTTCCTTCTGGTTTTGCCTAAACTTGCTGGTTCTTTCCTCCTTAAGCCTGTGTCTGCCTGTCCTTTCCTTGTGAGGACTCAGGTTGGTCAAGGAGGAAATGTCAGAACCTGGCTGCTTACCTTCTTCTCTGTTCATTTTTTGGTCAGTTGTTCTCTGAGCCTTAGTCTCTCTTGTGTCAGGGTCTCCCTCTCTTTGTCAGCTCTCAGCAATCACCTCCTGCCTCCTCTCTTCCCAAATGCAGAGGCTCCCAAGGAAGCTTTCTTCTGTGCCTCTAGAAAGCATTTCTGGCTTTTCCCAGAGACTGGGCAGCCTTTACCTCTTCCTCATTATCATACGAGAAGTTACCACTTGGGGAGTGATTGCCATGTGCCAGGCAGACACTACAGGTATCATCTCATGTAACCTTAAAGAACCTGAGAGGTAAAGATTCTCTCCCCATTTTACAGATGCAGGAACAGAGCCTGCAAAGACTGAGCGACTGCCTAAGGGGAAGTGAGCTGAGCTAAGATTCAAATAAGGCCCCCCGACCCCTGAGCGCGTGCAGGCCTCTCCTCCTGCAGCTGTTAGCGGGCAGTTCCTGAGTAGCTGTACCCGCTCAGAGCTGTGAGGAAAGCCCCACAGCTGGGGTGGCCATGGTACAGGCTGCAGACGCTGGACTGGAATAGGACAGAGGCTGCCAGGGAACCGCCCCCCGTTCACAGTCAGGAGGCCCAAGTTCTTTCTGCATCATTTTAATTTCTGATTCCATAAATGATACATATCAATTTTTAATGGACTTGCCCAGAAAGAAACACAGTGGGTGGGGTTTATCCCACCAGTATTTTTTCTGTGTACACACATATACACAGTGACAATAGGTATGTTACCAAATGAAGGTACACTGTGTGGTTGGGGTCAAATTTTTATTGTATTTACATTTTGAATAGGTAATATCATGGTTCAAAACTCGACAAGAAAAAGAAGGTAAACAGCGAAAAATTTCCCTCTCACTTTTCTGCCAGCCATCCAGCTCACCTCCTTGTGTTAATATTTTACAGTGTAATCCTTCCAGAAACACTCAGTGTTTAAATAGGAAAGTAAACACACACATGCACATGTGCACACACATATAGGGTCCTTTTTGTTTTTCACCCAGATGGTAGGTAGCATAAGAGACCCATACTCTTCAACAGCTTGCTTTTTTCATTCAGGGATCAATCCCTATCCGTTCATAAAGAATTGCTGCATTTTTCATAGATTTTTTTCCATGTAATTCAATATCTCTGAGAACTTGATTTTTTTAATGGTTGTATAAAATTACATCAGATGGACATATTTAATTAGACTATATTGATGGACATTTGCTTCTAATTTTGTACTATTATAAATAGCATTGTTATGAATATCCTTATTCAATTTTGTTGTGCATCTATGATTATCTCTTTAGAATCAGTATCCAGAAGTGGAACCTACTATGTCAAAAGGCAGAGACTTATTGCATTGTCCTCTGGAAATGTGTCAATTTGTACATATCAGCAGTATATGAAAGTATCAATTTCCCCTATATTCTTGCCTATTTAATGAAAATGTTATTTCTGTTTAATTTGTATTTCATATCCACATAGCTAATTTAAAGATTTTGTCTTTTGTTTCATGTCTGTCCATGTTCTGTGCCACTTTTTAAAATTAGGATATTCCTGTTTTTCTTATTGATTTGGAAGCACTCTTTATATATTAAAATTATTAATGTTTTGTCTGTCAATAAATGTCAAAGTCTGAGTTCTAAGTTCGCGTCATGCCTCTACCCCAGTCTTGTGTGACGCCTCTCCACGCCCCAGCCTTCAGTGTCCCTAGCTATGAGTTATGTGATCACTGAGGGCACTTTCTGACTGAAATGTCCACATCCTTCCACCCTTCAGGCGCCAGGAACTCCGAGAACTTCGGCTGCTCCAGAAAGAAGAGCATCGGAACCAGACCCAGCTGAGCAGCAAGCATGAGCTGCAGCTGGAGCAGATGCACAAACGTTTTGAACAAGAAATCAATGTGAGCGTGAGAAAAGATGGATCCCTATAGGGCTTCTTGCTTCCATATTTTCTTTAAGCGTAAGTTGCAGAGTGAGGATGATTGGGCATGGAGAATAATTCACAACAATTGCCCAATTCCTCTGTTTCCTGTTCTCATTAGGCATTGACTTATAAACACAGCATTGCATGAAGGTCACGATGCTCCTCTGAGTCACACAGGAGGATCTCTAGAGGGGACATAACCTGTACTGAGCCCCATGCAACAACCCTGCGAGGTAGATGGTCTGGTCTTCCTTTTGCACATGAGCAAAAGACTCAGAGAGGTTCAGTGACTTGTCCCAGGTCACACAGCAAAGAGGTGGTAAACCTGGGATTCAAACCCAGGTCTGAGCACGGGCTCTGGGCTTTCCCCATCTCCCTCCCAGGTATAAGGTGACTTTCCTGAATTTCCCTTTCTGCTCCTTCCAGGCCAAGAAGAAGTTCTTTGACACAGAGCTGGAGAACCTGGAGCGTCAGCAAAAGCAGCAAGTGGAGAAGATGGAGCAAGACCATGCTGTGCGCCGCCGGGAGGAGGCCAAGCGGATCCGCCTGGAGCAGGAGCGGGACTACGCCAGGTTCCAGGAGCAGCTCAAGCTGATGAAGAAGGAGGTGAATACGTGTTGGGTAGAAGCAGGGGTGTCTAGGAGGATTAGGACCCTCTCAGTTGCAAGTAATCAAAACCCAACTCAACCTGGCCTCAGAAACAGGGAATTTTGGGGAGCTTGTATACATGAAAAGCTCACATCCAGCTATGTCTGGATCGACGCCCTCCAGCTGTGCCATTAGGAGCCCCTTCCCCATCATTTGGGCTCTGCTTTCCTCTGTGTGGATTTGGTTTCGGGCAGGCCCTCGCCATGTGGCGTCAGGCAGCTTCCTGTACATCCCCCCAGCTTAGCAGCCCTCACTGAAAGAGAGCAGGGGGAAGGAAGGGATGGCAGTTCAGGGAAACTTGAGATGCTGTTTCCAGAGGGGCAGTGGGTGCTGGATGGGTGCACACACGTCCTCCATGCCTACTCTCCCTTCTCCCGGAACAGCAGCCCCCTAGTTTGGACCTATGTGCCTGTTCTCCCTCTTGCCCCATCCAGCTGGAAGGGGAAGTGGGAGGTGGCATAGAGGTAGGTGGTCCTGAGACAAGGGCAGGGTGCCGTATGTCTCAGCCTGCCCAGGGAAGGGCATCTGGGTCCCATAGAGCAGCCCACACCTCCCCCTGTGGAGCCAGACACTGGGAAGCTGGGACAGACTTTCTTTCCTAAACTCTCAGGAGGAAGGAGGCGGATGAGGAGGGTAGAAGCCCTGGGGCAGGCATACCAATCAAGGCTGCTTCCCAATCTCCAGATGGGAGCAGTAGGTGAACAGCTTCTAAGGGTAGTCCATGGTGCTCGGGGACCTCAGAACCCAGCTCCTAGACGGACATGACATTTGGTGTATCCAAGGGCCCTCCAGTGGCTGCCTGTGGGTACCGGGGCCACTGGCTGGCTGAGCAGGGCCAGGGCTGGGATGAGACAACTTATCTAGGGCACAGAATTTAAGGAGGTGCCAAAAAACTCCATAATCAAGATAAATAATATTCTGATGCAGTGTTTTAAAATAAAAATTCATGTAAAATATTCATGATGAACAGAATATCACCTATTTAAAACAGAGGCAGGGGACTTCCCTGGTGGTCCAGAGGTTAAGACTCTGTGCTTCCACTGCAGGGGGTGCAGGTTTGATCCCTGGTCGGGGAACTAAGATCCCACGTGCCGCATGGTGCAGCCAAAAATAAATGAAATGAAATAGAATAAAATAAAACAGGCAGGATCCGACAGGGCTGGGGTTAGTGTGAGGCGATGGGGTTGAGCCCTGCAAGTATAGGACTTGATCCTGTCTGTATTTGAATTTTGTTCATAATTTTTTTTTTTTTTTTTTTTTTTGCGGTACGCGGGCCTCTCACTGTTGTGTCCTCTCCCGTTGCGGAGCACAGGCTCCGGAGGCGCAGGCTCAGCGGCCATGACTCACGGGCCCAGCCACTCCACGGCATGTGGGGTCCTCCCGGACCGGGGCACGAACCCGTGTCCCCTGCATTGGCAGACGGACTCTCAACCACTGCACCACCAGGGGAGCCCATGTTCATAAAATTTTTTTTTGGCATGAATTTTGAGTTTTAAAAATTGTATTTGTCTTGATTACTGAGTTTTTTGGCATTCCCTTTTGTGCCTGAGGTGAGTGCCTTGACTTACCCTGGTCCTGAACCTCCTGCTGAGAGATGGGCCAGTGGGCTGAGATGTGTGGTGGGGAGGAGGGAGAAGCGGATACTAAGCACATCCCCCGCTCCAATGCTGGGAGCACAGACGTGGTTCCAAGTCTCGGCTGTGTGGCTCAAAACGAACTGCTGGGCTTTGGACAAGCTCCAGGCAGACCTTGTTTTAATGCACTTGGCAGCTACTGTGTTTTCTTTTTTTTACAAATTGAAGGTTTGTGGCAACCCTGCGTTGAGCAAGTCTTTCTGCACCATCTTTCCAACAGCATTTGCTCCCTTCCTGTCTCTGTGTCACATTTTGGTAATGCTTGCATATTTCAAACTTTATCATTATGATTATATTTGTCATGGTGATCTGTGATCAGTGATGTTACTTTTGCAAAAATATTACAACTCGCTCAGATGATGATGAGCGTTTTTTTAGCAATAAAATATTTTTTAAGTTATATACAATTGTTTTTTTTTAGACATAATGCTAATGCACACTTAACAGACTACAGTATAGTGTAAAGATAACTTTTTCTATGCACTGGGAAACCAAGATATTCACGTGACTTGCTTTATTGAGATGTTTGCCTTATTGTGGTGGTCTGGAACCAAGCCAGCAATATTTTTTGAGTTCTTGCCTGAGTTCTGGCTGCCTTCTGTCACAGTGAGAGTTATTCAGCTACTGTTCTATTGAATATCTACATGTGTGGCACTGTATGAGGTGCCAGGGATACTGTAGTGAACAAAATAGATAGGGTCCCTACACTTGAGGAGTTGTTCATTGCCAGGGAAACCAGAAAAAAAAAAGCACAACATCAAATAAAAAAACACTTGCCCATTCCATACATGCTGTGAGAGCAAATAGGTTGGTTAACTAGGGAAGTTACGGAGAGATCAGTATGTGACATTTAGGCTGAGACCAGAAGGATGTTTCTAGGAGGGTGGAACGGCATGTGCAAAGAACATTCCAGTAATAAGAACATGCCAGGAGGGTGGAACAGCATATGCAAAGGCCCTGAGGTGTGGGAAAAAGCTTGGAAAGAACTGGAAAAATGATCAGTGTGGTAGGAGCTTAGGAAGAGATTGGGAGATTCAGACGAGATGAAATCAGACAGGTAGAGAGGGGCCAAATCACAGAGGGAGGTGAGTCAGAGGCAGGAGTTTGCTGTTTGATTCGGGGCTGTTTACCGTGCAGATATTTTGAGCATTAAATGAGAAGCACCCAGTGTCTGCCCCAGAGCAAGTACACCGCGGATTCCAGTTTCCTCTTGGTGCTTCACCCCGTCATGTATGCGCACCCTTTGTACGTGCGGGTGGGGGAAGGAGTTGTGGGGACTGTAAAAGTGGGAAAAAGAGGAGGTGCCTGGGACGGGGAGGTGTGAGGGGTCACCACGGAGTTCCTCGCCCTTGGCTGGCACCGACCTTTAACAAAGGTGGACATTCTTGTTGGCAGCGTTCTGGGAGGGTTTTCAAGCCGGTCAGTGAATTCTGAGGCAGTGCGTGGGATCTGGTACTTGGGCTTCTACTCAGATTCAGTTTTTAGGTTTTTCTTTTTCCCTGGGTGTTTTTCTTCAAAAAGTTTTCATGGAAAGAAAAAGCTTGACCTCTTTGTCCTTTTGGCTTCTGCCGTTTGGTAAGACTGTGACCTGTCACTGTCCTCCCATGAGGCATTCTTGCTGCCAGGACTCCGGCTCGCTGACTGAACAGAGCTGCTGGCTTTAACCTGCTTCACGGTGGAGCCAGGCAAAGTGTAGGCTTGCGCTTGCTTCTGGTTCCCAGAGCTAGCTGCGGGGGGTTTGTTACTTAATTAATCAGTGTATATTTTTAGAGGTCCTACTGTTTGTCACCCGTGTGTTAGGCAGTGATGAGCAAATCATACACAGCCCCCGTCCTCAGATTTGCCATTGTTGTAAGAGGCTGCATGTTACATGGTTATAAGAAGTTTGAGAACGTACTATATTTTTATCAGAGGGAGTAAAGGGGGAAGATGGTCTTTTCCACTTGTAAAGAGAGAAGCAAGTTCTTTTAGGATGGCATCATAGGGAAGTGGTTGTGTGGGCCTGGAGTCAGAGAGACCCGAGTTTGAATCCCGGCTCTGAACTCAGGCAAGCTGCTTCAACTCACGAAGCCTCTGTCTTCTCTGTGAAAGCAGGTAATGACAGGATCACTCATGAAGCTGTTCTGGATAGAGACTAAATGACAGAATGCAGGCCAGGCACCTGGCACCTGGTAAGCACTTACTGCATGGTGGCCCTTTCGGTTATTCTTACCATTATCATTATTATCAGTTTCCAAAGTAAGGTCTAGAGATTCTTGCTGGTGGGGGCCAGTGAAGGGCTTTGCTTCATGGTACCCCCCCAGGTGTCCCACGATTCCATGTCCCGCCATTGCCTACTCCACAGTCCGAAGACCTTTGATCACAAAGGTCACCTGTGTGAGGGCTGCTGGTGAAGCCCAGCAGGGAGGCTTGGGTACGCCCTTGGATTGGTGGTTAGGATGCAGCAGCAGGGGTGAAGGACAAAAGTGGGAATGAGTAGGACCCCCAGTTGAGCAGGCTCTGAACTACCCACAGATGCATTAGCCAGCCCAGTGCTGCATCAGAGAAATCCACACGTGGATGCTGGAGAAGAAGACCATACAGAGACCCATGTGGACTTGACTTTAATCAGTTCAGAGCAAGGAAGGGTTCATCCTGTCCATCTCCCTATGATCCACTGAATGTGAGAAAGCCAGTCATGATGTGATCTCAGGCATAGAAAACATACAAAAATAACAGAGGGTAAAACTTGAGATGCCTCATGGGACCTCTTTCATGGTTACAGCAATTGTTATGAAATATCATACTAATGACCTTCCAGCATTTAGGAGGTATGCATATAGAAAAAATCATTATTAGTAAGCTAGTTGAATGGGGACGTGTTTATTCTTCATTGTTGTTTCAAGTAATTAACTAAATCTAGTACTGTGTGTGTCTACATATAGAAATATAATAAATGTATAATAAGTGTGTTCTATGAGAATGGAATTGATGGTCTGGTCCTCAGTCCCCATACACACACAGTACACTTAACATCCACGAGAAACTCAGTGGACAATTGTAACTTACTTCTTAGGTCATCTAAATTTGAAAACAAATTCAATCAGTCTTGAAGGAAAGCTTTCCAGAACTCTTTGTTTCCCTGCCTTCCTAGACAAAACTCATTAAACATAATTTAACTATTTCTTAAATAGTTTGGATCTCTATAACATCACAGAGTTATATTCCTGGAAGGACCCTAGAAGTTTTAGCTAAAAGCCAGATAATTTTTTCTGATGAGAAAATGGGAAACAAGTCCAGGGACTGTTCCAAAGGTGTGCAGTTGGGCCAGAAAGCAGGATTTCTGACATGTAGTAGAAAGCCTCTCTTTATAGACCTCAGCCAGAGTGGCGCTGGTACATCCCTGTCCTCAGGGGTTACTTATGAGCAGGTCCAGGTGTCCCTTTGCTAAGTAGCTCCATGTGACTCTACTCTGGATGTTCTTTTGCTTTCTCCCTCCATTGTCAGTGGTATAAGACTGCTTACTGTTTTCAGTGCCTTTAGCAGAAACCTCCAGATCCTTTTCTAAACTGCTGTTTCTCATCTTCTGTCCTGGAAAACCGCATCATCAAGCTTGAAAAGCACACTTCTAAGCTAATGCATCCTTTCAATTGTATGATGCCTTGAATGGGGCTGTCAGAGGCGTTTTGACAAACACCTGACTGGTGCTGAATTATGGTTAGGTACCATATATCCAAGGGAGCCCCTGGAAATGGAAGGTGAAGTGGCACAAATGAGATTTTTGAGATATTTTATGAGGACTTCTAACACAGTGATTCTCAACCAGGGACTCTTTTGCTCACCAGGGGACATTTGGCAGTGTCTAGAAACATTTTTGTTGTCACAGCTGGGGAGAGGGTGCTACGGCATCTAGTGGGTAGGGGCAGCGATGCTAATAACATCCTGCATAGTGCGTAGGACATCCCTCGCAACAAAGAATTGTCTGCTTCCAAAGTCAATAGGGCCAAGGTTGAGAAACCCTAATCCAAGGCCATTAAAGCTAAAGAACAAAGGGGCAGAATTCAGATTACAAACCTAAAACCATGAAAGAAAACATCCAAGAACTGAAGAAGAGACAATAAAGAATAGCTGATAGGATTTTGGGGTCAGATGATAGTGTATGTTTAACTTTAGGAGAGGCCGCCAAACTTTCCCAAGAGAGTCTGTATTATTTTACATCTCCAAGACAATGTGTGAGAGTTCCAGTTGCTCCACATCGTCACCAGTACTTGGTATTATCAGTTTTATTTTTTCTGTTTTAGCCATTCTGATAGGAAGTGGTAGCTCATTGTGGCTTTTTATTTGCATTTCTTTAATGACTAAAGTTGAGTATCTTTTCCTGTGCTTTTTTGCTATCTATATATCTTTTTTGGTGAGGTACCTGTTTAAACCTATTGCCCATTTATTTAACTGGGCGATTTGTTTTTTTATTACTGAATTGTGACAGTTATTTTTACATTCTGAATACAAGTACTTTGTCAGTTATATATTTTGCAAATGTTTGCTCCCAGTCTGTGGCTTCTCTTTTGATTCTCCTAACAGTGTCTTGCATAGAGCAGAAGCAGTTAATTTTGGTGAAGTCCAGCTTATCATTTTTTCTTAGGGATCGTGCTTTTAGTGGCTTATCTAAGAAATCTTTGCATAACACAAGGTCACATGTTCTAGGTGTTTTATAATTTTAGGTTTTATATTAAATGCATAATGTATGGGTGAGTTTCACTACTATTATCATTATTGTTTTGCCTGTGGATGTCCTAGCACCTAGTTTTCTAGCACCATTTGTTGAAAAGACTATGCTTTCTCCACTGACTTGCCTTTGCATCTTTGTGCAAAATCAATTGACCACACATTTATGTGTCTATACCTGGACTCTCTGTGCTCTTCTATTGATCTATCTTTTACCAGTTCTACAATGTCTTGATAAATACATTTTTACAGTAAGTCTTGAAATCAAGTAGTGTGAGTCCTCCAACTTTGTTCCTTTTTTCAAAATTGTTTTGGCTATTCTAGATCCTTTGCCTATCCATATACACCATAGAATCAGCTTTTTGATTTCTATAAAAATGTCTGCTGGGATTTTTGATTGAGATTGAGTTGAATCCATGGATCAAGTTAGGGAGAAGGGAATCTGAACAATATTGAGCCTTCCTTTCCATAAACAGAGTACATCTCTCCATTCACTTAGATCTTCTTTGACGTCTTTCCTTAGTGTTCTTTTTTAGTTTTCAGCATACAGATTCAGCATATATTTTGTTCGAATTATTCTTATTTCATATTTTTTTGGTGCTGTTGTACAAGGTGCTATTTTTTAACGTCAATTTCTTTTTTTTCTTCATTTCTGAGTATACAAGCATTTATTTTTATTTAATTAATTAATTTTTAAAACATCTTTATTGGAGTATAATTGCTTCACAATGTTGTTTTAGTTTCTGCTGTATAACAAAGTGAATCAGCTGTATGTATACATATATCCCCATATCCCCTCCCACTTGTGCCTGCCTCCCACCCTCTCTATCCCACCCCTCTAGGTGGTCACAAAGCACCAAACTGATGTCCCTGTGCGATGCGGCTGCTTCCCACTAGCTATCTGTTTTACATTTGGTAGTGTGTATGCGTCAGTGCTACTCTCTCACTTCATCCGAGGTTAACCTTCCCCCTCCCTGTGTCCTCAAGTCTGTTCTCTACGTCTGTGTCTTCATTCCTGTCCTGCCCCTAGGTTCATCAGAACCATTTTTTTTTTTTTTTAGATTCCATATATATGTGTTAGCATATGGTATTTGTTTTTCTCTTTCTGACTTACCTCACTCTGTATGACAGACTCTAGGTCCATCCACCTCACTACAAATAACTCAGTTTCGTTTCTTTTTATGGCTGAGTAATATTCCATTGTATATATGTGCCACATCTTCTTTATCCATTCATCTATCGATGGACACTTAGGTTGCTTCCATGTCCTGGCTATTGTAAATAGTGCTGCAATGAACATTGTGGTACATGACTCTTTTTGAATTATGGTTTTCTTGGTATATGCCCAGTAGTGGGATTGCTGGGTCATATGGTAGTTCTAGTTTTAGTTTTTTAAGGAACCTCCATGCTGTTCTCCATAGTGGCTATATCAGTTTACATTCCCACCAAGAGTGCAAGAGGGTTCCCTTTTCTCCACACCCTCTCCAGCATTTATTGTTTGTAGACTTTTTGATGATGGCCATTCTGACCGGTGTGAGGTGACACCTCATTGCAGTTTTGATTTGCATTTCTCTAATGATGAGTGATGTTGAGCATCCTTTCATGTGTTTGTTGGCAATCTGTATATCTTCTTTGGAGAAATGTCTATTTAGATCTTCTGCCCATTTTTGGATTGGGTTGTTTGTTTTTTTGATATTGAGTTGCATGAGCTGCTTGTATATTTTGGAGATTAATCCTTTGTCAGTTGCTTCATTTGCAAATATTTTCTCCCATTCTGAGGGTTGTCTTTTCATCTTGTTTATGGTTTCCTTTGCTGTGCAAAAGCTTTTTTAAAAAAATTTATTTATTTTATTTACATTTTATTTTTTGGCTGCGTTGGGTCTTCGTTGCTGCATGCGGGTGAGTGGGGGCTACTCTTCATTGTGGTGCGCGGGCTTCTCATTGTGGTGGCTTCTCTTGTTGCTGAGCACGGGCTCTAGGCTCACGGGCTTCAAGTTGTGGCACGTGGGCTCAGTAGTTGTGGCTTGTGAGCTCTAGAGCACAGGCTCCATAGTTGTGGCACACGTGCTTAGTTGCTCCATGACATGTGGGATCTTCCTGGACCAGGGCTTGAACCCGTGTCCCCTGCATTGGCAGGCGGAATCTTAACCACTGCGCCACCAGGGAAGCCTGCTGTGCAAAAGCTTTTAAGTTTCATTAGGTCCCATTTGTTTATTTTTGTTTTTATTTCCATTTCTCTAGGGGTGGGTCAAAAAGGATCTTGCTGTGATTTATGTCAGAGTGTTCTTCTTATGTTTTTCTCTAAGAGTTTTGTAGTGTCTGGCCTTACATTTCGGTCTTTAATCCATTTTGAGTTTATTTTTGTGTAAGGTATTAGGAAGTGTTCTAATTTCATTCCTTTACATGTAGCTGTCCAGTTTTCCCAGCACCACTTATTGCAGAGGCTGTTTTTTCTCCATTTTATAGTCTCCATTTTATATTCTTGCCTCCTTTATCAAATATAAGGTGACCGTATGTGTGGGTTTATCTCTGGGCTTTCTATCCTTTTCTGTTGATCTATATTTCTATTTTTGTGCAAGTAGCATACTGTCTTGATTACTGTAGCTTTGTAGTATAGTCTGAAGTCAGGGAGTCTGATTCCTCCAGCTCTGCTTTTCTTTCTCAGGATTGCTTTAGCTGTTCAGGGTCTTTTGTGTTTCCATACAAACTGTGAAATTTTTTGTTCTAGTTCTGTGAAAAATGCCAGTGGTAGTTTGATAGGAATTGCATTGAATCTGTAGATTGCTTTGGGTAGTATAGTCATTTTCACAGTGTTGATTCTTCCAATCCAAGAACATGGTATATCTCTCCATCTGTTTGTATCATCTTTAATTTCTCTCATCAGTGTCTTATAGTTTTCTGCATACAGGTCTTTTGTCTCCTTAGGTAGGTTTATCCCTAGGTATTTTATTCTTTTTGTTGCAGTGGTAAATGGGAGTGTTTCCTTAATTTTTCTTTCCGATTTTTCCTCATTAGTTGTAGGAATGCAAGAGATTTCTGTGCATTAATTTTGTATCCTGCTACCTTACCAAATTCATTGATGAGCTCTAGTAGTTTTCTGGTAGCATCTTTAGGATTCTCTATTTATAATATCATGTCATCTGCAAACAGTGACAGCTTTACTTCTTTTCCGATTTGGATTCCTTTTATTTCTTTTTCTTCTCTGATTGCTATGGCTAAAACCTCCAAAACTATGTTAAATAATAGTGGTGAGAGTGGGCATCCTTGTCTTCTTTCTGATTTTACAGGAAATGGTTTCAGTTTTTCACCATTGAGAACGATGTTGGCTGTGGGTTTGCCATATATGGCCTTTATTATGTTGAGGTAAGTTCCCTCTATACATACTTTCTGGAGGGTTTTTATCATAAATGGGTGTTGGATTTTGTCAAAAGCTTTTTATGCATCTATTGAGATGATCATATGGTTTTTATCCTTCAGTTTGTTAATATGGTGTATCACATTGATTGATTTGCATATATTGATGAATCCTTGCATTCCTGGGATAAACCCCACTTGATCATGGTGTATGATCCTTTTAATGTGCTGCTGGATTCTGTTTGCTAGTATTTTGTTGAGGATTTTTGCATCTATGTTCATCAGTGATATTGGTCTGTAGTTTTCTTTTTTTGTGACATCTTTGTCTGGTTTTGGTATCGGGGTGATGGTGGCCTCGTAGAATGAGTTTGGGAGTGTTCCTCCCTCTGCTGTCTTTTGGAAGAGTTTGAGAAGGATAGGTGTTAGCTTTTCTCTAAATGTTGGATAGAATTCGGCTGTGAAGCCATCTGGTCCTGGGCTTTTGTTTGTTGGAAGACTTTTTAATCACAGTTTCAATTTCAGTGCTTGTAATTGGTCTGTTTATATTTTCTATTTTTTCCTGGTTCAGTCTGGGAAGGTTGTGCTTTTCTAAGAATGTGTCCATTTCTTCCAGGTTGTCCATTTTATTGGCATATAGTAATCCCTGATGATTCTTTGTATTTCTTTGGTGTCAGTTGTTACTTCTCCTTTTTCATTTCTAACTCTGTTGATTTGAATATTCTCCCTTTTTTTCTTGATGAGTCTGGCTAGTGGTTTATCAATTTTGTTTATCTTCTCAAAGAACCAGGTTTTAGTTTTATTGACCTTTGCTACTGTTTCCTTCATTTCTTTTTCATTTCTTTCTTTTTATCTTAATTTACTTACTTATGTATTTATTTTTGGCTGCATTGGGTCCTCATTGCTGAATGCGGGCTTTCTCTAGCTGTGGTGAGCAGGGGCTACTTTTCATTGTGGTGCGCAGGCTTCCATTGTGGTGGCTTCTCTTGTTGCGGAGCACGGGCTCTAGGCACACGGGCTTCAGCAGTTGTGGCATACGGGCTCAGTAGTTGTGGCTCGCAGGCTCAGTACTTGTGGTACACGGGCTCAGTTGCTCTATGGCATGTGGGATCTTCCTGGACCAGGGCTCGAACCCGTGTCCCCTGCACTGGCAGGCGGATTCTTAACCACTGCACCATGAGGGAAGTCCTCAATTATTTCTGATCTGATCTTTATGATTTCTTTCCTTCTGCTAACTTTGCATTTTTTTTGTTCTTCTTTCTCTAATTGCTTTAGGTGTAAGATTAGGTTGTTTAT
This sequence comes from Mesoplodon densirostris, assembly GCF_025265405.1. Lineage (NCBI taxonomy): Eukaryota > Metazoa > Chordata > Mammalia > Artiodactyla > Ziphiidae > Mesoplodon > Mesoplodon densirostris. Next base: position 162,496,872 of record NC_082663.1, read on the forward strand.
TTGAGATTGTTCTTGTTTCTTGAGGTAGGATTGTATTGCTATAAACTTCCTTCTTAGAACTGCTTTTGCTAGATCCCATAGGTTTTGGGTCGTTGTGTTTTCATTGTCATTTGTTTTAGGTATTTTTTGATTTCTTCTTTGAATTCTTCAGTGATCTCTTGGTAGCCTCCATGTGTTTGTATTTTTTACAGTTTTTTTCCTGTAATTGATATCTAGTCTCATAGCGTTGTGGTCGGAAAAGATACTTGATACAATTTCAATTTTCGTAAATTTACCAAGGCTTGATTTGTGACCCAAGATATGATCTGGCCTGGAGAATGTTCCATGAGCACTTGAGAAGAAAGTGTATTCTGTTGTTTTTGGATAGAATGTCCTATAAATATCAGTTAAGTCCATCTTGTTTAATGTGTTATTTAAAGCTTGTTTTTCCTTATTTATTTTCATTTTGGATGATCTGTCCATTGGTTTAAGTGGGGTGTTAAAGTCCCCCACTGTTATTGTGTTACTGTCGATTTCCCCTTTTGTGGCTGTTAGCATTTGCCTTATGTATTGGGGTGCTTCTATGTTGGGTGCATAACTATTTAAAATAGTTATATCTTTTTCTTGGATTGATCCCTTGAACAGTATGTAGTGTCTTTCTTTGCCTCTTATAATAGTCTTTATTTTAAAGTCTATTTTGTCTGTTATGAGAATTGTTACTCCAGCTTTCTTTTGATTTCCATTTGCATGGAATATCTTTTTCCATCCCCTCACTTTCAGTCTGTATGTGTCCCAAGGTCTGAAGTGGGTCTCTTGTAGACAGTGTATATATGGGTCTTGTTTTTGTATCCATTCAGCCAGTCTCTGTCTTTTGGTTGAAGCATTTAATCCATTTACATTTAAGGTAATTATCGATGTATGTTCCTATGTTCCTATTACCATTTTCTTAATTGTTTTGGGTTTGTTTTTGTAGGTCTTTTCCTTCTGTTGTGTTTCCTGCCTAGAGAAGTTCCTTTAGCATTTGTTGTAAAGCTGGTTTGGTGGTGCTGAATTCTCTTAACTTTTGCTTGTCTGTAGAGGTTTTAATTTCTCCATTGAATCTGAATGAGATCCTTGCCAGGTAGAGTAATCTTGGTTGTAGGTTTTCCCCTTTCATCACTTTAAATATATCCTGCCACTCCCTTCTGGTTTGCAGAGGAGTTTCTGCTGAAAGATCAGCTGTTAACCTTATGGGGATTCCCTTGTATGTTGTTTGTTGCTTTTCCCTTGCTGCTTTTAATATTTTTTCTTTGTATTTAATTTTTGATAGTTTGATTAATATGTGTCTTGGTGTGTTTCTCGTTGGATTTATCCTGTATGGGACTCTCTGTGCTTCCTCGACTTGATTGACTGTTTCCTTTCCCATGTTAGGGAAGTTTTCAATTATAATCTCTTCCAATATTTTCTCAGACACTTTCTTTTTCTCTTCTTCTTCTGGGACCCCTATAATTCGAATGTTGGTGCATTTAATGTTGTCCCAGAGGTCTCTGAGACTGTCCTCAATTCTTTTCATTCTTTTTTCTTTATTATGCTCTGCGGTAGTTATTTCCACTATTTTATCTTCCAGGTCACTTATCCGTTCTTGTGCCTCCGTTATTCTGCTATTGATTCCTTCTAGAGAATTTTAAATTTCATTTATTGTGTTGTTCGTCATTGTTTGTTTGCTCTTTAGTTCTTCTAGGTCCTTGTTAAATGTTTCTTGTATTTTCTCCATTCCATTTCCAAGATTCTGGATCATCTTTACTATCATTACTCTGAATTCTTTTTCAGGTAGACTGCCTGTATCCTCTTCATTTGTTGGGTCTGGTGGGTTTTTATCTTGCTCCTTCTTCTGCTGCATATTTCTCTGTCTTCTCATTTTGCCTAACTTGCTGTGTTTGGGGTCTCGTTTTCGCAGGCTGCAGGTTCATAGTTTCCATTGTTTTTGGTGTCTGCCCCCAGTGGGTAAGGTTGGTTCAGTGGCTTGTGTAGGCTTCCTGATGGAGGGGACTTGTGCCTGTGTTCTGGTGGGCAGGGCTGCATTTGGTGGTGTGTTTTGGGGTGTCTGTGAACCTAGTATGATTTTAGGCAGCCTCTCTGCTAATGGGTGGGCTTGTGTCCCTGTCTTGCTGGTTGTTTGGCATGGGCTGTCCAGCACTGGAGCTTGCTGGCCGTTGGGTGGAGCTGGGTCTTAGCATTGAGATGGAGATCTCTGGGAGAGCTCTTGTCGCTTGATATTACATGGGGCCAGGAGGTCTCTGATGGTCCAATGTCCTGAACTTGTCTCTCCCACCTCAGAGGCTCAGGCCTGACACCAGGCCAGTGCACCAAGACCCTGACAGCCACACAGCTCAGAAGAAAGGGGTGAAAAAGGAAATAAAAAATAATTTTTTAATTAAAAAATAAATAAGTAAAATAATTAAAATTAAAAAATAAAAAATAATGAAAATTAAAAAGTACTAAAAAAAAGAAAAGAGAGCAACCAAACCAATAAACAAATCCAGCAATGATAACAAGTGCTAAAAAGTATACTAAGATAAACATAAAAATCCGAAACAAGTCAGTTGCAGACAGGAAACCCCAAGTCTACTGTTGCTCCCAAAGCCCACTGCCTCAATTTTGGGATGATTCGTTGTCTGTTCAGGTATTCCAGAGGTGCAGGGTACCTCAAGTTGATTGTGGGGATTTAAGCCACTGCTGCTGAGGCTGCTGGGAGAGATTTCCCTTTCTCTTCTTTGTTTGCACAGCTCCTGGGGTTCAGCTTTGGGTTTGGCCCCACCTCTGTGTGTGGGCTGCCCTCAGGCTTCTGTTCCCCCTATGACAGGATGGGGTTAAAGAAACGGCTGATTAGGGTACTCTGGCTCACTCATGCCGGTGGGGTGGGGGAGGAGGAAGGGGTATGGTAGTTATAATTGGAATGCGGGACGAGCCTTTGGCGGCAGAGGCTGGCGTGGCATTGCAACAGCCTGAGGCGTGCCGTGTGTTCTCCCGGGGAAGTTGTCCCTGGATCACGGGACCCTGGCAGTGGCGGGCTGCACAGGCTTGCGGGGGGTGGGGGTTGGACATGTGGATAGTGACCTGTGCTTGCACACAGGATTCTTGGTGGCTGCAGCAGCAGCCTTAGCGTTTCACACCTGTCTCTGGTGTCCAAGCTGATAGCTGCGGCTTGCACCTGTCTCTGGAGCTCATTTAGGCATTGCTCTGCCTTCTGTGGGCAGACAGGGAAGGAATCCCCTCTCCTCGTGCACCCCGAAACAATGGTCTTTTGCCTCTTAGGCAGGTCCAGAGTTTTTCCTGGACTCCCTCCCGGCTAGCTGTGGTGCACTAGCCCCCTTCAGGCTGTGTTCATGCAGCCAACCCCAGTCCTCTTCCTGGGACCAGACCACCGAAGCCTGAGCCTCAGCTCCCAGCCCGCACATGCCCCAGTGGGTGAGCAGACAAGCCTCTCAGGCTGGTGAGTGCTGGTCGGCACTGATCCTCTGTGCGGGAATCTCTCCACTTTGCTTTCTGCACCACTGTTGCTGCATTCTCCTCCGTGGCTCCAAAGCTTACCCCCCCACACCCCACCCCACCACGTTTCCGCCCGTGAAGGGGCTTCCTAGTGTGTGGAAACTTTTCCTCCTTCACAGCTCCCTCCCAGAGGTGCAGGTCCTGTCCCTATTCTTTTGTCTCTATTTTTTCTTTTTTCTTTTGCCCTACCCAGGTATGTAGGGATTTTCTTGCATTTTGGCAAGTCTGAGGTCTTCTGCCAGCCTTCAGTAGGTGTTCTGTAGTTGTTCCACACGTAGATGTATTTCTGATGTGTTTGTGGGGAGGAAGGTGATCTCCATGTCTTACTCCTCTGCCATCTTGAAGGTCCCCCTTAATGTCAATTTCTAATGTCAGTGCTAGAGTATAGAAAATAGTGGTATATTGATCTTGTATACTGACCTCACTAAACTCACTTACCAGTTCTAGTACTTTTAAAAAAATAGATTTCTTGGGATTTTCCACATAGAAAATAATGTCTGCAAACAGTTTTATTTCTTCCTTTTTAATCTGTATGCTTTTTGTTTCTTTTTCTTGCTTTATTATGCTGGCAAGGACCTCCAGTGGGATGCTGAATAGGAATAGTAGAGTGGACATCCTTGCCTTGTTTCCAGTCTTAAGGGGAAAACATTTAGTATTTCATAGTTAAGTATGATGTTAGCATTAGGGTTTTTTTGTAGATGCCCTCTCTCAGATTAAGGAAGTTCCCTTCTATTCCTAGTTTGCTAATAGATTTTGTCATGAATGGATGTTGCATTTTGTCAGATGTTTTTCCTATATCAATTGATGTGATCATATAGTTTTTCTTCTTTAGTCTATTGATATTGTGAATTACATTGCTTTGTTTTCAAATATTGAATGAGCTTTACATTCCTGGGATAAAGTCCACTTGGTCATTATGTAGTTTACTTTTTATATATTACTAGATTGAATTTGCTAATATTTTGATGAGGACTTTTGAGTCTATATTTATGAAAAGGATTTGGTCGGTGGTTTTAATGTCACTCTGGTTTTAGTTATCTATTTCTTCTTGAATGAGCTTTGGTAGTTTCTTCCAAGGAATTTGTCTATTTCACCTAAGTGGCTGAATTTATTGACATAAAGCTGTTCATAGGATTCCTTTAGTATCCTTTTTAATGACTGTAGGATCTGTAGTGATTTCTCTTTCACCCTTCATACTGGTAATTTGTGTTGTAGTATCCTCTTCCTCTCCCTCCTCCTTTTTCTTCTCCACTTCCTCCATCTTCTCTGTCAATCTGACTAAAGGTTTATTAATTTTATTGACTTCTGCCTGATTCTTTGGCCAGAAACACAATGTTTCTTACAGTTTTAGCCACTGCATCACTGTCTAGGACAGGGGCAAAGCCAGGAGAGCAAAAGGAAAAAAAAAATCCCAGGAAACTCACCCCCGGTACCAGCCCCTTCTACAAGTTTTGACTCCCTTTCATAGCCACCTGATTTTGTTTACTTTTCAGAGTCCTCAGTTAGTTGCTTTTTGTATTTTATCCAGAGTTTTTCACTGTAATCAGCAGGAATGAGAGGCTGCGTTGGCGTACCTCACCACGCCAGAAGTAGAACTCTCCTGGAATGCTCTTTTTGATCATGGACAGTATGGAAAAATCCTTCACTACCTGCTCCTAAGAGCCCTGTCAGTGAGTGCATGTTTTGGGGTGTCAGGTAACTGTGAAGGTGTGGGTTACTCAGAGAAAACTGTTTGAGGAACTCTAGCTTCCTTATAGTGAAGTGTCGTGAATCTCTTCTTTTTCTGTTATAAAAAACAGAAAGCCAGTTCCAGCTGGCTTGAGAATACTATTAGTTCACCATCTGCCCACCTGGCATCTTTTGGAGTCTCAAGGACATCAAACCAAGAACTCCTGTCTCTGACCAGGAGGGCAGAAGTGTCACCAGGAATCCTTCATCCCTTAACATTGCTTCCATGCATTGATTCTGTCTCAGGCAGACCCCTCCAGGGTGGTCCACCATGGCCTACATCCTCCCAGCTCAGCAACCCCAAAGGACAGAGAGCAGCTTCCCCCAATAATTCCAGCACCCATCCTGAAGCTCTCACTAGCCCAGCGAAGATCACACGCTCATCTCTGAACCAATCCCAGATGCCAAGGCATGGAATATGCTGATTGGCAGCTTGGATCATATGCCAGCCTAGAGTCAGATGGGGCTGGGGGCATCAGCCATACCTGAACCTCAGAGACTGAGCAGGGGCTTCCTAATGCATGCATTCTTAACCGGGGTGATATCACCCCCAAGGAGTTAAAAACGTCTTAGATATTATAATGGTCTAACAGATTGACAGTATATCTGTGGGATTAAAATTTCATGGTGTTGGTTAATTAGGGAAAAAATGTCTAAAAGGGCTTCTGAGGGGGCAACAATTTAAAAAGAGGTTGAGAAACACTGTCCTAAAAGAAACTGAGGTGCTGTCATCAGAAGGGGGATGGATACCAAACAGCAAAAACAGCATCTGTCTGCTCTGAAGGAGTCTGGAAACTGGAGCCAGCAGCAGACAGGTGGCCAGTAGGTGCCATCTGTCAGCAGAGTGGAGAGCAGAGTCGGGGCTGGTGCCTAGAAAGCTGAGCCGCATCTTCAGTCTCCCTGGCCCAGGAGTTCTGGGATTGAAGGCTTATTCAATATGAAGTGTGGAGGTACCCTGACCTAGCCATTCTCTGCTGTCTCTGGTGCAGGTGAAGAACGAGGTGGAGAAGCTCCCCAGGCAGCAGCGGAAGGAGAGCATGAAGCAGAAGATGGAGGAGCATGCGCAGAAGAAGCAGCTTCTCGTGAGTCCTTGCCCCTCAGTTGGGGAGTAGGGGCGTTGGGGAGTCTCAGGTTTGAGTCCCTGAATGGTGACCAGAGCTCTTCTCTGTCTGTGCCCATGCCCTGCCCTTTGAATACTCACCTACCTCTCATTCTGAATAAATCAGACCATCCTGATTATCATCCGTTATCACTTCCCCCATGCAGCCTTCCTTGATTGCCCTTGCTCCAGCTGGAAGTGAGCTCTCCCATCTCTAGGAGATACCACAGACCTTTACATCCACCTCTCCCAAAGCCTTTAGCACTTCCTGCCTTGTTTTATAGCTGTTTGTATATCACATCTCCTTGACCAACCCAGTACATCCCTCTGCCCACTTGGCATCTTTTGGAGTCTCAAAGACACCAAACCCAGATCTCCCTGACCTGGTCCTGTTCTCGTGTTCTGAGGGGATACCGTCCTCCACTGTGATGTCAGGCCAGAAGCCCTGTCATTCCTGACACCTCTTTTTCTTGCAATCCTTCATCACCTCTTGAAGCTTGGGTTTTTTTTTTAACCTCCAGACTCTCTCTGGATCCATCAACGTGTCAACATCTCTGTGACTCCCTATAGCCATTCTTGTCTTTTGCCTGGACTACTGCAGTAGCCTCCCAGCTAGTTTCCCTCCAGTTCTTGCAGTTCTTTCTCTCATACCAGTTGTTGTGATCAATACGAATTCCAAATCTGATCATGGCACCCTTCCCCAACAGCCCTGGGCCTTTAAAACCTTCAGTGGCTCCCACTTTCTCCATAAGATCAGATCAGCCTTCTCACATGCTTTCAAGGCCCTATAGGTCTTGTTCTTGTCAGCCTCTCCCAGCTACACTCAGTCCCCTCTACCCAAGCCTCAGTAGCCTTTTTTTTTTTTGCGGTACGCAGGCCTCTCACCGTTGTGGCCTCTCCTGTTGTGGGGCACAGGCTCCGGACGCACAGGCTCAGTGGCCATGGCTCACAGGCCCAGCCACTCCGCGGCACGTGGGATCTTCCCGGACTGGGACACGAACCCGTGTCCCCTGCATCGGCAGGTGGACTCTCAACCACTGCGCCACCAGGGAAGCCCCTCCGTAGCCTTCTTTTCACTTCATGCTCTCATTTTGTCCCACTTCCTCTGCCCCCAAATGCAAAGAAAATTAGAGTCTACAATTACAATTGTTTTGTATATTATCTGGTTTAGCATTCATGGCTTACCAGGATAGGTGCTGTTTGTTTTCCCCTTTACAGAGGAAGAAGCTAAGGCTCAGAGAGCTGACACTGCACAGTTAACAGTGGGGTCCAAGGCCTCAAGCTGAGTCTGACTCCAGGACACCATCATACTTTCCTCCAACCTGTCCCTTGACAGGTTGATCAGAAAAAAGAATGCAGGGCTAGGGAGGGTGGGGAGACAGGCCGTAGTCCCCACAGAGGGAGAGAAGACTGGCCCTTTTAGGAGGCCACTCTGGCAATTGCATCAAGAGCTTCAAAAATGTACACATCCTTTGGCCTAGATTTTCTGCTTCTAGGACTAATCCTGAAGATGAATCATCACAGAAGTTCAAGGACATTTAGCTACCAGAATGTGAAGAGCAGCAGTATCTAAAATAAAGAAAACCTATAAACAACCTATTATATATTGGGTAGATAAGCTGGGTGTAGCTAGCTATACCACGAAATATTTTCAGCCATTAAAACTTATTTTTGGGGCTTCCCTGGTGGCGCAGTGGTTGAGAGTCCACCTGCCGATGCAGGGGACGCGGGTTCATGCCCCGGTCCAGGAGGATCCCACATGCCGCGGAGCGGCTGGGCCTGTGAGCCATGGCCGCTGAGCCTGCGCGTCCAGAGCCTGTGCTCCGCAACGGGAGAGGCCACAACAGTGAGAGGCCCGCGTACCGCAAAAAAACAAACCAAAACGAAACAAAAAAACCCTTATTTTTGATAGAAGATTACATTATGACATGGAAAGGTCTTTTTAATAATTTTTTAAAGTTGTGGTAAAATAGACATAACATAAAATTTGGTATCTTACCCATTTTTAAGTGTGCAGTTCAGTGATATTAAGTACATTCACATCATTGTGAGTACCTTCACCATGATCCATCTCCAGAACTCTTCATCTTGCAAAACAGAAACTCTGTTCCCATTAAGCAGTAATTCCCCATGACACCCTGCCTCCAGTCCCCGGCAACCACCATTCTACTTTGTCTCTACAAATTTGACCTCATATAAGTGGAATCATACCGTATTTGTCCTTTTGTGTCTGGTTTATTTCACTTACCTTGTCCTCAAGATTCATTCGTGTTGTAGCATATATAAGAATTTCCTTCCTTTTAAAGGCTGAATAATATTTCATTGTATGTATATACCACATTGTGTTTATGCATTCGTCTGTTTATGGACACTTGAGTTGTTTCCAATCCCTTGGCTGTTGTGAATAATGCTGCCATGAATATGGGTGTACAAATATTTCTTCAAGTCTTTTAAAATAATTTTTGTGAAACAACAGATGTAAATACATTTATATAGATACACCAAAACCAGTTGCTAGCATTGAGTGATACGATTAGTGCAAATTTTTAGTTTCTTAACGTGTTTCCTAAAATTTTTATTAAAAAATTTTTTTTATTATTTTTTTATTGAAGTATAGTTGATTTACAATGTGTTAGTTTTGGGTGTACAGTGCAGTGATTTAGTGATATATATATATATATTCTTTTTCAGATTCTTTTCCCTTATAGGTTTTTTTGTTTGTTTTTGGTTTTTTTGGCTGTGCCCGATGTGCAGCTTGCAGGATCTTAGTTCCCTGACCACGGATCGAACCTGGGCCCTCAGCAGTGAAAGCTCCAAGTCCTAACCGCTGGACCACCAGGGAATTCCCCCTTATAGGTTATTACAAAATATTGAGTATAGTTCCCTGTGCTATACAGTAGGTCCTTGTTGGTTATCTACTTCACGTATAGTAGCTAAAATTTTTAAATTTAAATTTCAGTTCTTTACTCTTTATTAAGGAAAATTTAAAACATAGGCAGAAACAGGTATAATAGTATAATGAATCCCCATATACCCATCACCTGATCTCAGTAATTGTTAACTCCTGCCCACTCACTGCCCCACTCTACTGTATTATTTTGAATCAAATCCCAGACATCGTATCATGTCACCTGTTAATATCTCAATATGTATCTCTAAAAAAAAATAACCACAATACCATGAACACGCCTAAAATTTTAAATACCTAATAGGACCGGGACTTCCTCGCCAAGCAGAAGGAGGACCTGGAGTTGGCGATGAAGAGGATCACGGCCGACAACAGGCGGGAGATCTGCGGCAAGGAGCGCGAGTGCCTCACTAGGAAGCAGGAGCTCCTTCGAGGTGGGTGCCCGAGAGCGGGGCGCGCATGTTGGTCCAGACTCTCTATGAATGTACATGCCAGCCCCGGGCAAGGAAGAACTGCTAGGTCTTCTCCACCCTAAGACCAAACATCAGCCTTTGTGGTGAAACATGAGGAAAATCCCCACTGAAGTCAGGACTGAGGCAGAGATAGCAGTTAGCAACAACACTATCTGACATTATTGTGGATGTCAAGGAAAGGGAAAAAAAAAAAAAGGAAGCAATGTAGAGTGGGTGGAAATGGCACGAGGGAGTTGGGTTAACGGGGGTCGAGGGGCAGTACTGAGAGCCGCTCCTAGCAGCTAGCATGTAGTGAGCGACTTCTCTGCCTGGCCACATGCCTTAATCTTACACCTCAGTCACACTGCATCCTATCCGTAACCCTGCACGGCAGGCCCTACTGTTCTCCCCATTTTTATAGATGAGGAAGTTGAGGCTTGGAGAGTGACTCTTCTTTGGCCTGGGTTGCACAGTTAATGAATGGTAGAGTGGGCCTTGGATGCAAACCTTATCTTGAAGCCAAGCTCTTAACTACCCTTGTGTGGTGGTGCTTTGGCAGGTTTGCATGCTGGTGAGTCCCTCCCAGCATTAGACTGTCCAGGGGCAACAGTGTGAGCCACCACCCAGAGGGAGGAGGGCAGGGGAAATCCTGGGGAAGACAGGGATCAGAGAGGGGGCTTATGTATCTGGATGGTGTCACTCAGCTGAGGAAGCTCTGGGGTAGAGAGCTCTGGAGGGTGCAGGGCTTGGGGTCTGTATATAGCCCCCAGGCTATCTAATTTATGGCTAGCAGATGTTGGGTACAATTTTACGGGGTATGCAAAGCAAGCAGGCTCCAAATGGCTGGAAGTCTGTTGTTTGAACTGCATTTAAAACAACTGGATGGGTGAAAATTAGAGTTTGGTGCCTGTGGGCTTTGGAGCTAACGGTCCCTGTCTGTTGTAAAGATGTAAACATAGGACTAATATATGAGTGCTGTCTCTGGCTCATTATTATAACAGGGGCCACAGCCAGGACTCTGATGGCCAGGGCAGTTCAACAGTACAAAGCACTCAGTACTTGATGTGGGCCAAGAAAAATGGGGTCCTTGGTATTCCAACATTCTGAATAGAGCCACGGATGTTTCAGAAAAGCCCTTGTTTCCTTTTCTTATCACGTGATGGTCTGTAAGAACCACCCTACCTGTGGGACTCGGGTTCTGATTTTGGTTTAGAAGCCAAATCACTGTTTTGATGTTCTGTGGATAGATGCTGGCTTTCATGGAACAGGAGTGCAGTGAAATAAACAACTTCACAGTAGGCCGAGCATGGTACCAGCTGTATCTTGCAGGGCGTGAGGTTCTCCATCTGACACCAGCTCCCTGCCCTGTCCTGAGCACAGGGGTTGGTTAATAGACTTCCAGTGATAAAATGCCAGATAACTGTTTCAATAATGCATATATGGGACATGAAGGGTCTCACCTATTTTTCAAAGGAGGAAATAGTGACAAGAGGCTGTTTTCTTCATGGGGTTTCCACGTGAGCCCTTCCTATTTGCCCATTAGGAAAGCAGAGGTGCAATGTAGATTGAACATAAAAGTATCTTCCAAGGACATTTTCCCTCCGTGGTGTGGTTGTGCCCATTTGGCAGAGATGGAAGGTGAGGCCTGGAGAGGATTTTGTGTTCATCTCAAATCCCAGTGATGCAGCTGGGTTTTAGCGTCTGGTTTCTCTGGCTCCTGACTCCAAACACTTCCTGCTGTACCATGCTGCTGCGTGCTGTCATCCCTGGAAGTTTCTAGGAGTTGGCTCAGCCCACATAGTCTAAGGACGTGGCACAATTATCAGCCAGTGTGAGGAGACCTGGCTCGGGGCAGTGGAGGGGAGGGCCTGGTGGGGCTCTGGCCATCTGCACCTCACCGGGTGACATGTCCTCCACAGACCGGGAGGCGGCGCTGTGGGAGATGGAGGAGCATCAGCTGCAGGAGAGGCACCAGCTGGTGAAGCAGCAGCTCAAAGACCAGTACTTCCTCCAGCGGCACGAGCTGGTACGCAAGCATGAGAAGGTGAGGCTCCTAGTCAGCTTGGCTTTGGGGGCTGCCACTGGGAGACCTGGGAGAGCTGTGAGACTGCCCCTCAGTGGGGCATCACGTGCTCCTGAGAGCAGCCAAGTCGGCCACAGTGAGGCTTGAGAGCTTCTTGGGTGATGTCCTGCCTCAGATCCAGGGGCTAGGAATTGGGGAAACTGTGCAGGGAAGCAGATGGCCCAAGCAGCTCCCTCGCTGACTCTGACACCTGATATACATCTCTCTCACTCTTTCCCTTTTTTTGTCCTGCCTTTCCATTTTCATTTTATCTCTCTTTCCCATGCATTCCCTCAGAATACTTTAATTGAAGTATAGTTGCTTTACAATGTTGTGCTAATTTCTGCAGTACAGCAAAGTGACTCAGTTATATGCGTACATATTCTTTTTAAAATATTCTTTTCCATTATGGTTTATCCCAGGAGATTGGACACAGTTCCCTGCGCTGTACAGTAGGACCTTGATGTTTATCCATTCTAAATGTAATAGTTTGTATCTACCAATCCCCAACCCCCAGTTCATCCCTCTCCCTCCCCACCTGGCCTTGGCAACCACAAGTCTATTCTCTATGTCTGTGAGCCTGTTTCTGTTTTGTAGATAGGTTCATTTGTGCCATATTTTAGACTCCACATATAAGTGATATCATTTGGTATTTGTCTTTCTGACTTACTTCACTTCGTATGACCATCTGTAGTTGCATCCATGTTGCTGCAAATGGCATTATTTTGTTCTTTTTTATGGCTGAGTAGTATTCCATTGTGTATATGTACCGCATCTTCTTTATCCATTCATCCGTTTATAGACATTTAGGTTGTGTCCATGTCTTGGCTATTGTGAATAGTGCTGCTATGATCATAGGGGCGCATGTATCTTTTTGAATTAAAGTTTTGTCCAGGTATATGCCCAGGAGTGGGATTGCTGGATCATATGTTAGTTCTATTTTTAGTTTTCTGAGGAACCTCCCATACTGTTTTCCGTAGTGGCTGCACCAACTTACATTCCCACCAACAGTGTAGGAGGGTTCCCTTTTCTCCACACCCTCACCAGCATCTGTTATGTGTAGACTTTTTAATGGTGGCCATTCTGACCAATGTGAGGTGGTACCTCATTGTAGTTTTGATTTGCATTTCTCTAATAACTAGTGATGTTGAGCATCTTTTCACGTGCCTACTGGCCATCCGTATGTCTTCTTTGGATAAATGTCTATTAAGGTCTTCTGCCCATTTTTCGATTGGGTTGCTTGGAGGTTTTTTTTGTTAAGTCGTATGAGCTGTTTGTGTATTTTGGAGATTAAGAAGGCATTTAGAAGGTAAGAAGGTAAGGTTATTAACGGTAATTTTTAAAGTGAGAACAGAAAACGTTATTTAAGAGTGGTAGTAAAATGACACGAGCCTTTGCTCTGCTGAGCATTCTGGACCACGCAGGTCCTGGGCTCCTGAGTTGCGTGTGGCAGCCTTGGCATCTGACCACACCCGCGTGCGTGGAACGCAGCTGACCTTGGCCCCGGCTGGGTGTCCCCCTCAGGAGTGCGAGCAGATGCAGCGCTACAACCAGCGCATGATGGAGCAGCTGAGGGTGCGGCAGCAGCAGGAAAAGGCGCGGCTGCCCAAGATTCAGAGGAGCGAGGGCAAGACGCGCATGGCCATGTACAAGAAGAGCCTCCACATCAACGGGGCGGGCAGTGCCGCTGAGCAGCGCGAGAAGATCAAGCAGGTGGGGGGCCGGGGGGGTCCTGGAGTGGGGCCAGATCCAGGTTTGGGGCGGCCTGGATCTTATATGGTTGGGGGAGTATAGAATATAAGACGCAGCACGGGGTCTTGGAAGGAGGAATGGAATGGAAGCCAGAAGTCACAGCCCGGAAGCCTAAAAGCCTCACGTTGACTCCCCGCTCTGGCGGACAGGGGACGAGGCTTGGCATTGCTTTCTCATGCGCGTGCCCTGTCCCACTCAGGGTGTCTATCCTGCAGCAGCTCCTGCTGGTAAACTCCTTCCTCTCCTCTACTGAGACCCCGCTCACAAGTCACCCATGTGGCTCGGGGACAGAGTCGGTGGCCGTGGGCTCCTGTGATTCCTGCTTACTACATACGCTGTCCCAGCATGTCTCAGTGTCCTCACCAATCTGGGGGCTCCTTGAGGGCAGGGGCTGGGTCTCAGCTCAGGGGGGAGGACTTCAGACGGGGGGCACAGCCTGAGTGGCGCAGGGCACTGTGGCTCTGTACAAACCAGCCCCTCAGATGGGGTCTCCCCGGGACAGGGCTGAGCTGGGCCCCCAGCCAGGCCCGTGGCCCGCTGAGGTGCCTCACCTGTTCTCCGTTGCAGTTCTCCCAGCAGGAGGAGAAGAGGCAGAAGTCAGAGCGGCTGCAGCAGCAGCAGAAACACGAGAGCCAGACGCGGGACATGGCGGCACAGTGCGAGAGCAACATGGGCGAGCTGCAGCAGCTGCAGGTACTGCCCTTCTGCGCCGCCCCTGCTTGCCTCACTGCCCCCGAGGCAGTCAGCTCCCCGGGGGCCCAAAGACCCTACAAATGGGGAAGGAGTCTGAAGCTCAGGGTGGAATGGTTTCCATCCTGCCGCTCTGTGTGATGTTGGCCAAATCACATCACCCTCCCAGGCCATAGTTTGCACATTCGTAAAATAGGCAGGGGGTAAGGATGATAATTCCTATTTTGCAGAACTGGAGTGAGGCTTTGTAAATGAGATGACAGAGCTGAGCTGAATGTGCCATGCCTGGGGCCTGGCAGTGGGCATGCTGCTGGATTTCTCGGTCACCACTGTGTCTTGGGAAAAGGTGTCCCAATTACCCTAATACCAAAACCAGACGTTACAAGGAGGAAAAACTACAGACCTGTATCTCTCATGAACACAGATGCACAAATCCCCAACGAAACGTTGGCAAACAGAAATTAAAAAGGTATAAAAAGTAGTATACACCATGAGCAAGTGGGATTTATCTCAGGGCTCGTGCAATATATGAAAATGAGTTAATGTAATCCATGACATCAACAGGCTAAAGAAGAAACATCACGTGATCATATCATCAACAGATACAGAAAAAGTACTTGACAGAAGCTGACCCCTGCTCAGTAAACTAGGAATAGAGAGAGGAACTTCCTCAACTTGATAAAGGCTATCTATAAAAACCTACAGCTACTTACCATCACCCTTAATGGTGAGAAGCTCAAAGCTTTCCCACTGAAGTCAGGAAAAGGTATCCTGATATTGACAAGCCCCTTTGTGACCTCTTTCCCTGGGGAGATCCTTGACCTTTTGTTTGCCTTACAAAAGGTTTGCCTCACCCTAAGGGTCCCCGCCCGGGGGCTGGTACTTGGAGCCCCCTTGTGGTGGAGCGAGGCATTGCCATACCTGACAGATGGGCTGACACAAACCTCTGTGACCTCAGGAAATTCTTTAGGCGACTGGATCCATCTGGCAATTCCTGGAAAGGCAGGGAGGTGTGGAGGAAACATTGCAGGTATTGAAGCCTGTCAGGTAGGGGCTCTGCTGCTTGTTGCTGTGTGAATTTTAGCCAGGCCACTCACCTGTATCTATGTTCCCAACCCTGCCTCGTGGGTTTACTGTGAGGATGAACTGAGAAAACCCATCAAGAGTGCTGGGAGCACAGCTCTGGGCAACTCGGGGCTGCCCTAAGTATTATTCCCAACCAAAGCAATTTCTAAATTCCCAGAACCCTTGAGCTTGAAACCCCAAATAAAAATTCCCCAAGGGGTTGTACTCTTCCAGTCCAGTAGGGTTGAGGTATCTGGATAAAGGCACTTTCCCCCTGCTTATAAACTTCTTATAAACCACAAGATTGATTCCCTGTGAGGAATCAACAGGGAATTGCCACTTTTGCCTATGAGAGATTCCAGGTTAAGTTTTGTGAGGCAGGTAACTTACCTCAGCGAGAGCACAGTGAGGTTGGCTAGCCTCAGCCAGGTCCATGGCCCTTACCCCTGTCGCAAATCTCTCCTGAAGAAATGGTATGTGATGCAGATAATTATATAACTTATATAAATACAAACTATTTATACACACAGATTATCTTAGCTCACACTGCCATAACAAAATACCACAGACTGGGTGGCTTAAACAACAGAAGTTTATTTTCTTACAGTTTTGGAGCCTGGAAATCCAAGATCAGCTTTGCCAGCATGGCTGGGTTCTGGTGAAGTCTCTCTCTCTGGCTTGCGGATGGATGCCTTCTTGCTGTGTCCTCACATGGCAGAGAGAGGAGAGAAAAGGAGAGGGGGAGAGAGGGAGATGGGGAGAGGGAGAAAAGCAGGGAAGGAGACAGGGAGGGAGCACTCTAGCATGTGAGCTCTCTGGTCTCTTCTTATAAGGGCACTAATCCCGCCATGAGGGCCCTACCCTCTTGACCTCCTCTAAACCTATTTATCTCCTAAAGGCCCCATATCTCCAAATACCATCACATTGGGCATTAGGGCTTCAACATATGAATTTTGGGGAGACACAATTCAGTACATAGCACAGATGTTTAACACAATGCTATTTATAATAGTGAAGATTAAGAGCAACCTAAGTGGCCCAAAATAGGGAAATGTTTAAATAAATTAGACAAACCATACTGTGGGATATTTTGCAGGAATTAAAATGATGATTGTAAAAGATGTTAATTCTTTGTAGAAATGTAGAAATGTTTACATTACAATGTTAAGAGGAGAGGGAGGCGGGTTTCAGAATTGTGTATACGGGGTGAGCTCAACAACGCACAGGACAGAGCCTGACAGGAAATAGATCTAAAATTCTGTGGTGGTTGCCTCTGTGTGGTGGGATTAGGGCACAGATTTATTGTTATTAGTTTTATACGTTCATGTTGAAAAATCCAAACACTGCAGAAAGCCCAAAGTAGAAAGTTGCAAAATTGCTGCCGATTCCACTACTCAATAAGAATTATTAATGTTAATATTCTGGAATAGTCTTCCAGGCTCCTTTTGGTGCACGTGTCTTTACATGTAGAGCGTTTTGTATAAATGGAGTTTATAATCAAGGAGAAGTAATAAATGAATGATGCTGGTACCTTCATGGTATATCTCAGCCCTCTGTGCTTCTTACCTGTACTTCCTGGAATATGTTGCAGAATGAAAAGTGTCACCTCCTGGTAGAGCATGAAACCCAGAAGCTGAAGGCCCTGGACGAAAGCCATAACCAGAACCTAAAGGAATGGCGGGACAAGCTTCGGCCACGTAAAAAGGTAACCCGTCTGGGCTGGTGGGCTCAGTGGTGGGCTCTGCTTCGTGCTGTGCCATCGCTGTCTGCCTGGGGTATGGATACAGATACAGATATGGATAAGGTACAGATTTATGGATTTATTTGAAGGAACTGGCTCACCCAATTGTTGGGACTGTTAAGCCTGAAATCTGCAGGGCAGACTGCAGGCTGGAGAGCCAGGGAAGAGTTGATGTTGCAGTGCTGAGCCCCAGGGCAGTGCGGAGGCCCAATCCCTCTTTCTTTAGCGGGACCTCAGTCTTTTCTCTTAAGGCCTGCAACTGATTGAGTGAGGCCCAACCACATTTTGGAGGGTAAGCTACTGAGTTAAATGTTAATCACATATAAAAAATTCCTTCAGTGACATCTAGACTAGTGTTTGACCAAACAACTGGTTACCATGGCTTTGCCAGGCCGACAGATAAATTGACCATCACAGGGCCTCCGTGTGGTCATTTGTAAAGTGAAGATAATGAATATTGTATAGTGTTATGCAGAAAGCCACCAGCCCACAGTATAGGCCAAGGACGTACTCATGTCCTTCCACTCTCCTAAACTCTCTGAGGAGAGAGCTGCCCTAATTACCCTTGATCATGTGTCCTGAGCCCTGAGGTTTGTTCTGCCGTTGTACTTGAGCTCTGCTTGCTGTAACTGTGATCTGCCCAGGAGGCAGTTGCCCACCTCAGCCATATAACGGCCTTGGGAGTCCTTGAATAGAGGCTTCCCTCCCTGTGCTAATGGAGCTTTCTAGCTGGAAGCTGGCCAGGGTCCCAGACCTTCCTGTTAATAGGCCCATGCTTATCTGTAACCACGCATGGTCCGCTAGGACTTTTGATACTTGACACTCAAATCAATTATACTCCTGCTGACACAGGCTGATCTGGCCTCAGGAAATAGATGCTCACCTGGTACTCTTACCTAGGGCTTCTTATACCCTTCACACATCCTGAGAGTCTGAAAATGAATCATCATCTTGCCTCTAGCCACTGCCCAGATTGCTTCTTGGGGGTGCCTGGGCTTAGGGGAGGTGCCGCAAGTGTGTATTTGGAGAGCCACTGGATTTTGCTGGTGCGGGCTGCCTCTTTCCAGAATTCTTTTTTTTTTTTTTTTTTTTTTTTGCGGTACACGGGCCTCTCACCGTTGTGGCCTCTCCCTTTGCGGAGCACAAGCTCCGGATGCGCAAGCTCAGCATCCATGGCTCAGGGGCCCAGCCGCTCCGCGGCATGTGGGATCTTCCCGGACCGGGACACGAACCCGTGTCCCCTGCATCAGCAGGCAGACTCTCAACCACTGTGCCACCAGGGAAGCCCCAGAATTCTTTATAGAATCATCCTATCCTTAGTCACCTGGGTTGCTGCTGGAACACTGACCCGGAGGTGATGATTTGCATCCTGGAATAAACGTTATTTTACACTCTTGCATTTCAGTCAGCAGCTTTGAGCTGCTGCCCATGTACGTGGGGGCAGGGGAGATGACTGTACATTGTGGAATATTTCTAGAAAGATTCATATTTCTTTCAGTAAGTATAGAATATCTGGTAAGGTCAATAAGGTGTTGCATGGGTCATAGTTGACACAGAATGTGCCCTCAGACAAGTCTTCCCTCCTGAACCTTGCTTTTTGGGGCCATAAGATGAAGATAACATTTCTTCCCTTAAAACAGGTGTTAGTACACTATTGCCCATGGGCCAAATCTGACCCACCACCTGTATTTGTAAATAAAGTTTTATTGGAACACAGCCATGCTCGTTCATTTACATACCGTCTCTGGCTGATTTTACACCAAACAGCAGTTGAGTAGTTGCAACAGAGACCTTAAGGTTTGCAAAGCCAAAAATATTTGCCATCTGGCCCTTTACAGAAAAAAGACTGTTGCCTCCTGCCACAGGTTATACAGAGAAATATATAGGTTATATAGAGGTAAAATAGACTAGTGCTTAAGAGCATAGGCTTTGAAGGAAGACAGACGTGGGAGAAAGTCCTAGCTCCATTACTAGCTGTGAGACCCTGGGCAAGTTACTAAACCTCTCTGTGCTCAAAAAAGTGGTAGCTATTATAATAAAATTGGTATTCTGATAGCAGAAGTTACACACTGATGGCCCACAGGCTGAAATTCGCTTAGAGACATTACGTATGGCCAACATACAGCAATTCAAAAAATTGTTTTAAGTTGCCAGTTTTTTAAGTATAAGGAAATTTTACATAAAAATCTGGATTTCCAGTATCTTTTGAATATGGATATCTTACAACAGACTGGAAAAATTGGCATTGCGATTCAGTGTCCCTTCCCCATTTTTCCTTAGAGGTAGAGCTCACTAGAATTTAGTACTGTTGAAGGAATGAGAGCTTAAGGGGGTATCTAGTAATTAAGTTGTTTGTTGAGACTATTTCAGGGCATCAAATAATAGTTTTAAAGAGAGAGACATAATAGAATGCTGGTCAAATCCTGCAAAAGTGGTTACTTCTATAGTGAAAGTAAGTAATAAAGAAGCCACATTTGCTGAGTAACTCATGTGTGCCTGGCTTTGCAGATGGTGGCACACAGTGTTTCAGAGCTTGAACTCTGAAGTTAGACCTATCTTGGCTCTGCTCACAGCTAGCTGAATGACCTTGGGCAATTGACCTAAGCTCTCTGAGCCTCCGTTTCTCCATAGTTAAGATGGGGATAGTGGTATCTATCTCATAGGGTGAAGATTAAATAAGATATAATGCACTTAGCATAGTGCCTGACATGTAGGAAGTACTAAGTAATTATAGCCCATTAGTTTTTAATTTAATCTTTGCAGTAGCCCGGCCAGGCAGGTAGTGATATTGCCATTTTACACGAGAGGAAGCAGGCTTGGAGAGGAAAGGTAGCATGCAGAGGCCCACCCAGCTGGTAATGGAGCTGAATCCTATTTGACTGTAAAGCCCCTGCTCTTTCCTCTGCACTCTGCTTCCTTTCTTAATTGAATAATTATTTATTTTTGGAGAACCCTCAAGAAATTTTTCTGGTAGTACACAATTTAGCTAGATAAACTTGCGTGTGCCCAAGGGAAGCTCCTGCGGTGCTTGTCGTCTAGATGCTCCCCGTGCAGTTATCTGATGTGCTTTTACAACATAGAGAACCCCTGTCCTACCACAGACGTTCAGAATTAGAATCTCAGGGGGGTGGCATGACTGCAGGTATATATATATATTTTTTTCTTTTTTTTTTTTTTTTTTATTTTACAAATTTAATCAGTTATACATATACATATGTTCCCATATCCCCTCCCTTTTGCGTCTCCCTCCCACCCTCCCTATCCCACCCCTCCAGGCGGTCACAAAGAACTGAGCTGATCTCCCTGTGCTATGCGGCTGCTTCCCACTAGCTATCTACCTTACGTTTGGTAGTGTATATATGTCCATGCCGCTCTTTCACTTTGTCACAGCTTACCCTTCCCCCTCCCCATATCCTCAAGTCCATGCTCTAGTAGGTCTGTGTCTTTATTCCTGTCTTACCCCTATGTTCTTCATGACATTTTTTTCTTAAATTCCATATATATGTGTCAGCATACAGTATTTGTCTTTCTCTTTCTGACTTACTTCACTCTGTATGACAGACTCTACGTCCATCCACCTCATTACAAATAGCTCAATTTCATTTCTTTTTATGGCTGAGTAATATTCCATTGTATATATGTGCCACATCTTCTTTATCCATTCATCCGATGATGGACACTTAGGTTGTTTCCATCTCCGGGCTATTGTAAATAGGGCTGCTGTGAACATTTTGGTACATGTCTCTTTTTGAATTATGGTTTTCTCAGGGTATATGCCCAGTAGTGGGATTGCTGGGTCATATGGTAGTTCTATTTGTAGTTTTTTAAGGAACCTCCATACCGTTCTCCATAGTGGCTGTACCAATTCACATTCCCACCAGCAGTGCAAGAGTGTTCCCTTTTTTCCACACCCTCTCCAGCATTTATTGTTTTTAGATTTTTTGATGATGGCCATTCTGACTGGTGTGAGATGATATCTCATTGTAGTTTTGATTTGCATTTCTCTAATAAGTAAAGATGTTGAGCATCCTTTCATGTGTTTGTTGGCTGTCTGTATATCTTTTGTGGAGAAATGTCTATTTAGGTCTTCTGCCCATTTTTGGATTGGGTTGTTTGTTTTTTTGCTATTGAGCTGCATGAGCTGCTTATAAATTTTGGAGATTAATCCTTTGTCAGTTGCTTCATTTGCAAATATTTTCTCCCATTCTGAGGGTTGTCTTTTGGTCTTGTTTATGGTTTCCTTTGCTGTGCAAAAGCTTTGAAGTTTCATTAGGTCCCATGTGTTTATTTATTTATTTTTTTTCTTATCAAATTCTATTTTATTTATTTATTTATTTATTTTTCATTTTACAAATTTAATCAGTTATACATATACATATGTTCCCATATCCCCTCCCTTTTGCGTCTCCCTCCCACCCTCCCTATCCCACCCCTCCAGGCGGTCACAAAGAACTGAGCTGATCTCCCTGTGCTATGCGGCTGCTTCCCACTAGCTATCTACCTTACATTTGGTAGTGTATATATGTCCATGCCGCTCTTTCACTTTGTCACAGCTTACCCTTCCCCCTCCCCATATCCTCAAGTCCATGCTCTAGTAGGTCTGTGTCTTTATTCCTGTCTTACCCCTATGTTCTTGATGACATTTTTTTCTTAAATTCCATATATATGTGTCAGCATACAGTATTTGTCTTTCTCTTTCTGACTTACTTCACTCTGTATGACAGACTCTAGGTCCATCCACCTCATTACAAATAGCTCAATTTCATTTCTTTTTATGGCTGAGTAATATTCCATTGTATATATGTGCCACATCTTCTTTACCCATTCATCCGATGATGGACACGTAGGTTGTTTCCATCTCTGGGCTATTGTAAATAGGGCTGCTATGAACATTTTGGTACATGTCTCTTTTTGAATTATGGTTTTCTCAGGGTATATGCCCAGTAGTGGGATTGCTGGGTCATATGGTAGTTCTATTTGTAGTTTTTTAAGGAACCTCCATACTGTTCTCCATAGTGGCTGTACCAATTCACATTCCCACCAGCAGTGCAAGAGTGTTCCCTTTTTTCCACACCCTCTCCAGCATTTATTGTTTCTAGATTTTTTGATGATGGCCATTCTGACTGGTGTGAGATGATATCTCATTGTAGTTTTGATTTGCATTTCTCTAATGAGTAAAGATGTTGAGCATCCTTTCATGTGTTTGTTGGCTGTCTGTATATCTTCTGTGGAAAAATGTCTATTTAGGTCTTCTGCCCATTTTTGGATTGGGTTGTTTGTTTTTTTGCTATTGAGCTGCATGAGCTGCTTATAAATTTTGGAGATTAATCCTTTGTCAGTTGCTTCATTTGCAAATATTTTCTCCCATTCTGAGGGTTGTCTTTTGGTCTTGTTTATGGTTTCCTTTGCTGTGCAAAAGCTTTTAAGTTTCATTAGGTCCCATGTGTTTATTTTTGTCTTTATTTCCATTTCTCTAGGAGGTGGGTCAAAAAGGATCTTGCTGTGATTTATGTCATAGAGTGTTCTGCCTATGTTTTCCTCTAGGAGTTTGATAGTGTCTGGCCTTACATTTAGGTCTTTAATCCATTTTGAGCTTATTTTTGTGTATGGTGTTAGGGAGTGATCTAATCTCATACTTTTACATGTCCCTGTCCAGTTTTCCCAGCACCACTTATTGAAGAGACTGTCCTTTCTCCACTGTACATTCCTGCCTCCTTTATCAAAGATAAGGTGACCATATGTCCGTGGGTTTATCTCTGGGCTTTCTATCCTGTTCCATTGATCTATCTTTCTGTTTTTGTGCCAGTACCATACTGTCTTGATTACTGTAGCTTTGTAGTATAGTCTGAAGTCAGGGAGCCTGATTCCTCCAGCTCCGTTTTTCGTTCTCAAGATTGCTTTGGCCATTCGGGGTCTTTTGTGTTTCCATACAAATTGTGAAATTTTTTGTTCTAGTTCTGTGAAAAATGCCATTGGTAGTTTGATAGGGATTGCATTGAATCTGTAGATTGCTTTGGGTAGTAGAGTCATTTTCACAATGTTGATTCTTCCAATCCAAGAACATGGTACATCTCTCCATCTATTTGTATCATCTTTAATTTCTTTCATCAGTGTCTTATAATTTTCTGCATACAGGTCTTTTGTCTCCTTAGGTAGGTTTATTCCTAGATATTTTATTCTTTTTGTTGCAATGGTAAATGGGAGTGTTTCCTTGATTTCACTTTCAGATTTTTCATCATTAGTATATAGGAATGCCAGAGATTTCTGTGCATTAATTTTGTATCCTGCAACTTTACCAAATTCATTGATTAGCTCTAGTAGTTTTCTGGTAGCATCTTTAGGATTCTCTATGTATAGTATCATGTCATCTGCAAACAGTGACAGCTTTACTTCTTCTTTTCCCATTTGGATTCCTTTTATTTCCTTTTCTTCTCTGATTGCTGTGGCTAAAACTTCCAAAACTATGTTGAATAAGAGTGGTGAGAGTGGGCAACCTTGTCTTGTTCCTGATCGTAGTGGAAATGGTTTCAGTTTTTCACCATTGAGGACGATGCTGGCTGTGGGTTTGTCATATATGGCCTTTATTATGTTGAGGAAAGTTCCCTCTATGCCTACTTTCTGCAGGGTTTTTATCATAAATGGGTGTTGAATTTTGTCAAAAGCTTTCTCTGCATCTATTGAGATGATCATATGGTTTTTCTCCTTCAGTTTGTTAATATGGTGTATCACATTGATTGATTTGCGTATATTGAAGAATCCTTGCATTCCTGGGATGAACCCCACTTGATCATGGTGTATGATCCTTTTAATGTGCTGTTGGATTCTGTTTCCTAGTATTTTGTTGAGGATTTTTGCATCTATGTTCATCAGTGATATTGGCCTGTAGTTTTCTTTCTTTGTGACATCCTTGTCTGGTTTTGGTATCAAGGTGATGGTGGCCTCGTAGAATGAGTTTGGGAGTGTTCCTCCCTCTGCTATATTTTGGAAGAGTTTGAGAAGGATAGGTGTTAGCTCTTCTCTAAATGCTTGATAGAATTCGCCTGTGAAGCCATCTGGTCCTGGGCTTTTGTTTGTTGGAAGATTTTTAATCACAGTTTCAATTTCAGTGCTTGTGATTGGTCTATTCATATTTTCTATTTCTTCCTGATTCAGTCTTGGCAGGTTGTGCATTTCTAAGAATTTGTCCATTTCTTCCAGGTTGTCCATTTTATTGGCATAGAGTTGCTTGTAGTAATCTCTCATGATCTTTTGTATTTCTGCAGTGTCAGTTGTTACTTCTCCTTTTTCATTTCTAATTCTATTGATTTGAGTCTTCTCCCTTTTTTTCTTGATGAGTCTGCCTAATGGTTTATCAATTTTGTTTATCTTCTCAGAGAACCAGCTTTTAGTTTTATTGATCTTTGCTATCATTTCCTTCATTTCTTTTTCATTTATTTCTGATCTGATCTTTATGATTTCTTTCCTTCTGCTAACTTTGGGGTTTTTTTGTTCTTCTCTCTCTAATTGCTTTAGGTGCAGGGTTAGGTTGTTTATTCGAGATATTTCCTGTTTCTTAAGGTGGGATTGTATTGCCATAAACTTCCCTCTTAGAACTGCTTTTGCTGCATCCCATAGGTTTTGGGTCGTCGTGTCTCCATTGTCATTTGTTTCTAGGTATTTTTTAATTTCCTCTTTGATTTCTTCAGTGATCACTTCGTTATTAAGTAGTGTATTGTTTAGCCTCCATGTGTTTGTATGTTTTACAGCTCTTTTCCTGTAATTGATATCTAGTCTCACAGCATTGTGGTCGGAAAAGATACTTGATACAATTTCAATTTTCTTAAATTTACCAAGGCTTGATTTGTGACCCAAGATATGATCTATCCTGGAGAATGTTCCATGAGCACTTGAGAAAAATGTGTATTCTGTTGTTTTTGGATGGAATGTCCTATAAATATCAATTAAGTCCATCTTGTTTAATGTATCATTTAAAGCTTGTGTTTCCTTATTTATTTTCATTTTGGATGACCTGTCCATTGGTGAAAGTGGGGTGTTAAAGTCCCCTACTATGATTGTGTTACTGTCGATTTCTCCTTTTATGGCTGTTAATATTTCCCTTATGTATTGAGGTGCTCCTATGTTTGGTGCATAAATATTTACAATTGTTATATCTTCTTCTTGGATTGATCCCTTGATCATTATGTAGTGTCCTTCTTTGTCTCTTCTAGTAGTCTTTATTTTAAAGTCTATTTTGTCTGATATGAGAATTGCTACTCCAGCTTTCTTTTGGTTTCCATTTGCATGGAATATCTTTTTCCATCCCCTTACTTTCAGTCTGTATGTGTCTCTAGGTCTGAAGTGGGTCTCTTGTAGACAGCATATATATGGGTCTTGTTTTTGTATCCATTCAGCCAGTCTGTGTCTTTTGGTGGGAGCATTTAGTCCATTTACATTTAAGGTAATTATTGATATGTATGTTCCTATTCCCATTTTCTTAATTGTTTTGGGTTCGTTATTGTAGTTCTTTTCCTTCTGTTGTGTTTCTTGCCTAGAGAAGTTCCTTTAGCATTTGTTGTAAAGCTGGTTTGGTGGTGCTGAACTCTCTCAGCTTTTGCTTGTCTGCAAAGGTTTTAATTTCTCCATCAAATCTGAATGAGATCCTTGCTGGGTACAGTAATCTTGGTTGCAGGTTTTTCTCCATCACTTTAAGTATGTCCTGCCACTCCCTTCTGGCTTGTAGAGTTTCTGCTGAGAGATCAGCTGTTATCCTGATGGGGATTCCCTTGTGTGTTATTTGTTGTTTTTGCCTTGCTGCTTTTAATATGATTTCTTTGTGTTTAATTTTTGACAGTTTGATTAACATGCGTCCTGGTGCATTTCTCCTTGGACTCATTCTGTATGGGACTCTCTGTGCCTCCTGGACTTGACTAACCACCTCCCTTCCCACATTAGGGAAGCCTTCAACCATAATCTCCTCAAATATTTTCTCAGTCCCCCTCTTCCTCTCTTCCTCTTCCGGAACCCCCACAATTCGAATGTTGGTGCGTTTAATGTTGTCCCAGAGGTCTCCGAGACTGTCCCCCGTTCCCCCCATTCTCCTTTCCCTATCCTGCTGTGCAGCAGTCATTTCCACCATTCCATCCTCCACCCCACCCATCCGTTCCTCCGCCTCAGCTATTCTGCCACTGATCCCATCTAGAGTATTTTTTATTTCATTTATTGTGTTTTTAATCGATGCTTGATTCGTCTTTAGTTCTTCTAGGTCCTTGTTAACTGTTTCTTGCATTTTGTCTATTCTATTTCCAAGATTTTGGATCATCTTTACCATCATTATTCTGAATTCTTTTTCAGATAGACTGCCTATTACCTCTTCATTTGTTAGGTCTGGTGGGTTTTTATCTTGCTCCTTCTCCTGCTGTGTGTTTCTCTGTCTTCTCATTTTGCTTATGTTACTGTGTTTGGGGTCTCCTTTTTGCAGGCTGCAGGTTCGTAGCTCCCGTTGTTTTTAGTGTCTGTCCCCAGTGGCTAAGGTTGGTTCAGTGGGCTGTGTAGGCTTCCTGGTGGAGGGGACTACTGCCTGTGTTCTGGTGGATGAGGCTGGATCCTGTCCCTCTGGTGGGCAGGTCCACGTCTGATGGTGTGTTCTGGGGTGTTTGCGGACCCTTCATGATTTGAGGCAGCCTCTCTGCTAATGGGTGGCGTTGTGTTCCTGTCTCGCCAGTTGTCTGGCATAGGGTGTCCAGCACTGTAGCCTGCCGGTCGTTGAGTGAAGCTGGGTGCCGGTGTTGAGATGGAGATCTCTGGAAGATTTTCGCCGTTTGATATTATGTGGAGCTGGGAGGTCTCCTGTGGACCAGCGTCCTGAAGTTCGCTCTCCCACCTCAGAGGCACAGCACTGACTCCTGGCTCCTCAACTTGGGATGATCTGTTGTCTATTCATGTATTCCACAGATGCAGGGTACATGAAGTTGATTGTGGAGCTTTAATCCGCTGCTTCTGAGGCTGCTGGGAGAGGTCTCCCTTTCTCTTCTTTGTTCTCACAGCTCCTGGGTCTCAGCTTTGGATTTGGCCCCGCCTCTGCGTGTAGGTCGCCGGAGGGCGTCTGTTCTTCGCTCAGACAGGACAGGGTTAAAGGAGCAGCCTCTTCGGGGACTCTGGCTCACTCAGGCCGGGCGGGAGGGAGGGGCACGGAGTGCGGGGCGAGCCTGCAGCGGCAGAGGTCGGCGTGACGTTGCACCAGCCCGAGGCGTGCCGTGCGTTCTCCCAGGGAAGCCGCCCCTGGATCCCGGGACCCCGGCAGTGGCAGGCTGCACAGGCTCCCGGAAGGGCGGTGTGGACAGTGACCTGCGCTCGCACACAGGCTTCTTGGCGGCGGCAGCAGCAGCCCCAGCGTCCCACGCCCCTCCCTGGGCTCCGCGCTTTCAGCCGCGACTCGCACCCGTCTCTGGAGCTCCTTTACGCGGCGCTCTTAATCCCCTCTCCTCGCGCACCAGGAAACCAAGAGGGAAGAAAAAGTCTCCTGCCTCTTCGGCAGCTCCAGGGTTTTCCCGGACTCCCTCCCGGCTAGCTGTGGCACATTAGCCCGCTTCAGGCTGAGTTCTCGCCGCCAGCCCCAGTCCTCTCCCTGCGCTCCGACCGAAGCCCGAGCCTCAGCTCCAGCGCCGCCCGCCCCGGCGGGGGAGCAGACAAGCCTCTCGGGCTGGCGAGTGCCGCTCGGCACCGCTCCTCTGTGCGGGAATCTCTCCGCTTTGCCCCACCCAGGCACGTGGGGAGTTTCCTGCCTTTTTGGAGGTCCGGAGTCCTCTGCCAGCGTTCAGCAGGTGCTCTGTAGGAGTTGTTCCACGTGTAGCTGTATTTCTCTGCAGGTATATTTTGAAAAGAAGTCCCCTGATTTTGCAGGACGGTGCCCTGGTTAGGAACACCATGTAACTCGGCCATCTCTGTTTCCACTGCTGTTAAAACTCTTGCTTCATTTTCTAGCTCAGGTTTTTCTCCATTCTTTTTTTTTTTTTTTTTTTCGGTACGCGGGCCTCTCACTGTTGTGGCCTCTCCCGTTGCGGAGCACAGGCTCCGGACGCGCAGGCTCAGCAGCCATGGCTCACGGGCCCAGCCGCTCCACGGCATGTGGGATCTTCCCGGAGTGGGGCACGAACCCGCGCCCCCTGCATCGGCAGGCGGACTCTCAACCACTGCGCCACCAGGGAAGCCCTTTCTCCATTCTTTTGGTTGTTGTCCTGCCAGCTGATTTGCATCTGCATTTCCCCAAAGCAGAGCCCTTGGTCCATAGGAAACTCCTGCGTGGCTGTGGCACGAGGAAGGAGGAGGTGGTACCTACCTTCTGGGTGATGGGCGCTGGGACAGGAGTGAGGGAAGACCAAGTTACCCGAGCACTGAGGCCTGGGAGGGGAATTTCCAGAGAAGGCCACTTCGGTGGGGGTCCTGTGGTTGGGGAAGACTTGTGTCCTAGGGTTCCAAACGAGCTCCGTCTGCCCTCTGTCCTAGGCTCTGGAAGAAGAGCTGAACCAGAAGAAGCGAGAGCAGGAGATGTTCTTCAAAATGAACGAGGAGGCAGAGTGCCTGAGCCCCACCACCCCCAACAAGGCCACCAGGTTCTTCCCCTACAGCTCTGCGGATGCTTCGTAACAGCCGCCCGGGGCTGTGGCTGGCAGGCCGGTGGGCCTCGGGGCCCTCCCATTCTCTGTAAACAAGTAACTCAGGAGCCCCTTCCCTCTTGCTTCCATGCCGGCTCGAATCCAGCAGCCCCTTGCCTTGTGCCACCCCAGCTGTGCCTGACAGACCCACCCGGCGTTTCTGACTTCTCGCTCGTCGTGGAGGGCGAGGTTTTATGACGTGCTGCCTGATCCTAACGTGCATTCCATTTGAGCCCCAGGTTCCTTTGAGCTGTCAGCGACTTGGGCTGTTGGGGGGCCAGGGACCAGGAAGAATAGGTGTTCTGTGGCCTCGAGGCCCCTCCTGTTTGCCAAAACACCAGCTTTGCTGTCAGTGGGCACAAAGTGCTACTGCTGAAGTCACCGTGGGCGTGTCCTGTTGTAACTGTCGGTGGCTTTTCAGCCATTCCCTGCAGTGTCGGACCAAGAACCACGGCTTCTAACAGCCATTTTGGTCCCCAGTGGAGCCTAGTCTGCAGCCAGCTGCTCAGGGGGTGCCCTCCTTCCTCCAGTTCCCCCCAATCTGCTTTCTTCTTGAGGCAGCATCTACAGCGGTGGGATGGGGGAGGCTGAACGCTTCACCCTGACCTCGAGTGCTCCGTGCCGTCTTGTACGCCCCCTTCCTGCACACACACGCCTACACACACACACACCCCTTGGCCCCCTGGGCCTCTTGTGCCAGGTGGATTGGAACACATTGGCTGCCTGGGCCTGTGCCACTGAACACGTGAGGGGAGCCATTGGTATGGGCGTGCTGGGGGTTGGCACCAGAGGCACAGGCTGAACCGCCAGCTTGCGATGCCTTTTGGGCCTGCGCGGGATCCCGTGTTCAGGGATAAATCCCTCGCCCCACAAGCCTTTCCCACCCCAGTCATTCTGTCTCGTACTTGCCCATCCTGTCTGCAGGTGATATGGGAAGGCTGCTGCCCTCTGCTCTGTGTCCCTCCCAGTTCAGAGTCCGGCCTTACGCCTCAGGCAGTCACTGGAACTTCTGTTCAGGGAGAAAAAGCATCAGGGAGAAATGCAGTGCTTCCTGCCCCCAGGAACCTGGCAAAAGCAAAGCTTCTGTATCTCAGATGGAATGCTGGGCCTTTGGATGACTCAGCTGGCCTCCCACAGATTCTGATCCCCACAGGCTGCAGAGCGTAGATAACCCAATAAAAGCAAAAGCTCAACTCAGCGTTCGGTTTATTTACAAAGAAAACTTTTTTTCACCTTTATGTCTAACTTGAAAAAAATATAAATAGATGGCTTCCTTAGGAAAATACCTGCTTTAAAAAAACAAAGCAGAAAACTGAAGGTGATTTTGAGGAATCAAATGGGTGTACTGAGTCTGGGTACTATTTTAGTGGTGATGGGGTGGTTGACACACCCTGGGAGCACTTCCTCTTTCTTCACCCCTATAGGTAAGGGTTCAGTGCTTTGTCTTTCTAAAGCAATTCCCTGGAGTTTTCTGGGCACTGGTTGTAAATGGATCTTGGGAAAGTAGGGTAACCATTCAATAGGAAAAGGGACTTGGGGTTCCAAAGACTTACATATGCAGTAAAGATGCACTGGGGGCCATGGGAAGGCACTGGTCCTCTTTGGTTAGTGAGCACTCAGCTTGCCTGCTTCAGTATTTGACCCAGAAGGGACAATTTTCGGTCTCACACAAATGAAACAAGTGAAACAATGATCCCCTTTGAGTCTCTTTGGTGCACAGGTGCTGGGAAAACGTGAACGAACAGTGTAACTACAGAACACAGACCCAGTTCCACCAGGCGAGGCCAGCATTGGCGAATGGTCAGGTGATGGCCAGTGCAGGGCTGACTTGTGCTTTATTTACCATACTGCCTTTTGTAGCCTGGGGTGTGAGAATGAGTATTAGGTGAAATGCCAGTTTCATGGTGTAGGTGAAAGTCTTTGATCATTTCCTTCTTTGGTTTGTCGTTCACATTGGAATCTCATTCAAGGAGCTGCTGCTTCCTGCTCAGTGCTGCCCTAGCCTTAACACCTCCCCTGTCCTTTCTGGATGGGGTCTGGTTGGGTCTCCCAGTCTCACAATTGAGCCAGCGTGCAATGCCCAACATTGAGAAGGCCCATGCAGTATTCTTTGTGTTCTGTGCTAATGTTTTCTCTGGAACGGACAGACGGAACTGTTTCTCATTTACAGTCAATTTTTAGCAGAGTAAATAGAACTAACTTATATTTTCCTCTTTATGAAGAATAGAAGTTATTTTTATGTAGTTTCCAAACTTTATATAAAAAACGTTTGTAAAATGTGCTCTGCAAAGTTAACTGCGAGAATGTAAATATGCTTCTAATAAAATAACAAGGTGAGAAACTCTCTGCATTTGGGTTTGTTCTGTTGGATTCGGGTGGGAAAAGCAGGGCAGACTTAAACAAGAAAGGGTTTCCTATCTTCTGACTACACTGGTGCCCCCCAGGTTGTACAGCAGGTCAGACGTTGGGGTTTCTGTTCTGAAAGAAGTGACGCTTGGCTGCATGTGTGTTTTCTCTACAGACATTTATATCATTCTCATTTAACAGAACATTTGACCCCAGGAGTTTTTACATGTTAACTTATTGAATCCTTTCAACAACCCACGAGGAAGACATTGTCATTCTCGTTTTATAGACGAGGAAACATGCTGGGTAAGGGGGAGAGTCAGGCGAAAGCTCAGAGCACTGGTAAGTGCTGATAAAGTGCCTATGGCTTCAAAGTTTGAACTTCACTGTCTCCTCCACAGCTCCTCTCCTGCCAACTGCACCCATTACATTCAGCAAGTCACACACACTTAGCCACCAGCATCTCTGCCATGTTCAAAAGTGTCAGCCATGGGCTTCCTTGGTGGCGCAGTGGTTAAGAATCCGTCTGCCAGTGCAGGGGACACGGGTTCGAGCCCTGGTCCGGGAAGATCCCACATGCCACGGAGCAACTAAGCCCGTGCGCCACAACTTCTGAGCCTGTGCTCTAGAGCCCGCGAGCCACAACTACTGAGCCCGTGTGCCACAACTACTGAAGCCCGCATACCTAGGGCCTGTGCTCCGCAACAAGAGAAGCCACCGCAATGAGAATCCCACACACCGCAACGAAGAGTAGCCCCTGCTCACCGCAACTGGAGAAAGCCCGCGCACAGCAACAAAGACCCAATGCAGCCCCCCAGAAAAGTGTCAGCCATGCCTCTAAAACCTCATTCAGGGGTTCTTAACCTGGAGTCCATGGACCCCCCTCAAACACACACAAGGGATCCATGGGTAGAATTCAGGGTATCTTTGTACCTGGATGGGAAATATTTGGTGTTTAGTTTCACTAACCTCTAACTGAAATTCAGCATTTCCTTTCCTTCTGGGTACAGGCAACAAACTCTAATATTATTAGCAGTACTTGTGACTGTGTCAGCAGTAGAAATCACAGAGACTGCATCTCACATTACAGCTATTACAGACATCTTCAGTTATCATTTTCGTTCATCATTTTGAAATTATAGCAGTTATTGGACCTATTACTAGATATTGTTATTTAATGAGATACAAATATATAATACATATAACATATCACACATAGTATATATATATATTCTAATATTTTGACACCTCTATTTCATTATGACTGGTTTCACTTGTAATCTATGTGCTTTATACTGAGCATCTGAAAATACTATTCTGAGAAGGGGTTTATATTGTTTGTGGAATGCCTTAAGAACCCATCCTCCGTCTGTAGCCCTGAGTTGTCACTGGCCTAGAAACTTTCCTGTCACTGTCCAAGAAACCTTCTCACCAGCAGGTGGCAGTCCACTGTCACAGTGTCCCAAAGGTCTGTGAACTCCATGTGTCTGGGGGGATGCAGGTGGATAAGCAGCTGGCATGCCTCCCATTAAGGAGTAGAAATTGACTGAGGTTCCTAGGGAAAAAGGTTCATTCGACTGGTGGAAAAGACAACGCATTAGGGGATGCGTGGCACTTTCCCCAAGTTCCCATGAGATTTCCCATGAGATCCTTCCACATTAATTGACACCTCTTAAACGCCAAGTGTTAGAGACGCTGAAATGAATAAGACATTGACACTGGCTTCAAAATGCTTGTCCTCCTGGGGAAACAGACCTGGTGAAGCAGAGTGTTAGTTCAGGCTGATGTAGCCTGGGAGAATCAGGGAAGGCTTCCCAGTGGAGGTGATGCCGAGCCTAGGAGGACAAACTTGTATGTGCCGAAACGCATGCATTCAGAGACTGGACTATAGTTGAGAGTGAATGGTTTATGGGCCATGACGCTGAGCAAAGGACAGGCTCAGGCTGACCTTTACTGCCCCGAGAGCAGTGCGAAGGCTGGGAAAGGGTTTACTCAGAGGAAGGACAGCTGAAATCATGAGTGTAGCAATCCAAGAGATGGGCCGAGAAGAACAGAGACAACATCAAATGGGAATATTGACTCACAAAGGTTGGAGACTTTAGGAAGGAAAGGGCAGACTGCAGACTTCATGAGGGCAGGGAGTAAGACCTTAGCTGACCCCTGAACACCCAGGATCCAGCACGCTGCAACACCAAGATACGCCGTCTGGGCTTCTCATGCCATGTAGGGAGCAGTAGGGATCTGGGGGCTGTAGATTGGATGTATATTAACTCACTGTGCTACCATGCGTGTTCACCAGGTCTGATTAACAAGTATGTCTTTAGTTAAAAATGAAACAGAGAACTTTCAATTCCAGGGATGGCAGGCTACGTCATCCTGATCAGTCCTGACACTGAGGACGATTAGAAAATCTGGACAAAAATACTGAACGTGAGACAGGCTGGGACCCGGGACCCTTTGCTGCAGTGCTTGCACCTGGGCAAATGTCTCTTCGAGCAACAGAACACAAAGAAACTACAAGGGACTAAAAACAACTGCGTGCATGCGCAGATGGGGCAAGTTATGCGCAACGGGATACAAAGAGGCCAAAAGAACCCAACTCTCATTTCTGAAGAGCAAAAGCAGGGTGTCAGGAGCAAAAGCAGGGTACTATGCATGCCCCCTCCACACAGCACCACCAAAGGGCTGGGCACACTACCTAAGCCACCCCTCCAGGCTGGTCCTTGGACACACCCCTACTCTCACCCCATATAAGGAACCAGCTCATGCCCACACCCCCTTCCCTGGGAGCAAGCAAGGGAAAGCCTTGCCTGAATTTCTTGTCTAGCCTCTTATCAATATCTATTGATTAAGGAGGCCAAGAACCCTAGTTGGTAACAGATTTATGGCACCCAATGTGGGGCAGTTGTCCCCTTCCCGGGAGGGGATCTGGGCACCTCTGGGACCACCGAATGCAGCTTCCCCATGGGTGACAAGTGGCCGCCTGAACGTCTTGTTTCAGCATCACCGCGTTTGGTAAGTCTGCCTACCTGGCCCCCGGGGGCCTCAGTACCCTTATTCAGGCAACGCTTTCCCCCTCTCCCTTGTCCCTTTCCCTCTCCTGATAGCTCTCCACCTCTCCTCTCTCTTTCCTCTCCTACTTCTGGCCTGTCCTTCCGAGTGGACGTCAGGCAGCTACAGCATCACTCCTCTCAGCTTAGGAGACCATATGCTCCCTCTGGCCGGCAATGGCTCACCGTGACAGGTGACAAGCAGAGGTGGGAGAGGCTCGCCTCACACCGTGCAGATCCTGGTCCAGCGGGCTCTCTCTGAAGGGAGATTTATGAGAGTGATAGAGGCTCAAACCTCGTACTGTGTAGTGGCTGGAAGTCCTATTGTCCTGGTATCCTCACCTTTATGTTCCTGCCGTCTCTTTCTCTTTTTCAGTCTTTTCTGTCCCTCCTCCCTTTATCTCTCCCTTGATCCTTATACCTGCACTCCGGTCCCCTTTATCCTGAAAACTTCTTGTTCGTGTCTTTACGTTTTTGTCATTGGTATCTTTGTTTTATGTAGTTTTGTCTGTCCAATGGCTCCTGCAAGTCTCCGCCGACATTGTGGGCACAGTGGAACACTTAAGCCTTGAAGTACAAACACGGCCCCCATCGCCCGAGACTCCAGCCTTGGGCTACTGACTGGGATTTTAAAGAAAAAAAGGCAGGGCCTCCCTGGTGGCGCAGTGGTTAAGAGTCCGCCTGCCGATGCAGGGGATACGGGTTCGTGCCCCGGTCTGGGAGGATCCCATATGCCGCGGAGCGGCTGGGCCCGTGAGCCATGGCCGCTGGGCATGCGCATCCGGAGCCTGTGCTCCGCAACGGGAGAGGCCACAACAGTGAGAGGCCCACATACCGCAAAAAAAAAAAAAAAAAAAAGAAAAGAAAAAGAAAAAAAGGCAGTGAGGGGGGCGGGCGGGGAGAGGAGCTTGCATCTTTCTCCCCTGCCTTTGCAACGTAACTATTCTATCTGAACTCAAGGAGTTTGCATTTCTCTCCTCTGCTTCTGCAATGTAACTATTCTGCCTGGGCTCTCAGGAACTACCTGATCTATCTGTAGCCCTGCAAATTGAGAAGAGAAAAAAAAAGAGGTCTTTTAAATTCAAGTGGGGTGGGAATGTAAATTGGTACAACCATTATGGAGAACAGTATGGAGGTTCCTTAAAAAACTAAATATAGAACTACCATATGATCCAGCAAGCCCACTCCTGGGCATATATCTGGAGAAAACCTTAATTCAAAAAGATACATGCACCCCAATGCACCACTAATTACAATAGCCAAGACATGGAAGCAACCTAAATGTCCATCGACAGAGGAATGGATGAAGAAAATGTGGTACATATATACACGATGGAATATTACTCAGCCATAAAAAAGAATGAAATAATGCCATTTGCAGCAACATGGATGGACCTAGAGATTATCATACTGAGTGAAGTCAGTCAGAGAAAGATAAATATCACATGATACCACTTATATGTGGAATCCACAAAAAAAATGATACAAATGAACTTACTTACAAAACAGAAACAGACTCACAGATCTAGAAATCAAATTTATGGTTACCAAAGGGGAAACGTGGAGGGAAGTGATAAATTAGGAGATTGGGATTAACATATACACACTACTATATATAAAATAGATAAACCACAGGATCTACTGTATAGCACAGGGAACTCTACTCAATATTCTGTAATAACCTATATGGGAAAAGAATCTGAAAAAGAATTGGCCAAAATGTTGGGTTTTTCCGTAATATATGTTTACTTTTCTCAATATATGTATAGCTGATTCACTTTGTTGTAAACCTGAAACTAACACAGCATTGTGAATCAACTATACTCCAATACAAATTTTAAAAAAATTAAAAAAATACATTCAAGTGGGAAAACTATGAGATCTCTGGTTCTGTCTTTATGTAAAAATTAACTTGTCTAGCTTAAATCTGTGGGTTTAATTAATACAGACCTGTCTTTAGAGTCATTAACATTAAGTGTAATATCAATACTTATATTGTACCTAAGGTTACTGGAAGTCAATAAGTGCATATTGTTTCTGTTATAAAATCTGTCAACAAGTAGAATAACCTGATATAGTTAAACTTTTAAGTAAATATAACTGGGATAAGAGCTTTTTGGTAAACTCTATAGGAATAATTATGTTTTGGAAATGTCCATCTAAATAGTCCCTCCAAATTTTGGTAACTTGAAACTAAACTAAGTTGAATGATAGGAATCCACTGAGTATCCAGGCCATTTCAAATAAGATGAAATATTGGAACATTAATTGCTAAATAGGTCTAAATTTACCTACTACTGTCTTCTTGCGAGAGGGAAACTAAAAATGTTTGGGTTTATTAGACACATGTCTTGCACCACATTAAGGAAAGAAACTGTGCTTTGGGAAGATACAAGCTTCTAGAGGTTATGGGATACTCCAATCAAGGAATGCTACTGTAAAAGACAGTTCATGGTTGCTTAAGGAAAGTAGGATGTGTGTTTTCAGAAAAGAAGGTATGAGGAATGAAAATGTATTTTGTTAAAAGGAAAAAGGTGATTTTGTCCTAGATCTGGTTATTTCTGAATGGGAAAAGAATAAGGGGCAAAATATGGCTACAGAAATTTGCAGTAGATTTGTGGAAAAGGAATAATTGAAAAAGAATTTTGTATGTGGTCAGGACTTTCTAAGGTTGGATTAAATTTAATTAGGTAAATGGATTTTATCAAGAGTAGGCTGATGCAAGTCTGGATTTGGTTTCTCTCTCTCATAAGAGGACAAAGTTTTCCTGGAATGCTGCTTTCGATAACAGATTGTGTGAGTTTCTGTGCCTTTAAGTGATCTGTATTTATTTTTGAAAGCTTTTTTCCACCTTAGCTCAAGAAATAAGTACTGTTTCACAGCAACCTATGATCCTGTCTGACCGGGTGTTTTAAAACTTTTTGAAATTTTTGACAGGCTTCCCAAATATCAAATTCTAATTGAAATTGTTTTGACCTCCAGCTAACTTTGGGGTGCTTCAAGGGACCCCTGGAGCATCCCAAAGAGAAATCCTAAACTAACTGGGTTCATTTGATATGTTAAATTACATGGGAAACACTGTCCAAACTCACTGTTGCCTGTGTCAGATGGAATCATCAGGCTCTCCCCAATTTTACTGTAGCCACCAAACAGATAGAGGAAAGGGTTTTGGGTTCTTCTGCTGCCTAGACTCTCACCTTACTCTATGTCCAAAAAAAAAAAAAAAAAAAAAAAAGGAAAAAAAGTCCCCTGGGGGAATACTCCCACCTCTAGGCCCTCAGGTCCTGACCCCTGTGGCATTTTCCATTGTGCCCAACTCCTATTCCTCCAGGAGTTCCTTTTTGCACCTCTAGGACCCCCATCACTCCAGGCCTTGGCATCCCAGACACTGTTACAGATTACATATTGGGCTGGCCACTTCCAAGTAGCCACATCGTAGGCTTTACAGATGCTCAATCTCAAGGAATACATCCCAGCATAGGGAAACTTACAGGAACATTCTCTTACTTGTCAGCACATCATTGTTATTCTGGCCCACTGTTGCACCCTGGATGAAAAGAAGGGTATACTAAAAAAGGCCAGGGAACATGCAGATGGCCTACTGGCCACCAATCTACCCCACCAAATTTATCAGGTGGGTGGGGATGCAGTCCCAGAACATGACCCACACTATGAAGATCGTGTAGGCCAGGCTAGGATGAGACATTATATTACTTGTGTATTGGAAGGAATGAAAAAGTGCATGGTGAAGCCTGTAAATTTTGTTAAGGTCTGAGAGGTTACACAAGAAAAAGATGAAAACCCGGCAGTCTTCCTGAGCCGGGTGACAGAGGCATTCAGGAAGTACACTGATACAGACCCTGAGCCCACAAAAGGAAGGACACTGTTGGCCACGCATTTTATCACCCAGGCTACTCTTGATATCAGGAGAAAATTACAAAAGCTTGAGGCTGGGCCCCAAACCCCGTTGTCAACCTTGGTAGAGGAGGCCTTCAAGGTCTAAAATAATCGAGACTTAAGCCAAGAGGAAGCCAAGAAGGATAAGAGGCTAATAAAGAAAACGCAGCTTTTGGCTGCTCTGATTCACCCACCACCTCCAGGGGATCCTGGAGGGCCGAGAAGGCTAGACAGACCGCCAAGAAGCCCAAACCAGTGTGCCTTTTGTTGGAAGGAGGGGAATGTCCTGAGCGCCCATCCTGTGGGATGCTGGAGGGGCAACCCCGACCGGCCCCAGTTCCCCAGGAATGTCTCGGATGAGAGATACCCATACATGGACTGATGGGGCCCAAGCGCCTGCCCGGCTCCAGATCCCACTCAGTCCTTCCTCATCACTCCACTGAAGCCTTGGGTCACCCTCGATGTGGCAGGTAGGAGAACTGAATTTCTTGTAGACACTGGAGCAGCCTGCTCTTTTCTGACTTGGCCGGCTCTCCTCTCCAACCATGACTGTACTGTGACGGGAGTTGATGGACAGCCAAAGGTAAGGCGATTTACGTCTCCCCTTGCCTGCAGAGCCGGGTCCATTATTATTACTCACTCCTTTCTGTATATGCCAGAATGCCCTGTCCCCCTCCTCAGGAGAGATGTGCTAAATAAGTTAGGAGCTAATAGGACAGCTTAGGAGAGGGTGAAGTCCAAGGAGGTAGAGAATTCAAACAGAGAATGCATCTATTAGGAGCCCCAGATGACCCACCTGCTGGTCATCAAAATATCCCCCCAAGACATCCCCCAAGAAATCAGAGAACAAGGAGATCCTGCAGTTTGGGATACCTCGGTGCCAGGAAGGGCAAAATGTGTTCCCCCAATAAAAAATAAGGTTAAGGCCTGGGGAAAAATACCCCCGGAAAAGACAATATCCTTTAAAGCCTGAGGCCCTGAGGGGAATCCAACCACTGCTCACCAAATTCCTAAAACACGGACCCATTAGGACCTGCCAATCCCCTCGCAATACCCCCGGTCCTCCCCGTTCAGAAGCCTAACGGGGAGTATCGGTCTGTGTAAGACTTAACGAGCAGTGAATGAGGCAGTCAGCCCTATTCACCCACTGGTGCCAAACAAACCCTGACACCCTCCTCACCCAAGTGCCAGGGAGCACTCAGTATTTCTCTGTTTCGGACCTCAAAAATGCATTTTTCTGTATTCCCCTACATCCAAACTCAATGCCTTTTTGCCTTTGAATGGAGGGACCCTGACTCCCTGGAGGCTACCCAATACACCTGGACAGTGCTTCCGCGGGGTTTTCGGGGCAGCCCCATCTTTTTGGAAATGTGTTAGCTACGGAACTGAGGGAACTGAGCCTTGAGAAGGGAACTCTGCTACAATACGTTGATGATCTACTGATAAGTAGTGAGACCAAATAAGATTCAGATCAAAATACCGTTAGGGTCCTAAATTTTCTGGCAAAAAGGGGATATAAAGTCTCTCCAACCAAGGCTCAGATCTCACAACAAGGGTTCAATATTTAGGATTTGTTTTGACTCCAGGGGCACGACCCCTGGCCATAGATCGAAAAACAGCAATTAGTGTATAACCATCCCCAACCACAAAGAGGCAACTCCGAGGCTTTCTCGGGATGGCTGGGTTCTGTGGTATCTGGATTCCAAATTATGGCCTTACAGCAAAACCCCTATATGAGGTTCTAAAGGGAGAAGAAAGGGAAAACCTTCAATGAAATAGGGACCACCAGTGGGGCTTTGAGACTCTAAAGACTGAGTTGAGGGACTTCCCTGGTGGTCCAGTGGGTAAGACTCTGCTCTCCCAATGCAGGAGGCCCGGGTTCGAGCCCTGGTCGGCGAACTAGATCCCACATGCTGCAACAAAGAGCTGGTGCAGCCAAAATTTTAAAAAAAGACTGAGTTGAGCAGAGCGCCAGTACTGGGACTTCCAAATTTGGACAAGCCCTTTACCCTATACAGTCACAAGAGGTCAGGGATAGCACTAGGACTCGTGACCCAAAAGCTGGGACCAGATCAGAGAGAGACCAGTGGTTTACTTTTCAGAACAATTGAACTCAGTGGCCCTGGGATGGCCAAGCTGCCTGCGGGCAGTAGCAGCCACAACCCTGTTGGTTAATGAGGCTTCCAAGCTTACCCTGGGACAACACTTAGATGTATTAACCACTCATCAGGTACAATCTGTGCTGGAAGTCAAAGGACATCACTGGCTGACTGGAGGAAGGTTAACAAGATGTCAGGCCCTCCTAACGGACACCCCAGACATTGCCTTAAAGGTGTGCCAAACCCTGAACCCAGCAACTGTGCACGTTCAGAGGTCGAGAGTGGAGACTTACTGCATCCGTGTATAGAGACCAGAGAACAAACTTACTCCAGCAGGCCTGATCTTCTAGATAAACCTCCTGACAGCTCTGAGGTCGAACAGTTTACTGATGGGAGCAGTTTTCTAGAAATGGGAACCTGGAAGGTGGGGTATGCCATAGTTAGTCTAGATGAAGTCATAGAAGCCAAGGCTCTGCCACCCCAGACATCAGCCCAGAAGGCTGAACTAACTGCATTAATGAGAGCTTTGCAATTAGGGAAGGATAAGAAATTAAATATTTTTACTGACTCTAAATATGGGTTCCACATGCTACACGCTCATGCTGCCATTTGGAAAGAAAGAGGAATGTTAATCGCTAGAAATTCCCCCTTAAAACATAAAGATTTGATCTTGGATCTTTTAGAAGCAGTGCAGCTCCCGACCCAGGTAGCAGTAATCCACTGTAGGGGCCATCAGAGGGATGGATCCTTTGTGAGCCAAGGGAACAGCAAAGCTGATCAAACTGCAAAACAGGCAGCTCGACTGTAGGAACCTGAACAAGTCATGGCCCTAGTGATTAGCCCCCGTGAACTCCCTAGCCTCCCCCAGTATTCCCCATAGGAACAAGAAAATGCTGAGAAATGGGGCTCTGAGAAGGGAAGCACAGGCTGGTATAAAAAGGAGGATAAGGTTCTAATCCTTGCGGCCCAACCATGGAAACTCACTAAGAGCTTACATGATGCCACCTACTGTGGGAGGGATGCACTGTGGAACTTGATGCAAAAGACTTTTTCAGGGACGGGGCTTAAAAGAACAGTAAAACAAGTAACGCTTGCCTGTGGTTTATGTGCCCGGAATAGCCCACAGGCCCATCCAATCCCCCCTTCATTACTCAGGCCAATTCAACACGGAGGGACATATCCGGGGGAAGACTGGCAGTTAGATTTCACCCAAATGCCCCCGCGATCAGGATATAAATATCTTTTGCTGTTTGTTGATACTTTCACAGGATGGGCTGAAGCCTTCCCCACGCAATCTGAAAAGGCTATGGAAGTCTATAAGTCCCAATTAAAAGGAATAATTCCTTGGTTTGGACTTCCAAAGTCCCTCTAAAGCGAAAATGGGTCCTCTTTTATAGCCAAAATCACACAGGGGCTCACAACCACCCTAGGGATAGACTACAAGCTACACATCTCTTAGCACCCACAGTCTTCAGGGAAGGTAGAGAAAATGAACCATCCTTTAAAGAAAACCTTAGCAAAGCTCTACCAAGAAACTCATGAACCCTGGACCAACTTCTTCCTATTGCACTCCTTGGGGTCCGTGTAACCCCCAGGAGTGGTCTGAGTCTTAGCCCATTTGAAATGACCTATGGGAGGCCTTTTCTAACTACTGACATTCTACTGGATGAGGAAGTGAACGAGGCCCTGAGATACATTATTATTATTAATTTTTTTTTTTTGCAGTACGCGGGCCTCTCACTGTTGTGGCCTCTCCCGCTGTGGAGCACAGGCTCCGGACGCGCAGGATCCGCGGAATGTGGGATCTTCCCGGACCGGGGCACAAACCCGTGTCCCCTGCATCGGCAGGCGGACTCTCAACCACTGCACCACCAGGGAAGCCCTGAGATACATTATTAATCTAGGACAAGTTCAGAAGGCAATCCAGGACTATGCCCACAGGGCACTGCCAGCTGCCACTAAAAACATAGAGGAAGGAGCAATTCCTTCACAAATAAACCCCGGGGACCAAGTTCTTCTTAAAGCCTGGAAAGAGGGATCCCCCAAAGGCCAACTATTGCCAAAATGGAAGGGCCCCTATAAAGTAACTTTAACCACCGCCACGGCTGTCAACCTGCAAGGGACAGCTAGTTGGGTACATTTGCCAGACCAAAGCTTTTACATCCAGAAAGCCCGCAGGTCGCAAAAGAACAATACACCTGTGAACCAGTGGAAAATCTGAGATACCCATTCAAAAGACAGGCACCATCGACAGATACTTTGTGTGATAACTAATACTTCCTACCACACCTGGAAATACACGCCCAGGCAGAGTGGCTTCATAATTTTGGTAGGGGTGGTATCTCCTCCACTGTCTGGTCAGCAGTTAAAGAAGTCCTCCGGAAGTTAAGCTGGTTCCTTCCCTTTCTAGGCCCTTTAATGGCTATTGTTATCCTTCCCCTTTTTGGCCCTTGTTTATTTAACTTTTTGGTTAAGTTTGTGTCTTCTAGGCTCCAACAGTTTCAAGTAAGACTCCTAATGGCTCAAGGAATTCAGCCCATTCCAGCGGAGGATGGCCCAGGTCTCTACAGGTCCTTGGAACAGTCAGCAACTGTACCTCTAGGGTAGGCTAGGGCCTACAGCCCCTGTCCAGCAAGAAGAAGTTTCAGAAGGACAGACCTTTGGCCCCTTACCCCTTAAGAATAAGGGGTGTAGAATCCCTTAGCAGGGAAGAGACAGGGGATGAGACAAGGGACCTGGAACCCTTTGCTACAGTGCTGCAATGCTTGCACCTGGACAAATGTCTCCTCAAGCAACAAAATACAAAGAAACTATAAGGAACTAAAAATAACTGCATGCATGCCCATGCAGTTGGGGCAATTTATGGACAACAAGATACAAAGAGACCAAAAAAACCCAACTGCCACTTCTGAAGAGCCAGGAGCAAAAGCAGGGAGACAGGAGCAAAAGAAGGGTACTGTGCACACCCCCTCCACACAACACCACCTAAGGCGTGGGCAAACCGCAGTTTGGGCCTGACCCTTGGACACACCCCTACCCTCACCCCATGTAAGGAACCAGCTCAGCCCCTGCTCAGCAAGCGAGCGAGAGAACAAGGGAACCTGTTACTTGTTTTCGCTCTCCCCCTGATGCAGCAGGGGCCCCAATAAAGCCTGGCCTAAATTCCTTGTCTGGCCTCTTATCAATTTCTATTGATTACAGAAGGCCAAGGACCCTGGTCGGTAACAAACACATCTACTTGAAGGCATATGAGAACTACAAGATAGTGAAGAATTACCAGGCTAGGATTCAAGCAAGGATGGAGAGCCAGAGGGACGATGCTGGTATTTTACCCTGGGAGCATTTGCTGATCCCAGAGTGGATAACAGAAATGTGGAGATGAGCTTTTGACAACCTCCCAGGGCCAAGAGCACAAGGATTAGAAGCCTGATAAGGGCAGGACAGAGGGGACCCAAGTGAAACCATTGCCTCTCTAGGGCCCTCAAAGGCTACACCCATGAATAACAGTAAACCTGATGTCACGAGGCCTCATAGGTACTGTAGGTCTCCTTCAAATAATCAAAACCCCTAAAACTGGCCTCGGGTGATGCAGTATTGCTAGTGCTCACAAGCTCCAGGCAGAAGCAAAGGTGAATGAATCCTCTCTGAAGGGGAACAACATCTTAGGTTTCAACTATTTCTGCAAACAATTTTACAAGTAAAATGTCTAGCACACAATTAAAAAATAACTAGGGGGGGCTTCCCTGGTGGTGCAGTGGTTGAGAATCTGCCTGCCGATGCAGGGGACACGGGTTCGAGCCCTGGTCTGGGAAGATCCCACATGCCGCGGAGCAACTAGGCCCGTGAGCCACAACTACTGAGCCTGCGCGTCTGGAGCCTGTGCTCCGCAACAAGAGAGGCTGCGACGGTGAGAGGCCCGCGCACCGTGATGAAGAGTGGCCCCTGCTTGCCGCAACTTGAGAAAGCCCTCGCACAGAAATGAAGACCCAACACAGCCAAGAAACCAACCAACCAAACAAACAAACAAAAAAAACAACTAGGCACATAGGAAAATATTAAAGCTAAAGCTGGCAGAAAAAACATTAGAAGTTAACCAACAGGGGTGCCAGATACTGGAGTAATCTGAGTATAAAATCACTGTGCTTACTATCTTTGAGGAGACAGAGGATGTGATTCGAAATTTTCAGCAGAGAGCTAAAAACAAAAGTTTAAAAAGGAACCAAGTGTTCTAAAATCAGGTAGCGGTAATGGTTGTGTAACTCTGAATATACTAAAAAGCAAACAAAAAAATAAATCCACTGGTTGTACAGGCATACCTTATTTCATTGTGCTTCGCTTTATTGCACTTTGCAGATACCGTGTTTTTTACAACTTGAAGGTTTGTGGCAACCCTGGATTGAGCAAGTCTAGAGGCACCACTTTTCCAAGAGCATTTGCTCACTTCATGTCTCTGCTTCATATTTGGGTCATTCTCACACTACTTCAAATTTTTTCATTATTATTGTATTTGTTACGGTGATGTGTGATA
Source organism: Mesoplodon densirostris (assembly GCF_025265405.1). Lineage (NCBI taxonomy): Eukaryota > Metazoa > Chordata > Mammalia > Artiodactyla > Ziphiidae > Mesoplodon > Mesoplodon densirostris. The sequence continues at coordinate 162,541,426 of NC_082663.1, forward strand.
AGTGATCTTGGATGTTACTACTGTAATTGTTTTTTCATTTTCAGCAAGAAAGTTTTTTCTTTTTTTTTTCCGGTACGCGGGCCTCTCACTGTTGTGACCTCTCCCGTTGCGGAGCACAGGCTCTGGACGCGCAGGCTCAGCGACCATGGCTCACGGGCCCAGCCGCTCCGCGGCATGTGGGATCTTCCCGGACCGGGGCACGAACCCGTGTCCCCTGCATCGGCAGGCGGACTCTCGACCACTGCGCCACCAGGGAAGCCCCTTAATTAAGGTTTAATTAAGCATTTTTAGACATAATGCTGCTGCACATTTAACAGATGACAGTATAGTGTAAACATAACTTTTATATGCACTGGGAAGCCACAAAATTCATGTGACTCACTTTACTGTGATATTTACTTTATTGCAGTCTGGAAGTGAACCCACAATATCTCTGAGATTTGCCTGTATAATTTTAAAGGGTGAATTTTATGGTATGTGAATTATATCTCAAGAAAAGTTTCATTAAGAAAAAAACAAGTAAAAAGTCTAGACATGAAACAAGAATACCTGAAATGAAATATTCTATATATGCCTATAATGAAATATGCCTATACACTTATAGGCACAATAGCAGATGTTGTCATAAGCCTCCAACAATCATTAAATTAGTTTGGAGCTCTATCCTTCCTACCTCTACTTGTCCATGTCTTCTTACTTTGGATGAGACTTTGAAAAAATTTGCGAAACCTTTTTCTTACCAATTCCAAGAGAGGAAACATGCTAAAAAATTGATTGACTCTTCCTTCAGGACATCAAAAAACTAGTAGGGACAAAGCTGAATCAACTGGAATCTCTCTCTTAGTGATTTGAACTGGGGTATACTCAGAGAACAACCAGTTAGAAATGGAAGTTGAGAGGCTGAAATACCATGACATAGTGAGGGATCAGAGAGACCATGATGGTCCAAGTGCAAGCTGAAGTTAGAAAGGAGCTGAAACTCAAGGGTGATTCCTGAATTTCTGGCTTTGGTGACCGGGTCGATAGAGGTAGCATTTACAGAGTTAGAAAAGACGGGCACAGGATACTGGTGTACTGAAGAGAGGGAATCAGAAGTTCAATTTTAAAGTGAGACCTCCAAAAAAACCAAGTTTAATTTTGCACATGTTAAATTTGAGATGCCTATGACACAGCCAAAGAGGGATGTTGCTTGTCTACATACATCTGGGGCTCTCGGAGGAAATGTCTGGGCTGGGGATATAAATTTGAGAATAGGGTACGAAGTGGGTAGTTGAGAAAAATGAAGTAGGAGAGACAGACCAGAGAGATATATATAAACTATGAAAAGAAACAGAGATTTTATCCTGAAGGTCATGTGTGACATTGGCTTTATGTTGGAGACAGGTGACTGCTGCAACATAAAGAACATACTGGAGGGCCTCCCTGGTGGCGCAAGTGGTTGAGAGTCCGCCTGCCGATGCAGGGGATACGGGTTCGTGCCCCGGTCTGGGAGGATCCCATATGCCGCGGAGCGGCTGGGCCCGTGAGCCATGGCCGCTGAGCCTGCGCGTCCGGAGCCTGCGCGTCCGGAGCCTGTGCTCCGCAACGGGGGAGGCCACAACAGTGAGAGGCCCGCATACCGCAAAAAAAAAAAAAAAAGAACATACTGGAGCAGCAGAAGGGTGGTAAGTAGGGCCTTTACAGTAATCCAGGTAAGAGATGGGAATTCTCATATGCAGTTTTATATCCTAACTTTTCCCCCTTATATCATAAGCATTTTAACAACACCACTAAAAGTTCTTGGGAAACACATAGTTTGAAATGGCTAAGTAACCTACCCACCTGTCAATGTACATAATCTACCTAACCACTATTATATAGTTAGGCATTTTGGCTATTTTCAGTTTTTTGTTAGGAACCTTAATTCTTTCACATCCTCTGTGCTAGGTAAAACCATTTCCCCCTGCCTTGGTGACAAAATCTCTGGCAAATATCATTGTTTTTCTAAAATTATCTTGGCAAATCTAGTTACCAAGTTTTACTTTCACATTTGATTTAACTTTTTCTCATCCAGCTCAAGCTTAAACTAGACTTAGAAGCTTGCAGTGAAAAAGACAGGAATGGTAGGGATGATACTCACCAACTGCACCATTTGATTCCCTATATTTCAAATATTTTCAAGTGATATGACCAATCAGGGGTTACTATTCAACATATATAAACAGCTAATACAACATCAAAAAAACAAACAACCTGATTAAAAAATGGGCAGAACTGAATAGACATTTTTCCAAAGAGGAAATGCAGGTGGCCAACAGGCACATGAAAAGATGCTCAACATCACTAATCATCAGGGAAATGCACATCAAAAGCACAATGAGATATCACCTCACACCTGTCAGAATGGCTAAAGAACACAAATAACAAACGTTGGTGAGGATGTGGAGAAAGAGAACCCTTGTACACTGCTGGGGGGAATGGAAATTGGTGCAGCCACTGTGGAAAACAGTATGGAAGTTTCTCAAAAAACTAAAAATAGAAGTACCATACAACCCAGCAATTCTACTCCTTGGGTACATATCCAGAAAATACAAAAACACTAATTTGCAAAGATACATATACCCCAATTTTCATAGCAGCATTATGTACAACAGCCAAGATATGGAAGCAATCTAAGTGTCCGTCGACAGATGAATGGATAAAGAAGATATGGTGTGTATATATATGTGTGTGTGTGTATATATGTATATACACACACACATATACATACATACACACACACACACACACGGAAAAGAATTAAATTCTGCCATTTGCAGCAACATGGAAGGACTTGGAGGGCTTTATGCTAAGTGAAAGAAGTCAGAGAAATACAAATACTGTATGATATCACATATATGGAATCTAAAAAATACAACAAACTAGTGAATATAACAAAAAAGAAGCAGACTCACAGACATAGAGAACAAACTAGTAGTTACCAGTGGGGAGAGGGAAGGAGGGAGAGGCAATACAGGATTAGGGGATTAAGAGGTACAAGCTATTAGGTATAAAATAAACCACAAGGATATACTGTACAACATGGGGAATACAGCAAGTATTTTATAATAACTATAAGTGGAGTATAACTTTTAAAAATTGTGAACCACTGTATTATATACCTGTAACATATAATATTATACATCAACTATACTTCAATTAAAAGAAAAAAAAAACCACCCAGGAAGCTGTGTGTTCAAGATATTGCAGAACAAGACGGTGGATCCTCTAACAACTTTAGCCCCCAGTGACCATGTGGAGCACAGCCCGGTGTCAATCCACACAGGACATGAGGTATAAGAAAGCATAAACTTTACTGTGATAAGCTGCTGAGATTTTAGGGTGTGTTAGTACAGTATAACCTAGCCTAACTCAATTAATCTGCCTCTTCGCTCTTCTCTTCTTCCCCACTCACTCTGTTGTGTCTGGCTCCTCCAGGACTGGAGGAGTAAAAGAGGAGTTACGGAGGGAAGGAAAGGTAAGCACTTATAGTGGATACTCCTGGTGCTCCACCCGGATCCCCCTCAAAGGTTTCTCTTTGCCCCTTCCGCAGCTTGTGTCTTTTGCTTCTAACAGTCCACACCTGAGACTCTTCAAAGGCCTACTCAAGGGCTACTGGAGCCACTGTGCCCACAGGCAGAGTCAGAAGTGCTCGGGGGAATTTACGTCCACCCACCCTGAGATGGGCCTTAGCCAGTGACTGACTGGTGTGGGAGTGTGAAAGCCCAGCTTCCTGGCAACAAGTCAGGACAAAAACTGAGGTCCAATTTATATTCCAAAGTTCCCCTGTGGCATCAAGCTGAATCTACCCTCCATGGGACTTTGTTTGAGATCACACACTTGCTTTGCTTTGCTTTTCCCCTCCTGTATCCTGCTTCTCCTATTCATTTTCCAGTTTTTCCTGGGAGTATTTCCTAAATAGATTACTTGCACATGAAGTCCCATTTCATAGTCTGCTTCTGAAGAACGCTACCTAAGACATTTGGAATTCATAGTGGTCACAGGAAACAGACTCTAAGGACGAGATTTTGGAATATGATCACTTGCTGGCCAGATGGCAATAAAGATGCCATCACTGATGGTAAATGCAGTGTTATTATCACCTGATATGCCATAACATTGACATTACTAAAATATGTACCTGTGGTAAACTGGAATCAGATACAACTGAAAAGAGTTGTATGGGCTTGTGCAATACAGAGGAAACAATAACTTAAAGGACTATGGAATTAGTTCATTATTGCTGGATGCTATTGATGCATGGAAGAGAGAAAACGACAAGCTCAGGGCAGACAATTACCAATTTAAGGCAAGATGTGAAAATCAGAAGGTCTCACTAGCAGCTTTCAAAAAAGACTGTCATCTACTGTATGTAGCTGGAAGGTAAATTGTGCTAAAGACCAGGCACAAGACTATACTGTAAGAATAGTAGAATTTCAGCAGTGGCTAACTTTACAGCCTCAATAAGTCTCCTACACCAAAGTTAGACCCCTGATAGGGATGAAGTGGGATGCTGAGACTTGGGATAGGGATATCCAGAAAGATGCACTTGAGAATATTGAACCTGAGGTCCATTTGAACATTCTGGGCATGCAAAAGTGAATTACTTCCCCTCGCTAGAAGACAACAGCAGCAGGCCTCCTTGCAGAAACTATGCAGAGGTCTTACCTGAGGCAGATGTCCTGCAAAACAGTATCGGCCTTCCTCAAGATCTTCCTCCACATCCCCTTCTGGACCCTAGGCCAATAACTAGGGTTAAGTCTCAGCACGACCCACCTGGGGAAGTGCTGGCCTGTTAAGGGTGGAAAAGAATTATTCACCAAAGGAGCTACAGGACCAGGCTGATATGTAGCAGCAAAAGCCGGGAGTGCTTGCCTGCAAAGGTACCGAGGATGCTGAACCAGGGTCAGGGGTGGTGGACTATTAGTCTGATTAAAGGAGTGTTTGTTGACATGGAGATACTTTTCCAGGACTCAATAGTTAATATGCTGACAAGAGGCCTTGGAACTGATCCTAATAGTAAGATAGTGTTTAGATACTTGGAAAGCTGATGCCCATGTTAAGTGAGGTACTATTATGGAACTACCGTGACAGTGCTGAGAAGGGGAGTAAAAGTTCCAAAACTAAAGCACATCAAAGACTCATCATTAAAGCAGGGATTCTGGAGGTTAGGTAATATATGTAAGTCCTGGCTCTGGACTTTGTTACAGTGGGTCCGAAGTCTTCACAGATATATTTGGTAATCACTTCCTTGGTACCTAAATGTATAATCAGGTTGTATATACTTAGCATCTGGAAGAACCCTCACATTAGCTCCTTGACCTATGTAATAAGGACTATTACAGTAGAAAAGGCCAAATGAAAGCCCCTGAACTGCTATCTTCCTCCCCATCACTCCGAGTCTGGCTAAGATAGTAGATCACTAACAATACTGCCTCTTGGGTCAAATGCTGTGCTAACCTAAAAAACTTAAAGGATGCAAGGATGGTAGTCCCCATTATATCTTATTTTAATTTACCAGTCTGGTCCCTGTAAAAACCAGATAGATATGGCAGATGACAGTGGTCTACTGCAAACTTAGCTAAGGGGCAGCCACGCGGCAACTGCTATGCTGGATTGGTATCTATACTGGAAGGAAGCAACATAGCCTCTCTTACATAGTATGTGGCTATTGACCTAATATTCCAATATTGATCAGAAAGGAAGATCAGAAACAATTTGAATTTACAGATGGACAACAGTATATATTGACAATCTTACCTCAGGGCTCTCCTGTGAACTCTCCTGTACTCTGTCAAAACACAGTCCAAATGGACCTTGATTTTCTGGACCTTCCATGTATCGTCACAGCGGTCCATTATATGGATACATAATATTAATTGTACCTGATGAGCAAGAAGTGGCCATTACTCTATATGTCTCAGTAAGACCACGCGCTCCAAGAGATTGGGAGATAAAAATCTTACTATGCAAGTGTAGTTTTGAAGTGCTCAATGGTCCAGGGTGTGTTATGCCAGGACCTCCCCTTTAGAGTACAGGAATTATTATTGCACCTTGCAACTCCTAATGCTAAGAAAGAAACACCATGCTTGCCAGGCCTCTTCCAGTTTCAGAGATGGCACATTCTGCCCTTGAGAATATTGCTCCAACCCATTCATGGAGTTACTTAATAGGCTACCAGTTTTGAGCACCATTAATGCCTCTCCTTCAGCTGATACCTATGGCTTCACTGGGAGAGGAAGGTTCTCTCCACCAGCTGATGGAGAAGGAAAAAACCTAGGTATACTCTGAGTGATGAGTAAATCTGACCTTCCCACAGATAACAACTACAAACGCTGGACCAAAATGGAAAATAAAAACAAAACCACAACAACAAATGACCTAAAGACACGAGAGTAAATAAAAGCAGGTGTATACTGGAGGGGAGTTAGAACTTGAAAGGAGAGAATAGTATGAGATGAGTTTCCAATTTTTGTGGCTTTTAGCCTGAGGGTAGGGTGCAGTTGGTGTTATGCAAGGCGGCTCAAATCCTGAAAGAAAATTCTCAGTCTTTTGGGCCTTAAAAACCAGAGAACAAACTTCAGGACAATTATGTGGCTGCAAAGTGAGGAGGGATATCCCAGAAAGGAGAGGGTGAGAGAAAAGCCCCAGATTGTGTGTATAAGCTTTGTCCAAACTCTAGTTGACCCCTAAACTATGCATGCACAGGGCTGACTGCAAGCAGCCCAGCCAAGAATAAAAGAACTGAACTGAGATGTGAGCTGATGTCCAGGAGACAGAGTTTACAGTCTGAATTCAACCAAACTAACTGCCTGCTTAAAATCACAACCACCATCACCACCACCCTTCAGAAGAATATAACAGAATCCAGTCTCCACAATATGACTTTCAGAACATCCAGGGTACTGCCCCAAATTACTTAACATACAAACAGGGAAATGTGACCCACTCTGTGGAGAAAAGACAGTCCATAGAGACCAATTTTAAGATGACCAGATGTTGAAATTTGCAGACAAAGATCTTAAAGTGTTTATTATAACAATACTCGATGGCATGAAGGAAAACAGATTTGCAACGAATGAAAGTTAGGAGAATGCATATTTAAAAAAATAAATTCTAGAATTGAAAAAAACACAGTATCTGAAGTAAAAAATTCACTGGATGGAGTTAACAGAACAATGGAGGTGACAGAGGAAAGACTCAGTAAAAGAAATTACCCTATCAGGAGAGAGAGAGAAGAAAGATGAGGAAAAAAGTGAACAGAGACTCAGGGACCTGTAGGACAATCTCCAGAAAGAGGAGACAGAGAAAGGGCAGAAAAATATTTGCATAAATGATTGATATTGCCCCAAGTCTGGCGAACGATATAAATTTAAAGATTCAAGGTCAGCAAATCTTAAGCAGAATAAGTATGAAGAAAACCATGCCCAGGCACATCATAGTCAAATTGCTGAAACTGAAGGTTAAAAAAAAGTCTTGAAAACAGCCAGAGAAAAATGTGACAAATTACATACAAGAGAACAACCACCTGAATGAGTACTGACTTCTCATCAGAAAAGATGCAGGCCAGAAGACAAATGGAGTGGGTTGAAGTGTGGTCCCCAAAAAGATTTGTCTGGGATTTGGTCAAGACAGCAATGTAGGAGGATCCTGTACTCACCTCTTCCCACAGACACCAATTCTACAGCTACACATGGAAAAATTTCCTCTGTAAGAGACCAATACTAGCTGAGCGATGGCTACACATTAGGTGAACAAGAAAAAACCCACATCAAAGCAGGTAGGAGAGGCTGAGACATGATTTTGCCATAAACCCCACCCTTGGCTTACAAATCCACAATTAGGAGGTATCTCAAAACCCCAAGCTTCTCCCTGAGGACCAAAGGCTTTGAACCCCACATCTGGCACCCCAGTATTTAAGACCTGCACCTGAGAGATGAGCCCTTCAATAATCTGGCTTTGAAAGCCAACAGGGCTTGCCTTCATGAGACCCACAAGTCTTCAGCACACTGAGAAATCATTCTTGAAGGATTCACACTGGCAGACTCACCCACCCCCAGGGCCCAGCACCGAGGCAGCTGATTGAAAAGCACACAGACTTTCTGTGAAAGAGGCTTATTTGCTTATTTTCCGAAGATAGAGGCTGGTGGTTACCATCTCTGCACCCTCCCTCTGCCCTGTGCCAGCTTGCCTGTGACTCCCAGAAAGAAGCTTACACCCTCATTGGGCACCATGAGTTTTGCTGCCGCTGCCCTGGGGACACCTCTAGGTTGCCTGGCTCTGGTGGCCAGGGGGATTTATGCTCATGGGTCCCACAGGACTGTAACAACAACTAAAGAGTTCTTAACCAGCTATATATACCCCAGGGCACAGCAGAGAGGCAACAGACTGAGGCACCTAGTCTTTCTGTGAAATCGGTCTATTAGTTTATCTTCATAGCTGTAGCCTGAAGGACAGGCTTCTTACTAAACACACATCTAAGGGCTGGCTGTAATTTTCTTCAGAGACCTTGGAGGGTGGGTATATCTTCCTTCTCTCCCTCTACCATGCTCCAGAGGGCCAGTATTCCCCAGAGGGGAGCTTGTACATGCATCTGGTATCCCAGACTTTAAATTGGGTGCCCCGTGTTTGTGGCTGCTGCCCAGGGTATGGCCTGTGATCACCTGGCTGTCAAGGCCAGTGGAGTGGCGCTTGTGTTTCTGGGTCCCACAGGGCTATAACAATCAGAGATAGCTGTTGAGCAGCTACCACTGCCAGCATACAGTGCGGACAACAGACTGAAACAGACGTCCAGTTTTTCTGTGAAAGAGGCCTATTTGCTTCTCCTGGAGCTTTGGTCTGAGGGGCAGGCTTCTGGTTTGGCACGCATCTAAGAGACTACGAGGTGCTCTCTTGGGATGAATGCTGGTGGACAGCATCTCTGTGTTCTCCCTCTGCCTCACTTTAGGTCATCAGTATCTCCCAGAAAGGAGCTTATACACTTGTCTGGCACCCTAATTTTTGCAGCTTCTGCCCAGGGACACTTCTAGATCACCTGGTCCTGGTGGTCAGTGGGGTTTACACTCACAGTCCCAAAGGATAGCATACACCTGCATACTTTAAAAGCTGCTGCCTGAGGGTCTGACTTCCAATCAGCCTGAATCTAGGTGCTGACTGAGATCCTTCCCTTTGGGACACTGACAGGTCTTGGCAGGTCCCTTGACTACAGGGAGACACTAGAAATAATGTAGGTTGCTTGGACAATCACAAAGGTTTGGGGAGCCAACCAAGAGCTAGCGCAAAGTTGAACCATAAATTTCATCGCCACATAAGGCCACTCCTTCAAGACTGGTAGAGGTAGCTGTTTTATCTAATGCACAGAAACCAACACTGCGAGTGTAGAAAAATGAAGATACAGAGAAATATGTTCCAAACAAAAGAACAAGATTAAAACCTCAGAAAAAGAGGACTTCCCTGGTGGCACAGTGGTTAAGAATCTGCCTGCCAATGCAGGGGACAAGGTCCGGGAAGATCGAGCCCCGGTCCGGGAAGATCCCACATGCTGCGGAGCAACTAAGCCCATGCACCACAACTACTGAGCCTGCACTCTAGAGCCCACGAGCCACAACTACTGAAGCCCGCGTGCCTAGAGCCCGTGCTCTGAAACAAGAGAAGCCACTGCAATGAGAAGCCTGTGCACTGTAACGAAGAGTAGCCCCTGCTCGCCACAACTAGAGAAAGCCCTCATGCAGCAAAGAAGACCCAACACAGCCATAAATAAATAAACAAATTTATTTTAAAAAAAACCTCAAGGAAGTGGAGATAAGCTATTTCCCTGATAAAGAGTTCAAAGTAATGGTCATAAAGATTCTCACTGATTTCAGGAAAGGAATGGATGAGCAAAGTAAGAATTTCAACAAAGAGGTAGTAAATATAAGAAAGTACCAAATAGAAGTCACAGAACTGAAGAATATGACAACCAAACTGAAAAATATAATAGATGAGTTCAAAAACAGACTAAATGAAGCAGAAGAAAGGATCAGTGAACTTGAAGACAGGGCAGTGGAACTCACCTAATCAGAGCAGAGAGAGAGAGAAAAAAAAAAGAATGGGGGCAGGGATAGTTACAGAGTTTGGGATTGACATATACACACTGCTTTATTTAAAATGGATAACCAGGGGAGAGGGGGAAAATGGCGGGAGAGTAAGACACAGAGATCACCTTCCTCCCCACAGATACATCAGAAATACATCTACACGTGGAACAACTCCTACAGAACACCTACTGAACGCTGGCAGAATACCTCAGACCTCCCAAAAGGCAAGAAACTCCCCACGTACCTGGGTAGGCAAAAGAAAAAAGAATAAACAGAGACAAAAGAATAGGGACGGGACCTGCACCAGTGGGAGGGAGCTGTGAAGGAGGAAAGGTTTCCACACATTAGGAAGCCCCTTCACAGGCGGAGACTGCGGGTGGCCGTTGGGGGAAGCTTCGGAGCCGCGGAGGAGAGCACAGCACCAGGGGTGCAGAGGGCAAAGTGGAGAGATTCCCCCACAGAGGACTGGTGCAGACCGGCACTCACCAGCCCGAAAGGCTTGTCTGCTCGCCCACGGGGGTGGGCAGGGCTGGGAGCTGAGGCTCGGACTTCGGTCGGAGCACAGGGAGAGGACTGGCGGCGTGAACACAGCCTGAAGGGGTCAGTGCACCACGGCTAGCCGCTAGCCGGGAGGGAGTCCAGGAAAAAGTCTGGACCTGCCGAAGAAGCAAGAGACTTTATCTTCCCTCTTTGTTTCCGGTGCTCGAGGAGAGGGGATTCAGAGCGCTGCTTAAAGGAGCTCCAGAGACGGGCGCGAGCCGCGGCTAACAGCACAGACCCCAGAGACGGGCATGAGACGCTAAGGCCGCTGCTACCACCACCAAGAAGCCTGTGTGCGAGCACAGGTCACTATCCACACCTCCCCTCCTGGGAGCCTGTGCAGCCCACCACTGCCAGGGTCCTGGGATCCAGGGACAAATTTCCCGCAAGAATGCACGGCGCGCCTCAGGCTGGTGCAACGTCATGCTGGCCTCTGCTGCCAGAGGCTCGCCCCGCACTCGGTGCCCCTCCCTCCCCCCGGCCTGAGTGAGCCAGAGCCCCCTAATCAGCGGCTCCTTTAACCCCATCCTGTCTGAGCGAAGAACAGACGCCCTCCGGCGACCTACACACAGAGGCAGGTCCAAATCCAAAGCTGAACCCCGAGAACTGGGCGAACAAAGAAGAGAAAGGGAAATTTCTCCCAGCAGCCTCAGGAGCAGTGGATTAAAGCTCCACAATCAACTTCACGTACCCTGCATTGGTGGAATACCTGAATAGACAACAAATCATCCCAAATTGAGGAGATGGGCTTTGAGAGCAAGATATATTATTTTCCCCCCTTTTCTTCTTTTTGTGAGTGTGTATGTGTATGCTTCTGTGTGAGATTTTGTCTGTATAGCTTTGCTTTCACCATTTGTCCTAGGGTTCTGTCCGTCTGTTTTTTTGTTTTTTTCTTACTTTAAAAAAATTTATTTTTCTTCATAATTATTTTTTATTTTAATAACTTTATTTTATCTTACTTTATTTTATCCCTCCCTCCATCCCTCCCTCCCTCCGTCTCACTCTCTCTCTCTCTCTCTTTCTTTCTTTCTACTTTTTCTCCCTTTTATTCTGAACCCTGTGGATGAAAGGCTCTTGGTGCTGCAGCCAGGAGTCACTGCTGTGCCTCTGACGTGGGAGAGCCAACTTCAGGACACTGGTCCACAAGAGACCTCCCAGCTCCACATAATATCAAATGGCGAAAATCTCCCAGAGATCTCCATCTCAACACAAACACCCAGCTTCACTCAACGACCAGCAAGCTACAGTGCTGGACACCCTATGCCAAGCAACTAGCAAGACAGGAACACAACCCCACCCATTAGCGGAGAGGCTGCCTAAAATCATAATAAGGCCACAGACACCCCAAAACACACCACCAGACGTGGACCTGCCCACCAGAAGGACAAGATCCAGCCTCAACCACCAGAACACAGGCACTAGTCCCCTCCACCAGGAAGCCTACACAACCCACTGAACCAACTTTAGCCACTGGGGACAGACACCAAAAACAATGGGAACTACGAACCTGCAGCCTGCAAAACGGAGACCCCAAACACAGTAAGATAAACAAAATGAGAAGACAGAAAAACACACAGCAGATGAAGGAGCAAGATAAAAACTCACCAGACCAAACAAATGAAGAGGAAATAGGCAGTCTATCTGAAAAAGAATTCAGAATAATGATAGTAAAGATAATCCAAAATCTTGGATATAGAATAGAGAAAATGCAAGAAACATTTAACAAGGACCTAGAAGAACTAAAGATGAAACAAGCAATGATGAACAACAAAATAAATGAAATTAAAAATACTCTAGAAGTGATCAACAGCAGAATAACTGAGGCAGAAGAACGGATAAGTGACCTGGAAGATAAAATAGTGGAAATAACTACTGCAGAGCAGAATAAAAAAAAAAAAGAATGAAAAGAACAGAGGACAGTCTCAGAGACCTCTGGGACAACATTAAACACACCAACATTCGAATTATAGGGGTCCCAGAAGAAGAGAAAAAGAAAGGGACTGAGAAAATATTTGAAGAGATTATAGTTGAAAACTTCCCTAATATGGGAAAGGAAATAGTTAATCAAGTCCAGGAAGCACAGAGAGTCCCATACAGGATAAATCCAAGGAGAAACATGCCAAGACACATATTAATCAAAGTGTCAAAAATTAAATACAAAGAAAACATATTAAAAGCAGCAAGGGAAAAACAACAAATAACACACAAGGGAATCCCCATAAGGTTAACAGCTGACCTCTCAGCAGAAATTCTGCAAGCCAGAAGGGACTGGCAGGAAATATTTAAAGTGATGAAGGAGAAAAACCTGCAACCAAGATTACTCTACCCAGCAAGGATCTCATTCAGATCTGATGGAGAAATTAAAACTTTTACAGACAAGCAAAAGCTGAGAGAGTTCAGCACCACCAAACCAGCTTTACAACAAATGCTAAAGGAACTTCTCTAGGCAAGAAACACAAGAGAAGGAAAAGACCTACAATAACAAACCCAAAACAATTAAGAAAATGGGAATAGGAACATACATATCGATAACTACCTTAAATGTGAATGGATTAAATGCTCCCACCAGAAGACACAGACCGGCTGAATGGATACAAAAACAAGACCCATATATATGCTGTCTACAAGAGACCCACTTCAGACCTAGGGACACATACAGACTGAAAGTGAGGGGATGGAAAAAGATATTCCATGCAAATGGAAATCAAAAGAAAGCTGGAGTAGCAATTCTCATATCAGACAAAATAGACTTTAAATAAAGACTATTACAAGAGACAAAGACGAACACTACATAATGATAAAGGGATCGATCCAAGAAGAAGATATAATAATTGTAAATATTTATGCACCCAACATAGGAGCACCTCAATACATAAGGCAAATACTAACAGCCATAAAAGGGGAAATCGACAGTAACACATTCATAGTAGGGGACTTTAACATCCCACTTTCACCAATGGACAGATCATCCAAAATGAAAATAAATAAGGAAACACAAGCTTTAAATGATACATTAAACAAGATGGACTTAATTGATATTTATAGGACATTCCATCCAAAAACAACAGAATACACATTTTTCTCAAGTGCTCATGGAACATTCTCCAGGATAGATCATATCTTGGGTCACAAATCAAGCCTTGGTAAATTTAAGAAAATTGAAATTGTATCAAGTATCTTTCCCGACCACAAAGCTATGAGACTAGATATCAATTACAGGAAAAGATCTGTAAAAAATACAAACACATGGAGGCTAAACAATACACTACTCAATAACGAAGTGATCACTGAAGAAGTCAAAGAGGAAATCAAAAAATACCTAGAAACAAATGACAATGGAGATACGATGACCCAAAACATATGGGATGCAGCAAAAGCAGTTCTAAGAGGGAAGTCTACAGCAATACAATCCCACCTTAAGAAACAGGAAACATCTCGAATAAACAACCTAACCCTGCACCTAAAGCAATTAGAGAGAGAAGAACAAAAAAAACCCAAAGTTAGCAGAAGGAAAGAAATCATAAAGATCAGATCAGAAATAAATGAAAAAGAAATGAAGGAAATGATAGTAAAGATCAATAAAACTAAAAGCTGGTTCTTTGAGAAGATAAACAAAATTGATAAACCATTAGCCAGACTCATCAAGAAAAAAAGGGAGAAGACTCAAATCAATAGAATTAGAAATGAAAAAGGAGAAGTAACAACTGACACTGCAGAAATACAAAAGATCATGAGAGATTACTACAAGCAACTCTATGCCAATAAAATGGACAACCTGGAAGAAATGGACAAATTCTTAGAAATGCACAACCTGCCAAGACTGAATCAGGAAGAAATAGAAAATATGAACAGACCAATCACAAGCACTGAAATTGAAACTGTGATTAAAAATCTTCCAACAAACAAAAGCCCAGGACCAGATGGCTTCACAGGCGAATTCTATCAAGCATTTAGAGAAGAGCTAACACCTACCCTTCTCAAACTCTTCCAAACTATAGCAGAGGGAGGAACACTCCCAAACTCATCCTGTGAGGCCACCATCACCCTGATACCAAAACCAGACAAAGATGTCACAAAGAAACAAAACTATAGGCCAATATCACTGATGAACATAGATGCAAAAATCCTCAACAAAATACTAGCAAACAGAATTCAGCAGCACATTAAAAGGATCATACACCATGATCAAGTGGGGTTTATCCCAGCAATGCAAAGATTCTTCAATATACGCAAATCAATCAACGTGATACACCATAGTAACAAATTGAAGGAGAAAAACCATATGATCATCTCAATAGATGCAGAGAAAGCTTTCGACAAAATTCAACACCCATTTATGATAAAAACCCTGCAGAAAGTAGACATAGAGGGAACTTGCCTCAACATAATAAAGGCCATATATGACAAACCCACAGCCAACATCATCCTCAATGATGAAAAATTGAAACCATTTCCACTAAGATCAGGAACAAGACAAAGTTGCCCATTCTCACCACTCTTATTCAACATAGTTTTGGAAGTTTTAGCCACAGCAATCAGAGAAGAAAAGGAAATAAAAGGAATCCAAATCAGAAAAAAAGAAGTAAAGCTGTCACTGTTTGCAGATGACATGATACTATACATAGAGAATCCTAAAGATGCTACCAGAAAACTACTAGAGCTAATCAATGAATTTGGTAAAGTAGAAGGATACAAAATTAATGCACAGAAATCTCTGGCATTCCTATACAATAAGGATGAAAAATCTGAAAGTGAAATTAAGAAAATACTCCCATTTACCACTGCAACAAGAAGAATAAAACACCTAGGAATAATCGTACATAAAGGAGACAAAAGACCTGTATGCAGAAAATTATAAGACACTGATGAAAGAAATGAAAGATGATACAAATAGATGGAGAGATATACCATGCTCCTGGATTGGAAGAATCAATATTGTGAAAATGACTCTACTACCCAAAGCAATCTACAGATTCAATGCAATCCCTATCAAACTACCACTGGCATTTTTCACAGAACTAGAACAAAAAATTTCAAAATTTGTTTGGAAAAACAAAAGACCCCGAATAGCCAAAGCACTCTTGAGAATGAAAAACGGAGCTGGAGGAATCAGGCTCCCTGACTTCAGACTATACTACAAAGCTACAGTAATCAAGACAGTGTGGTACTGGCACAAAAACAGAAAGGTAGATCAGTGGAACAGGATAGAAAGCCCAGAGATAAACCCACGCACATACGGTCAACTTATCTTTGATAAAGGAGGCAGGAATGTACAGTGGAGAAAGGACAGCCTCTTCAATAAGTGGTGCTGGGAAAACTGGACAGGGACATGTAAAAGTATGAGATTAGATCATTCCCTAACACCATACACAAAAATAAGCTCAAAATGGATTAAAGACCTAAATGTAAGGCCAGAAACTATCAAACTCTTAGAGGAAAACATAGGCAGAACACTCTATGACATAAATCACAGCAAGATCTTTTTGGACCCACCTCCTAGAGAAATGGAAATAAAAACAAAGATAAACAAATGGGACCTAATGAAACTTCAAAGCTTTTGCACAGCAAAGGAAACCATAAACAAGACCAAAAGACAACCCTCAGAATGGGAGAAAATATTTGCAAATGAAGCAACTGACAAAGGATTAATCTCCAAAATTTATAAGCAGCTCATGCAGCTCAATAGCAAAAAAACAAACAACCCAATCCAAAAATGGGCAGAAGACTTAAATAGGCATTTCTCCAAAGAAGATATACAGACTGCCAACAAACACATAAAAGAATGCGCAACATCATTAATCATTAGAGAAATGCAAATCAAAACTACAATGAGATATCATCTCACACCAGTCAGAATGGCCATCATCAAGAAATCTAGAAACAATAAATGCTGGAGAGGGTGTGGAGAAAAGGGAACACTCTTGCACTGCTGGTGGGAATGTGAATTGGTACAGCCACTATGGAGAACAGTATGGAGGTTCCTTAAAAAACTACAAATAGAACTACCATATGACCCAGCAATCCCACTACTGGGCATATACCCTGAGAAAACCATAATTCAAGAAGAGTCACGTACCACAATGTTCATTGCAGCTCTATTCACAATAGCCCGGCTATGGAAACAACCTAAGTGTCCGTCATCGGATGAATGGATAAAGAAGATGTGGCACATATATACAATGGAATATTACTCAGCCATAAAAAGAAACGAAACTGAGCTATTTGTAATGAGGTGGATAGACCTAGAGTCTGTCATACAGAGTGAAGTAAGTCAGAAAGAGAAAGACAAATACCGTATGCTAACACATATATATGGAATTTAAGAAAAAAAATGTCATGAAGAACCTAGGGGTAAAACAGGAATAAAGACACAGACCTACTTGAGAATGGACTTGAGGTTATGAGGAGGGGGAAGGGTAAGCTGTGACAAAGTGAAAGAGAGGCATGGACATATATACACTACCAAACGTAAGGTAGATAGATAGTGGGAAGCAGCCGCATAGCACAGGGAGATCAGCTCGGTGCTTTGTGACCGCCTGGAGGGGTGGGATAGGGATGGTGGGAGGGAGGGAGATGCAAGAGGGAGGGCATGGGGGAACAGATGTATATGTATGACTGATTCACTTTGTTATAAAGCAGAAACTAATAAAAAAAATATCTGCCTGTAAAAAAAAACTAAAAATAGAACTCCGTATGACTCAGCAATCCCATTACTGGGCATATATCCAGAGAAAACCATCACTCAAAAAGACACTTGTACCCCAATGTTCACTGCAGCACTATTTACAATAGCCAGGTCACGGAAGCAACCTAAATGTCCATCAACAAAGGAATGGATAAAGAAGATGTGGTACATATATACAATGGAATATTACTCAGCCATAAAAAGGAACAAAATTGCATAACTTGTAGAGACGTGGATGAACCCAGAGACTGTCATACATAGTGAAGTAAGTCAGAAAGAGAAAGACAAATATCATATATTAACGCATATATGTGGAATCTGAAAAAACTGGTATAGACAATCTTATTTACAAAGCAGAAATAGAGACACAGATATAGAAAACAAATGTATGAATACCAAGGAAGGGGTGAGATGAATTGCGAGATTGGGATTGACATATATACACTATTGATACTATGTATAAAATAGATAACTAATGAGAACCTACTGTATAGCTCAGGGAACTCTACTCAGTGCTCTGTGGAGACCTAAATGGGAAGGAAATCCAAAAAAGCGGGGATATAGGTATACATATAGCTGATTCACTATGCTGTACAGCAGAAACTAACACAATATTATAAAGCAACTATACTTCAATAAAAATTAATAATAAAACAAACTCTACTTCCATCACTGGATAGATCATCCAGACAGAAAATCAATACGGAAACAGTAGATTTGAACACTATCAAATGGACCTGACAGATATACATAGAACATTCTATCTGAGAACAGCAGAATACAAATACAAATACAACAGCAGAATACACAGAACAGTTTCTAGGACAGACCACATGTTAGGCCAAAAAACAAGTCTTATCATATTCAAGAAGAGTGAAATCATACGAAGTATCTTCTCTGACCACAATGGCATGAAAGTAGAAAACAATAACAAGTGAAAAACTGGAAAATTCATGAATACATGGAAATTAACACTTTCCTGAACAAGCACTGGATCAAAGAAGAAATTAAAGAGGAAATTTAAAAGTATCTTGAGACAAACAAAAATGGAAACACAACATACCAAACCTTACAGGATGCAGCAGAAGCAGTCCTAAGAGGGAAATTCTTAGAAGCTATAAATGCCTACATTAAGAAGCAAGAAAGATCGCAAATAAACAACCTAACTCTATGCCTTAAGGAACTAGAAAAGGAGCAAACTGAGCCCAAAGTTAGCAGAAGAAAGGAAATAAAGACTAGAGCAGAAATAAATGAAATAGAGACTAAAAAGACAATAGAAAAGGTTAATGAAACTAAGAGCTGTTTTTTTAGAAAACAAAAACAAAATTGACAAACCTTTAGTTAGACTCACCAAGAAGAGAGAACTCAAATAAATAAAATCAGAAATAAAAGAGGAGACATTACAACTGACACCACAGAAATATAAAGGATCATTAGAGACTACTATGAACATTTATACAGCAAAAAATTGTACAACCTAGAAGAAATGGATAAATTCCTAGAAACATGCAACCTAACAAGAATGAATCATGAAGAAACACAAAATCTCAACAGAGATGGAATCACTAATCAAAAACCTCCCAAGAACCAAGTCCACAACCAGATAGCTTTACTTGAGTTCTACCAAACATTCAAAGAAGAATTAATGCCAATCCTTCTCAAACTCTTACAAAAAATCAAAGAAGAGGGAACACTCCCAAACTTTGGCCAGCATCACCTTGGCCAAAACCAGAAAAGGACACTATCAGAGAAGGAAACTACAAACCAATATCCCTGATGAATATAGATGCAAAAATTCTCAATAAAATACTAGCAAACCGAATTCAGCAGCACATTAAAAGGGTCATGCATCATAATCAAATGAGATTTATATTTGGGACGTAAGGATGCTTCAACATAAACAAATCAATTCAAGTGATACATCACATTAATAGAATTGAAGAAAAATCATATTAACATTTCTATAGACACAGAAAAAGCATTTGACAAAATTTAACATCTGTTCATGATAAACCCTCTTAACAAATTACATACAGGAAGAATGTACCTAAACATAGTAAAGGCTATATATGATAAGCCTACAGCTAATACACTCAATGGTGAAAGCTTCTCCTCTAAGATCAGGAACAAGACAAGGGTACCTAATCTCACCACTCCTATTCAACACAGCACTGGAAGTCCCTGCCAGAGCAATGTGGCAAGAAAAATAAATAAAAGGTATCAGAAACGGAAAGGAAGAAGTGAAATTATCTCTTTGCACATGACATTTTATATATAGAAAATCCTAAAGACTCCACCAAAAAACTGTTAAATCCAATCAATGAATTCAGTAAAGATGCAGGATACAAAATTCATGTGCCAAAAGTAGTAGTGTTTTTACATAGTAAGAAGGAGTTATCTGAAAAATAAAGAAAACAATCCCATTTACAGAGGCATCAAAAACAATAGCTAGGAATTAACTTAACCAAGGAGATGAAAGGGCTCTAATCTGAAAACTACAAGATGCTGATGTAAGAAGTTGAAGAAGACACAAATAAATGGAAAGGTATCCCGTGTTCACTGATTGGAAGATTAATATTGTTAAAATGTTCATACTACCAAAAGTCACCTATAGATTCAATGCAATCCCTATCAAGATTCCAATGGCATTTTTTACAGAAGTAGAAAAAAAATTTGTAAGGAACCACAAAAGACCCCAAATAGCCAAGCAGTCCTGAGAAAGAACAAAATGAAAGGCATCACACGGTCTGATTTCAAACTATAATATAAAGCTATAGTAATCAAAACAGTATGATATTGGCATAAAAACAGACACATAGATCAATGGAAAAGAATTGAGAAATTAGAAATAAACCCAACCATACACAGTCAACTAATATTTGATAAAGGAGCCAAGAGTAGTCAATGGAGGAAAGAGAGTCTTTCTAATTAATGGTGCTGGGAAAATTCACATGTAAAAGAATGAATCTAGATACCTGTGTTATACTACTCACAACAATTAACTTGAAATGGATTAAAGACTTAACGTATGACCTGAAGCCACAAAACTCTTAGAAGAAAACACAGGGAAAAAGCTCCTTGACATGGGTCTTGGCAATGATTTTTTTGGATATGACACCTAAAGCACAATCAACAAAATAAAAACCAAACAAGTGGGACTTCATCAAACTAAAAAAGCTTCTGCGTGGCAAAAGAAACAATCAACAAAATGAAAAGATAATGTACAGAATGGGAAAAAATATTTGTAAACCATATATCTGATAAGGGATAAATATCCAAAATAAAGAACTCATATAACTCGAGAGCAAAAAAAAATCCAATTAAAAAATGGGTGAGGAGGCTTCCCTGGTGGCACAGTGGTTGAGAGTCCGCCTGCCGATGCAGAGGACACGGGTTCGTGCCCTGGTCTGGGAAGATCCCACGTGCCACGGAGCAGCTGGGCCCGTGAGCCATGGCCACTGAGCCTGCGCGTCCGGAGCCTGTGCTCCGCAATGGGAGAGGCCACAGCAGTGAGAGGCCCGTGTACTGCAAAAAAAAAAAAAAAAAAAAAATGGGTGAGGGAATTCCCTGGAGGTCCAGTGGTTAGGATTCTGCACTTTCATTGCTGAGGGCCCAGGTTCAATCCCTGATCAGGGAACTAAGATCCTGCAAGCCACACGGCGTGTCCAAAAAAAAAAAAAAATTAAATACGGGCAAAAAACGACAATGAGATATCACCTGTTAGAACTGCTATCATCAAAAAGATAAGAGATAAATGCTGGTGAGGATGTAAAGAAATGGGAACCCTTGTGTATTGCTGGCAAGACTGTAAACTGGTATAGCCACTATGGAAAACAGTATGGAGGATCCCCCCCCAAAATAAAAACTGAACTACCAATGATCCAGCAATTCCACTTCTGGGAATATATCCAAAGGAAACGAAAACACTAACTCAAAAAGACATCTGCACCCCAATGTTCATAGCAGCATTATTTAAAATAGCCAAGACATGGAGAAACCTAAATGTCAATTAATGAATGAATAAAGTTTTGATACACACATACACACACACTGAAATATGCAGCCATAAAAAATGAGAAAATCCTTCCATTTGTGACAACATGGATGGACTTTAAAGGCACTATGCTGATATAAGTCAGACAGAGAAAGACAAATATCATATAATCATGTGGAATCTAAAAAATTACAAAGAACTGAACACAAGATACAGAGAACAGACTGGCAGTTGCCAGAGGCAGTGGTTGAAGGACAGGCAAAATGGGGTGAAGATGGGCAAGAGATACAAACTTCCAGCTATAAAATAAATCATGAGATATAACATACAGCATGGTGACTATAATTGTATTGTGTATCTGAAAGTTGCTAAGAGAGTAGATCTTAAAAATTCTCATCACGAGAAAAAAAATTGTAATTATGTGTGGCTTAGCTAGTCTTACTGTGGTGATCATTCTGCGATAAATACAAACATTGAATTATTATGTTGTAAACCTGAAACTAATATATTTTATATGTTATCATATCTCAGTTAAAAAAAAAATGTGTCTAAGTCCTAACCCCTGGGTACTTGCGAATGTGAACT
Organism: Mesoplodon densirostris; assembly: GCF_025265405.1. Taxonomy (NCBI): domain Eukaryota; kingdom Metazoa; phylum Chordata; class Mammalia; order Artiodactyla; family Ziphiidae; genus Mesoplodon; species Mesoplodon densirostris. Next base: position 162,563,324 of record NC_082663.1, read on the forward strand.
TATTTGGAAAAGGGTCTTTACAGATAAAATTAAGGATCTTGAGATGAGATCACTGTGGATTAACCAGGTGGGACCTAAATCCAATGACAAGTGTCCTTATAAGAAGAGCAGAAACACAGAAGGCCATGTAAAGAGGGAGGCAGAGATTGGAGTTATGAAACTACAAGCCAAACAATGCCTAGAACAACCAGAAGCTAGAAGAGGCACAGAAGGATGCTTCTGTAGAGCCTTTGGAAGGAGTGTGGCACTGCCCACACCTTGATTTTGAACTTCTGGCCTTCAAACCTGTGAAAGAATAAATTTCTGTTGCTCTAAGTCATGAAGTTTGTGGTAATTTGTTGTTATAGGAGCCCCAGGAACCTAATATAATAGAAGACCAACATCTTTAAGGGTGGAAAGAAAAACTTCTTAACCTAGAATTCTAAATCTAGCTAAAATATCCTTCAAGAAATTATGAATAAAGGCATTTTCAGGTAAAAGAAAAACCAAAAGAATTCATTGTCAGCAGGGAGGTACTGCAAAAAATGGTAAAGGAAGTCTTCAGACTGAAAGGAAATGACACCAGATGGAAAACTGGATATGCAGGAAAAAATAAAGAGAATCACAAAAGGTAAATAACTGGGTAACACATAAAAGACTATTTTCTTCCCTCTTTTAAAAGAAATACATAATACTGCTTAAAGCAAAATGTATAGCTTTGTCTTGTGAGGTTTATAATGTATGTAGACATAATACCTATGACATCTATGGCATAAAAGATGGGAAGGGATAAATGGATCCGTACAGTTGCCAGGTTTCTGTATTTTAGGTGAAGTGTTAAAATATTAATTCTAGGGCTTCCCCGGTGGCGCAGTGGTTGGAAGTCTGCCTGCCGACGCAGCAGAAGCGGGTTCGTGCCCCGGTCCCGGAGGATCCCACATGCCGTGGAGCGGCTGGGCCCGTGAGCCATGGCCGCTGAGCCAGCGCATCCGGAGCCTGTGCTCCACAACGGGAGAGGCCACGGCAGTGAGAGGCCCGCATACTGCAAAAAAAAAATAATAATAATAATTCTAAGTAAATTGAAAAGTTAAGGAGGTATATTGCAATCCATGGAACCACTAAGAAAATAATGAATAGATATAGCTAAAAAGCCAATAGATCAGGACTTGGTGCTCGCTGGGTTGAGTGGAGTGCTTTAAGTGGGATGTGGCAGAGGATGCTAAAGATTGTTCTAAGGAAAAGGAACAAAAGGATTGGTAATAAAGTTGCTTATAGCAAAGGAGATTAGAATGGACATTGTAGTGGGTTGAAGAGTGGCCTCCCCAAAATATTCCTACCCAGAATCTCAGAATGTGACCTTATTTGGAATCGTGTCTTTGTAGATGCAATTAAAGATCTCAAGCTAAGATCATCTTGGATTAGGGTGGGCCAATGATGGGTTTCTTACAAGATACAGACACAGAGGAGAAACACAGAGATAAAGAGAAGAAGGGCTTCCCTGGTGGCGCAGTGGTTGAGAGTCCGCCTGCCAATGCAGGGGACATGGGTTTGTGCCCCGGTCAGGGAAGATCCCACATGCTGCAGAGCGGCTGGGCCTGTGAGCCGTGGCTAAAGAGCCTGCGCGTCCAGAGCCTGTGCTCCACAACGGGAGAGTCCACAACAGTGAGAGGCCCGCGTACCAAAAAAAAAAAAAGAGAAGAAGGCCATGTGAAGACAGAGATAGAAACTGGAATTACGCTGCCACAAGAAAAGCAACAAGGAACCAACAGAAACTGGAAGAGGTAAAAAAGGCAAAAGAATGAGGTTGGACCCTTACCTTACACCATACACAAAAATGAACTCAAAACAGATCAAAGACCTAAATTTAAAGCTAAAACTATACAACTCTTAGAAGGAAACAGGGAAAAAGCTTCATGAGACTGGATTTGGCAGTAATGTCTTGGCTATGACACCCAAAGTACAGGCAACAAAAGAAAAATATTTACATAAAAATTTATAACTTTTGTGCATCGAAGGATACTATCAACAGAGTGAAAATATTGGAGAAAATATTTTAAAATTATATATTTGATAAGAAATTAATATCTAAAAAATATAAAGAACTCTTACTCCGAGGGAATATGGTCCTGCCCACACCTTGATTTCAGACTTCTGGTCTCCAGAACGGTGAGAGGATAAATTTCTGTTGTTTTAAGCCACCAAGTGTGTGGTCATTTGTTGTGATAGCCACAGGAAACTAATATGGATACACTGAGACTGCAGAAGTGAAATAAGACAGAAATGGAAACAGAAGACTCAGAGAGAGAGAAGACCAGGTAGATGTGATACATCATCACAAAGAAGAGCTAGAGCAGGACTTTGCCCAGTACTCCTGTGGGAACTGTGGGCTGTGTATGGTCCCTTAGAGGTACTAACTCAGTGAGACCTTGTACTCCCAGGCCAGGTGTAATGGTGAATGGCCAATCACAGCAATCCCAGCTTCATAAAGGCATGGGTATCCAGGGCCTCAGACCTCTCAGGGATGAAGGTCTGGGACACTCTTCAATGCAAGCCACCTACAACAGCAGAAGCATCACAGTCAAGGGTAAAGGAGGAAATCTAGAACACAGAGAGAGGAAGATGACAAATTATTATTTACAGCCTTGGCAACAACTGCAGCAGCGGGGGCTGTTGCTCATCCCTCTAACATTCTTCTTCTAAATTTTCTCCTAGACATTGTGACCAATCCCAATCTTGAAGCAGTTGGGACGAGGTGAACTTAATGTAAAATATTACAAGTAGATCTGAGCAGTCTGGAGGATGATCTGTAGCAGATGGTGTTAGTGTTCAAACTTAGATTCCTCTAACCTCCTCTCCTGGCTTCTGTGTGCTTTCCTTTCTAAAGACCCACACCAACTACTCTTTGGAGGATGGTCCTCCTGCTGGTGATGCTTTGCACAGTCAGAAGTGCCTGGGGGCAGACTGACTGATCTAGGACTAGGAAAGCCAAGCTCTCACCCCTCAAGTCAGGACAAACTCTGAGGAGTAATTTACATTCTGGAGCGCCACACAGGATCAGCCTGCAGCTCAAACTCCTCTCTGTGGAACTCTGCCTGAGAGCACAACTTCCCTTTTTTGCTTTCCTCACTCTCTAACAGGTTTCTCCTGGGAGCACTTCTTACTAAAGCCCTTTACAGTACCCTCGACTCAGGGTCTGCTTCTGGGGAACCCAAGCTGAGGCAGGGGAAAAGATGTCTTGACTTGCCCAGTTATAATGTGGTACATGTATGTCCTAGGTATTTCATGTCAAAGTGCTCTCGTGGGGTACTTTTTGGGGTTGTTATTCTCAGATGAGAGATACCACCTCCTCTGGCTAGCTACCTGAAATCCCCCTCCTCTTAATCTAAGGCTTCCTGTGGTGTACTCTCCCAACAAGGCATGCCTGTTGAGACCACCCTGACCCTCCAGATGGCCCTCTTGGTCAACAACTATTTCAAAACAATCTTTTTGTGGTATCTACAGCTGGTCCCCACAAACCATGCATCTTTGCCCCTCAGAATTTGGGAAGTATGAGTCCTTCCCAAGACAGGTATGTCCCCTCTGTGGCCACAGGCTATCCCCACTCAGCCTTTGGCCCCCGCACTTACTTTTTCAGACATGAATGAGGAACCAGTGCCCATGATCAGTACTAAGAAGACTTGTTCATATAAGAATGAACATTTCTCATAGCAATGGCATGCAACTTTGAAGATTATTTCCAAGTTATTATGTAAAATATTACATAGTGGTCTGTTAGCAAAATTATTTTAAATTATCATTAAAATTCAATTCAATCTTCCTTCAGTTTTTTTGAAAGCAAAGTTTTGGAAACCACCTGACTAGTAAAATGATTTTTTTGTATATTCACTGGAGAAATTCACTTTCTCAATTTCTGGGAAACATACCAAAAAGTCTTTACCAAGATTTATTAAATGAATATGAATTTTACTGGTATAGCACACATCATCTACCAAAATTCCTTTGTGTTCACCAAATTCAGCCTCCCTTGCAGTTTCTTAGGGCCTCGTGATTAGGCACTGACCAATGAATAGTGAGCAGGAATAATGTGCTTCCGAGTATGCTGGTGAGCTTCCCCTCTGCCCCAGCAATACTGGAGACCATGAAAACTATAAGATGGAGGGCTAGCTGACTCCATTAGACCTTGTATGAACAAGACATGTATATAAAGTCACTATGTTTCCAGGGTGTGGACACTTAGTAATATGTCAACTTGACTAAGCTAAACTACATTTCCGTGAATTCTGTTCATCTACGTTTCTGATCAGGGTGGGCCACCAGACAGCCTGGTGCGGGGATTTGGAAGGTGGAAGTGAAACTGTAGTCATTTTGCAGCCCATATACGTTGTCACTGATCTGCTTGCTCACTCACCTCCTTGGCGTGAGGAAAGGCCCTGCCTGCAATCACTCCATCTTCCCCTAAAGCCTCTTTCAGCTTCTCTAATTCCTGGGCAGGCCTGTGTGTGTCCAGTTCTCTGGCAAAGGGCTCCAGCCTCTGCAGGACATCCATACCACCAAGGTCGGGGGCAATAAGAACTGACACAGGTTTCATCTGTCCTCACGGACTCCAGTTCGGCTTATGCCTGCTCTCCCCCACCTTACATCCATCTTCTCGTCCTGACTGCCTGCCCTGTGGACTTGAAGATCCAGCATTGACTGCAAAGATTGCAACCTTACAGAGATTGCTTGGACAATTACATGAGGTCAACTTCTTGTTAAAAAAAAAAGCCCCTTAGTAACACCCTTAGTGGTTCTGCTTCTCTGACTGAACTCTGAATACACAGAGAGTTAATTTGTCATGGTGGCACAGTGCATTCTATTCTAATACAACCTTTTTTTACTCTTTCACTTGGTGGTCTTAAGTAACCTGATAAGTTAAAGGAAAAAAAAGTATTGGGAAGATACAAATATTAATTTTAATACATGTTTGCCAATACATTAATTGATGAAATGTTTTTCCTCATGTGCTTTAAATGTATTTTCCTAAAAATTATAGAACTAAAGATTCACCTCATCTAACATCTATTATTGTTATGCCACCTATCAAACCAGTCAGCCAAGTTAGACTCTCAGAAAAAGTCTGGCTTTTGTTTTTCAGTTCAAATAAATGTACTCATATGTATTTCATGATAACTATCTTTTTTTTCTAGATTCTACACATAGATGGATAAGGCATGGAACCTTGCCATGTGGATAAAACAGGGAGCTGCTACCTTCAATACTTCTTCCCAACATTCTCTTTCCTTTGGTTTCACAAGATTCTCCTTCAAGAGAATTCTTTTCTTTAAGTTAGTTGGGAATGAGTTAAGTCAAAATTTCACTGCACTATCCTTCTCTACAATGTATTTGAATTCAGAAAACCCAGCACAGGTCAAAATATACCCTTTTAAAAATGCCACCCTTGGGACTTCCCTGGTGGTCCAGTGGTAAAGAATCTGCCTTCCAATGCAGGGAACAGGGGTTTGATCCCTGGTTGGGGAACTAAGATCCCACATGCCACGCCCATGTGCTGCAAACTACAGAGCCCACATGCTCTGGAGCCTACGCGCCACAACTAGAGGGAGATAACCCGCATGCCACAACTAGAGAGAAACCCACACGCCGCAACGAAGAGCCCTCATGCTGCAACTAAGACCGACACAGCCAAAAAAAAAAAATGTCACCCTTTACCTTCAAAAGTATTTGTAAGAAAGGGAAAGGCACAAAGCTCTACTAAGTGTTTAGGTGCCTTGATTAAAAGAGAACTGAGGGACCTCCCTGGTGGCACAGTGATTAAGAATCTGCCTGCCAATGCAGAGGACACGGGTTCGAGCCCTGGTCCGGGAAGATTCCCACATGCCGCGGAGCAACTAAGCCTGTATGCCGTAACTACTGAGCCTGCGCTCTAGAGCTTGCGAGCCACAACTACTGAGCCCGTGTGCCACAACTACTGAAGCCCGTGCACCTAGAGCCTGTGCTCTGCAATGAGAAGCCCGCACACCGCAACAAGGAGTAGCCCCCCTTTCACCAAAACTAGAGAAAGCCCGCGTGTAGCAACGAAGACCCGATGCAGCCAAAAATAAATAAATTAATTAATTAAAAAAAAAAAAAAAGAGAGAGCTGAGTTCATGACTTCCCCGGTGGTCCAGTGGATAAGGCTCTGTGCTTCCAAGGGGGCACAGTTTCGATCCCTGGTTGGGGAACTAGGATCCCCACCCCCCCCAAAGAGAGAACTGAGTTCAGTATTTTGAACTAGCTCTTTTTTGGGGGGTACCTCTGTTAGTTATCTGTTGCTGTGTAACAAATTATCTCAAAATTTAGCACCTTAAAAATAATGAACATTTATTATCTCACACAGCCTCTGTGGGGCAGGGGTCCAAGAATGGCTTGGATGGGTAGTCCTGGCTCAGGGTCTCTCATGAGGTCAAGATTTGAATGGGGCTAGTCATCCGAAGGATTAACTGGGGCAGGAGGAGATGGCTTCCAAGATGGCTCACTCACAGGTCTGGAAAGTTAGTGCTGGTTGTTGGCAGGTGGCCTCAGTTCCTTACCACATGGACATCCCATAGGGCTGCTTAAGTGTCATCATGACACGGCAGCTTGCTTCCTCCAGAGTGAGTAACCCAAGAGAGAAAGAGCAAGGAGGAACCCACAACTCTTACGATCTAGTCTTGGAAGTCACACACCCTCACATCTGCCACACTCTCTTTTGGGAAAATTTAATACAAAAAATTATTAACTAGGAACAGGGTATTAAGTACTAAGGGGGTAAAGACAACTCTAAAGAATACAGAAATAACAGTTATAGGGAGAAGCTACGACCTTTAGGGCTGAGGCAGAGTACTCAAGGAAGGAACAAACTTGGAAGAACCCTCCCACCCTCACTGCTAGGATGAGATTCAGATCTCACTAGAGAGAGGATAGTTATGGCCCATTGGATGCTGCTGCTGAGGGGCTACAGGTTGGGGCTGGAAAGCAGGAAACTGCCTGCTAAGGTGCCACTGAACTCACTGGGAAGCACTCTCTGGATGTTCTAGCCACATGTGTGTGTGTGTGTGTGTGTGAGTGTGTGTATGTAGAGAGAGGGATACGGTTCTGCAAACCATCTGCTACTGTGTGCCACAAAGGCAAGAAGGAAAAGAAAGTATTCTGGAACAAGGAAGAGAAGACCCTTCCTTTGGCTGTTCTCCTCTAGGGCTCTCTACTGACAAAGTTAAGCACCGTGCCAGTTGGCAGGGGAGAAATATTTACAGGGTCCCACTCCAGTATTTCAAAGCATGGAAAAGAAGGCTGGATTTGGAACTGAGAGGCTATAAATTGATAACAGGCACCCATATGCTCTGCTGCAGAAAAATAAATGTATTTGATTATGAAATGCTGTCTTAGACCCCAGTGGGAGTGTTACATTATATATACAGTATGTACATCATACTACCTTTGTACAGTCTGAACAATTCTGAATTCTGAAGCATATCCGGACCTCAGGGTTTTGGTTAAGGGATTGTGGACCTGTACCAGTTTGCTGTTAGCATGTCATATAAACCCCAGTGCAGATCTATCTGAAAAACTGGGGGGAAAATATGCCTCAAGGTCTTCTGCCTTTATGTATGACCAAATCTAATTACCAGTCAGCATCAAGCCTAAAGCAATAAAAATACCCGAGGGTCTGAGTTCTTGTTTGAGAAGAGGAGAGAGCAAAGTGATAAGCCTAGGCTCGGCTTGCCTCTTAAACAGCTTGGGAATGACTTCTACCATATACATAACTTTTTCATCTTACTGAGCTCCTGGAATTTGACCCAATAATATCAGTATTTTTTTTTCCTCTTAAGGTGGGATATGGTTTTAATAAAAGGAGAGAAACCTTGAGTTATCTCCATTACAGTTCCAATGCCAAGGGTTGCAAACTCAAATATCTATAGGGGTTAAGCATACAACTTAAATGAGTAAAGCTTGCAGATATAAGGCAACAGGGAGCAGTGGTAACAGTGGCCATCTATAGAGTAAATGCTTTATATAAAGAAGGTAATTGCTACTTAACCCCTGCATACCGCTGCCATGCAGATCCAGTACAGCAAGACAGTCTAACTTTTCAAGAGAAATTAGAAATTTGGATTTTAAGTTGTGAGACTGTTGAATTTTGAAACAATAAAAAAGACACTGCAGGATAAACAGACATACTGGGGGTTCATACTCTACTTGTGACTCCTACCCTAGCCCTATGTGCTAGGTCTGTGGCAGGTGCTGGCACTTTAGAGGTCTTGATAGGCTGTTACGTTAGTGGCCCCCAATGAACCATGACTCTGTATTCACAACCTTGTGTAGTCCCTTCCCACACTAACTCTGGGCTTTGCCATACGGCTTGTTTCAGCCAATGGGACATTAGCAAGTTGGGTGCAACCAAAGGCTTGATAAGCCTTTGTTCACTGGGGCTTGTCCTCTTGGAAGCTAGTCACCATGCAGAAGCCTGAATGGTAAGAAACCAGGTAAAGAGAGAGGCCCTCGAGGATAACCCGTTTTGATGAGCTCCCAGCTGATCGTAATCCCATAAGTAACCTCAGCTTATACTATGTGGGCCCAGCTGAGTCCAGTTAACCCAAACAATTGTAAAGAATAATAAAGCACTGGTATTTTAAGCTACTAAGTCTTGGAGGTGGTTTATTATGATGCAATAGGTAACTGAAACAGAGGTCATTTATTTCAGCCCCTTTATTTTACTAATGAATGTCTCAAAGCCCAGACAGTCAAAAGGATATGGTGAAATTCAGACAGCAAATTAGTGGCAATAACTTTCCAGTTCTGTGCTCTTTCTTCCTATTGCTTTTCTTTCAATTCCTCTGGTGGAGAGCATCAGATAAGGACTATAAAACTTAAAACTCTACGTACACGGAACTTACACTGTGTCCTGCGTGCATACAAATTACTGTAATAACTTGGTCCTTGGAAATGGAAAGATTTCTAGGTCGTCTTGTCCCTTCACTTTACAGGTGCAGAGAATGCAAAACACTTGAGAAAGAAAAGCAGAGATTTGGAAGCTGGCTTGATACAATCAGACAGGCAGTAAGTAATGTTACTAGATGATAGCCTGGCCCTCTTAGCTAGGCCTCGTGTTCCCCTGTTGAACATAATTTCACGGAACGTAAACGTTAGATGAAGCCATTCTGTGACCATGATAGATCAATACAAAAGCAAGACCGCTCCTTAATTACATTTGAACACAGATAAAACATGACATTGTCCAAACCATAAAAAATGACCAAACATCCCCCATCCTGGCTAATGACGGACTCCTGCTTCTCTACCAATTAGAGTTTCAGCCTCAGTCTAGCATTCCTTCCTTCTAGGTAAGGTTTATCGAGATACCTAATCATAGAATCACCCCCACTTCCTGGCAGCATCTTATCCAGAGTAAAGCCCCGCCTCCAAATGACCTGACAACTCCTACTGAGATGCCCCACAGTTCTTCATGGTGTGTGATCTCCCTTCCTGCAACCAGTCAGAAACCCAACTTGTTCAACTATCCGTGTGCCCCCTGGTCGCCTTTGGTTAGAGGGTACTGACAGACCTGACAAAGTTCACATAGAGCTGGAGGCAGAATTCACCAGAAGAAGCCTCCAGATCTCCAGCTGTGTTCCTTCTCAGCACCTATCACTCTTGTGGTTAATGCCTGTCTTCCCCACCCCCGCCCCCCACTAGAATTAAGCTCCATGAGAAGAAAGCCCTTGTCTGTAAGGTTCAGAGCTGATTCCCAGTGCCTAGACTGGTACCCGGCAGAGGCTGGAAGTTTAAAAAACATTTTCTGAACAAATGAATAAGAGAGGTTCAATATACACAGGCTCCCTTTCACCTCTCAGCTCCTCCCAGTACGTGGTGCATACAGACCATAAACCTCCTCTTCCCCAGCTAAATTTCCAAACCCCTCCCTCCTGGGACGCCCATACTCTCAGAGCTTTGCTCGAGCTTCTCTCTTTCGCTGGTCCCCTCTCACACCTGAGCCCCAAAACCATCCCCTCCAAAAGTATCTAGAACCCACCTGTCGCCAACACCTCACTCTATCATAGACGATAGCTGACCAGCTGCTCCGCCACCTAGGCGTCCGGGGCCCTGCAGACACCGACCGCGCATGTGCGGAAATCACTCGCGCACGCAGGATATCTGTCAAGCGAAGAGTTGCCTCCCAGTTTCCGTCCGGGTCTGGGTAGCCTGGGGCTGCCAGGAAGTCAGGAAAACTAGCCGGAAAGAGAACCCGAGCGCAGGGCTTTCTGGGACATGTAGTCGTATCGCTCCCGAGGCCCCACCTTGAGGCACCCCTTAATTCTTTAGGTCTGCACGTCTCGCATTCACAGTCCATTGCTACTTTCGGCTCAGAATTCAGCTTCGAGCTGTCAGGACAGACTGGCCTGGTGTCGGCTTCTCGTTCCCACAACGCTCTACAGGGCCTGCGGCGCCTGCTGGGAGCTGTAGTCCTAGCTCTGCGTACTGCGTTCGCCGAGGGGGAGGGCGGAGCTGCCGGCGGCCCGGGCGGGCTGGCAGCTAGAGTGGGTGCGATAGCCGCCTCCGCCTCTGCCGCCTCCGCTGTCGCCTCCTCCGCCCGGGCTGTTCGCTGCTGCGCGGGGAGAGCGAGGCGGGGCCGCCGGGGCCGCCATGGAGCCCGACTCGGTGATTGAGGACAAGACCATCGAGCTCATGGTGAGTGCGGGCCGTTGGACCGTCCGTTCTTACGTCCGTCCGGCTCCGGGCGGGCCTGCCCACCTCAGCGTCCCGCGCGAGGTCGGCCCTGGCCCTTCCTCGCTGCTTCGGCCGGGACCTGGGCCCCCCGCCTTCCCTGGCCTGCGGCCCGGCGCGGTTCCTCCGGATCCCTCGAGATTTCAGGCTGGACCTGGCCCGGCCCCCTCCATGCCCCTCGTTTTTCCTCCCTCCCTTCCTCCTGTCTCTGGGCCCATGTCTCGAAAGACCCTCGCTCGCTTATGCTGTGGCCTTAGCTCGCACTCGCTCTAGCATCTCATCCCCCGCTTAGAAGGGATTTTTTTCTTTCTTCCTTTTTTTCTCTGTTTCTCCGGTCCAGGCCTGCATCGCTCTTGCAAGCCCCACTCAGGCCGAGTGAGATGCTGCTGGGAGAGGGTACCGAGGAGATCGGTTAGGGCCTCGGCCTCCGCGTCCTAGAAGGGGTCTCAGCACCCTCTCTTCAACCTAGGGCTGTGAGGATGCCGGCATAGGCCCTACAGGGGTGGAGGTGGAGAGCTCTCGGAGTTGAAGATGTGGCCGATAAGGGGCCTCTTTCCCGGCCCCCTGTGGTGTCCGGCTTCTCGGACAAAGGGTTTCTTACTCGGCCGAGAGGGATGTTTGCATAGCAAGGCCCCAGGTACTCTGGATTCCATCTCCCAGGAAAGAGAAACTGTAACTTCACGTTTTCCAAAGCTGCTTTGGGAAATTGGGGAGGAGGGGGGAGGGGTTGTCCTCCTCACTGCCGCCAGTTCTTTCTTCTAGAAAAAGGGGGAGGGGGGGTGTCCTAGGGCCCTGGGGCGGCGATCACTCTTCTGTTAGAAACCTTTGGTAGCTAGGCCAAACTTCCTGGCCCCGCGAACACCCCAGCCCCCTTCCGCCTTAGGACTTTGAGTCAGAACGGGTTTTTAGAAACAGGACCACGAGAGAGTGGCTAGTAGAAATGAAGAATTCCCTACTTGGTGGATGATTTGGTGGAAGAAGTAAAATATGGCAGCTATTACCTGCCAATTTGAGCGTTAGGGAAATCAAACTGGGCTCTGGAGAGTTGGGAGGGGGAAGTCTTTGCCTCAGCAAACGGACGTGCTCAGGTTTTCCTCCTGTGGAAACCTTGACAGTTTCTTTGTATCTCTCCTAACACAGTAACAACTTCTACCCCAGGGTTGAGAGGAAAGGTGAAAGACTCTACTTAACACAGCAAAATGTTTTCCTAGCCAGATTTTCTCCAGTGTGAAAATGTTTATTGAGTCAGTGATTCCACTGGGTAGGGTCGGTGACATCAGAGCCACTTCCCCCATTTAATGCTATAAATAATAAATGGTGACACTGAAAGTCTGTTGGATAGCTGCATGGTTTCTGTGGATGATGGTATCTGGGGAGTTGAGATGCATGTTTTAAAAATGGAAGTACAGTAGCATAAATACAGAGGCAGCTTAATATTTGCTGTCCTTTGCATAATTCACTAGACTTCTCCAGCAGTCTTGAAAACTAGAGGGAAAAAAAGCTCTGGTAGTTTCTGATTTGTGTGTGTGTGTGTGTGTGTGTGTGTGTGTGTGCACACGTATGGTTGCTTTCTAAGGGATACTGATACTTATGAGTTTTTGATGTTCATTTATTAAGTAATTTTTCCTTTCAGTACAATTTGTCAAACTTTTGAGGTCAAGCTTTGATATTCTTCAAATTTTGTATGGGGTTATTTTGGTAAAATATCTTAATTGGAGTTACATACATAGTACATATTCTTATGTGTGTATAATACATGTACTTACAACAGGAGTACTGCATAGCAAAAAATTGTAACTTGGTACCTCTTTGAAATTGGCTGTTCAGTGCTCCTTCCATTTCCATTTATTGAAAAAATAATTAGGGACTTCCCTGGTGGTCCAGTGGTTAGGACTCAGTGCTTTCACTGACAAGGGCCCTGGTTCGATCCCTGGTCAGGGAACTAAGATCCCACAAACTGCACCGTGTGGCCTAAATAAATAAATAGTATTTGTTTGCAAAAGAATTAGAGTAAGTACAGTGTAATCCATTTAATGTCTTTGAATGGATGTAGAAAAAAATTTCTGGCCTAAATATACTAGCTTCCAGTGCTCATAAGTTTTGATTTTACATGATTGTACTTGTCTATGATCTGAAAAGATATTTCAGCCTTTTCAAGGACGTTATAAACTGGGATTCTTAGAGAATTTAACAAAAAATTCAACAAAGTAGTTCTCTAGATCAATTTTACAATGGCTTTTTTTTTTCTTTTTCTTTACAATGGCTTTTTATATACGGATTTTTATATTCCCTCAAAGGGCTACCAGTTAAGCAGTTAAGACTCTTAGGCAACTCTTTTCATAAACATATATGTATTTATTTCAGTGTAGTTGATAGCACAGGTACTTAACAACTGATTTACTAAATCCAGGATCAGATGTAGGAATGATAATGCCTTGAAATCTAATTGCATGTGGCTTTCTGTATTCACTGCATTTTAATTAGAGTTTCCAGAACTAGGTTAAAAACATTTACATTTCAAAATAACATGATGAAAGGAGGGGGAGGGGTTAAACTGATGGTATTTTGAAAGCCTAAAGCATGAAATATTTTTAGAGTTTTATGAGTCAGCTTCAGTACTCAAATATTTGTGATTGTGCTGCCTGTACCAGTTCGGTACTTAATGGTTAACAGGATAACTTTCATTTGATATTCCAGAGCTTGCTGTTTCAAAGAAAGGAAACAGAGTTCTTGGGTTTCACCAATTTCTTAATCTTCATTCCTCTACTTTCTTTGATTTTGATTCTTCCTTTTTTTCTTGCAGTTTTTTAGTTTACTAGGAAGTAAAACTGGTGATAGCAGAATAATTAAATCTTCAAAATATAACCCCCATTGTGACTCCTACCCGTGCCTGTGGCCAGGTCCACAAAAAGTGCTTCTCCAGCTGACCCACCTCGTACGATTCAGTCTTTAATATAGACTATAAACTCTTGATCGAGACAACTGAATTTACGATTGCTGATAGTGAATAATTTAACCACCAAATGACTTTCATGGCTTTATGTGGGCCCAATACTGTACCTAGTTTGTGGGACTGTTTTTCAAACTTCTGACTTTGGTAAAATTAGCTTTATTATTAATGAGGTAGAAAAGTAGTAATCCATTTGGAAATATACAAAAGTTCACCAGACTTTGTCTAGTGTGGTGGACTTCACTGGAAATAATGAAAACTGTGCATTGTGTCTCACATGATATTTAACACTTGAGTTAGATGTAGTATGAGTTTATGTTCAGGCACTTATTACTAGAAAGCACTCACAGAGCTGCTAATTGGAAAAAGATGGTTAGTCCTGCCTATTAGAAGATAGCAGAAGTTAATGTTAAAAGTTTGGGAAAGATAATCCTGCTTCCTCTGTGGGTGTGAGCGTACCCCTTCCCCCCTTTACACAAGCAATGGGTAGTTTACACTCTGTTGTTAGCCTCTGAATGGTTCCCCTCTTTGCTAAGTGACCTTAAGTGAGTCATTCCCCTCTGTGTTATCTCTAAATGGCTATATTACTTGTTGAATATAGTGATATAGGTAAAATATATTGGATCTTATTAAGAAGTTGTAATATCAAATCTATTTTTAGAGCTATTGAAGTACAGACAGGCCACAAGGGCAAGGAGATGAAAGAAACTAAGTGACGTTATTGGAAATATTTATCTTTTTGTCTCCCCCCGCCCCGCCTTGTCATTGGCTTTCTAAGTGGAATAAGTGGGATTGTTTAGTGACTCCTTTAAGAAATTGGGTCTTACTTTGTCACCGTCACTTACCCTTATCTGCCTCTAGCCATGTGTTGATTTACCAAATGCAGGTAAAGTAGACAGAAGTTTAAGTAGGGTCCAAATGAAATAAATCACATGCATATGCATAGACCTCACTGACCTGCCTCAAGAAGCTGTGGCTCAAATATTATCAATTTTTACTCCTGATTTTGGAGTAGGTTAGATGTCCTTTCAGATTTGACAAGGATAAACATGATCCTGCTCAGAAGTCTTGGCAGTCTTTGGCCCCTGACCGCTGTCCCCTGAAAACTGCGAGTTCTGTATAGCACAGAAGAATAGCTAACCCATTACGTAGGTTTACAGGACAGCACATGTATTTCTCTGAGTAGTACTGTTTGGTTCTATGAATTTTAGAAACAAACTTTTCTGCGCTGTGAGGTACCTGGGATCTTGGCTTCCATCTGGTGATATTTACAGTTTAAGGGAAAGAAAGCATTTCAAGTCCTAGTAATTCAAATTCTAGCCTCTCTTCAGCTTTTTCTTCTCACATTCCTCACTTATTCTATATTCCAGCCAAAGCCTGGGGATCTGTGGTTCTTCAGATTCTGCTTACTGTTTCCTTTGTCAGCACTGATATGAACTGACCTAAACCCATGTATTTAAGGCTACTGATGTTTATGGGAAGGACCTAATAGTTGGTGCTCTGGCCAAATTGGTTTAGGTCAGATCTCAACAATCCTCTCTTCCACCTATGCTGATAAAGTACTATCCCCTCAGAACACAGTTTAGATGCCTTCTCTTTTTGATGTCAGTTTATATTATGGTGGCAGATACCATTTTGGATTTTTATCTATAGCACTGCCTATATGATAATCATCGTTAAATGAAATGAATGAGTTCTGACACTTTGTCTTTATCTCGTGCCAGTGAACCTCTTCTGGGCTTGTATTATGGTTTCCTGTTTGTGTCCCCTATTAAATGATAAACTCAGTGCCTCTTGTAGTAGGTGTTCAGTAAATGTTGAGTTGAACTTTCCTGTTGATTGCTTGCGTGTATTATTGCTGTCTGCCTGAATCTTAGCCATCTTCTTTTCTGGAAATTCTCACCTATATCACTAGTTCTTATGATAATTTGTTCCTAACTCTTAATGGGACTTATCAGACCTTCCTGTGTATCATAAAAGTTTGATCGTGTCTAAGCTTCTCTTCCAGAGGCCGTATCTGATTGTCCTTTGAATCCTTCACTACGCTTAGCAGCACTTGGGTGTGCAGTAGGTATTGATTTAAATTAATGTTAGGTGTTTTTTTTTCCATGCTGTGAAAACTTTTTAAGATTTCCTTTTGATAATCTTAAGACAGAGGTGGAGATGGATAGAGGAGAAAGACTGCTAAGGGGAAAAGGAGGGTGGGATGTGGTACACAGACATTCATAGACATTTTAACCATTATTTACAGACTTTTATACACATACAGATTGATTTATATACATCCTAGAGAGTGGTTGATAGAAGGACTGAGGAAACCAAACTCCTTTTATATCTGTTGATGTGAACTTGCCAAACAGTCGATAAGTTCTAAGGATCCTGTGACCTTAGAGAAGCGTGATTTAGCATAAAGGGCATGGACTCTAGAGTGAAACACCTGAGTTTGTATCTTAGCTGTCACTTGCTGGCTGTGTGACCTTAAGAAAGTTAACGTTTCTCTGGTATGATTTCATTATGTGTAAAAATAAGAAAATGTAGGTATTGTTCTGAGTGCTGGGAGGATTATGAGAGATGCATGTGAAAGGACCTTGCAAAGGCTTGTCTCTCAGCAACTACCTGCCAAGCTAACTCTCCCCACAAGTACAGGGACCATATTTTGTAAAGCACAGTCAAGACAGATGATGTGAGGAAGGTTTTAATTTTCCCCCCTGATTTGTGTGTGTATTTAATTGTGAAGCTTTACAGAGGCCTAAAATTCAGTTGCTTTTAGCCATGTATTTAACGAGGCATCTTTGGGGGAGATGATGAAATCACACAGAATCAGTACTGTCTTGGAAATCTGGGAAGTACTGTTACAACTACTAAGAACTACCAATTAGCCATAATTAGACTTGTACTCTGTCTGTGGAGATAACCCACTTAACCCTGTTTTAGGTATCCTGGTAGAAAGAGACTGGTAATTGTTCATATTAACATTGAACATTGTGATTTATGTTTAATCAATTTAGTTTAGACAAAGGAAATTAGGATTTTCAAATTCTTATTCTTGTTTTAGCAAAGCTGGTGATTTTGACCTTTAACAGAATAAGTGGTGACTATCCTACAAGATTTCCTCCTGAGTTGTATTGTTGTTCATTGAATTAGTTGAGAAAAGGGGAAAAACCTGTTGGTCAAGAAAGTGCTTGTTAGACTCTGTTCAGTTTCTGCTGATCGCGATTGCCTAACAGGAAGCTTGTCTTTGTAGGCAAATGAGAGACCAGCCAGGAAGACCTGACAGTCCAGTAGGGTATCTCTAACCTGGATCTTATTATTGTTTTAACAAAATTCAAAGATTGCAGAGTTCAGTGATGTCAGCAGGAAACATTTTTTAGGAAATTCCCTCTCAGGGTTAGTCAACAATGAAGACCTTCAGAGAATGGAAAGCAGTGAAGTAGAAACTGTTGGACATTAACATGTAAATTGAAAAAGATGACTGAGTAGAGATGGGCAAATACCTAAGTACAATGAATATAGGAAACCATTCTCTAGTAGCAAACCTCTGATCCACAGGAGAAAAAGAAAAACTAAGTGAGAGCTCTGCTGTTAAGAAAAAGGAACCTGAGTATTTTTTTTTTTTGAGAGTTAAATTCAGAACACTTAACCAGTTTTGGGAACTAATAATAAAATATGTTTTGGTTCTGTGAAATGATTGCTTAGGAGACTCAGAGAGAAAGGGGCAGGGGACAGGAAGAAGTCAGTCCTTACATTCCTGGTCTGGCATCTATTAATCTTTGTTTCTCTAGCATAAGGCCTGCCACCAATTAGGCATTCAGTAAATGTTTATTTGAAGGGAAGAGGGGAAAATTAACTCACTAATACAAGAAAAAGCTCTGACAACGCAAGAGGTTCAGAAATGAGTCCGTTAGTCAAATTGTTGTGGTTGTGTTTTGCTATAATTGTTCGGCATTTTGGTTATAGCAGTGAGTTATACTTTGAAAAGCAGAGTATATTGCTCTAGCAGTTAACTACTAGCCCACTAGCAGCTTTTGTCAAAATTGTGTTTTTAGTTTATTCTTAGGCTCTAGAGTAATGAGAAGAGCTTGAGCAATTATTCTTTGCTTGTGATTTTACTCATATAATGCCTTTAAGTTGAGGGTATTAAGATATTTCCACCCGTTTGTTATGAAGAGGTTAATCTTAGACTTGTACTTCAGTCAGTCACCTCAGTTGCTTTGCCTGTAACATGAAAAATCAGAACATCTTTAGTCTTTGCCTGTGGACTATTTATTGATCTTGGAATTTAAAAATTCCTTGGTTTCAACTGGGTTTGGGATTCTTTGTCACAGACACATCTTTGCTGCTAAACACAAAGTCTACTTGGGCAACGTTATAATGTGTTTTGTTATAAAATTAATATTGTGGGCCTTAGAATTGCATGGCTTTTTGTTACTGAAATGCTTTAAGTGGCTAGATCAGGGGAGTTAGCCCTTTCAGGATGGCTCAACAAGTTCAGTTGTATTTTAGTTCAGCTAGGCTGAAATACTTAACTCTTCTGTATTTTTGTGGTTCTCCCTTCTGACGTCAGTTAGCTTAAAGCTTGGTTTCTTCTGCCCCAGGAATCATGGTCTTTCTGATCCATGGACTGTGGACTTGGGAGGCCACAGTATTCTGTGAAAAGGGCATGGGCTCTACCACCTAGTAGATGTGGGACTGTGGGCAAGTTATTTCTTCTCATATTTTTTGAGAATTAAATATGAGTAATGAATGTAAAAGGCCTGGCCCATTAGTAACCCTTCAATAAAGGTAGGTATTATAATTACTGTGGAACATTTTAGCAGTAGTGTGACAGTTGAGGAAGTAGCAAATTTATGTGCAAGCAGCTTCACAGTCTTTGGATTTTTAAATTTTTATCTGTCATCCTGTTGAATGTCTTTTTCTCTCTCCCTTGTAGTTTGTTTAGAGTTTAGAGTCGAATGGAAGAGTTGGTATGGTAATAAAAGAATGTTGATATAATGTAGAGTGGGCTTATGTATTTAAAGGCGTTATCTAGTAAATTGTTTATTAGTGTTCTTTATTATTTTCCCTAATTTACCCAGTGACTGGCCATTGTGGGGGATTGGCCTTTACTGAGTCAGAAGTTTACTCTTAAAGTTATGTCACATGTCTTAAAATGTCCTGTATTGGGCTTCCCTTGTGGCGCAGTGGTTGAGAGTCCGCCTGCCGATGCAGGGGACACGGGTTCGTGCCCCGGTCCAGGAGGATCCCACATGCCGTGGAGTGGCTGGGCCCGTGAACCATGGCTACTGAGCCTGCGCATCCGGAGCCTGTGCTCCGCAACGGGAAAGGCCACAGCAGTGAGAGGCCTGCGTACCGCAAAAAAAAAAAAAAAAAAAGTCCTGTATTTCAGCTGAGGGTGGAAGATTTGAGAGATGTGAAGATTTGATTTCTTATATGTGGCAAACCAAAAGATTTCTTGTTAGGTGCTTAAATAAATATTTTGATTGGGAGACATTTGAGCCCTCCTATATTAACTTTGGCTGACAAAGTTTCTGTAATAGTAGAGGAGCTGTCTTAGAATATGGATAAAGTTCATTGTAGCTGAATGATCTGGGACAATTTATGTGCATAATAGAAGAAATTTTTGTCATGCATTTGGAAATTGCATGATATTTATCATGAACAAATAATAGTATTAGGGATGTTTCCTTCTTTGTTATGTAGAATTTCTTGTCCTCTCAACACAGAGATGAGCAGTGCTACTGCAGACCTTTTATACCAAATAGCTGACTCAGGGGTTGTAACTCTTTCTGTGCTTCAGATCCACCACTCCATTGACCCTTCCATTTCTTGGTGGCTGTCCTTTGCCGCTGGTGCCATGGTGGGTGTATGGATTGCTTTCTGTCTTTCAACAGTTACCGAAGTGCATGTTTGGGATTTTGTTGAAGAAAGCTGGATACAGTAAGCGGAAAGAATCTTGGAAGCTGCTTGACTGCTGTCTTTTCTCAGACTAGTCTGAAAGGGAATACCCCCATTCATTCTGGATTGGTGGATCTGAAGTACAAAATATTGTCCAGGTAAGCAATTACCCTGTATTGTTTTGTTATGTAGAACTCAACTCACTGAGAGAAACTTAAAATTTCTTTACTTTTTTCCATTATAATAGAGAAGGAAGAAATGTTAGACATTTATTCATAGTGTTCATGTTTGGGTGTGGTTTAGTGACGGTATTTGCTAGTAAAAGCTTTGTTTCAGTGTAAGAAATGCAGTTATTTTTATTAAATAGGCCCAAAAGTTTTGTAGTCATAGCCTAACAGGGAATACAGTACAGTAAACAAGGAACATTTGTTTGAGGAATAGGTTATAAAATATGGAAAGCAAATGACAATTTTGTGGCATTACCTCATGATTTATAGTTATTACCTGGTCAGAATAATTTTAGTTATTAGTAGTTACCATGTAACTTCTTTAATAAGTAGTTATTTAATAACTAGTTACCATGTAACTACTTTACATGGTAACTACTAATTTTAGTTATTAGTAGTTACCATGTAAAGTAGTGGTCTTTTATTCTTAGGACTCCTGGAGGGTCTTCTCAGGACGATTTACTAACTGTAGCTGCTGTTTACTGGGCATCTACTAAGTGCCAGGCGCTATTGTAAGCTCTTTACACATATTTCTTATTTAGTGGGCACCTGCTTTACATGTATATTACAGATTGTAAAATGAAGCTCATGAGCATTAAGTACAATTTGCCCAGGGTCGTACAGCTAGTACATGGCAGGGCCAAGCTTAAGCTTGAGCCTGTGTGTCTCCAGAGCTCTGGCTCTTTCCATCTGACTACATTTGCTGAAGTTTGTACTTCAACTTCAGGATTTTCATATTGTCTATATACTGTTAGAGTAAGATGTGGTTTTCTACAGTGGGTTTCCACTTGGAGAACACATGATGGATCGTTGTTTGGCATGGTATCTTAATTGTATCTGGTGCTCTCCCTTCTTAATGAAAAGATTAGAAGATCTTTAGTCAGTTCACCAAGTGAACCTAAAGGTAACTTAGGAAGTATAAGAGAGGCTGTACATTTGCATGTCAAAATGTATTTTATACAGGGCAGTATCATTTGGTCTAGTGAACTCAAACCTGTATCTTCTCAGTACCTCCTTACTTTTTATTGGTTATTTAAATAGCTCAGTAGCTTATTATGTAGACTTCTTCTTTTTTTAACAGTGACATTCTTAGCATTTTTAAAAAATATTTATTTATTTATTTGGCTGCGCCGGGTCTTAGTTGCGGCACGCGTGATCTTCATTGCAGTATGCGGGCTCTTTAGTTGCGGCATGTGGGCTCTTCTAGTTGCAGCATGTGGGATCTAGTTCCCTGACCAGGGATCGAACTTGGGCCCCCTGCTTGGGAGCACGGAGTCTTAACCACTGGACCACCAGGGAAGTCCCTATGTAGACTTCTTTTGATCTGTGGTTTATCAGCCTTACAAGTAAGACATTGTCAGGCAACTCATGACTTTTTCTGGTATTTAATCACTCCAGATTACCCATTTCCTTCACCCTTAAAAAAACAACAACTTTTTGATCATAGGCTGACACTCTGGCTTTGTGATCCATGTTTTATTTTTTCTATTTGTTAGTATTTCTTCTAGTTGAGCATTTTTCACGCTTGTCACGAGAAGAGCTCTCATGGTGGTGGCAGTAGGAAAAGTAGTAGTAGTTTACACTTAATGGGCAGTTACTCTGTATTGAGCACAATTCTGAACACTCTACATGTATAAACTCATTTTCATAGCGACCCAATGAGGCAGGTACCCTTATTTCCACTTTAGTTATGAGGAAACTGAAGGATAGAGTAGTTAAGGAACATGTTCAAGATCACACGTCTAGTAAGAGACAAAGATGAGATATGAATCTAGGCAGTTTCGTTTCAGAGAATGTGCTTCTAATGTCTGTGCCTCAAGTTTAAAGTAACATCCAGTGATAAAAAGAGGGGCAGAAATCTTGAAGACTAAAACTGTATTCTGATTTCAAGAAATCATTGCAAAGGGAAAGGAAACAATTGTTGCCGAGTATCTATTTCGTACCTTCTGTAGAAAATAGTCTAGATCTCAGATTCTGTGTTAGCCATCCAAGACTATCTCAGCCTGTTTCCCCCGAGAGGACTCACAGTAGGGTTAGTTTAAGGTTGTCTTCCAGAACAGTGCCGTCCAGTTAGAACTTTCTGGATAATGGAAATGTTCATTATCTGTGCTGTTCAATATGGTAGCCACTAGCCACTTGTGGCTATTTTGAAATGTGGCTCTGTTAACTGAAGAACTGAATTTTAAATTTTAATTAATTTTAATAGCCACAAATACAGTTATAGAATTTATCTTCATCCTAAGTCTGGTCTTGGATTTAACACCCTTAGAAATCTGATCTTGTCAGCATGCTGAAAGCCAGCACCTTATCCCACGATTAGACTTAAATTCATTAACCAGCTATGCAAGACTGATGTGTAAAGCCAGAATTCCAGTTTATTAATTTATAATGATATGTGCTTGTTGGCATGATTAATATAAACTTTTCTGATAGGTAGACTTCCTTACTAGATCCTACTTAACATGCCAGTTTAAGTTTTTCAAATGAGAAGAGATATTTAGAGGGACCTGAAGACTCAAGCCAAATGACCGAAATATTCTTGTCCAGTGGGTAGACTACCTACCAGGTCAGATCATAGTCATGTGGTTTCGTTAGCATGGACTTGACCAGGGAAGTGACATTTGCTGGCCTGGGACTGAGACAACCTCATTCAGCTTTTACTTTAGGGATGGATGGTTTTTCTGTCTTCCTTCAGCTTCTCTGCTTGTTTTTACTTCCCAAATCCTTTTCTGATTATGGCATTCATTTTAAGCATGTTAATATTTACATTCAGCTTGAATGCACTCGTGTTTTTTAGGTCTGGGAAACTCCTGTTTTCCTTAGGGCACCTTTATCACTGTTAGGATCCATTTTGTGTTCATTTTTGACTCTTAAGAAGGCAGTTGAATTTTCCTTGCTTCCCTGAGGCCTCTTTCTACTGAAACACACTTAATAGCTTATTTAATTTGGTCATATAGTGTGGGGTAGAATAGGAATATACTCATAAAAAATATGCCTGGTAATACATTCTCTTTGCATTATGTCATGTTATTAAATGAGCTTGTGTTTAGCTTACTATATCATTACTTTGGGACTTGTTCTTGATCCTTCTGTTCTTAAAATAGAAAGAGTGATGTAACCAAATTTGCATTTTAAGAAGTTAACTTTTCAAGTGTCTGTAAGGTGGATTGAAGAGACTCAAGGCAGGGAGACCAGTTAGTTCAAGTGAGCAATGATGAAGGCAAACCAAAGCATTGACAGTGGGCATGGTGGAGATGGGGTGGGCTTAAAAGAGATGTAGGTGGCAGGACCTACCAAACTTGGGGATTGGTTATAGTAGAAAGAGATGGATGGAATATAGTATAAATTTTAGATTTTTGCCTTGGGCGCCAGGATGGTTGTTTGTTCTCTCTTCCAAGATAGGGAATACTAGAAGAACAGACTTGGGGGAGTGGAGGGAGGAGAAAGAATGAGTTCAGTTTGTAGTGAATTTGAGTAGCCTATGGGTGAATCCTCTAAAAGGAGAAGTATCTAGTAGGAATACTGATCTGGCACTCACCAGAGAGAGCAGGGATAGAAAGATTTAGAAGTTTTTATTTAGCTTCAGTGGTAGCTAACTTTACTTATTGGAGTTAGAAGATAACTCGGAGTAAAGATTGAAGCATCTATATCTGTATGGAAATGCTAATATAAAGGAATGGGCTGCAGCTCAGATTATGAGATCATATGTGATGTCGCTCAAGAGGTGTTACTCCTCTGTCCTTCTCACATTGAGCTGGGGATTGTTACAGCCTGTTCCCAATCAGCAAATTAGTCCATTATATTTGGATTGTGATTTTTTTTTCTACTGTAGTGGTTTGTTTAACTAATAGAGGTACAGTTTTTGAAATGTATTTTAGAAAGCACCATGTTGTCCCTACACATCTTACGTACGTTTATCAAATTCATTTCTTTACATCTGGTGACAAAAGCAAGGAAAAACTAACCTAAACAGTGAACATTCTGGACCAAATGTGAAATGGGGAATGGAAATTTGCTCTCCTCTCAGCCTGTCTCAATTCCTGAGTGCTTCTCATCTAGCTGTGATGAGTGTGATTATGGTATTTTAAAGAAACATTTTTAACATCACAACACGAGGCCGAAGTACAAGCCAGCTATTTAATCTACTAGTCAGTTGAAGAAACAGCAAACTGTTCAAGTGCTGGTACGAAAATTAGCTGTGTAGGAATTATTGAGATGGTGTGTTGGTCCAGTGTGGCATATATTTAAGAGATTTTTAAGGCAGATTTTTACTATATGCTGTTTTCTCCTTATGTACTGACTTCAGACCCTAATTCCCAGG
The DNA here is from genome assembly GCF_025265405.1 of Mesoplodon densirostris. Taxonomy (NCBI): domain Eukaryota; kingdom Metazoa; phylum Chordata; class Mammalia; order Artiodactyla; family Ziphiidae; genus Mesoplodon; species Mesoplodon densirostris. The sequence continues at coordinate 162,587,433 of NC_082663.1, forward strand.
TGTGCTATATAACTCCACTGTAATTAGGTTTTAGTAATGAAAGCATGGAGATGTGAAGACTTCATTACAACTAAAGTCAATCAATACTTAACAAAAAACTTTTCTGAATACATTATATATGTCTGTGGTACAAAATTCATAAGGTGCAAAAAGGAGTACACAGTAAGGAAAAAAAAGTCTCACTTCTCTTTAGCTCCAGCTACTCAACCACATTCTTGTGTAGCTTTCATATATATGTGTGTGTGTGCTATACACATTATTCTGCACCTTGATTTTTTTTATGTAAAATATGACATGGTCATCTTTCATATCAGCTTCCAAAGAACTCATGTTTTTTGAAGAGATAATTTAAAAGATGCATGCTGATTTATTATATGTGCTATAATTTGTGAAACCAGTCTGGGCTGTTACAGATAGAGGCTACTTCCAGTCTTTTGCTGTTATACATAATGCTGTAAAAAATAACTTGACGTGTATGTCATTTCACATGTGGAGGAGTATATCTTCAGGACAGATTCCTGGGAGTGTCACTGGATAGGTGCTTTAAAAAGTCTGATAGACATTGCCACGTTGTCCTCCAGTCACATGGCAACAATTTACACTCTTGCAGGCTTTGCTTGAGAGTACTCTTATTTCCTGACACTCTCAAGGTTTTACATTGGTTTTAAGCTGGTTGCTCTTAAAGTTGTTCTCTCTTTTCCCCCATAACTTTTTATTATGAAGAATTTCATATATATAAGAGTTGGGGAAAAAAGCAGTACAACAAACACCTGTATACTCTCTCCACCTAGACTCAACAGTTATTAACATTTTGCCATATTTGGATCATTTCTCTGCTCCTCCCTTGGTCGTCCCTTCCCTCCCTTCTTCCCCCACTTCTTCCTCTATCCCTCTCCTCCCCTTTCTGTCCTTCCCTCCCCAAATAAGTACCCTTTTTTGTTGTTAAACAATTTGAAAGTAAATTGCAAACATGATACCCCATCCTCTAAACATTTCAGCATGTATCTCTTAAGATAGTCTCTCTCTAAAAGTGAACGTGCATACACACACACACACCATGTATATAGTATACATCTCCATATATAACCAAATATTAAATATAGTCCTATGTATTTTATACGTATATAAAGCCACAATACTATTTTTATATCTAAGAAAATGAAAGTAATTCCATAATATAGTAACAAATATTCAGTTCAATTTAAATTTTCCCAGTTGACCCAAGAATGTCTTTTCTAGCACCCCCTCTTTAAAAAACAAAAACCAAGTTCCAAATAAAACACACCTTTTGTATTTGGTTGTAGATGTCTTTTTAATTTCTTTTTGTTTTAACTGTCCCTCTGCCCTTTTCCCTCTCCTGGAATTGATTTTTTTTTTTTTTTTTTAAGAGTCCAGCTCAGTTAGTTGTCCTGTAGGGTGTGCAGCATTCTTCACTTGTGTGAATATTTCTTCATGGTGTTATTAACTCGTTTCTCTAGCTCCTATACTTGCTGTAAACTGGAAGTTATGTGAGAGGCTTGATTGCAGCCCATTTAACAGCCCATTAACCTATGCTTCATCATAGGTGAAGTGTACTTTGCATTGAGTCATGTCGGGAGGCCCTTAATGACAGGTTATCCCATTATGAGCTATGATAAATTTGATCCCTTGACTAAGGTGGCAGCAGCCAGATCTCTCCATTAAGGTACAGTTTTATCCTCTATTATTACAAAGGACTATGGGGTAATATTTTGGCACCTTGTAAGTATCCTGTTCCATTACAGCCTTTCACCCAGTGGTTTTAGCATCCTGAGCCTGAAATCAGTTATTACAATGTAAGTTACCGAATTGTGGTTTTCTGTCATTTCGTCTATATTTGTAAGCTAGCATTCACAGAGGCCATCTCGTTTCTCCTCCTTCCTTTTGTGTATCACGGTACTCTCATGGATTTTATTTATTCACTCTGTTAACAGTCAATTACAATCTTTATTGATGTTCAGATTTGGCTAATGAGGGCCCCTTCAAGATAGCTCCTGCTTCCTTTGTAACAGGAGCCCATCAGTTTTGGTGTGTTTCTTGGTTTTCTACTTTTCCCTGCATATCAGGAATCAACCATTTTTCCAAGAAGCTCTGGTTCCTTTTAGTGGGGAATGGTGTTTAGAAACAAAATCAATACTGTTGGGTTGTTGTTGCTTCTAGACCTTTTCAGTGGACAGACCTAAGAAGTATATTTAAAATGAACCATGTGTTCATGTTCTGATTCAAACTTAATATTACAGGGATATTTTTCTGAACCTGTTAGCCTTTTGATTTTCAAAATCTAAGGGATCATACTGTGTAATGGCCCTCTATTTGAGGTACTAATTGTTATGCAAATAGGCAGATGAATAGCTTTATTCATTTATTATTGAACATGTAATTGAACAGGTACTGTTTGGTAATGTGGGGAATACAGAACAGAATCAGATGTGTACCTTGCTTCCAGAATCTTACAGTCTTTTACGTAAAAAAGTAGTTTAATGTGAGAACGGCTAAGGATCATGAGAGGTGGACATACGTTGTGTGGGAGCTAGAAAAGGAAGGAAATCTCATAAAGGAAATTTTTTAAAAGTTACCCTTTGGGGCTTGAGCAAAAATTAGACATGGATGTGGATGTGTTGGGGCAGAGGAGGGATATCATAGCAAAGGTAACCAAATGAACAGTAGCTGGGAGGCAGTGGTGTGTATTGTCTGTTGGGAGTAAGTAGTTCTGTGGATTGTTGGAGTGTAGTTTGTGTGAAGGGATTGAGGTAGATAAATTTGTAAAGAGATTATAACCAAATCTTGGGTCATCCTTTAGGTCATAAGTTACAGACAAGTAGCCTGTAGATAGAGATCCACAGATGTATTTTATTTGATCTGCATAGATTTTTAAAAATTGGACATTTCATATCAAAACACTCTGGTTTTGCCTGAAAACTGGAGCTGAGTAGTGGCTGCCTTTTTGAGTCAAGTCTTCTACTTTCCTGGTCACCATAGCTCCTGTAAGGCCTTCTTTACTTTTGAGCTTGACATCCCTGCAGGAGAGGAAGGGTGAGGGTAGTGGGTGTGGTTTGAGGTGAGAGATGATTTGAAAGTTTGAGCAAAATCTGTGCTTTAGAAAGATCACTCTGGCAGTCAGTTTGGAGGATGCAGTGGAGCAGGGAGACCAATTAATAGACTGTTGTAATGTTCCAGGGAAGAAGTCACAAGATAGTAACAGATGGTGTGGAAGAGGAGGAGATGAGACATTTTAAATGTAGAATGGGTAGATTGTATTGATAGATATGAGTATGTATGTGTATGTATTGAAGAGAATGTAAATCAGACTCTCTTCAAACATGAAGTCCTGTCTCTAAAAAGCTTTGTATTCATAAATCAGTTATGAATTAACTGATTGTGAATGCATTAATTACAGTTTCTGGAACTTAACCACATATTTTTTAATCTGTTGGTTAATTTTGGAAGACAGCAGTAATAGTTTCATGCGTTGTCACTGTGTTTAGTTTTGCAATATGCAAATAACATGCTTCAACAAAGTCTAACTCTGACATGGCTTTATTTCTGAAAGTTGTTTATAAAGTGAATATTTATATTATGATTTTAAAAGTCACTTTCCTTATAATTGTGGAGCTAAACTTTCAAGCAAAAATATTAGCAATGCTGGTACTTATTTTCAGAATGTTGGCTGCTTGTATTTAATTTTCCCCACAATCTTTGCAAGAACTTAATCAAAAGGATAGTGAATCAACAAGGGACTGTACTGTAGACTTGAAATTACACCTTTATTAAAACCATGTATACGGGGGCTTCCCTGGTGGCTCAGTGGTTGAGAGTCCACCTGACGATGCAGGGGACGCGGGTTCGTGCCCCGGTCCGGGAAGAGCCCACATGCCGCGGAGCGGCTGGGCCCGTGAGCCATGGCCGCTGAGCCTGCGTGTCCGGAGCCTGTGCTCCGCAACGGGAGAGGCCACAGCAGTGGGAGGCCCGCGTACCGCAAAAAACAAACAAACAAACAAACAAAAAAACATATATACTGTTAATAATAATAATAAGTATTTTGGACATCTTCCCTGTCTGGTTAGGGCATGACTTTATCCAGTCCCATTACTCCAGATATTTAGTAGCACCACCAGCTCAGATAATCTGAGGGAGGTGGACATGAAGAACATGTAAATGAGTAGACTGGGAATGAGAGTGACTCACACTGACAGAGGCCACACCTGGATACTGTGTAAAAAGCATCCAGCTTCAAGGGATGAACAAAGATAGATTAAAGGGCATTTGCATATATTTTTTTAATTGCTTCTAACTTACATACAGTATAGAACACAAATATTAAGTGTACAGCTTAATGATTTTTTTTTACATATGTGTATACTACACTGTGTAACTACTACCCAAATCAAGATAGAAAACATGCTAGAGCCACTTGAGGGCTCTTTTGTCTGTGCCTCACCCGGTCAATAGACCCTCCCAAAGGTCTATTCTGGCCTCTTTTTTTTTGGCCTCTTTTATTATAGGTTAGTTATGGCTGTTTTTGGATTTTATATAAATGGAGTTATACAGCATATATATGTACTTTTGTATTCCCCCATTACTGTACTCCCCCATTACTGTATCCGTGAAATTCATCCATTTTGTTGTGTATAACAGTATTTTTCCCTCCGTGCATTATTCCATTGTATATATAGTCCATGATTCATTTATTTTACTGTTGATAAATTAGTTGGTTTGTTTCCAATTTTTGGCTGTTATTATGAATAACACTTCTAAGGTGGACATAAACACTTGGTTCTCTCAGTTATAAAAACCCCAGAGTGGAATTACTGGGCCAGAGGATAGACATATGTTTAGTTTCAGTAGATTCTGCTAAACTGTTTTCCAAGCACTTGTGACAATTTAGTCACCTACCTGTAATGTGGAGAGTTCCAGTTATCTCTTGGCTTTGCCAGTCTTTTTCATTTTAGCCATTCTGATGAGTGTGTACTGGTATCTATATTGTAGTTTTGTTTTTTTTTTGTTTAATCAGCTTATTGATGTATAGCTTACATGCAATAAAATGTACTCATTTCAAGTATACTGTTTGAGTTTTGAAAACTATATATACTCATGTAACCACTACCACAATCAAGATATAGAACATTTCTACCAAAAAAAAAGCTTCCCTCATTACCCTTTGGAGTCCCCTCAACAGCATCCTCGGCCTCAGGTAACTTGCTTTCTGTTACTGTAGATCAGTTGTGCGTGTTCTAGAATTTCATATAGATGGGATGGGTACAGCATGCGTATACTGCATGTACTCTTACTATGTTTGGCTTATTTTGCCTAGCATGTTTTTTGAGAGTCATTCTTGTATCAGTTGTTTGTGCCTTTCCATCGCTTAGCAGTGTTACATTATACGAGTATACACAGTTTTGCTTATCCATTCGCCAGCTGATGAATATCTGGGTTGTTTCCAGTGTTTGGCTATTATGAGTAAAGCTTGCGTGAACATGTGTGTTCAAGGTTTAGTCTGGACATTTCTTTTCTCTTGTGTATACCTAGGAGTGGAATTGCTGGGGTCGAGTGTAGATGTATGTTTAGTTTTTCAAGAAACTGCCAGATCTTTTCACAAAGTGGCTGTGCATTCTTAGAGTTCCTCTGACAGTGTATGAGAATTCCAGTTGCTCTGCATCCTCATCAGCACTTGACATGGTCATTCAGGTTTAGCCATTCTAATAGTTGTGAAATAGTATCTCATTGTGGTTTTATTTTACATTTCCCTAACGACTAATGATGTTGAGCATTTTTTTCTTGTGCCCATTGACCATTTAGCTATCTTGTTTAGAGAAATGCTTATTCAAATCTTTTGACCCTTTAAAAAAATTGAGTTGTCTTTTTTCTTACTGATTTGTGGGAGTTCTTTATTATAGTCTGGAAACGAGTTCTTTGTCAGACATACATATTGCAGACACCTCCTGTTCTGTGGCTTGCATTTCCAATGTCTTAATACTGTCTTTTGATAGGCAGAAGGTCTTAATACTAATGAAGTCTAATGAATCAATTTTTTCTTTCATAGTTACTAGTTTTTGTGTCCTGTTTATGAAATTTTTGCCTACTCTAAGGTCTTAAAGATACTCTGTGTCTTCTTCTAGAAGCGGTATGTTTTTACCATCTCAAAATTGTTTTTTAAGGTTGAGATAGGGATCAAGATTCATTTTTACTTCCCATGGTTACCCAATTAGCCCAGTACTGTTATTTACACATGTTAAAAAACTGTTGAGAAAATGCTGAGTAAGAAACATATTTTCTTTTTATGGAAGTAATTTATATTTATTATAGGAAAATTGCAAATAAAAATTATGTAAAATAAGAAACAAAAAGAATAAAAAGTTCCACCGATAACTGATGTTAATATTTGGTATACTTCTCTGCCTTCATATACATATTTTTTTCTTTCATGTATGTTTCATATTTGTTTTTCACACATAAAATTATTTTGCAAACTGCCTTTAAAACTCAGCAATATTTGTGACATCTTTCTGAACCATCATGTATATTTTTATAACATTTTGAAGGGGTGCCAAATATGCATGAATATGCAAATGGATAAATAGTTAAACCACTCCTTTATTAGACATTTAAGTTATTTCTAATTTATAGCAACTTAAAGCTGGTGCTCTTTCTTGAAGTTTAATCTTTGAACAAATCTGTGAGTATTACCTTGGGGTAAGTTCTAAGAAGTGGAATTGTTGAGTCAAAGAGTGTACACAAAAAATGTGCCTGTGTATTTTATATAGCCAAAGGTTTTACCCACTTTCTGTTATTTATATGAACATGACATATCAAACTGACCATAGTCTCTGAAAGTGCTCTTTTCTCCATGTTTATGCCATTTTAAGGTATTAATAATTTTTTTAAATCCCAATTTGGTTAAAGAATTTAAAATTTTATTTTTTTTAATTACTAGTGATATTGGACATATATTTCTTAGGTTTGTGGCTATTTATGTTTCTTTCATGAAGAAAGGGAAATATGTAGATGAGCTGTCTTCTCTGCTGATTCTAGATCCAGGTGCATTTGGCGAGTAGCAGAAGGAAGTCACCAGGGTGAGGAACTTCCGAGTTTGTTGTGGCTGGGGCAGCGCTACCCTTTTGTGATTGAAATGGCCATTTTTGTTAGAAGCCAGCTGCAGGAGTATCTGCTTTATTCAGCAGACGGTCTGCAGCAAGCTTAAGCCAGGTCACTGCTCTGGCTTGCCCCTGGCTGCCGGTGCTCTTTATGAAGCACGTTAGGATCCGTCTCAACTGGCCTCACTGACAGCTTCAGGGACACTCACTCCTACTAGCCTTTGCCGCTTTTGACCTAGGAAGTGAGGTTCTGCTGGGAATTCTTCTACTTTTCAGGTAGACTTTTCTTTGTTTACGAGCAGTGAACCCCTGTTTCCAGTCCAGTTTTTTCTCTATTATATTTAATAGAAATTCCTTGAAATGTCTTATATTTGTGGAGAGCACCCTCGCCAGGTTTCCAGTGCCATTGTCTTCTACTTTGATATTCCTTTGATGATTTCAGTTGCACAGTCAGAAACCGCAGCCTTGGCACCTCTGTCTTCCTCCTGAGTCCTGTCTATTTTTGCTCTTTTTCACCCTAGCTTTCCATACTTCAGTCACAGTGATTTTCCCCCACCCTTCCTCCAGTGCACCAGATTCTGTCTTGACCTAACAAGCATTAACATCTATTATTTGTTATCAGGGAGGCTTCACCCTTAACTCCTTTCTTGCCCATTCAACCTCTGCTTGTCCTTTAGAGCTGAGTTCAAGCATCAATTCCTCAGGGATTGTGTCTGGGCCCCCTAGGTACCCCTACAGGTTAGACTCCCTTTGTCATATTATTACAGCATTCAGTTCTTTTTCTTCACAGCTGTTAACATAATTGTAATTGATAAATGTATTGCGTAACCCCCCACTAGAGTCAGCTTCTTTATTAAGAAGGTAACCTCCATGGGGACAAGGATCACGTCTGTCTTGTCATATTCAGTTCATAGCATATTCCCAGCATCTAGCACAGTGCATGCCATACAATTGCCCAGTTGATTGAATGAAGGAATAAATTTAGGAGGGCAAATGAGAGTTAACCATCTTGTAGCAGAAGTTTATATGTACTTTAAAAATGAATACATTCACTCCATTTAATGCTTGGTGTTTTCTGTTTCACTATCATCTCTTAGTTTTAAATGACTTGGTCATGAAACTTAAGCTGTTGGCATCAGTAACTCCTTTCAGAAAATCAAAAAACATCCCTTCTCTCCCTCTCTGCCTCTGAACCAGACATTGACTTCTGATCTGTCCAGATAGTAATACTGCAGCTGTCATTTTGAAGGATTTGTCAGCTGCTGTAAACTGCTAACCTTTCCTTTCCTCCCCTCTCCCTTTCTTTTTTCGTGTGTGTGTGTGTGTGTGTGTGTGTGTGTGTGTGTGTGTGATTAATAGGATCACTATTACTGGGAGTTGCTTCCTTAGGTCAAGTAAATTTAGTAAATGCTGCACATAATCTCCTCCTCTTAGAAATTCACTTGGTAATTGTCATTTTAATAATATGTTTCCCAGTATTTCCCAAACTTTCTGACCCCAGAATTCCTCTCCTCCTTTATTTTGGTTCAAGACTGATACAACCCAAGGCTCTTTACTATTTTTGTGTATTTCACCCCAACTTCTTTTATTCACCAAGGGTTCTCTTATCACCCTGCCAAAGTAAGGAGGGAGGGAACTAACACTCGTTAAATGCCAGGTTTACATCTACGATTCCTTTTAATCTTCACCATAACCTTGAAAGATAGGCTTATTTTCCACATTTTAGCATGTGAGGAAATGGAGACTGGAGAAGAGAATTATTTTTTTGCTCAAAGTCACATAGTGATTCTTTCCCTCTCTTTCTTTCTCTTGTCCTCCTTCCCTCCCTCCCTCCTTCCCTTCCTCCCTCCTTCCCTTCCTCCCTCCCTTCCTCCCTCCTTCCCTTCCTCCCTTCCTTCCTCCCTCCCTTCCTCCCTTCCTCCCTCCTTTCCTTCCTCCCTTCCTCCCTTCCTCCCTCCTTCCCTCCCTCCCTCCCTTCCTCCCTTCCTTCCTTCCTCTCTCCCTCCCTTCCTCCCTTCCTTCCTTCCTCCCTTCCTCCCTTCCTCCCTCCTTCCCTTCCTCCCTTCCTTCCTCCCTCCCTTCCTCCCTTCCTCCCTCCTTTCCTTCCTCCCTTCCTCCCTTCCTCCCTCCTTCCCTCCCTTCCTCCCTTCCTCCCTTCCTCCCTTCCTCCCTTCCTCCCTCCTTCCCTTCCTCCCTTCCTTCCTTCCTCCCTCCCTCTCTCCCTCCCTTCCTCCCTTCCTCCCTCCCTCCCTCCCTCCCTTCCTCCCTTCCTTCCTTCCTCCCTTCCTCCCTTCCTCCCTTTCTTCCTTTCTTTTTATCTCTACAAAGCCTTGTGCTCTTTCCCATCCCTGCCTGGGGTAAGAAAAGAAAAACTCTTCTGATTATTTTAGATTCCACACCTCTAGCTATCACCTTAGTTTGAGGAATGTTAGGTGGCAGCTTGGGACTCTAAAAAGTGCCAGAGACTGGAGCAGCAGGGTTTCCAGGCTGTAGGTGGGCAGCAGCAGATTGTCAGTATTTGGGGAGATTGAGAAGAACAGGGAAGCCTTGCCTGCCCCTGCCCAAATTGCCTCTGTAAGCCCTCATGCTTCCTTTCCTCCCTCGTTCTGTGCTTAACTCATTCTCCCCAGTTCCAGTCTTTTCTCCTTTGTTGGAGTTCTGTTGATAGCTTGGCTTTTTCTCAATAGTGCAGTAGTTAATATTTATTGAGTGCCTGCTTTGGATGTAGCAGGTGCTGTACTCCTCGAAACAGCTGGCTTGCTTAAGGTCACATAGTGTGAATCTAGAATCTTAACCTACCTCGGCCTAAGTGTTTTTTTTTAGTCTTAATAAATTTTTTCCTAAGGGAAACCTACCCTAAGCAATGAAAATCTGTGAAATCATGGGTTTGATGTGCTAGCTGTATATTTTTTATAATGTATTTAAATTAAATGTATAGCTATTAAACATTAAAACACGCTTACGTGTCAACAGAAATCACCTTGAATACTAAACCTTGAGAAACATTGCTGTAGTGTACCCTTTTAACTTTATTCATTCATCCATCCATGAATAGTTCAGTATGTATCTGTAAAAGATATGGACTTAAAAACAAAAAACTGATAAAAACACACACATATAGAGCACACAGTTCCATTATTATACCTATAAAATTAACAATAATTCTTTCATATCAAATAGTGTTTAATATTTGCTTAATTGTCTCACAAATAATTTTTAAATCAATCGTCCTTACTTTTTTTTTTTTTTTTTTTGCGGTACGCGGGCCTCTCACTTTTGTGGCCTCTCCCATTGCGGAGCACAGGCTCCGGACGTGCAGGCTCAGCGGCCATGGCTCACGGGCCCAGCCGCTCCGCGGCGTGTGGGATCTTCCCTGACCAGGGCACGAACCCGCGTCCCCCACATCGGCAGGTGCACTCCCAACCACTGCGCCACCAGGGAAGTCCTGATCGTCCTTACTTTTGAGACCAGTTTTAGATTTGCAAAACAATTGAGCAGGTAGTACAGAGTTGTCATATACACCCCCTTCCCCTGCATAGGGTCCTCCATTATTAACATCTTACATTAGCGTGGTCATGGGCTGCTACTGACACATTATTATTAACTATAGTCCATAGTGTATTCAGCTGTCTTTAGTTTTTTGTTTTTTTGCGGTACGCGGGCCTCTCACTGTTGTGGCCTCTCCCGTTGCAGAGCACGGGCTCCGGACGCACAGGCTCCGGACGCACAGGCTCCGGACGTGCAGGCTCAACGGCCCATGGCTCACGGGCCCAGCCGCTCCGCGGCATGTGGGATCTTCCCAGACTGGGGCACGAACCCGTGTCCCCTGCATCGGCAGGCGGACTCTCAACCACTGCGCCAGCAGGGAAGCCCACCTGTCTTTAGTTTTTACCTCATGTCTTTTTTTCTGCTCCAGGATTTCATCCAGGATCCCACGTTACATTCAGTTGTCGTGTGTTCTTAGGCCCCTCTTGGCTGTGTCATTTTCTCAGACTTTCTTTCTGATGACCTTGACAGTTTTTCGGAGCACTGGTCAGGTATATTGTATTGCCCTCTGTTGGAATTTGTCTTATTTTTCTCATAAAGTCTTTTAGCAGTTGATTTTTTCAATTCAGGAGACAGAGTTGGTCCACACATTGCATACAGTTAATAGTCTCCCAAATCTCTTTTAATCTATAAAAATTGCCTCTCCCATCTTTTTTTCTTGCTATGTATTTATTGAAGAAACTGGATTGGTCATTTGTTCTGTGTAACTTCCCCAAATTTGGATTTTGCTAATTATGTTCTTATTAGGTCTGCATATTCTGATCTCATTTGTATTTCTTATAAATTGGTAATTGCATCCAGAGGTTTGTTGGATTTAAGTTTAGTGTGTTTCTCTATCAATTAACAAAATAAAACAAAAATCAAAACACATGCTGTGTCCACTGTGCTATGGTGCTTTCTTACTTTTGTGATATTCTCTCTCCTTTCCAAGTAAGTGATTCTTGAAGAAATACACAACTTCTTTGCATTTGCATTTTTCTGAGTTAAAAACTGCATAATTTATTGACAGCTGATAGAGAAGCAGTAACCTGGCTGCAGGAATATCCACATGTGGTTGTCAGTTTTGCCAAGGACAGTGATGACACATTTTATGGTATTGACTATCAGTATTAGAGTTTTATTCCTATAGTTTTTAAAATTTTCAACTTTTTTCTTTTTCTCAGTTCAGAAATGTAATGACTTTTGCTGTTGTCAGTATATAAGCCTTAAACCTTACTTTATTTCAAAAAACAAAATTTGAGTGATTACAATGACCCCATACAGTGTAGGAAGATAAAAACAAAATAAGTGGATAAATGAAGATGAAAGGAAGAAATAAATGTAGTAAAATAAGATAAAGGAAGGGTTAAAGTTATACAAAAATGCATAGAATAAGGTTAGTTGTTACAGGAGGGGCACAGGTTAGGTGCTGCTTGTAATAGTAATATTCTGTGTCTGTAGCAGTTTGCAGGACTTTTGTAATCTTAGATGATAAATATATTCCTTGCTCTAAGGTTATTTATTTATTTGGTGCTTGTACTTGGTACTACCAACCTCATTGCTTATTTGGAATTAAATGCCTATAAAGTGGTGGGTCAGGTTTCTCAGTATTGGGTATCAGAGCTCCTTGGAAAATCAGGACTCGTTTTTTCTGTTGTACTTTCTTTCTGCATTCTTCTTAGTGTTTAGTTTACCCTGTTACATATTTTTTTCTTTCTCTAGTATCTGTGTTATAGCAGGAATGGGATATTCTTAGAACATTTAGTTTTGAATACTTTTAGTAGAATAAAATGACTTCCTAGGAAAATAAATATAAATTTAAGAATGTTTCATCTGCAGAATATTCTTTGTCTTTAAGACCATGGCCATGTCAAATACGTTTTTGGCTTTTGCCTGTTTTATTTGAACTAAATAATTTAAGGTTTGTTATGACTTTTTTTCCAGTAGAAGGTGGCAGAAAACCCAACTCAAAACTGGTTTAAGCTGAAACAGGGAATTTATAATTTGAAAAATCCAGAGGTAGATGTAGATTCAGGTTTCTTCATCAGAGTGAATGTAGTACCTCCTAGAACCAGCTGTCCCTTGTGGTAGCATGAGGGCAGTTCCAGCTTTCATCCTCTTATGTTCACGCTCAGTGGGGAAAGAGATTTCTTGTGGCTTCCGTAGAAGTCCTGGATTCAACTTGGAGTATGTGCTTGTTCCTGAGTATGTGCTTATTCAGCTAATCACACTGTGATTAGGTGATGTAGTCAAAAAACAAGTGTCCACCATCAGCTCTTTAAAATTACAACATTACATTCTTCTCTAGCCTCTGAATCAAATTTTTGCTTTGCATGTAACCTTCTGGACTTTACATGTTAATTATTTGATAAATTAGCAAATATTTATTGAGTTCCTACTCTGTACATGTGCTGTGAGGACCTGAAAGCATTACATTGTAAATTGGTAAATTGTCTTATCAATTGCTTGTATTACTTTATTTTTTGTAAATTATTTTGGAAATACAACACCTAGTTTATTTGGAAATAAAGTACAAATTTTATAGGAAAATTTAGTACTTTGTGCTTTCCTGTGGTTTATAGACCAATTTTTGGTTTTTGAATTTGATTATTTTCAAAGTAAAAGTAAATATCACCCTTTCAACCTTTTTTGCTCACATCCTAGTCTTGGTAGCTGGTTTTTTGTTTGTTTGTTTGTTTTTGTTTGTTTTGGGGTTTTTTTTGTGGTACGCGGACCTCTCACTGTTGTGGCCTGTCCCGTTGCGGAGCGCAGGCTCAGCGGCCATGGCTCACGGGCCCAGCCGCTCCGCGGCATGTGGGATCTTCCCGGACCGGGGCACGAACCCGTGTGCCCTGCATCGGCAGGCGGACTCTCATCCACCGCGCCACCAGGGAAGCCCCCACATTTCTTTTAATCAACGAATTAAAAGTCTAAAGAGAAACAATAAAAACAGCTACCAAGGGGCTTCCCTGGTGGCGCGGTGGATGAGAGTCCGCCTGCCGATGCAGGGCACACGGGTTCGTGCCCCGGTCCGGGAAGATCCCACATGCCGCGGAGCGGCTGGGCCCGTGAGCCATGGCCGCTGAGCCTGCGCTCCGCAACGGGACAGGCCACAACAGTGAGAGGTCCGCGTACCACAAAAATAAATTAAAAAAAAAAAAAAAAAAAGAAATGTGGATCATGGAATATTTTTTTTGTCTTAAATGCAGCAAAAAAATGCCCACATGAGATTTGTCTTCTGATCCTCTTCTCAATTCTGTATTTCTCAGAGTTAATAAAAAATTTACTATGATGGTGACATCTGTGTTCTGTGCTTTGTAGAACATCTTGACTGACCACTTACAGCTGTCACACATAAAGTTATTAAAACAGTGGAGCTTAATAGCATTTTTGACAAAGAAGTCCAGTATCTCTTTTTTTTTTTTTTTTTTTTTTTTGCGGTATGCGGGCCTCTCACTGTTGTGGCCTCTCCCGTTGCGGAGCACAGGCTCCGGATGCGCAGGCCCAGCGGCCATGGCTCACGGGCCCAGCCGCTCAGCGGCATATGGGATCCTCCCAGACCGGGGCACGAACCCGTATCCCCTGCATCGGCAGGCGGACTCTTAACCACTGCGCCACCAGGGAGGCCCAGTCCAGTATCTCTTAAATTGATATTGGGCCTTTACATCTTGACTTCATTACTTCCTTTGTGTGAGAACTTCCAGAGTGTTGTAGTCTACCTGTGTTCATATGTACTCCTGCACAAAGGTCTGTAACGTATAGGTTGACCTTATCATAGCATGTGTCTTGCAGCAATTATCTGCTGTTGAGACTAGGTGATTTCAAGGTGTACATACCAAAAGCACCTCGTGAGATATTTAGAAAATATCTGGGCTAGAAAAACATTTTAAGAAGATGGACAAAATGCTCTCTATAAGGTCCGTTTCAGCTCCAGAATTTAATGAAATCTCTGGCTTCAAGAGGTAAGAACTTCCCTTACCCAATTGCCTGCAGGAAACAGTGTGAAGGAAATCAAAGACAACCTTGCTGTGCAGCAAGCAGCAGGAATCCTTACTAAGGCAGTCCTAGTCCCTGGCTGAAAGACAGATTCATTTGTTCTTAGAGCCCAATGGATTGTGAGGCACAAAACTTCATTCTTATTTGAAACCAAGGTCTGCTTAGGATATGAGAACAATGGGGATTATATGAGAAAGTAGAGCAAGTTCAAAGTTTACTATACATTTAATTAAGGATTGATAAATCCCTGTATATCTATTAGCTTGGACCACTCACTTTCATGGTATTCCTAGCTTAAAGAAGCAAACTTTTGATTACGATCTTTTTCTAGATCCATCCCTCTGTGTGTGTGTGTGTGTGTGTGTGTGTGTACGAAATTTTAAACATTGAGACTACTAACTTGGAATATGTGTTTCTTTGGAATGGGGGCTGGTTAGGTCTCTGAAAATAAATGGGTATTCGAGAAGTGAGCAGTGTTTAGAAAATATTAGAGGGCTTGTTTAAATGATGCAAGGTTTGATTTCAAAAGATTTCTTAGCAGGACCAACTTTCGTTCGATAGGTACAGTGAGACAGGAAGCATGTTAGATAGTGGAAGCTTTGAAAGTCTTTGGAAGTGATTTTTAAAATACCATTAGTTAGTGGAGGTTGAGTTTTAATACTCTTGAAAGCAGTGAAACTACATTTCTTTGAAGTATTTTATACTTTAGGAATTTAGCCATTTATCTCCCTTTAGTGAACTGGGAAATAATATAGCTTTATTTCCAAAAATAATTTGATACCAGAATATTTGGTTTTCAGAATTCTTGTGTTGTCTGTTGAAGCATTTAGTATACTGGCATGTTCAGTAAACTTTTTGAATGAATAATCAGTTTAAAATGGAAGAGTTAAAGTAGGATTATGATGTGATCTTACTATATAATTGTCAGACCTATTGAGAGTAGATGCAGTAACATTCCTTAAGCCATCTTTCTGAAAGTGATATTTCTTACTAGAAAAAGTGAGAGTGTTCATTATATCAGGGGAAAAAAGTTTCCACTTTCTGTATGTTCTAATTTTTTTTTTTGGCTATGCCGAGCGGCTTGCGGGGTCTTAGTTCCCTGGCCAGAGATCAAACCTGTGCCCTCTGCAGTGGAAGCATGGAGTCCTAACCACAAGACTGCCAGGAAATAAACTCTAATGTTCTTTTTAAAACATGATAAACTTTGCACTCTCTTACATGAAAGTAGGGTAAGAATTTTGGTTCAGTACTGATATGACAGGGTAGTCAGATCTTGTTGTGTAGGCACTTCCAGAAATTCTCTGATTAAAGCTTTTTGGCTTGTGAGAGTTGGTAGAGGGGTGAGGAAGGGGTGCCGCCAGCACCTGTGTCTGGAATGGTAAAGAAGGGGAGGTTGGACTGACTCGGGGTGGGGCTGGTGCCCTGGTATAGATAATGAGAGCAGATGTCTCTTGGTTCTCAGATGATGTCTACAAAACAAGGTCCTGGAATTCTTTTCAGGTGTCATGCAGTGTGGAGTATGGATTGTCAGATGTTTAGAAGTGGTAGCCTCCTAAGACAACACCGTTGGTGAAGAGTTTTCTCTGGCTGGGTATCCTCAGCTATTAGGGTAATGTCTTTGTCACCTCAGAGTGCAACCAAACTCTGATAGCTAGCTTAACCCCACCTGCTCTCCACATTCATTGGAGAATGGACCTGAACCAAGGGAAAAGTTACTAGGACCAGAACCCCAAGTAATAGTGTGGAAATGCTAGTTACTCTGTTTTGAGGTGGCCTGGAGGAGAAAGGGGTGAGAAACTTTAATACTATATTGCCAGTTTTATATTGGCTGCATCTGAAAAACTATGGTAGACAAAAGGAGTAAAAAATCACCTGTATTTAATTCTGTATCCTATATCTGTTTTATTAAATAAAATGAGATTATAATATAAGTCCTGATTTTGTAGGCTTTATTCACTTAAGGTTTCTTGAACTTTTTTCATTGTATTGTAACTTCCTTTTCTTATATAACTTACTTCTAGGTCAATAAATATACTCCTATAAAAATGATTTTTATTTGGTGGAAACATAATATTCTGTCTTCTGGATGATCTGTAATTTATTTAACCAGTCTCTTGTTGGGCATTTTTTCCTTTGCTGTTATGACAGTCATGTGATGAACATCTTCTTAGCTATATTTTTGGACATATCTTTATTTTTTCCTGTATTATAATTCCCTACATATGAAATTGCTGAATCAATGATGTGCACTTTTTTCAAGTCTTGAGTATGTATTGATAAGTTGCACACGAGAGGTTGTACCAGTTACGCTCCCATCAGCAGTATAGATGAGTGACAAGCAGATAAAATTTGAAAGTACATCAGAGGAAAATTGCTGCTTTAGGGAGTTTAATGTCTAGCAAAGGAAGTGACAGGTAGTATAATTCAGGGAAGAAAGTAGGGATTTTGGAGTCAGAGTTGCACGTCTGCTACTTTTGACCTCTGGCAAGTGGTTTGATGTCTCTGATCCTTAGTTTCTTCCTATTTAAAACTAAGATACCTGTCTGTCCAGAGGTGGTGTGACAGTTAATGAGATCACGATAGTTGTACAGTGTCTGGCACGTAGTAGGCACTCTGAAAATACAAATTTGCATCTCCTTCCCAAATTATCCTTTTTTGTAAATTTCATTTACATTTAACATTTTTTGTTGAAAATGATGTTAAATTTATAGTTTATTGGTCTCCCCTAGTCCTGAAAAATGTTCCTAATTGGACCAGAGATGCTAACTGCCTAAAGGCTCAGATGTACTTAATTTAACTGTTGTTTAATTCTCTGCCGTCTCAGGATTTGTGGATCTTGGATAAACCCCATTGGGATTGGGTTCAAACTGATCTGACCTGGAGCTTGCTAGGGGAATCTGTTCCTTATTGGCAACTGAACCTCAGACAGGTCCTAGTACAACTGAGGACCCATGTGGCTATGCCGGAAATAGATTATTGTGTTACATCCTGTTCTCTGTCATGCTGCTTCGAATAGAGATTCTGCTTCCCCCTTCATACATCTAATCCTTCCTCTCTCCAGCTTCTGTTAGAGTGCTGAAAAAACATGGTGACAGTTTTGAGTCGTGAGTGGTAGTTGTGAAGTGGACAAGGATGATTTTTTTCATTTGAAATTACTCAGTAATAAGCTGTTACCGTTTTGATGCTCACTGCTGTTTCTGAAGGTCACTAGGTAAAATATTTTTCTAGCACTCAGCATTTTACTCATTTTAAACCACAGGTATTTGAGATAGACTCAATTAATTCTTGGGAAAAGAATTTGTTTTTATTTAAATTGTCAAGTTACTATTTGTAACTTATAACAACTTATATAACTAGTTATATAATTAAACAAAAATAAAGCATCACTTAAAATTATACAATGTAGTATTAAAATATTATTATAAGTACTAGATGTTCATTGGAGAAAAATAAGAAAATACGGATGAATAGAAATTATAAAAGAAAAATTACCCTTCGTCCCTCTACCAAAGAAAACTGTGAAGATCCATTTTAGTTTGGGGTTCTGGTATCTTATTTTAGATAATCATATAAGATGAGATATTTGGACATTGAAAGTTTTGGGTTTTTTGTTTTGTTTTTAGTAGTAGGATTTAAGGAAAGTTTGGACTCTGGCTTTGAATCCTGATTCCACTACAGTTTGGTTGGGTTTGCATCTCTAAAACTTGTCAGGAAGTAAATTTCAGTTTTCCTCATTCTTATCCTTTTTTCTTTTCTCATTCCACTGCCTCCTTCTCCCCATGCCCTTTTCTTCCTTTAACATATATCCCAGCCTGAAAATACCCTGTGGTGCCTTATCTATAAATATGTAGTTCTACAGTACAGTTGCTAAGAAATAAAGCATTCACGTTCTTGGTTACATGTCACATGGTTACTGTCAAATTCTGTTATAATAAAATACCATTATAAGGAAATGAAAGCCTTTCACACATTGAGGCACGGACCAGTATTCAGTTCTTTAAAACACTTTGGAAAATAGCTTTAAACTATGAATTAACAAAAGTTAATCAGGTTGTAGAATTCATAATTCTACAACCTGATTATTATGGTTCTTAGTTTTTAAAACAATACAGTTATTTGGTGAGAGGTTGCTATTTCTTGTAGGCTGCCATCAAACATTGTAAGAGCAGAAACCTACATTGTGACTCTTAGAAGACACTTTTAAAAGCTGTGTGGCCCTGTTTTCATTACAACTACTGCAGCTTCTTGAAAAGCAACAGTATGAGAATTCAGACACAATAGGATAGTTCCTAATTTGGATTAACTTTAATTCTTGCTTTATTTGCTTTGAGATGAGGACAGCCTCCAGCAGAAACTGAATGGATACTCTATAGCTGGCACATCTAGGTTTAGAAGGCTGGAGTTTCATAATCTCCTTGAGCCCACCTACTGTATCATTCTTCAGGACCAAATCTCCACTCCTGGATAGAGATTCCCAGTGGAGAGGGTGTTATCGCCAAGTGATTACTATGAAATAGATCTTTTCTCTCCTTCCTCCTGTATTTGGTAGCTCTCATTTCATTATCATGGCACTCTTTGTATTATGGTGGGAGTTTTATTGGAAAGAAATTGACTTTAGACATGTACTTCCAAAGGTAAGTGTTGGCCCTTGTTTCTCCTCTTTGTAGCCCAGCTGAAAGAAATTTGCATTAGTTGTAAAATAAAAATGAGGGGCTGTCTTTACACTCTCTAATAGACTTATCTTTCTAACTTCTCTTTAACATGCTTCACTCCAGCTGCCAAAGGTCATTATTCCTCTGCTTAAACGTTTAATAGTTGTCTCATCATTGTCTCTAGCAATGGTTTGAATGTTAAAGTTTTTGATGTCTCATTTGAAGGAATTAAACCATTCTAAACACTCTTATTTCACAATATTTATAAAAACATATACAGTTTTTGTATACTGTTTACTTCCTTTCTTTATCACTGGGTTACTATTGAGCCAACTTCTTTTTTCTCTATTCTTGCATGTGGCAAATGTTCCCCACATGTTCTAGAGAACAGTATCTTTCTTTGATGCTTGCTTGAATTGGCTTGGCTTTGGCTTGATATTATGCTGTATCTCCTACCTCTTAGTCTAAGAACCTCACCCCCACCCTTGCCAGTGTGTTGCATGACCTGCTTCTGTTCCTCTGACACATATTGTTGAAGCAGTAGGTATACTGAGTTGCAGGGGAAAAAAAATCTCATACACGTTGATAAAAAATTGGACCACACACCTGGGAAGGATTGGTTGTTTACTGGTGAGCTATAGCACGCAGCCTAAGAGCTGTTTTCCTACAGGATGAAGTCTCAAGTTCGATAGAATGGTATAGGGGAGTCCTCTGTGATTTGGCCCCTCTCTATCAGGCTTTCCTCATCTCACACTTAAATACTTTAGTCATGCTAAATTAATTGCAGATACTTGAATAGGACTGCCATTTCTTAGCTATTTGGCTTTGCTTAATGCTGTTTATTCTGCCGGAAATGTCTCTCTCTCTCTTTTTCCCTTGGCTGCCTCCTACTCATCCTTTATGGCTTAGTTCAGGCATTTTCCTCCTTTGGGTGTGTTAAGAGACTGTGTGTGTGTGTGTTTGTGTGTGTGTGTGTGTGTGTGTATTTACATGGCACATTCTCAAAATTCCCTCCTGTAAGCTGCTGGAGGAGAGAGAGAATGTCTTCATTGCGTTTCTGTCTGCAGATATAAGGTCAGGTAAGTTTTTTGTTGAATGGAATAGTATTTAAGCCCCTCAACTTGGTTATCTCAATCGTGATGATAGAAGAAGCTGGTAATGGTTCTGTGGAAAGAAACAAATTGGGATTTATAGGGCATTATTTCTAAATCAGAGTGACATTAGAGAGACGATTAACATAAAATACCTCTTTGAGTAGCTTTTAAAAGAATTGCCTCTTTGAGAAGGAATCAGGGCAAGATATTCAAAACAATTCCATCTAGACACAGACCAAAGTTAGCTTTTGTGAGTTCTTCTTAAAGCTAGCCAATCAGAGACAAGGTGCCTGCAGCCACTTTTCCCTTTTGATTTGTGGTTCCTATGGCAATAGGAAGAGAGCCTAGGACATTTCCCTCCTACCTCTTTTAATAACTTTTTGCTTTTGAAAAATGCCAAAAGCTATTATTCTTTTTGTCTTATAGTGTTTCTCAGCATGGTGGCCCTGATTTTGGTTTTTGATTTTACAGTGGGTATGACAAAATTAATAAACACTATCAGTTTCCTTGATTAATGTTATTTTCTTTGGCTATAGAACATACAAATATAATCAGTCTAATTGGGTATTTGCTGTTAATGTTAGAATCCCATGTGAATCATTTCCTGTTCTCTGTGAACAACCCTAAATTAGAATATTGGTCATTACAAGTAGCTAAATGTGAAATTAAAACAAACATTTCTTAGGGGTTTTCTACCCCTGAAAGGCCTCTCTTAAGCATCTCCATTGTGATCCCTCTGGGTTTCTCCTGAGCTCCAGGCTGAAATCTCAAGAGGAAAGAGGCTTAGTTTGTATTGTTGTTAGCTTAATACGTAGGTCAATAAGTGTTTGTTAAAATTGGTAAATACCCACGGTATCAGGGTAAGTTCTTCAGACATATTTTAACAATGAGATAGTGTTCCAGAAGTTTAAAGATAGACCACTGTTAGCTTTAAAAAAAAAAAAAGAAAAAGAGAGATAATAGTCTGCACTGTGATTATAGCTTATATGAAGAAATCTTTACATTATTCAGTTAAAGAGTGATGGATAATAGTTATTCCACAATAGTCAACATGGGTTTTCAACCAGGTCCCTAAGTTTAAAATTAGCAGCTTTAAGAATCAATTACTGCTTGTGGTCAGAGCTATATTTTAATGCTCTTAGGTTGATAAATATGGAACTTTTATGTTTAGCCATTATTTTCAAATTAGATCAATGTCCTCTTGGACCATTAGACCTAAGAGGAGCCTTATTTAGATGAGACTTTATTAAAAGATGGATGTATTTCCTAGAGTGGCATTTTCTGTTGAGTAAAGACTATTTTTCAGCACTGTGGTTGGTTGTTTAGCTTCAGGGTAATTGAGTGTAAAAGTAGGGCAGTTCTAATACTTGTTATGAACACTGGCATCACTGTCTTTACCCCAAAGTATCTTCCATGGATGTTATAAAGGTAAGTTCTTGGAAACTGGACCCTCAAAGGGTCCTTTAAAAATCTTTTTCTGGATATACAGGTTCAATATCAAGTTTTAAAAAAGACTTGTAATAAACATTTAATATTTTGAAATTAAGTTCTCAGAAGTTTTTCTTTATGTTGTTTTCCATATTCTTGTAAGTATTAATTCTATCATTAGATGATTAGGAAACCTAGGGAAGATCATTACTTTTCTTCTTTGGGCTTTAGTTTCTTCACTTCTGAAATCAGGGGTGGAAGTTTGAACTAATTGGTCTTCCAGTTTTCACAGTCTATGATTTCTTTCATTTATTGAATGTGAAAATTGGTCCTTTTTTTTTTTTTTAAGTTCTGGATCTCAGGTTATTAGCAGAATCTAATCAGGGTACAGTACGTTATGCCTTCATGGTTTTTACCCTTTGAGGCAAATACATGTTAAACCTTGCAGAGGGAATCTGTTTTTAGTGAATAAATGAAAATTGATTTGCAGATGAGCTTTGGCGTTAATTTGGTATGAGTTGCTGAATACAAGTATAATCCTTAAACTCTATTCTCAGATCTGAGTGGTTCTGTGATTTGGATAACTACAAAGATTCCAAAAGAGAAACCTAACTTGAGCTATGAGGATGTTGGAAGTTTATTTAAATTAAATAATGTGTGTAATCTGTGTATTCACACGTAATGTGTTTGGGCCTTTTCTCTGCCCTAAACATTTTGCTAGGTATCTCTGGATAGAGAGAGTTTGTTGTAGTAAAAAGAAAACATGTTTGGTTAGAGCCAGACAGGATTAATTTGTAGTCCTAATTCCGCCATCAATTAGCCCTTGTTTTCTTGTACCTTGGACAAGTTGCTGTTTCAACAAATCAAGCTCTCCTTTCCTGATCTTTGGTTTCCTCATCTGTAAAATGGAATAATACTTGTCTTACAAGGGTTTTTGTGAGGGTTTACTATGTCAGCTGTCTAGCATATAACAAGAGCTTGATAAATGGCAGCTATTTTCATTATATTATACAAGCATTTATTCAGCATCTTTTATGGCACTCTATGAAAGTGTTGGAGTGGCAAAATATGTGTGACTGGAGTATCAGTGATATACTTTACTGTATTGGCTATAGGAAGCTTTGAAATGAAAGCACACTATTGGAAATGTGTGGCATGTTATTGTTACCAAAAACCTCAGTTTTTTAATTCCATTTGAGTCCTCTGGTTTTGTATTCTTTAAATACCTTTTCTAAATAATCTCGATACTCTAGTTACATTATAGGTGAGATATAACTAGAAAGTACAGATGCTGGATAGGAAGGAATCGGGTCTGATTTCAAGCATAGTGGACTTTGTTTATATTATAGTTGGGGTAACCATAGAATTTATCTACCAAACCAGAACACTTTGAGAGTGAAAGTTATGCTGGGACCAGTGTAAACCTGGACTGTCCCAGGAAAGTGAGTATATTTAACCATCCTAATTATAGCTAGAATAAACAAGTTTAGGAGGTTGGGCCTGAGGCTTCTGCAGTATTTTGGTTGAACCCAAACACCCACCTTCAGGTTTGTGTTTTTTTTTTTTTGGCATGATGATTGATTTTGCCAGAGTAAATTAATTGACCTTAGGTCTGAAAAAGTACTTATTGAATACCATAAATAATCTAATGGTTTAAAAATACTAGCCATAATGCATATGTTTATATTTTACTTTTTTTCTTAATTCCCTTAAAACCAGCAAGCTCTTGAAAGAGGAATGGGAATGGGTAAATGAAAGAAGCTTTTAATTCTTACTTGTGTCAAATGAACTTTGTAAGCAAAGTCCAAAATGAAAATCTTGATTATTCTAAAGTTTTTTCCTTTGGGAAGGCAGAGATATGGATGACACTCAAAATCAGATGCGTTTTTATCAGCTCTTTTATTTCCCATATCTGTCAATCAGCCTATCGCCTATCTTTCTTGTTCTTTTTGCCTTATGTCTCTAGGTCTCCTGTAATTTTATTTAGGGATATGCAAAACTGTACCCAGACGATAAAATTTCAGGTGATCAATGATAATAGAGGCATCATAGTCTTGTGGAATGAATGTGGGTTTTAACAGCAGCCATCAAGGTTTGAAATTCTGACTCTCCCCTCCTTTGCTGTTTGTCCTTGTGCAAATGACTTACCTCTGAGCCTCAGTTTCCTGACACTGTGGTGTGGGAATTAGAGAACACATTTAAAGGGCCTGGCACATGGTAGGTGATGTAATGATAGCAATTATAATTACATGACATAGACCAAAACCCATTACTTTTATGCAGTTAGAGTGACAATCTCACCATAATCTTGTTTTGCACTCAAACTTTACAGTTCCCTTTAGTGGTTTTCATTTAAACATTCTTTCTCTCCCTCTTGATTCTGTTCACTGTATCCTGAGGAGTTAGTGGTTGGCAGCAGAAACCTCCTTTCCGTAGGACAGAAAGTGGGCCCTCTCCCAAGGTTTCAGTAAGTTTTGTCGGACTACCACCCCTGACCTCCAAGCTGCCAAGGGTGCACCCCCTGCCCAACTAACATTCAAGTTGCCTGTGTGAAGGAGTGATTTGTTGCGGCCTCTAACTGCTTCTTCTTCTCTTCCTTCCTTTTTGTCATCCTGCAGTGTTCTGTGCCAAGGTCTTTGTGGCTAGGCTGCGCCAACCTGGTAGAGAGCATGTGCGCACTGAGTTGCCTGCAGAGCATGCCCAGTGTCAGATGTCTCCAGGTGCCTCTCTTCTTTCTTGTTGTAAATGTGTTTTTTACGTATACCATGAACATTTGTTGAAACTTGCAGTAGTGTGTTTAATCCAATGTTAAGTCTGCTAAATGTTCTGTGTAACCCTCTGCTTTCCTCCAGCCTGGGTGCCCCACATGGAGGAGTTCATGCCAGGAGGGGCCCTTCTGAGCAAATGGGTCTTTGGCTGGGCCCTGTTCTGCTCCTCTTTTTCTGCTCCTGCTTTTTATCCCCCCAACCCCCACCTTGAAGCTGTGATTCTCATGTTTAATAGCTGTGCATGTACCCAAACAACCTTGACATTTTCCATTTGGCTACTTTCAACAGTTCTTTGTTGAGTTGGGAGGATTTCATAATTCAAGTGGTGATTTTTCTATTTTGAAACTCATCTTTTTGGCTTGCTTTCTCTCCCTCCTTCCATAAAGGAGTGGAGAAAGAATCACTAATGGTACAAAGCCTCAAATTGAAGCTTATAAAGATCACAGCTTTATGCTGGCAATAATTATCAGTTTGGGCCACCTCCCACACCTGTCCTTAGGGTCCACCCAGTTTTCCAGGCCGAGGCTGGCAGAGAATTCCACAGATAAAAGTAAAACTCTTTTGGGGTGTGGGAGGGGTTGCTCCAGAAAAAAGCTATTAGCAGGAGTGCAGCTGGACTGACCTCACTTGTTGGGATGGATTGTAAGAGAGCCAAGGCAGAAAACATTGTGACTTTATTGGGGAAGCTCTGTTTAGAGAAAGCATGTATTTAATTTAGTATGGTTTCAGTAGCAGTATTCTGTTTTCATCACTGTATATTCCAGACAGTTTGATATATCTTTAAAAAGCAATATTGAATTCCTGGCATCCTGCTGAGACTGCCCTGTTTTAGGAAAACACTGTAGAATCAGGAAATGAATTAGAGGGTTATTATTGATGGTATGGGTGACTTTACTGTTCTCAAGGTTATCTTTCTATTCATGTTTACAGTCTTTAAATGGAGCTGGGGGGGCCAGGAAGGAGAAACATTTCCTTCATACTGGGATCATGCTTTTTATTTACTTAGGAGCAAACATTCTGAGCAGCATTGGTGTGGTTATGGATTCAGATCGCTGTCTTTAGAAAACTGCTGGAACCTCACTAACACAGTTAACTAGAGAGTGAATTTAATGTAAGATCCAGCTGTCTTAGGGTCAGTATAAAAAGTTGGGTTACAACTCTTAGGGTCCAGGGATTGGGTGTTTCAGCGATGCTGCAGGGTAATGTATGTTTATCCCTGGAAAAGCGGCTTCCCTGCATGTGATGTACCTTTAACAAAAGTGTTCTTGCAATAGCAGACATTATTGCATGTGTTCTCCTTGGTGCTAAATAATGGATATTTGCATTATAGTAATAGTGTACATCTTTGTCTCTATTTCTCTGAAGATGCTTACTTGAATGTTACAGTTTGCTTTTTAGTGGACTGATCCAGTTTTTTTTTTTTCCAGAAATTTAAGCAGGCGAAGAATTGTAGTTGTTAATGAGGTCTGGACGAGCAGATTATTTTTATTGCATTCAGTTAAAAGTAATTGACCGATGGAAGACATTATTCAATATATTTTAGTAACAGTATTGTGAATTCTCTGGAGGTGGGGTGAGTGGGAGGAAATATGGGTTCCTACCTTGTTGAAAATGGAAACCCAAATGTGTTAAAAGTTCTTCTTTGACTCATCTCTCCCAGTGAAAATCATTTAAGAGAAAAAATGTAAACTTTGCCTTGATTGGACCTTGAAATAAGGTGAAATATTGAATGATATTCACTGAAATGTGAATGGAACAGATATTGTCTTCAGAGGTATATTAGGGAGTTTCATTTACTTAGGTTTTCATTTTCTTTTTTTTTTTTTTTTTTGCGGTACACGGGCCTCTCACTGCTGCGGCCTCTCCCGTTGCAGAGCACAGGCTCCGGACGCGCAGGCTCAGCGGCCATGGCTCATGGGCCCAGCCGCTCCGTGGCATGTGGGATCTTCCCGGACTGGGGCACGAACCCGTGTCCCCTGCATCGGCAGGCAGACTCTCAAGCACTGCGCCACCAGGGAAGCCCGGTTTTCATTTTCTTTAGTTTATGATAGAGTATGCAGCACAGTAAAGTGAAATATGTACTCAGCTGATTGGAATTAGCAAATCATTACTCTGTTTTGTTCCATTTGTGAATGGAAAGTAAACATATGTATATGAACCCAGAAGACTTCCTTTCTCTCTACCCCTTGGTTTTACATATTATTTTAACACTAGTGTTTCTCCTCTCTACCTCCAGTATCCAAACAAGTGCTAAAACTTAGTGATTAAAATTTAATTTGGGTATGGGCTTTTTCAAAGAATGCCTGTTGTTTACATGCTACATCTTAGGTTTATCACAAAGATGACTTTTGCTTCACGTTGCTTGCCTCTCAGCAAGCCCATATTAAGAAGAGAAGGAACAGGCTACCCAAAGAGCCTGGTTGACTTTGCTGGGGCTCTGGAGTTGCATGAAAGGGTCTCCCTTAAAATTACCACATTGGACCCATGAACAGTTGCATCTTTAGCCAGTTAGCCTATCTATTGATATATGGCTGAATTAGTGTACCTTCTGAAAAGCAGGAGTAAAGATAGTACTGTAGTTCCCTTTAGGCATAGTTTCTGCCACCTGTGAGAGGGGAAAAGGAATAGTAAAGACTTAAAAAATAAAAATCACTCATTCACCTCAATAAAACTGTTAAAAAGAATCGCCACCAATTGTACTTGGGGCTTCACATATATTAGCTTTGTGACAACCCTATGAGATAGGTATTATTATTCCCGTTTTTTCAGATGTAGAAACTGGGTCTCAGAGGTGATATGTGTGATTGGACCCAAGTTAATCTTTACATATCTGTGAAGTGGTGGAGCTAGCATTTGAACCCAAGATTTGCATGATTCCAAAATTGGTTTTCTTTCCTCTACACTGGAATGCTACTATTTCTAGAGTTTTCCATTTTAGTTTTGTTTGTGAAAACTTTACTGTTGCGATATCCAGTGTGTGGCTTGTTTAGTCACTATCTGAAAATAAAAAAAGGAAACCTGCCAAATATCATAGTGGGGGAAATTGCATTCCCTTTGCCAAGCTGAGCCCTCCTGAATCCTAAAGCTAGCAAGTTTCCTGAGTGGCTTTTCTGAAAATTCAATTCCATGAATATTTACTGAACAATTGGTATGTGCCAGGGCCTGTACTGGTGCTGGGTATATAAAAAGATGAGCAATACAGACTTGTTCCCTGCTCTCAAGCAACCCATTGTAGTAAGCAGACCTGTGAACAAAAATCTAGACTGAACCACAAATGAAGTCCCTGTATGTGTGTGTGTGTGTGAGAAGAAATTCTTAAGTTAGCCAAATACACACACACACACACACACACACATACATGTAAATATACACACACATACATACATACTTTTAAAAAATATGAAACACTTTGGGCTTCCCTGGTGGCTCAGTAGTTAAGAATCCACCTACCAATGCAGGGGACACGGGTTTGAGCCCTAGTCCAGGAAGATCCTACAAGCCGCAGAGCAGCTAGGGCCGTGCACCACAACTACTGAGCCTGCACTCTGGAGCTCGTGAGCCACAACTACCGAAGCCTGTGTGCCTAGAGCCCCTGCTCTGCAGCAAGAGAAGCCACTGCAATGAGGAGTAACCCCCACTCGCTGCAACTAGAGAAAACCCGTGTACAGCAATGAAGACCCAATGCAACCAAAAAAAAAAAAAGTGAAACACTTTGAACTAGGACTAGCCCTCAACATTTTTTAGAACAGTTGAACTAGAATATCTTGTTGTCTCTGAACTAAGCTGAACTGAATCAATATTTTAGTTGGTTTAGATAACCAGATTCAACCAGTTGATTGTTACATCATATAATCAAGAGTTCAGACCATGTACGTATGTATCATTTATATGATAATATAATTATCATATAGGTATCATATATATATGACTGTATATGTATTTATTTGTATATATGTATCATTAATTTTCCACCTTCTTTTTAAGTGTTGGGCCCTAGGTACTAAGTTATCTCATTTAATCCTTTATGGAGAAGTTATCTATCTTGGCTTTTTTGTATATGAAGTTATGGAATTGAATTGACTTGCCTAAGGTTACACATATATTTAAGTGGCAGAACTAGGTTATGAACCTAGGTCTGGATAACTGCAAAGCCAGTGTTCTGGTCACCATGCTGTAGTGACCTTAACCTGGCAACTGCCATTTTTGGGTAGAAACAATTACCCTTTATTTATTTATTTACTTTTAAAATACATTTATCTATCTATCTATCTATGGCTGCGTTGGGTCTTCGTTGCTGCGTGCGGGCTTTCTCTAGTTGCGACGAGCAGGAGCTACTCTTCATTGCGGTGCGCGGGCTTCTCATTGCGGTGGCTTCTCTTGTTGTGGAGCATGGGCCCTAGAGTACGTGGGCTTCAGTAGTTGTGGCACGCAGGCTCAGTAGTTGTGGCTCGCAGGGTCTAGAGCACAGGCCCAGTAGTTGTGGTGCACGAGCTTTAGTTGCTCCGCGGCATGTGGGATCTTCCCAGACCAGGGCTCGAAGCTGTGTCCCCTGCATTGACAGGAGGATTCTTAACCACTGCGCCACCAGGGAAGTTCCTCCTCTTTATTTTTAACATTAAAAAGTTGAAAGCTAATGCACCTGGAATGTAGAGGTTCCATGTAGTGAACTGACAAGTTTTCTTGGGAATGCCATTTGCAAGCTCTCAGTTGGGGAGAGTGTTAGTGATAAGGTTTTTTAAAGAGTTGGTTGCTTGAAATGACAGCAGGGGTCATGTGAATCAAGTTTTAGTGCCTCTCACCTAGCTCCGTTGTGGATAGTGCTGGGCAGTTATTAATAGAACTTCTTGGCATCTGCCTTTCTTTTCTTTTCAATATATATAGTGAGCCACACTGGTTTGAGAACACTACAGTTGGAACTTAACAGCTACCAACGTAAGAGAATATTTTTTAGAGAAGGGAGATAGCTTGGTAGAAAGAATCCTGATTCTGGAGCAGAGAAACCTCAATTCTAGTCTTCTGCCTGATGCTTAATAGCTTTGTGACACTAGGCAAGTTACTTAATTTTCCTGACCCACGGTTTCCTCATCCTTTACGTGGAGATAGTTATATCTGTCTGTCTGAGGTAGAGGGGAGATAACAGGTACACCTTACCAATTGCTTGCTGTTGAGGAACGAAAATCCATTTCTTTCATTGCTTGCCCCTGGTTCCCTATTCAAGAAGAGGGAGGGCTTCCCTGGTGGCGCAGTGGTTGAGAGTCTGCCTGCTGATGCAGGGGACACGGGTTCGTGCCCCGGTCTGGGAGGATCCCACATGCCGTGGAGCGGCTGGGCCCGTGAGCCATGGCCGCTGGGCCTGTGCGTCTGGAGCCTGTGCTCCTCAACGGGAGAGGCCGCAACAGTGAGAGGCCCACATACCACACACACACACACACACAAAAAAAAAAAAAAAAAAAAAGAAGAGGGAATTCCAGTCTTAGAGTCCAGGGCAAGATAAGAATAAGATAAAAGACTGGGCATATGATATGATATGGCCCCTGCTGTCAGGTGTTCTTGTTTTGTTAAGGGCTGTCTCCTAAGGTCACACATGGCTGTTCCAACTCAACGTCTCTGTCTTTTTTTTAATGAGCGTTGGGGATTTATTATTTCTTGTTCATTATTCTGTTGCACTCTAAGGCCAATAATGTGAAGGCGTGGAGTAACCTTTCAGTGGTAGAGTGTTGTATTTTATGAACATTAAAAAATACCTTTTTTTCCCTGTATAAGAAAATTTACAAATATAGTTTCTTAAGAAAAAAAAAAATCCACTGGTAACCTCACCACCCAGAGAGAACATTTGTTGCTGTTTTAAGGTCTGTCTTCCTCCTGCCTGTTGGGCAGGGAGGAATTCATCAAATTGTGCAGGTTCTCTTTGTTACTATGGTGATGAAAATGATTATAAGAATGGTGTTTTAATGTCCCATGGAACCCCAGAGTGTGACTTTGGAGTCACTAGAAGGATAATGCCTCTCTCACTTACTCACCTGGAACAGCTCTGGATTTATCTGTATTATATAGCTAAGATTTTATGTGAAAAATTCTATGGAAATTTCTAAACACACAAAAAAGTAAAGCGATCCAGGCTTGAACAGTTTTCAAAATTATGCTATTCTTAGTCCAACTTTCTCTTTCTTGAACTTTGTTTTTTTCTGGGGCATTTTAAAACAAATCTAAGATAGCTTTTTTAAAAAGGAGTTTGACAAATCACTGTTTAATGTCAGCGAAAAAATGTATATAAAAAAGTTTCAAAGAATAAAAAAATAGTACAACTGGTACCGAAGGTTGTAAAAGACATGTAAAGTTTCCTTTGAACTGAGGTCTCACTTCCCAAAGTATCACTTCTGAGTTTCCCATTATCCTTTAGACAGAAACTTAAAATCTTTCCATATCAGCATATAAAATCATATAAACCCTGTTCTTTTTTATGGATGCAATAATATTTCATCATACTGGCTTTATCATTTTAAAAAATATATATATCCTGTTCCCTATTAATGGAACTTTAGGCTTCAGTTTTTTTTTTCTGTTATGGCACTTTTCTAATTTCAGTGAACATATACCTTTAGGTTTGCCTGATTATGTCTGTAGAATAAATTCCTAGAAGTACAGTTGCTTGGTCAAGGAGTATCAGTGTTTTATTATCAAATTGTCTGTATACAGAAAAGTAATAATCTCTCCTTTCCATCCCCCCCCCCGCAATAAATGTTAACACTTAATGTTGTCTACCATTGCATGTTTTGGTTTTTTGTTCATAGGATGATATGTAACCCAACAATTACAGGGATTTTCCCTCTTTATTTACTTGCAGTCATATTGCAGACATATCCCCAGATTTTGTAAAGTCTAACTCTTTCACCAGTGGAAATTTCACCAACTTTTATCATCCATAGATTTGGGGGCAGTGAGGGTGAGGAGTACATTTTTTTTCTTTTTTCTTTGAATTATAATATATGTGTAGAAAGTACAGAAATCTTAACTATATAGCTCAGTGATTTGTCACAAAATGGGCAGTGATTTATTTTGATAGGTGAGGCTAAATCGTTTTCATGGAGGGTGGACCAGTTTATAATCTAGTTTATTTCTGTAAGCTCTGGATATCATTTAAAAATGTTTAAGGTTTACTTTAAAAATATTATTAAAAATAACTTATACTTGTTCCAATTTAAACTAATAATAAAAAGTGACAAATAGTAACATGATGAATTAAGACTTTCTACCATCATTTAAAAATCATTGCATAATATTCCATTTAATATATATATTACTGATTTTAAGAAACCCTCCCTTCCTTGTCAAGACTGCTTCCAATTTTTGAGACATCCATGTTGAGTAGAACATCATTGTAGCTAAGTGTTTGTATACTTCTGTGATTATTTCTTTAGGTGAAAGAATGTGCACATTAAAACACTTTAGGTTTCTAAATTGTACTTTTGACAGGCTGGCTCAGATTATACTCCTAAAAGCAGCGGATGAGAGATTCCCTTTTTATATGCCTTAGCTGGCATTGGATAATTTAATTTTGTATTTTTTTACCATTCTGATAAATGAAAATGTTAAATACATATTTATTTATTGGCCATTTCTACTTCTTGTTTTATGAGTTAACTCTTCATACCTTTTCTCCATTTTTCTAAAATGACTTTAAAAAAAATCTTAGTTGTAGGAATTCTTTATATATTAAATACAGTAACTCTGTCATTTATTGCAAGTGTTTTCCCTAGTTTGACATTTGCCTTTCAGTTTTGTTTATAATGCTTTGTGCTTTGAAGAAGATTCTGAAAGAAATTTTTACTTTTTATATAATCATACTTATTCTTTTTTCTTTTTTAATGTATTTTTTATTCAAGTACAGTTGATTTATAATGTGTTAATTTCTGCTGTACAACAGAGTGACTCAGTTATACACATTTATACATTCTTTTTTATATTCTTTTACATTATGGTTTATCCCAAGATATTGAACATAGTTCCCTGTGCTATACAGTAGGACCTTGTTGTTTATCCATTCCGTATGTAGTAGTTTGCATCTGCCAATCCCAAACTCTCAGACCATCCCTCCCCCAACCCCCTCCCCCTTGGTAACCACAAGTCTGTTCTCTATGTCTGTGAGTCTGTTACTGTTTCATAGATAGATTCATTTGTGCCATATTTTAGATTCCACATGTAAGTGATATCGTATGGTATTTGTCTTTCTCTTCCTGACTTCACTTAGTATGATCATCTCTATGTCCATCCATGTTGCTGCTAATGGCATTATTTCGTTCTTCTTTATGGCTGAGTAGTATTCCATTGTATATATGTACCACATCTTCTTTATCCATTCATCTGTCGATGGACATTTAGGTTGTTTCCATGTCTTGGCTATTGCGAATAGTGCTGCTGTGAACATAGGGGCACATGTATCTGTTTGAATTATAGTTTTGTCCAGGTATATGCCCAGGAGTGGGATTGCTGGATCATATGGTAACTCTATTTTTAGTTTTCTGAGGAACCTCCCATACTGTTTTCCACAGTGATTGCACCAACTTACATTCCCACCAACAGTGTAGGAGGGTTCCCTTTTCTCCACACCCTCTCCAGCATTTGTTATCTGTAGACTTTTTAATGATGGCCATTCTGACCGATGTGAGGTGGTACCTCATTGTAGTTTTGATTTGCATTTCTCTAATAATTAGCGATGTTGAGCATCTTTTCATGGGCCTGTTGGCCATCTGTAGTCATTCTTTTCCTTTACCATTCTTCTAGTGGTTTATGGCTTTATGTTTTATATTTAAATGTTTCCGTTTCTCTGTAATTTATTTTGGTATATGCTATGAATCAGGGATCCACATTCTTTCTAAATGGCCACACTGTTTTCTGCATACTATTTACTGATCTAGCTTTTCCCCCATTGGTTTGAGATCATATGCTCATGTTTCATTTCCTTGTATCTGATGATGCCCACTCACAGAAATCTCTTTCAAGCTTTTGTTCTTCTTTACTTCTCTAGTATCATCATCAGTTATTAACCTCTTTAGGCTTGTCATGGTCCGCGGTGTATCATGCTGTCTTTCATACATACAATGCTGGTTTCAAAGTGTCCTGTTAATGATGATAAGCTTTGAAAGTTCAAAATTTCAAAGTGCCAAACAGAAAGATTCATTTTAGCATTTTTTCTAAAGAAGTGATGTTTCTTGTTTTTACTGTGAGTTGAAATTCTTGGGTATTTTTTTTTAAGTGATTTCCATGTCATATTTTCTGAATATAGAGTGACTTGGTGATCTCAGAATTTGAAGCAACAAGTAAATTCATATTTTGGAGAAAGTTTTAATGATAGCACAATGACTGGCATATAGTATTAGCCCTCAAGAAATAGCACTTTATTAATTTCATTGATCATATACATATTTTTAGGCACTCAAGAAATCACATATATTTTCCATGGAAGAGAGCCTCTGCTATGGGAAAATGAAAACTACGCCTTGTTCTACTAACACTTTTAATTTGTGGTTTCCAAAACAGTGTGCGTGGTGGATAAGGTAGTGTGCGTGTTGAGTAAGATTTAACAATATACGTAATTTGAGGAGACGGAGGTGGGTAAATGGGATTCAGACCACATTAAAAAATGCATTTTTACTTTTTCAACAAAAATGACACAATATACCTCATACTACAGACTTTTATTTTATTGCTTGTAAGAATTCTGGTTTTATGTATTTCTGTTGATTTATTTTTATTGTTCTGCTTATGAAAGTACCACTTTTTCACTGCAAAAATTTTGGACAGTAGAGAAGTATAAAGAAGAAATTAATCATTCAGCCATAATCTCACTTCATTTTAGTGCCCATTCATTGTTTTTTCTTCTTGACATTTTATTTTTATGTATGTGTGTATATGTGTATGTTTAGTTTAGTTTAGTTTATAAATAGGCTTATACTCCATGTATACTGAATTATAACCCCATTTTTACCCATATGATTCACATTAGTAAACTTAGGTCTACATTTTTAATAAATAACTATGTAGAGTTTAATTGTCTGGATGTACAGTAATTTAATCATTCTCCTACTGATGGACATTAAGGTTATTAAATTTTAGTCTATACTTATTTCTTAGGTTATATTATTCATTGGAGAAATTCTGAGTTAAAGGATATGAACTTTCTTAAGGCTTTTAAACATTGACCAAGGGCTTTCCTGGTGGCACAGTGGTTAAGAATCTGCCTGCCAATGCTGGGGACAAGGGTTTGAGCCCTGGCCCGGGAAGATCCCACATGCCGCGGAGCAACTAAGCCCGTGTGCCACAACTACTGACCCTGTGCTCTACAACTTGCGTGCCACAACTACGGAGCCTGCATGCCACAACTACTGAAGCCCACGCGCCTAGAGCCCGCGCTCCACAACAAGAGAAGTCACCGCAGTGAGAAGCCCGTGCTACGCAATGAAGAGTAGCCCCCTCGCTGCAACCAGAGAAAGCCCGTGCACAGCAACAAAGACCCAACGCGGCCAAAAATTAAAAAAATAAAAAATTAATTAATTAATTTTTAAAAACCCGAAAAAACATTGACCTATCCTCCACCAAAGAGGTCATTCTAATTTATATTATTCTCAGCATATGATAGTATACTATCTCAGTATCATTATCTCAGTATATGATAGTACAAATAAATGCCCAGTGTACAAAACTGGAAAACATAGGAAAGCCCAAAGAATACATTAAAAAAATCACACTTTGTTTATTTATTTGCTTATTCTTCAAGCAACAAATATTTATGATGCTCCTTCTGTGTACCAGGGATTATTGTAGGGGCTGGGAATACAAGAGTGCACAAAATAGACAAAAAGCCACTCTGTCTTAGAACCTAAATTTTAGTGGGAAAAGAAAGAAAATAAGTAAAACACATGGTATTTTAGGTAGTAAGAAGTGCTATGGAGAAAGTGGGGGCGGGGGGTAGGGCACCCCAAGGGTTGGGGCTTTTATTCTGCATGAGATGGGAAGTCACTAGAGAATTTTGACGAGAGGTGTAATTTATCTGACTAATGTGTTAATAGGACCTCTGGCTGCTGTATAGATAATAGAATGAAGAGAGGAAGCAGGGGGACCAACTCTAAGGTTGACCAGTGTATTAGGGTTCTCCAGAGAGACAAAACCAGTAGTAGGTAGATAGATGGATAGATGGATAATTTAGAGAATTGGCTCACATGACTGTGGGGACTGGCAAATTTGAAATTTGTGTGGCAGAGAAGCAGAAATGCAGGCAAGATTGATCTTTTACAGTCTTGAGGCAGCATCTTTGCTCTTCAGGCCTTCAACTTACTACATGAGGCCCCACCTGCAGTTTGGAGGGTAATCTGCTTTACTCAAAGTCTACTGATTATAAATGTTAATCACATCTACAAAATACCTTCACAGCAACATGTAGACTAAAGCTTGACCACACAACTGGCCAAGTTTGTTGTGGCCAAGCTGAAACATAAAATTAACCATGACAACTGTGACTGAAAAGAGGCCAGTCTTTGGAGTTAGGGATACAAATGGGAACAGAGGTAGTCCATGACCAAATGAAGAAAGAAAAGGTGAGTGTGACATTAGTAAAAATGATACCAGTCTTATCAAGCCAATATCATTTATATCACCAATATCTAATAGCCATTTAGTCAGAGGTGATTTGGACTTTGGAGTCCATGGTATGGGAAGATAAAAATATGATATGTGTCTACTTGCAATAATGAAATGCTTCAGTAATGATTCTTCATAAAGAGTCACTCAGTACCTAGTACTCATTTTGTGGAAGAACCATAAGTGTGTAGGGAACTCACAGTTAACACTTAACGCTAGACACATTACTAAGCCCTTTCCCATATATTGTCTTTTTTAATCCTCTGAACAAATTTTACGAACTAGGTTTTGTTATGTCTGTTTTATACATGAGGAAACTGAGAAAGAAAGCTTGCGACTTGCCTAAGGGCACACACCTACTAAGTGGCAAAGCCAGGATTTAAGCCTAGTCTCTCTGGTTCCAATACACCTTATTGCCTCGTAAAGTAGAAACTATTTTCATAGAGACGATTATCTGTACTTTAAGTTGTAAATAGGGTTTTCTAGGACAATTACGCAATAGGAATGCTATTTATGTTGTTAACACCAGTAGCGTACATGATCAAATACCTCTTCTTTAGAGGCCTTCTCTGGCCACCCAATCTAAAATGGCTTCCTGCTTTTCACTCTGTTCCTTTGCCCTACTTTATTTTTTCTTCAGAACACTTAGCACTGCCTGAAATTACATTCCATGTTTGTTTTTTTTCCTCCTGTCTGTTGTGTTTTTCCCCCATCAGAATCCCAAGTTCCATGAGAAAAGGGTCAGTCATGTCTTACTGTTCACTGAATGACAAATTCACCTGTTTCTAAAATAGTTCCTGGACAGACAGAATAAACTGGAGTGTGAAGGAATGCCTGTCTCTAAGCTTCGTTGGGATTATATGGGGTAGTGGTATTTGCTGTCATAGCCAGAACTACTTTCGACTTAATTCTCTGAGTTCTTTGAATCCAGGTATTCAAGTGAGTTGAAGGGAGTTCCTTGAGTAAAAATTGATTTTTCTTTGAAGGATAGCTTATTGTATTGTGGTTGTTTTGCTTAAAAAATCTTTTCTGATTATAAAAACAGTACATGCATATTGTAGAATGTTGGGATAAAAGTGGAAAGAAAAATGAGAAATAATCCTCAATTTAGGGAGTGCCATTCTTAGTATTTTGGCATATTGTCTTTGAGTTTTTAATCTTTGCATATGCTTTACATAGTTGAGAATTATATATATATGATTATATATATAACTTTATATGCTTTACTTTACATGCTTTGTACACTTATTCAGAATTATTGGGTTAATGTTTTCCTATCATTAAAAATTTCTCGGGCCTCCCTGGTGGCGCAGTGGTTGAGAGTCCGCCTGCGATGCAGGGGATACGGGTTCGTGCCCCGGTCTGGGAGGATCCCATATGCCGCGGAGCGGCTGGGCCCGTGAGCCATGGCCGCTGGGCCTGCGCATCCGGAGCCTGTGCTCCGCAACGGGAGAGGCCACAACAGTGAGAGGCCCGCATACTGCAAAAAGAAAAAAAAAAAAAAAAAAAAAATTTCTCATAATTTGAAATTACCATATTTCATGAACAGCCCATAATTTAACATTTTTCTGGGTGCTTAAACTCTTCACTTTTAATTATTAAAAACGCATCTCCATCTTTTTGCATAATTCTTTGCTGTCATTTTCAATTACCTAGGATATATTCCTAGGAGATGTACTGTATATATCCTGTCAAATTGTTTTCCAGAGGGTTTGCATATCATTGTACCCTCACTGGGATTGAACATTATTATTCTAAAAAAATTTAACAAGGCTGATTTGTGTGATTCAGTAGAGTACTCTAAATTCACAGCCCTCTTCACAAATGGCAGCTCTCCTCTCTGAGCAATTTGAGTATAAGTTGAGTCAGCTAAGGCATGGCCTACTAAAATAAGATCTAATAATACTGGATATGCTTGGCCAAGAATTAAGGACTTGAGAGACATTTTCCAACATGTGCCTTCTTATTGAATTGCCTGGGTGCTCTGTCTAGAATTCAAAATCGAGATTATTCAGTTTAGATGAGGTTATTCAGAAAATACAGAAAGTATAGAATCACCCATAACACATTTCGTACATTTTTACTGATTGCTTGCTGTGTGCCATGCACTGTGCTATGACCCGGTAGTACAAAGAACCAGCTGCCAATCTTTGTAGATAGACGGCATATGAAAACTGTTTACCCCAGTAAAGGAAGGTTCTTTCTACCGCATTCTCCCTTTAGAAAACCAGGAGTCGCTTACTGAAGTCTTTGTAAAATCTCTTATATTATAGCATGCTTCCATCTTTTTAAATTCGGAGTAAAAGGCAAATGTTAAATCCTTCATCTATAAGACAACAGGAAATGAAAAATTAAGGGTTAGAGTAATGGTAACCAGAAGAAACCATCACCTAATTAATTTCAAAGTAAAAACTTTGCCAGAAGAAACATCGCCCAGAGGGATCTGGTAGAGTTCACAGGAAAGAGATGGTTGGATGAATCCCTAACTGTCAACTAGTAGTGAATGGCTTGGGGAAGACACTGAGCCTGTAGTGTCCTCAGTCAGTACTGGTTTGAGATGTTTACTCAAATCATCCGACAGTGATGGTGAAAAAGGCACAAAACATGTCAGCACAGTTTTTTCCTGGGGTTATGATCCCACAGTTTGAAGTGTTGGGTATTAGTTATTGCAAACCAGCCATTGAAAGATTTATTTGTATTGATTTTGAGACAGTCTTGAGCTCAATTGTAAGTACAGTACTAAGAACTTTTTGTTTCTCAAATTATGTGAAAGTAAAGCTGACTGACTGCTCCATCATGTTCTAGTGTTTTAGTGTATATTTCTTACAAAGGAGGATGTTCTACGTAATCATAATATGAGAATCAAACCAGTAAATTAACATTGGATACATTACTGCCAT
Source organism: Mesoplodon densirostris (assembly GCF_025265405.1). Taxonomy (NCBI): domain Eukaryota; kingdom Metazoa; phylum Chordata; class Mammalia; order Artiodactyla; family Ziphiidae; genus Mesoplodon; species Mesoplodon densirostris. The sequence continues at coordinate 162,626,539 of NC_082663.1, forward strand.
CCAGTCCTCAGTCTCTTGAGCTTCATCAAAGGTCCAATAATGTCCTTTGTAGCAAAGGTATCCAGTTCAGAATGATAAGCCGCCTTTAGTTGTCATACTTCTTTAGTTTCTTTCAATCTGCAACAGTTTCTCCGGCTTTCATGGACTTCTGTGACCTTGGCACTTTTGAAGATTACAGATCAGTTATTTTGTAGTATGTCTGTCAATGTAGGTTTGTCTGTTTCCTTATGATTAAATTTAGTTTATACATCTTTGAAAGGAATATCACAGAAGTGATGCTGTGTTCTTTATCTTTGTATCTTATTAGGTAGTACACGATTTTGATTTCTCTTGTTACTAACGGTGGTCATCTTGATTATTTGAGAAAGGTGGTATCCAGGAGCTTTCTTCACTCTAAAGTTACCCTTTTTCTCTCTGTAATTAAGTATTTTGTGGAGAGGTACTTTGAAACTGTATAAATGTCCTCTTTTCATTAGAATTTAAGTTTATTCACTTATAGACTTGTGGTTTCTTATTTTTTTCAGTGGGTTATAATCTGTTATTATGTATTTTGATGGTCAGATTGTTCAAAGCTTGGCCATTGCATGCCCTTTCAAGCTGGGTCCTGTATCCTTTTGATCTGTCCTCATAATTCTTTAAGCACTTCTTGCTTTCTGGGGCAAAAAAAAAATTTTCCAGGCTCATCTTGTATTTTCCCATAGTCAGCCCTGGAATTAGTCAATTCTGTAAGGAACCTTGGTTTCTTTTTGTGAAGAATGGTATTTAGATCTGGTTGGTAAGTGTGCTTAGTGCTATTGGTATGTCACTGCTTCTATAGGCTCTCTCAGCCAACAGTGTTAGGTAATATATGTATAATTTTGTCTCTGTGAAAAAAGCTCCCTTCTTTTCTGTGTATTAAAAAACCGCAAGTTCACGGTGATAGTTCTAGTCCAGTCTTAGAGATTTCATTGTAGTTTTCTAAGATAGCCCTTTTCATATTTGTAACTCCCTTCTCTAACAGTGAGAAACAATGACTCCTGTTTTCCACAGTATATTTACTCACCTGCTCAGTTCTAGAATGCATATTCAATAGTTTTAGAATTGCTTACCTATATCACTGAAAAATAAGTTTACTAACCATACTGAATATTTCTTTACAATTAACTTTTGGTTTTGGCTATATATTCTAACTGCTGAGTTCCAGAGTCACTTGGGTTAATTTTTTCCTCACCATTAAGTATGATTATGTTATTCAATTGAAATGTATTTAGGTTCGTTTGTTTCTGTTGATATTCCATCTCTCTCTCCCAATCGTCGTTGATTTTATTTTTTTGAGTATATAAAGCATGTATTGCGGTTCTAAGAGTAAAAACAATACAGAAAGGTCATCCTTTCTTTCCTGTTCCCATTCCTCTGTTCTTTCCATCCTGTTTCCATTGGGTAACCAATTTTTTTAGTTTCTGGTTTATCCTTCCTGGGTTTCTTTATTTACTAAGGAACAGGTACCCACATGTATATTTTCTTATTTCTGTTTATTTCTTATACAAAGGTTAGTATATAGGTAGATACTATTTTGCACTTTGCTTTTTTCACCTGAAAATGTACCCTGAAAATTACTCTGTATTAGCCCATAGAGGCCTTTCTTATTCTTGCATAAGGCTGCATACTGTGTGTTGATACACCATAGTATATTCGGCTAGGATCTTACCTATGAGCATGCAGGTTGTTTTGGTTTTGTTTTTGTTTTTTAAATTACAAACAGGGCTCCAGTGCCTATGTTTACCTTGTGCATATGTGTTTTCATAGTATTTAATTATAGTGTATCTTCAGGGAAAATTCCTAGAAACGTGTTATTGGATCAAAAGGGATGAATTGGGAAATTGGGATTGACATATATACACTAATATGTATAAAAAAGATAACTAGTAAGAACCTGCTGTATAAAAATAAATAAATAAAATTAAAAGAAACCCCCAAAAAACCAAAAACAAGCAAAGAAAAAAAAAGGTTGATACAGGATCAAAGGTAATGCCGGATCAAAACGTCAAGCTACTTATGTAGTTTTGTTAGATATTGCCAAATTCTCCTCCAGAAGGGTTGTACACATTTGCCTTCCCACCAGAAGTATATGAGAGTGCCTGTTTCCTTACTCTTTTACTGACAGAATGTCTTGTCATACTTGTGAATATTTGCCAGTGTTAGGTGAGAAATGTATAGCTTTAATTTGCATCTCTTTAATTATGAGTAAGTCTAAACATCTTTTCTTATTTAAGGGTTGTTTTTATATCTTTTAAAAAGTCTGTCCATGTCCTTTCCTCAT